>NC_089410.1:2781250-3427500 GCF_018416015.2 Coccidioides posadasii str. Silveira | reverse complement strand
TTGCCCGTGGCAAAGTTTTCATGTGGGAAGAACAAGAAGCTTGGATTATCAGACACATAATGGCGGTGGAATTACAAAGCAAACCTTGATCCCCATCCAGGCATGGGCGCCTACCCCCTTTGTATCCTGCAATAATCAACTTCCGGAGGGGATCTTTGGTTTGCCTGCGGCCGCAACAGGGGCCTGAGATTTTTTCTGGCAGCTGATCCCTGCTCCCAGGTCTTCAAGCTCGTGCCTTGCATGTGCCCTAGTCCTGAGCTGACGCCACCATATTCTTCTTGAGTTCACTAGTTAGTCAAGAAACAATGTGCTTCACAAGGCCTTGGGTGGTGAGGAAGACTCTCAAAGTCATAGCTGAAGCAGCACAGCGGCACTAATAGTCTGGAAATTGGTGGTTTTATTTAGGAGACTTAGTTCAAGCTGTTTGATCCTGTATAATTTAATTGCTTGTTCATCTATTTCTATGTTGTCTATGACCTATAATATTTAAATATGTTTTGGATCGGCAAAATGTCCAAAGTCATAATTGGCCACACAGTCATTCTGATTCCAGACCTGTATGACACACATTTTGGAAACCCCGTGCTCAAATAAGTTCCCATATTAGGGATGACTAGTGATTATAGCACTGACTCCTGGATCTCCTACCAGCACCAGCCACGGCCCGCATGCCTCCTGGTCACTCTTTGTCATCTCTTGGGGGCTTTTGGCTTGTAGCTGCCTGTGTTTCCATATTTCTCCTTGACCTTCATTTTGTCTTGATCTTTGTTTCCAGGAGGCATATTAAGGATATTCTTGGATGAGTTCAACATGGGTAAATGCCTACATCAAACACTGTATCATTCCTTGCATGCTCTTCCTCTTGTGCTTCCCTGCCACCCACCATATGTCAACTCTGCCATTAACCAACTTACTGTTGCTGTAGCACCAGCTTTTCAGCTATGTTCCTCCGGTGGAACAGGGTTACCAGAGGGCATGCGACTGCAGAGGAGATCAAGACTATAATCAAGCTGCTTATTTTCCTGACGAAGTTGCTGATTTTCCTTGTGAAGTTGCTCATTTTCCTGACGCAGGCGCTGAATTTCTTCGCGTAGCTAGTATAAATGAGTCAGATTGAGACTATATATGGACAGAGATATCCACAAACCTGAGCACATGGATAATAAGTACCCCAACTAGGGCGAGAGTATTGAGCAGTGCAATAGAGTATCAGTAGAAGCAGCCGACGCCTGGTGACTGGGCTGAAAAGCCAAGGCAGGGAATGAAAAAAGGATACACAATATATCTTGTGAGGTAGGCTCCAAAGCAAGCTCTTGCTACGCGGATGCTGCAGCATATCAAATGGGATGTGATAACTAGACCTGCTCCGCCAATAAAAGAATCGCGTAAATATCTGCGGGATCAATCATGTTGGTACACTTTGGTGTTGCGAGCAGATTTTCATGGGCAGAGCTGTTTGAAGTAGCCCAGCGAGCCTTTTAAACTTCTTTCTGCATTTTGGGCAATGGTACATCCTCTGACTGTGCGCGGGCGAGTTGATATGCGCATTCAGAGCACCTTTTGTCCCAAATTCGGCGTGACATAGATAGCACTCCCAGAAGAAACCATTGTATGCGAGGTCTGTGGCTAGGTATTTTGACACATCCTCCTTGTACCATTCAATCTGTTTGTCGGTAATGATGTGATGTGGTCACGTTGTTGTATAGCATGGAGGATGGAAGTATGATTCACCCCTTTGGCGCAGCGACAAGAACCCAGTTCAAGGTGATGAGTAACGCTGCTTGCTGAAGTGTACTTCTTGCCGCAGAAATGGCAGGGGACACTGGCACCGCGGTGGATTCTGGAGTTAAGATGCTATATCACTCATAAATAGCTGGCATATAAACTGTTGACATAGGTACCTTACCATTCACAGATTGTTTCCATTCTGAAACAAGAGACGACAATTCTTGCAGTAGTTCTTCTGGTGGCCAAGGTCTCTCATATGCTGGTTGGCGGCATTCTGTGTGTGGAACCTTTTGCCACATACATCGCATGGGACCTTGGGTTCTTGATGCCCAAGAGCATCCATGTGCTGTTCACAAGCACGCTGAGTTTTGAATGGATGTGAACATGTCTCGCACTCAAACTCTGGCAACCAGTGATCTGTGTTGTTCATATGCTGTTCACAGGCACACTGGGTGTTGAAATGGTGTGAACAGTTCTCACATTCATAAATAAGCATGATGAGCAGTGAAATGAGCAATGATTGGAATGGGAGAATGACAGACTGGAATAAATTGCAAAGTAGAAGATATGACACAGCACTAATAGAAGGGTGGGTTGACAGGACATGTCATGTGATGAGCTGTCCTGCTCTGATATCAGATCAATCATTCCCTGCCACCTGTTCTCTTCTTTGCATATGGCAGGTTTCTGTCATTATTCTTGTTTCCTGTGGTTCATAATTGATGTCTTCTTGAGGCACCCGAGTCCCCAACAATAACAGATTTCCTAGCTGAGGCTGAAGATAAGATTGAGTGATTGTGGGGCTCCTGTTTTCCTGCACTTGCCATGGCGCGGCTACTTATTAACTAGAAGGATACCTCTATAAATTTATATTGAAGTCTGCGCGGAGTTTATCACTCAAATAATGCAAATGGACAATTACTTACAACTTTCCCAGCATTTCCAAAGCAATGTCTTTGGAAATTTCCAGGATGACAGTAGATTGAAAATAGAAAGGGGTATCTTTGCTTATATGAAAGGCGGTAGGCGGGAGTTGTAGTTAGTGTGGGGAGAGCAACTTCGATTTGCGTCAGCGCGGCCGGTTTTGCGCTCCGCGTCTGATGTGGCTTAGCGCCGCCCTGTTTGGGTTAGGCATCGCCCGCTGTGGTTTAGCGCTGCCCATTCGGGGATGGTGCCCGTGCTGGCGGCTGTGATGTCACCTCGCGTTCGCCCGCCGCGACTATAAAAGCTGCTCCATCTTCCCTCTGTTGTGCACGCACTTCCTCCTCTTTTTCCATCACCCGCTCCTGTCTTCCTTTGTCCTTCACTGCCGGCGATCCTCGGAGCTGAGCGCCCTGTTTCAGCCCCCCTCCTTTTTATCCCGCTCACGGATCCCTGTCTCATTGCCGCGGAATCAACCGCCTCTCAGGCCTGGTGTGATCCATTGAACGCTCCCGCATTTGAACAAACGCTGTCTTTACCATCCTACTGCTTCTCGCGCCCTCTAATTTCTTGCTTTGTCCCCTCCTTTGGAAGCCAGGCATATTTTCACACTTCCTACGCGCTTCCTTGTCAGTCCTTGAGTTTGGTTCCATGACTCTGTGCCTTGCACCCTCCCTCCACTTCGCCTAATCTCTCGGGCTGGGGTGGAGATGTGCCGGAAATTGTGGTACAGCCCCTTCTGGGTCTCTGACCCGATCCCTGTTAGAGAAGGCAGACGACGGATATATTCCAACCGGCAAATCATGGTGGGAAATTTAGTGATAGAATGAGTCCCATGTTCTGCCTAGGATGTTCCAAGTGAGTTGATTTCCGGATACAATCTGTTAGTGTGGCCTCGGCTTGTCTCATGCGACTTAGCACAACGTAATCCAGCTGAAGTCACACACCACTTCCTCCAATAGCCCTGCGTGGATGATGGGGCTCAGCCAGGATATGGAGCACATGTTGAGTGATGGGACTCGAGGGGCCACATCACCTGCAAGATCAGGGCTGGCTGACTTACAATGTCACCCTGCAGCGGTCGTCTCATTCAATTGCAGGAATTGCTTCTGATTTGTCTTCACTCATGGCATTGGGCCTGAAATGTGTCATTTCAACCAACCTTAGCATCTATCTGGGTCAGTGACTGGCAGATTGTGACTGTGGAACTCACTGCTTGGTCACTCTTTCTTGTCAAGACAACATTCTGGCATTACATGGTGCGGTCCTGGTATAGTGTCCCGCCAGGATACAAGTGCACTCATTATTTGACTGGGCTGGGAGGGCTTGGAGGCAGTGTGAAGGTTTGTTTGGAAGGGGGGAAGGAGCACTGCTTCATCTGTTGCGCCAGTGGGTGCAGGACTAGCAGATGCTTCTATATAGACTCCCACTTCCCACTGAAATCCACTGTGGTATTAGACTGCAAGTCATCTTCATTCTTCAGTTGAGCAACATATTCCTTTCAGTTTCAACTTGTTTGTCAACTATACTCCATCTTGCCCCAAACCTCTCACAATCCAAAAACTTCATGGACATTTTCCCTCTGCAAACTTCCTCCCAAACCCCCCAATCCTTATCTTTTGCCTTCCTCACCACAGCTTCCTGCATGTCCCAGTTCCCTCTTCACTCTCTATGCTTTCCCTCCATCACTCTGGCCCTACCCTTCTGCACCAAAAGCACATTCTTTACCTAATTGGCCCTTTGCCAGTGCCCCTCAATGCACATCATTTGAGGACAGTCATCAACCTGAAAGTCAGGCGCGAACAGTTCAGCCAAACAATTTTGACAAGGCCTTTCATGAGATGGAAGGCCTTGACGATAGTGACAGGACAGTTGTGGATTTGACCGCCGACACTGCTACCTGAGAGAATGGTGTGCAACATTCTTCCAATGGGACAAGTGATCCTACAGGTGGGTTCTTTATTCTGCATATCTCCATCTGTTGACAGAAATCAAAATTGATTGTATTTCTAACAGAGATTGCATTCTAGACATCTTAAGGAGAGGCAATGACCTGGGCCAGGATCACAATAATGAGGGTCAACTGATTCTAGATTCACCAGCGGACCCTTTCACTCCCGACTCTGCCGGCCCACTGGAACCACTTGTCAGTGCTGAACATCTGAGCCCTGCGTCGCCTCCGAAGCCGCCCTTGTCAGGGTTGGACAAGCACCCGGATGAAGAAGCATATCAAGAGCTACCACATGGAAGCCAAGGTGAGTTCATGTTGTGCTTCTTTTCCCCACTGGGGCCGTCTTTTTCTCACATGCCCATATAGAAGCGTCCACCACGATCGAAGCAGAGACCAATGCCAGGGTTGGGCGTGCAAATTCCGCTCGTTCCCCGTCAGTGGTCCGCCGCATCGAACCAGAGCGACCGAAAGATGTGACTGGTGCAACTCCACGTAATACTGGGCAGCGGCAATATCCTTTCAGGAGAAGAAGACCGCCATCTGATGCTGGGTCCATGCAGACCATGGTCGCGGTCGTGATTCCGGCATCCAGGGGCCGAGGGACAAGCGACGTCGTTCTCAGGCTGGGCCAGACCGCCATCCTCATGTCATGCCGTGCCGGCTGCTGACCAAGGCGAGAGTGATACAGGCAGCCAGCACGATCCCTCTGACTACTCGGACGACGATTACGCTGCGAATAGCAGTGACGCCAGTGATTCAGTGAAAAAGCCGGTGTCAAAGCGGCGCAAGATCAGCTCGTGGTCAACAGTTACCACATCATGTCCATCTTCGTCTCGGCATCGGTCTCAGCCTCAGATCGCACGAGCCGTCAAGGATCGTGGGAGGCCCAAGTCAAAGTCTCAGAACATGCAGCTAACCAATGTATCGTCACCCAATATTGCCGCGCAGACTGAGAGCTGTCGATGGTTATCCCCCGAAGACATTTCAGCCCTGGTGTCCGCCTTCACACAGAAGCTTCTTGAATACCGTAGGGATCCGTCACCGGGCCCAGCACCCTCCGCGGATGACGAGGAAGCAATGACAGATACCCAGAGCACGAGTGACAGTGAACTGCGTGGGAAACTGGGCACGAAACCATCTTGGTGGACCCGGCATGATGAAGAGCGTCTTATCAAAATGAAGGCGCAGGGTTGGCGTTGGTGAGAGATCGAGCAGCACTTTCCACGCCGGACAAAGGCCTCCCTGCAGCAACGGTGGTCCTTACGCCGGGCTCAGGCGATGGAACAGTCGCCAGCGACTGCTACAAGCACGAGGAAGGAAAAATGTAAGCTGGTCAAACGATTCCCGTAGTCTAGTAGGATGGACAGACTCCTAGTTTAAGCTTAAGGTTTGTCCTGGGGGGAGCAGGGCCACCATGATATTAGAATGAATAGCGGCAATCTTATTTGCGTAAAAGTTGTTGGCATCATCAAGTGAACACTAAGGAGAACATACTTTCATGCTGAGCAATATGGAGCACATCTACACTATGCGAAGAGACAAGTTTGGAACCTGGAATCTAGTCAAAAGGACCATCCAATCACCCAGTCGTCTCTAGCAAATGGGTATTCAAAGTCAAATACAACTCGGACTGAACGCTTCAAGGTCTCAATCTCTACTTGTGCTGCGTTCAAGTACAGAGAGCCGAAAAAGGTTCCAGGATTGGTATGTCAGCGGTAATGAGGAACTACATGGCTTCCTGGCTCTTAATTCTGCTCTGGAAGGTGCGAGTAACCAATAGGACTGTCCACATATTCCTCAAGAAGATGCTCTGCAGGCCAAACAACCTTCCCAGATCCAGCCCCGCCCCGTGAAGTGCTATCCTCCTTTTCTGGGGTATGTGTTGCCTCCTTGAGGCTGAAATCCTCCTTGCTGTTCGTATACCCATGCGATGCCACATGGAATTCCCGCTCCACCTGGTTGTCGTCTTTGAAGGCAAAGGTGCCATGCCAACCTTTGGTATCTTTGACATGCTTGCCTGCGACCGTGGTAGTATCATGCACGTCAGATCTAATACACAGTCTGGTTAGTACTGGATAGCACTTGCACTAAAAGCAAAGCTGGGTATGACCAACCGAATGAGAATCGCCTTAGGAGCCAGCTTTTGGTCTCGAGCTGTCGCATAGGCAAGGGCAACAAGAGCCTTCTTTCGGCTCGCACTCATCGTGTTGCCGGCGTAGAAAAAGAATCTGACAAAGTTCACCCCCCCTGGTGCTGCCATGGTTCAAGTGACGCAACCAACTTAATGTAAGAAGACAGCACTCTCACTCTTGCAGGAGCTCAAATACTGTAGATTGGACTGAAGGGACTGAAAACAGGGCGCATCTTGCCCATTATGAATTCTTTCCTTCCCCCTGGAAAAGAGCGGGGAGGCATCCGCACCCTGTCACTTCGAGCCGCACGAAAACTTGACTGGTCAGATGGGTTGTTGGGCGCTTGGGCTGGTCAGTCTGGAAACCAGCGAATGAGGCGTCGGGCTTTGTTTCTCAGTTTCTTCACACTCTTGACACCAAACAACCATCACCACATCAGCTTGAGATGGCTCGCTCTCCCATCCCTGTTTTCTTGTCGAAGTCCTCACTATACATTCGTCGCTTCCAGAAGTTCGGGTTGAGCTTCTCATCTTCTTATTCCACAATGCTACATGGCGAAGATGACGTCCAATACAACTGGATCAATGGTGCGGAATCGCTTGAAAAATACAAGCTCAGGGGTTATCATCCTATTATGATTGGGGATATGCTACATAAGCGATACCGCATCGTGGATAAGCTTGGTTTTGGAGGCTATTCAACGGTTTGGCTAGCTAAAGACACTCGGTTGAATCACTATGTTGCTGTCAAAGTTGGGATTGCGAACTCGCTTCCGCATGAGTCGAAAATTCTCCGGGCCCTCTTGGTACCACAACCATCGTCTTTGTCCACACACCCAGGACGCAAGTCAATACCATTGCCCCTTGATGAATTCGAGCTACGCGGCCCCAATGGGACTCATCCATGCTACACAATGACTCCTGCGAGATGCAATCTTAGAGAGGTCTCTTTCAGCCGCCTGTTTCCTCTTGAAGTTACACGTGCACTATCAGCTGGCCTCACACTAGCTATTGCATATATGCATTCACAAGGCTATGTTCATGGAGGTTTGTCTCATACAATTGCAATTCTTGATACCAAAATCCTTTTTAACTAATATTTGGTGCATCTTTATTTAGACATCCATCTTCGCAATGTCTTGGTTAAACTACCTTCGAGCTTTGATCAGCTTCCCATCGAGCAGCTATATGAAACATATGGCAAACCGCAGGCAGTCCCAGTCACACGGTGCGATGGAAAACCGCTTCCACCCAATGTCCCAGCAACTGCTGTTATACCACACCACCTTGGTAAAGATGCAGAAGAATTCTCATTGTCTGATGCTGAGGTGCTTCTTAGCGACTTTGGTGAAGCCTTTTCGCCAGCCTTGAATGTCCGCCTTGGGGAAAGTTGCCATACACCATTAGCTATGCGGCCTCCGGAAGCACGATTTGAACCACAGTCTCCACTATCATTTTCAGCAGATATCTGGAGTCTGGCCACAACAATTTGGGAAATTCTTGGCATGAAGGCGATTTTCAGTAGTGAGTTCATAACTGCAGATGAGATTGTGTCTCAGCAGATTGATGTGCTGGGACCAATGCCCTCAAGCTGGTGGGAGCGGTGGGACGAACGGGGCCAGTTCTTCAACCAGGATGGACACCCAAGAAGACCGGGATGTGTGGCCTCCAATTGATGAAGCATTCGAGGAAGGCATACAAAGATATCGACGAAAGCGTGGAATGGGCGTGTTTGAAGTAGATGAAACGGCTGCTATCCTTGATTTGATGCGCCGAATGTTGGCATTCCGGCCGGAACAGCGACCGACAGCTGAGGAAATCCTCAAGTCAGAGTGGATGGTTAAGTGGGCATTGCCTGCACTCACAGCTGCGAGATGAAGTTAATAGGAAAACTATCAATAGTATGCTGTGCTTGTACGAGACCGGTGGTATGCCCCTGGCACTAGAGCAGGTGAGCAGCATGGGATGGGGGAGAGAGGTTATAATAGCCATATGGCAGAAAAGGCCGCTTGGCCTCAAGCACATGGGGTCAAATGACCATCTGTTCGAGCAGCCTGGTGTCCTTGACACCCACTGGAGATCCTTTCACAGCTTGAAAAAAAGTTGAAGATTATCAAACATCAACCAAAAAGAAACTTGGGCAGAGAGAAACCCTCTTCAGAAAGAGTGCAGAATACAGCAATAAATGTGGAGCTGATGTCTATATCATTGTCTATGTGAACAATCAGTACTTCACCTTATACACAAATGGAATCAGCCACTATCAGCTGAGCAAATAGTACATTCTCCAGTCCCAGAGTGGATGCTTTGGCTGACATCAACAGGCCCATCAGTATCCTCTTCCACTTCACATATCACCTGAGGATTGTCGAAGAGCAAAAGGGAAGACAGCAGGGCACTTCAGGAATATTGATATTGTGAATTAACAGAGCTTGGGATATAATAGTCAAACCAATAAAATGCAACAGAATCTTTATCCTCTAGTTTTCAAGCAATACTGGCATCTGTGGCTTCACTCTTGATATCTTTGTTGTCGCTAGGTTAAGCGTTCCTTAAAAGCTTCTAAGTAGAGTAATGGCAACCATGGGCTAACCACGGCATAATGACTGTCGTTTGCTCTGATTCTTCCTGCTTAAGGTCTAAAAAAGAAATCGTGTGGGCGTCGAGGACGCTGAGCCCGGCAACCATATGGCCCTGTCGACCGTGTGGGCGTCAAGGACAGCGGGCCCGTCGACCATATGGCCCTATCGACCTTCTGGGCGTCAAGGACACCGGGCTGCTCGAACAGATGGTCGTTTGACCCCGTGTGCTCGAGGCCAAGCGGCCTTTTCTGCCATATGGCTATTATAACCTCTCTCCCCCATCCCATGCTGCTCACCCCCTCTAGTAGTTAGGACCAGATAGTGACCGACCGGAGGTACTTGTCACAATGTCGCGTCCCCCGAGGTGCAGAAGTGTCCCCAGAAATCGCGTCCCCCCACCATGTTGATTGACATGTACAGCAGCGACGAATCATTTGTCATGACTTCGGGAAATGGACGGGTCCGTGATGCTTGGCAGCATGGGTGGAGAAGGCTGGGTCCAACAGCCTGTGCAGCTCTTCAATCACATTCATCCTCCGCATCACACCAAGGCGGCTACAAGCTCGACAACTGGCAAGAATCGCAGTTATAAACTGTTTGGAATCCTTCCAGGACAAGATCTGATGGCTCTCTGCATTGTTATCTTCAATTTCACGTAAAATCCTTCTGCTTCTGATCCGTCTAGTTCTCTACTCGATACACCAAGGAGCAACCATTATGGCCCGTGCATTCTCTTCAACCGCTCGGACCCTTGTGAGATGGTTGGGCTATGATAAGGAGCTTCTCACGCCGGAGTTCCGGCAGGCGGTAGATCATTATGCGGCCAATGGTGCCGTCAAGGTACGCAACATCCTAGAACGATAATGAAATTCTGTACTCTAAACCTCTCTTAGAAAGTCGGCGAAATCGAATCTATCGAGATTTTGTCAGTACTCCTATATCTCTTTCCTTTGCCCAGCCTACTAGGACGTGCTACTTACGACTGTTCACATAGGCACCGCAACGACAGCAGTAGCCCTATCCATCGATCTCATTACAACCCTAAAGAAAAGAGCTGATTATCAGCGCTCGAGTCAAGCCTACCAATGGGCCGGCTCGAACCCATCACATCTATGCGAACGGTACTGGCACCATCAGAGTTGGCGATAAACGCGAGTATTCGACGTCGGCCACGCAGGGAGGACCCGTGGACATGGCTGCTGAAGAGGGACCTCGGGAATAGAACTTGGTTTGCAGGGGATAAGTTTGTTGCCGGCTTTATCGGGATGCCGGTCGTAGGCTCTTCTATCGTTCTTCTTGCTTTGATGGCTTATGTGACTAGGTCTTAAATTCAAAATCAGATACTAGTATTTCCACATCATTTGGGTTTCTTTCACCTTCTGATCCCTCACTGAATAAAGCAAGTCACAGGTTCTCAAGAGATCCGAGATGGCGGCCCAGATTTGTGATAAAGGCTGAACCAAGGCCGGCATTTTCCTTTTCATGAATGCGCACGGATCCATTCATCTTGCACAAGTTCCTTCGCAGAGCTTCGCTTGCCCGGTTCCCACTGCACCATTTTCCGCATCAGACACAGAAACTTCTCCCTGTCCTCCTGTTGTTCCTTGAGAGCAGTTTCTCTCTCTTCGAGTGGAACTGGATCTTGCAAAGGAATTCCGGCACAAAATTCGCCTAAATAAGTTAGACAGAACGCAGAAGAGTTGAGAAGGGTGAAAAGGGATGTAAGTAGCAATGAAAAGTGGAGGGGAGAAAAGCAGTTTGCCTACCTTCCTCTGAAAAGAATTTGCTCGTCAGCCTACCCTGAGCAAGGAGGTTAGGCGGCGGTGGCCCAAGAAGACCAATCATCTCAGCTAGATGTGCTCTACTTCGGTAGGTCTGGAGTTCCGGATCATGTCCAGTAAACAGAAACTCGCCTTCGAACATATCCCACGCCACACAGCCTGCGTTCCATATATCAACGCTGTATGACCATGGAATCTCGAGGATCACCTCTGGCGCTCGATAGAAGTTTGGTTGGATATCTTCCAAATGCTCATCAACATCTCCAGGCATGGCTGACCCAAAATCGCATAACACAGGGGGGGCAAAGTTCTTTGGCATTGTGAGTTGGCGGGACTCGTAGATGATGCGACCATCATCTAGTTCTTTCCGTGGACAGGGTGTTTGAAGCTCGCTTTCCTCAAAATGGGTGAAAACCGAATCATCAGCAATGCCGAGCATGATGTTATCGGATTTGATGTCACCGTGGATAATCTTGCATTCGGAATGCAAATAGTCCAGTGCTAGAAGGAGATACTTTAGTACAGTTGCCATGACTGGAACGGGTAGCCTGTGAATTGGGTTGCGGCGAAGAAAGGTCAAGACGCTCTCCCATAGGGGAGGATGTACAAGGCATCTGTGTTTATCCGTGGGCCCATTAACATCAAAAGAGTCGAGAAGCATCCGCACAGCTTTGCGACCAGGATGAGATTTCGAGCCTCGCTCCAGGCGTTTGTACATATTGAGCTCGCCATCCAATTGCTGGCTCATGGATGTAGATGTAATGAATATCTTGAGGGTAACATAATTGCAGCGGCTGAAGATGGTTTTAGTTCAGGCATTTAACACAATTTTATGGAGATCGGATCTTACTTCATGTCCCGCGCAAGCCACACTGTCGAAGTTGCTCCATATCCGAGTTTACCAACGACTTGGTATCTCTCATTGAAGACCTCCCCAATGCGAACGGGATAGTACCGCGCGGCGACGTAACCTGGGATTGTCTCTTCTTCGATTTTTTGAGCCAGTGGTATCCGGGGAAAGTTCGAATTGGAAAAGCTTAGGGGCTTCCATCGTCCGAACCGGGGTATGAAATGTAAAAGCGAGGGAAGCATCGATACAAATGCAGTAAAATCAAAGATGACACGGCTGATACAGATTCAAAGAGGTGATGGCGTTGGATTTGATGTCGGTGATGTTAGTTGGCAAACCTCGTGGGTTGGGTGAGCGCTTAGACCTTCATTACTGCTTAATAAGCAGCGCCTAGTGCTAACGTAATCCACAACCGAGTCGGCCACCTCAAAATACATACAAATTTCGACTTTTCACGGGCGATATATATGTGGGGTGACTGGGTGTGGGTGACTGAAGCACTGAATGTTGGAAGGGAGCTGTTTTTGGGTGGTCTTGCGCGCGAAATCTGTGGCCCTGGTCAACAGCAAGACGCTGATCCGTCGCGCGATACACAGGTGATCATGTGGGCGCGCTGGTTGGTGCGTGGCTGCTGGGTGGGGTGGCTGTGGGCCGAAGGCCTTGCGTCGGCGCGTCGCTTTTTGACGCCAAGAACCAGCAGAAACGGCTGCGCCGACGCAAATCGAAATTGTTTAAGAGTACAACAACCCAGCAGTCATACCCAGAAAAGGGAGTTTCAACCATCATCCATCAAAGTCCGTGATGTTGAATGCGAGTGAAGAGGCCCAATATATCAAATCCTCTGATGACAATAATGACCTACTTTGCGGCCTGTTAGTATGTGCTGGCCTTCCAACAATGTGAGCGTACTCCGTACCTGAGTTGTGATTCTCATGTGGCTGACCCCGTGGCTGTGCTGGGAGCCACAAGACGTGTCGCGGTGCCAATGAATGGTTTAAGTAAGGGTCTCAAATTTTCATGTGATTTAAAGGTTCCTCCACAAGTTATCTGGATTGTTGCCTAAATCACAAGTCAACAGATTGAATGAAGAGCTCCTTCATGATGCTCTCAATAACTGCGTCAAAACTTCTGAGTTAATCAAGATGTCTGAAGAATTCCTTCAATCCCGCCATGAACACCTCAGTGTTCCGCTTGCCATCCAGCCCAAGAAGTCCAAATCCATCAAAGGCTCAATCACCGCCCCCAACCCAGCGTCAGACAGCTCCGATGGAAGGAACAAAAGTTGGGAATGGGGAAACAAGCAACTTGCAGTGGTCTTGTCTCCGCCACAACCACCTCCAGTCAAACGTCAAACACGGGCACGCAAGAGAAAGTCAGCTGAAGGAGGCGGGCAACACCCAAAGACCACCTGTGAACAAAAGAAAACGTCTCTTCAGTGCTCAGCCCTGACACATTCCTTCGGTGCGTGCAAAAATCGGGCCACTATTGTACCAGCGTCCCACGGACTCCCGATCTGCTGGATTCACCAAAAACTCGGACAGACTGTAGCCTCTTGTCAGGCAGCGCTTGGAGGCAACCACAAATGCCTCAAAAAGATTCCCTGGTCCGAAAGACGACAACTCTGTTCTGAACACGCGGATTTTCCACTGCCATGCTACATACTGCGTCTACCGACTGAACTTCGTCAGCAGATCTTTTCATATATTCTTGATGACTATCAGAGCCAATATGTTCAATTCTACACATATTACAGTTTTCTGAAAATGGCGCGACTGAATCGTCAAATCTTCGAGGAAGCAAGTGATATACTCTACCGAAACTTTGTATGCAAGATCTATTTACACCATGAAGGAATATACATCTTGCAAAGAAAATGCCTCTCAGTGCGACCTGGTTCCTGGCAGCGTTTCAAACAATTCCGTTTCACGATGGATATATATAGGCGTGGAAAGCACGACGAAACCCTCAGCAACGCTAGGCTTATTGCAGCACAACTCCATGGTGCCAATATTAAGCTCCATATTTCAGTTGCATCATTCGGCAGTCACCTTCTAGACATTCATAACACTTATAACGTCTTACCCTTGTACTTGGATGCATTTCAGCATTTACGGAGAGTGCGGGAAGCCCGAGTGACAATACATCCCGATCCTTCTGTGAAATTGAAGGAACTCGAAGAGCGGGCGGGATTGTCAGAGGAGACCATGGCCATTTCATTGAGGTGGAGAAGACTCTACAAAGAATGGATTGAAGTGCTGGAGGGCTTCTGAACTCTTTGATTACAATTGAGGTTGATAGGTGGAGCTGCCATTGGTAGCTTTGTCGAGAAAGGTGTGAGGGGAGACTGGTGCCAGGGTGTACAGATTTTGGACTCAATTAACTACCTGTTTCTGGATCTCAGACAACAATTCCCACTACCCTAATACATTTCCAACAAATCCAACCCTCCAAAGTCTCGCAAATCTTCTAATGTCATCTCGACAGACACTTCATATCCGCTGGATACCTTTTTCACTGTTCGCCCAGAGGACAGGATTCCAATGAAGCCGTCGGGGCTCACCGCCTTGTCCAGTCTGATCAGACCATCTAGAAGCTGTCAGAAATGCATTGCTTTGAGGTTGAACGGGAATGGATGACTTGCCCGAAGTTCCCAGTCCACAATAGGGTGGCGCCAACTTGTCATTCTTGATGTCCATTCTGTCTTCTACTCGATACTTCTCCTTTCTGTTTCTCCTCGATACAAGTCTGGCTATCTTCGCTCGGGAGACCAGCAAGATAATGTACTCCATCTTCAAGTACAGTTTTACAATCCCGCCCAATCCAAGATAAGAAGGGACCTGCTTCATAGCACTGACTTCCATCTCCTGGCCCAACTCCACTTTAATCAAAGGAAGACCTTCAACCTGTGAAATTTCCGCAATCGGGTCTAATCGGCCTGGATGATGATCGCAAGGTTCAGGAGACAATGTGTATTCTGAGTGGTCGCTCATGGTGCTGATGACAAAAACTGTGTCACCGGACAATAACTGTGAAGTGGATAGAGACAATTTCACTGACACAGGTTCCACCAAAGCCGTGTCATGCTTTGTGTGTCTGCGCCGCTCCTTCTTCTCCTTGACCTCCGCGGGATTGTAAAACCGGAACGGGTCTATTTCTGTCAAGAGATTGTTTGCTGAGGAATTATCAATGGAGAGAACAGGTGAGGCAGCAGGAGGTTGCAGGCCTTTATAGATGGGAAATTCCCAGAAAAAGTCATCATGCATTGAGTTACTGTAAAGTGGCATTGATGCAAGATGCAAAAGCCAGGATTGTGATTCAGACAGGGAACTGCCCAAAACAGCAATTGCACCAGACTGTAATGGTCTGGGGCAGAGCAGCGCAGCGAACTCAGTGACTAGACAATGGATTACCACAAAAGGCAAGGGAACATCAGCAAAAGCCAGGGATTTTGTCCCGCTTGCATGTCTTGCTCAATACCATAGTTGCGCCTGATTCAAATGTTGTTGGTGCAATGGCGCAGTGTAAGTTCCAGCAATTGCCTGGCTGCCAGTGCTAACACCTTCTGTACTTGCTAAGCATGCATTTGCTCTCAAGTGGAACTCGGTGTTTATCTCCTGCACATCGTGTGTACAATCTCCGCGGAGTGCACGGCTCTGAATCGCCCTAGAATCCCTGACACGGACCATCCAACAGCGCGTGAAGCGGTGCACAGCGGCCAATATTCCAACCGGCACGAAACCATTGTGCTGTGTAAGCCATTACTGGTTGGACAAGTTTCACACATTAAGCTGAACATGAAGCAAAGCTTGCTTGACGGGAACCTGCTGGGGAACATTGCTGACAATTTCCGGGGCTGGAGCACCTTGGAGTTTTCCGCATCTTCGCCACTGCGGGATTTTTGTCATTGGGTGAAAGTGTTTGAGGTCGTATTCATAGGAGCGCGCACCAACATGGCTCTGGGGTGCTTCCCTCAAGCAGTTCTTGTTGGTCAAGAGAACTTCGTCTGAGGGCTAGTTGTGCCAGACCGTGAGCCAAGGCAAATGGGCATGGTGATGATCTTGAGGGCCCGCGAATGAGATTTTGACAGGTGTCCTGGGGGCAGGAGAGGGATCATGGACTACGTCAGATCAGCCCGCGTTGCCGGGGACACGTGCGAAAGTACATCGCCCAAGAAGGTCGGAACCAGACCAGGGATATTGGAAATGGATACCAGAATCGTCGGGGCAGAGCACGCCAGAGGGGGAAGGATGGTGCAGGACCCAGATCCAGTGATGTAAGGGGGCCCTGGGAGGGGTGAGAGGAAGGACAAAGGGGCAGAGGGTGTGAAAAAGCCCAAGCATGCAGCGACACCTGAAGGCACGCGTAGAGTGCTAGAAGGGTAGAAGTGACAACAGGTGAGCACCGGTGGAGGCGTGGGTGAAGGTAGGTGAAGGAGCAAGGAGGATGAAAGATCGAAAAACAGAGGGATTACAGCGCTGTATTTATACGCGACGGGCGGCGAGGGCAGGGCGGCGGCAGGGCGCTAGACTGGATCAGGGGCTGCCTGACTGAGGCGCTTTGATGGAGGACTCATATGCTTGTCATTCACTAAGCTACCTAAAGGGGAATCTCGGCTCCATACCAGAAAAAGGAGCTTTTCTGTTAGGTAATCCAACTAGCACCTCGCTCACGTGACCCACATAGGTTAGCCGAGATTCCCTTTTAGGTAGCTTAGTGAATGACAAGCATACGAGTCCTCCATCAAAGTCCTCCGCTGTCTGCATGCATCTCCCAAGTTCTCACTAACCACCACCCCTTTAGGGATTGATTATTCAGCTGTATAAAGAGAGACTACGTCCAGAAAATGGACCTTATCACTCAACACAGAATAAAGAAGGAGGCGCAAGGATTTATTGCCTCCATTGATCAATCTGCTGTCTGCGAGCTAGCAACACCATTCCATCCGGCGAAGAAGCGCCTGTCGAATATTTGGTGAAGTGAGAAAGGCGGGTTCAATGTCTGCTTTCCAGTCGAATTTACAGATTCACCGGTGAGAGATGGATGGTCTGAATCCCGATTCTGCCGCGCTTGGCTTTTCCAGAGGAAAAGCTACGCGGTGAAATTGCTACAGTTTGTCAGGCTGTCCTTTTATCTGTCAATGCAGTTTTAAATATGCACCTAGACATTTCTTGTGGCTCACATAAACCAACCATAGATTCATCGCGGAAAAATCTACAATATGTATCCCCTGCTTACATGGGTATTCAATTAAACAAGACAATCCACTTGGCCTCCCATTTATGCTGCTGGATTATGTGGAAGGAAGGTCCCTCTTCACTGTGGAAGTTTAAAAGCTTCCAGATCACGAACAGTGCGAATTTTTCAGCAAACTTGGTGATATCTATATCCAGCTGTTCCAGCACCAGTTTGACTGGATTGGCACTCTGACCTTGGATGCGGATGACGAGCATTGGATTTTTGATCACAATCAACCACTTTCAGTTATTAATGAACAACCAGACCCTTGCAGTAATTGAGCCATGCCACTGGATAGCACCTAGTCAAACATTTCATTCAACAATAGATTATGCCTATACAATGCACCAGGCTTTGCTTGATGACTTTTATCAGCAGAGAGACAGTATTATAGGCAAAGATGATGCCTGCTCATACATCTACAGCTTGCACAAACTCCATCAATTTTTGATGGAGTGGGTAAAGCCTGAATACAACTATGACCCATTCATTTTGATGCATGGTGATCTACAGTCTGCTAACATACTTGTTGATGATAACCTAAATATTGTCTCTGTGTTGGACTGGGAGTGGAGCTACACCATCCCTGTACAGATGTTTATTCCTCTCTCCTGGCTTGATGGCCTTGAGTTGGTAGGAAACGCAAAAATGCCCCACTGACTGCTCTATAAAAGCACACTGTTTACTTTGGAAATGGGAACAAGACAATGTGAGAGTGAATATCATCCAGAGTGTTGGTATCTTGACAACCTCCCATTGGCCAAAATATGGAGGAAAATCCTCCGATCTTCTGACCTTTTTATTGCACACGGGCTCTTGCAACCCCTTTACCTTGGTAACCTGTACTGGTCTGTGCTTGAATATGATTATTATGGGAATGACCAAATTCATTTTGAAAAGAGAATGAATGATTTCTTCAGCCTAGAGATACACAAGCCAGAGTTGGAAGCAGTACAGCAGAAACTTTAGGAACTTGAAGGGTTTGAAGTAGAATGTGATATGCTTGGAATTGAAAGAGAGAGACAAGAGACTGAAAAGAGTGGGAACAACCATTCAAACAATACCCTTGGGAAACCAAATGCTGATTCACCTGCATCTTTGCATTGTCTGAGAACTAGCCTCAAAAGCCTTGTACTGAAACTCCCATGGCTAACCCAAACAATGACACATTAGCACTGGGCATTTATCAGGACCACGCTCATTGCAGCTTGCTGTGTCATTATCATATGTCAGTGAAAGTGATCGAGCGTATTTGTTCAAGGCTGCAAAAGCTGAATGGAGGATTTGATTGCAACAATTCGATCAGTAGTATTGATAAAATCTTTCTGGTGCTGAGCTATCTCTTCATCAATTGTGAGTGTTGTCACGCCTGTGCGGGCGCCCCGCGCGTTGCGGGCGCTTGTTGAGAGCTGTTCTAACTCCTCGCAGTGCAGGTTGAGATCGTTTATGAAGCTATTAAGTTGGGCTAGGCGTGCTTTGAGTTGTTCGAGTTCCATTTTCTTCGCCTCCGGCTCAGCAATGATGTCTTGACCAGGCCTTCATCCCTAAGCATGTGGAGGTATCTAGAGTTCCTTAATCATTCTCTTGACCTCTGAAGTTTCTCGCCGTCCTTCCTCGTCAAACCCTCCCACTTCCATCTTAGATACGGCATCACAAACAAATTCATAACCGGCGAAAGCAACGCATCAAACACGCCCCAACCTCTCTTGGGCGACGGCCCCTGCATATTAGCAAACAAGACAGACGCCGCCATCGAGTCCTCGCAGATAATAAAGTCGCCTCTGTCAACTGCATGGATGATCAGACTCGCGACCTTGTCCGATGACGGGAACTTGGCCTTGAGCTGCTCGATCGGGTGGTTCAGCCCCTGAATTGTCTTGTTAAGGGCTACTTTCGTTTGCTGCTCCTTCATGAAGCCTGGCGAGACGAAGTCGCCTGGGAACGCGATGTGGATTGAGTAGGTTGATGCCGCGCAGTCGTTGCGGAGCAGTTCTATCCGGAGTGTGTCCGCCAGGGCACGCACGGCGCACTTGGCCGCTGCGAGGCAACACGGCTGCCTCTCAGTTTACGCCGTCTCCCATCTATCATGACAACAAAGACTGCGACTTACTTGTGTAGGCAATTGAGCCCGGTAACCCTAAGAATGCAGCAGCACTGTTGATGAAGATGATCCGCCGGTGCCTCTGGCGGGTTGGTTTGCGTACTGATGCATCATCGGCGATCCAGATATCCAGCATGGATTTTGCGGCGTATGCGGCGGAATAGTAGTTATTCCGCATGCAATCTTCGAGGTCCTTTGCAGTGATATCAACAAAGAAGCCGTTTTGGCCATGGTTGCCACCGGCCACACAGTACAAAATATCTGCGGGCCGAGGCTGCCTCTTGAATGCCTCATCGACCTAGGGAAAGCAGATCAGTTGATCTACATTCCAGAGGTAATTAGCATCTGGATCGGGAAAAAGGCGATTACCATCTGGGCATCACCCATGTTGATAGTGACGGTGTTGATATCTTGGTTTCTGTTCGGACATGTCGCAAGGATTTCCTCCTTCGTTTCCTCTAGTGGAGCCGAACGGCGGGAGAAAAGGGTAATGTGAGCACCTGGCTATTATCAGTACAGAAGAGGGGTTCAAGTGGACGAATTGGTAACCCACCACGCGCGGCCAGCTGTTTGGAGATGGCTTTTCCCAATCCCCCAGACCCCCCAGTCACGAACACGGTCTGCTCATGATAATCGTGTTTGTATAAAGTCTCCAAGCAGAACACCTAGGATCAAGATATGGTCTCCTACCTTGCCAATCAGATCTTGTTTCATTTTCTTTCTCGCGTCAACTTTATCGGTTTCGGTCGCTTCCTGGTGACGGGCAAACTGGATGTGCTGGGAGAGATTCACGAGAGTTATTCTTCACCCGGGGAATGAACAGCTGCTTTCAGGCTGGACGGGTCTTTATTCCGTTATCGTCCAAAGTTTCCATCCAGCGCAAGCTACTCCACGGTAGGTGGTGGTGTCAGCGAGAACGGCCCCCGACCCGCCGCCACGGGTCCCGCGCCCGGAGTTGCAGTGTGCTGCACCCATATATGCCTACGTTTTGTTCTTATTTTCCTTAATCCAAAGTTTTTTAGATACATAATTTCAATCTAGCTCTGAGAAGAGTATATTGTGTGCCGCCAGGCATGGCGAGATCCGTGCCGTTCCCAACGGGGATGTTCAGCTGCACGAGGGGGAACAATGCCACGTCTTCGTCTTTTTGCAAGGTTGCGCCGCATTCGGGTTCGCAGACCCCATGATACCCAAACCTCTATTAGCAGTAGAAAAGCAGCAAAACAAAAAAAGAAAAAAAAAAAAAAATACAATCCAGACACAGAGAACAAAGGAAAGGGGGAAAAAATGCTGTTGACTGCCTCTAGGTACCTGGACAAGCAGCTAAACAACTCCTCGTCAATGGATAGGACCTTAGGGATTGGCGCAAAAGTGCGGGTTGTTTGGACCTTTCTCTGCAGGGAAGACAGTTCCAGCCAATCCAACCAGCATGCCCCCCTGTGAGCAAACAACCGAGCCGACACAGAAAACACCACCGGGCAACTTATGGGTCATCCTGCTTGGATCGCATGCAGGTACCAGGATGTATAATTATCGAGGCATTTAACTAACTAACCCAGTGATGCACAGGCCACATCAACAGAGATCTGGAAGAATAAATGGCCCGATCCTGGAGTGAAACAAAAGGGGGTATTTCCAGATGCAACGCAGAAAATCTATTCAAGCTTTCGCAACTGCTCTTATTTGGCTCCTGCTCAGTCCCACAGGGCATTTTTCTGCCCACATGCTAAGGCGCCAAGGGCGTCCAAACTTCGCCCTCTCGCGGCTGATCGACTGATTGCCAGGCCTCCCCAGCTCCACAACGCCCACAAATCAACCCGCACGCTTGCTTGAGTAGTAATCACTCCGTCAGATTGAGGAAACTAGTTGATGTGCTCGGAGACTCGAGCTCCCATACTACAATGGGCCATTCAAAGGCCAACGCCAGTCCAGGTGCCGATATATCCCAGCTGCCAATCTAAAAGAACCGGACTTGGAAGAATACTTTGAAAAAGCTGAGGATGTTGAAATAGTGACGGAGACTGTGGAGTGACACTCTCCCGAAGAGCCAAATGGGGTGGACAATACTGAACCGACGCCAAAAAAGTCACTGTCCTGTAAACTTGCCTTCATAGGGCTTGCGGCGATCCTTTTTGTTCTTCAGGTGGATGCAACTTGCCTGGGGATTGCCCTTCCAGTGAGCCATAACATTCTTCCTGATCTATATGCCACTCATGTCGAATCCTGATGCCCATAGATAGACAATAGCTGGTGAACTGAAGGGCACGAGTCTAGAGTCATTCTGGGCAAGCCTGGCCTACACCTTATGTGGTCTGGCAATGCAACTGGTTTGGGCCAGTATCTCCAACGCGTTCGGTCGAAAGCCCCCTCTCTATGTATCCATAGCATTGTTCTTTATCGGTTCCATCATTTTTGCTGTTGCACAAAATATGAGCACCATTATTGCTGGACGGGTCCTTCAAGGCCTCGGTGGTGGAGGAATTGACGTTCTGGTTCAGGTGATTCTTGCGGATATGACGACACTGGAGGAACGTTCAAAATATCTTGGCTTGATGTCCATTCCTACCGCCATTGGCATTATCATGGGGCCCATTATTGGCGCGCTTTTTGCTACATATGCTACCTGGAGATGGATTGGATGGGTCAACCTGCCATTTCTAGGAATCGGGACACCTTTGGTGTTCTTCTTCCTCAAGCTTCGACCCGTCCCGCTCGATGCTACGCTCTCCAGGAACTTGAACCGCCTCGACTGGATTGGTATGGCGCTCGTTGTTGTTGGAATCACGATTTTTGTTGTACCACTCAGTTGGGCGGGCTCTTTATTTCCATGGGTCTCCTGGCAAACTCTCCTTCCAATGTTCTTGGGAGTTGCAGTGCTTGTTGTCTTTATCCTCTACGAGGCAAGGCCTGCGGCGCCCATCATTCCCCATCGACTCTTCCACTCAAAGACCGGAAATGTGATGCTGGTAGGAGGCTTCATCCATGGCATGGTTCTGGTCTCCCTTTTACAATACTTGCCCTTGCTCTACCAAGCCGTGGAGCTCGAGACCGCAATCTTATCTGCTGTCTCCCTGCTGCCCACTGTCGTTGTCAGTGTGGTATTCGCGGCCATCTCAATGATGATGGTCCCCTTTTTCGGAGGATATGTATGGCTTCTACAACTTTCATGGGCCATCCTTACGCTGGGAACCGGCTTGTTGGCCCTCTTTGATGTGGGGTCCTCGTCAGCCATGCTGTACGGGCTTCCAATTCTCTGGGGGCAGGGCGTTGTGTTACTATGTCTCAATATTCTCCCCATGCAAGCGAGTGTCAAGAATGTCGACGACACAGGCTCAGCTATCGGGCAGTTTCTCACCATTCGCATGTTTGGAGGTCTTATCGGCCTCACAATCTCTTCAGCAATTTTCAACAATGTTTTCGCAAAGTCAATCTCTGATACTACAGTCCAGTTGACGGGAGCCTTAGTACCTCTGAAAGATGTCTCCAATGCTGTGAACTTCATTGACAAGTTGAGATCATTAGAAGTCTCTCTTACAACACTGCATCAGGTTTTGAGAGTCTATCTGAAGTGCTTCCAGACGATTTTTTATACAATGACCGGCCTGAGTGGACTGGGATTGATGACTTCAGTGTTCCTGGATGACATTGAGCTGAAGGGGCAGAACCTTGGGAGTCAGCGCTTTGAGGAATAGTCAAAGAGAGGGAAGGATAGCCCCTCATGTTGATATTTACATGTAAATGAATGGATATAAAAGAATCTTTGCTAATACCATGCAAAACTCACTGATTTCATACTCCTTCTAGTTACCTCATCATTAGAATTGTAAATGTCCATTTATTCCCAAAGATATTTTGGAGATAGTAAGTGCAATTGGCTTAAAATATTTAATTCGTAACTTGCTTATGTTGTCATGGTGCCATGATGGCCTGCGGGCTGCAAGAACAAATCCCATGTTTGTAAGGAGTGGATATCGGCCGCCTCCAGAAAATGGTCCAATTCTCTTGTGGCCTCAGCAAAACTCCAGGTGAAAGGGGCTTTGCATCAAATAGCATTGCGGTCTCGAGTCAACCTCGCGATCGGAACCCGCAAGACCAAAGGTTACGCTAGACGGGATCCGAGATTAACCACCCAGGGTCTTTCTAATGAAAGGTCTGGAACTTTGACAATCATCATGAGATAAAATCGGGATAGAATGTAAATGATACAGTGCCTTTATTGATCCATAAAGTTTTCACTTCCATTGAAGGAACTTGGTTATCCTGACTCTCCTCTCAACTCTTATCTATTTCCGCCGCTAACGTATCATCGGGTAATTTTCAAAGTCTCACCCATGTGGCGAGTTCCCACGGATATTCCCCAAGTCGCTGTCCCCAATGGGCTTAAACTTGCGGAAGTGACAATGGACACACCGTTGGATGAAGTATTCAAGCATTGGAAGGAAAGCGGCGCAGTCATCCTGAAAAATATACTTACCCCAGCGGAAGCGAGCCAGATCACGACCGAACTGGAATCGTGCCTCGACTCTATCCAAAGAGGCTCATTAGTTCCCCATCCCGACCTCTCAGCCTTCCACGGCCCCAAAACCAAGCGAGCGGGTGATCTTATTAACCACAGCGCCACCTTCCGAGAGCAGATTCTTGAAAATGACTTTATTCACGCCATCTGCAAGCGATGCTTCAGCGAAGGCGGGCATAATGGAGACTACTGGCTCTCAACAGCCTCGACTCTCAATGCGTCAGGACCACAGCCGCCGCAGGTGTTGCATCGCGATTTGACGTCCTATCCACCATACGCCCAGCTCGGACCCGAGGGCACAGAGGCTAAGATCAGCTTCCTCTTTGCGTTTTCCGACTTTAGGGAAGACAACGGCGCAACGCGAATCATCCCGGAAGCAACAAATGGCCCTTCCACCAGCGCGGCAATATGAAGCAGACGATCCCAGCGGAAATGAAAAAGGGCGACTGTCTGCTAATTGGTGGGAAGGTGATCCACGGAATGGGCGAGAACAAAACCGAGACAGAGAGGAAATGTATCCAGCTGACCGTTGTTCCGAGTTTCCTGACTCCCTCGGAAGCGCAACCTTTCATTATCAAATTGGAGACGGTAAAGAAGTTGTCGAAGCGCGCGCAGCGGTTCGTAGGGTTCAGGTCGCAGTATCCTCGGGGCTCGCCGGGACTGTGGACGAAGGATTACATTGATCTGGCGTTGCATTTGGGGCTGGATGATTTTCAGGGTACGATGAAAGATTTGCAGCATGTGATTGACCAGCCCAAGCAGTGGGATATGATTGATTATGACAATTTGGAGACCGAGAAGTCAGCTGATATCTCATGCTGAAATGGAGTCACGCTCCACAAGTCCTGTTGAGCCTTTCTTTCTCAGACAATTCTCTCCTATGTCAAAGTTCTTCCTTCCTGCTCATCCCTTTCTGCACATTCTTGTAGACATATTTTGCGAATTTGGCCTTTGACCATTGTCAAAACAATATCTTCGTAACATGCCTCTACAATTGAATTGGCCACCCTAAACCGCCCAAAAGTCATGCAGACCATGGATATGGGCAACGGTTCTGGCCCAGGCACTCGCGTGAAGTTCAGGAAGGTTGCCACATTAATTGAGAGGATGTATGTAGGTAAGCCATTGGGGGTGTGTTGAAAAATCAGGAGATTGCCTCACTTCAAGCCTCGATCGAGCACATTAAGACAACAAAATGGCGCAAAATTCTCAGTGTAAATGTGAGATTTATGCAATTTAAATATGTACTGGCCAGCGGAGAGGATCATGCTACTATAGTAGCTGAACAGCAGGATAATGAGATTGTTGAAGATGAGGAGGATGAAGTTGAAAAACACTCCATAATAAGGTTCTGGCAGAGCAGTTGGCATTAAGTTAAGTAACCAACTAACAAACTTACTACTAACTAGCGGTTAGATGGTTTAGTGTGGGTCAGGTGATCACCCAGGTTGCTGCCTGGTTACCACCAAGCCGCCAAATAACCTGTTTGGACCAGGGAAGGGTTGTGTTGGAGCATGGAAAACTGATCTTGGTTGTGCTTGCTACAAAAGTGGCTAGTGAGATCTCATCTCTTACAGTGAGATGGAGCTTTGGCAGCGGAAAAAAGTCGGACCGCGAGTGATCACATGAGGTCACGTGCGCGCTAAGCCCAAAAGGGGTTAGGGTGCGCGAACACTCCCACTCACTCTCAGGGCAACAGATTCACTAGCTAAGAGGAAGCTTCAAAACAAACAAGGCCATGGGATGCCCTTTGGCATAAATGACTGTATCATCACCCATATGAACCATGTTTGGTGTAGAGAAACGTTTGGTAATTTTGTAGAACATCCAAAGTGTTCACAAACAAATTTGTAGCACCAGTATCAAGAAGATAACTCAGGGAGTCTCTTACCAGACTTCTTCTGTTTATATATGATGCTTTTGCTGTGAGGGCAAAGTGGTCTTTGGAATCTTGATTGAGGTATTGAGAGGTTTGAGAAAGACTTTGACACAGGTGGTTGAGAAGAGTGGAATTGTTACAAACATAGACCTAGACCAACGAAGCATCGGACGACGTCGGATGTTCAGGGGTACTCACATGACCCCAACTCTGAACGTATAAGGAACGTATTGCAGTTACCTGCTGCCCCACCAAAATTTGGTGGGGTGGAAGGTATCTCCTATTATTCAATAAACAGCCTGGCTCCCACTTTTTTTTCAAATCAAATCTCTCCAAATTCAAAACATCAAATTTGCCCACCATGCCTTCCAGAGAAATCTCTCTCCATGATAAGCTTGTTACGCGAATTCAAGCTCTTGCTTTGATCTCTTATGGAATTCCTATCTTAGATGTTTCTCATAACCTCCAGATTCCTCTTTCTACCCTCTATGACATTCAAAAGCGAGCAAAAGACCGTGGCTTTGATCCAAGAATGACCTTCGAATTTCTCTCAGTTATGTGGAAGATGCTCCTAGATCAGGCCGGCCGAAGGAAATAAGCACCAAAGAAGCTGGAATCATTGCCTCTGTGACTAAGAGCCGCTCCGGAAGGGAGAAATCTACTGAGATTCTGGCATTCGAAGCTGGTATATCCCATTCAAGTGTTTTGCGAATTCTTAAGAAACATGGCTTTGTTATTGCCAAACCAACTTGGAAACCAGGTCTAACTGAATCTGCAAGGAAAAAAAGGCTCAGATCCTGCCTTGCCCGTAAGGACTGGACCCTAGAGGACTGGAAAAATGTTGTCTGGACTGATGAAACTTCTGTGGTTCTTGGGCATAGAAGAGGAGCAGTTCGTGTATGGAGAAGACCCTCAGAAGCTTATGATCCTACCTGTATACACCGGTGATGGAAAAAGTCCTCAGATTTCATGTTTTGGGGCTGCTTTATGTACGAGAAGAAGGGACCCTGCCATATTTGGGAACCAGAGACTGCAGCAGCCAAACATCAAGGTCAAAAGGAACTGAATGCCTTGAATATTGACTGTGAGATAAAGGCAAGAGAGGAATGGGAGCTTGTCAATGGGATTCATCGCCTACGAATTCGCCCAAACTGTGGAAAAAGCCAACTTTCAAATTCACTGTCAAAATGGCAAGCTTGTTCGACGAGGCAAGGGGGAGTTGATTGGTATAGGTATCAGAAGGTGTTAAGATTCTATCATCTTACTATTGAATTCTCTAGCTAATCTGATACTTCTTTCATTCTAGGAGGTCCTTCTTGCCAAATTATCCTTTCGTCAAGGAGTGCCTTGAATCCCGACCCAATACTGTTGTCCTAGAAGGTGGAGCTCCAGCACATACCCATTTCTACCAACAAGAGCTCTACAACATACACAAGATCAACTGCTTACTTTGGCCTGGCAATTCACCAGATTTGAATATGATTAAGCCTGCCTGGATGTGGCTCAAGCGACGTACAACTGCTAAGGCGCCCCACAAGAATCTAAGACTGCTGAACATGAATGGAAGAAAGCCTGGGAAGAGCTGCCACAAGCAAAGATTCAACAGTGGGTAGAGCGGATTCCACATCATATTCAAGAGGTTATATGCTTTGAAGGGGGTAATGAGTATAGAGAGGGTGGTTATAAGGCGCCTCGCGTATGGAAGGGTCAACGGCAGGATCTTGGGGCGGATTCTTGGGCAGCTGGTCTAGAGACTTTGGAAGCTGCTGAAGCTCTAGCTGCTCTATATAATTTGGGTAGAGAGGATCCTTGGGAGGATACTGAGATGAGGATTTGGAACAGGATTCAGATGAGAGTAACTAGTCAATTTCAGGGGTACTTGAGTTTCCTAGCAAATTTGGTGGGGTAGTAGTATTTGTAAAACAGTATTGTCTGCATAAGCTTTCCGGGTTCCACACCTCCGTATGCGAGGACTGAATTCAAGGGCTTTTCGTGGCCGTAGAGAGGAGAGGGAGGAGGATCCGAAGGATCGTCGTCACTTGTGTTTTCAATGATCTGCTGAACAGCAGCAGCCACGGCACATAATGTATGCCCTGTATGTGCTTCTGGCCATTTGTAAAATTTTCAGGACAGCCATTGAGCCACCCAAGAAACGGCGGTGAAGGTCTAACGTGGCCTTGATGTTGTAAAATCTAGAAATTGGAGCTTCTGATTTGCTCTCTTGTAGAACGCCTCTTCGAGCGGCTACTGAAGATTTAATTTAATTATCTTTGACCGCTTGTTCATGTAGCTCAGATAGCCAGTTATTGGCTCGATACCGATAATCGGGCCCCCGAGTCTGGAGGCGACACTGTAGCTAGAGGAACAGACCCCCTTTGAAGGAATCTAGAGATTCGACAATGTATTTGATCAGTCTTTTGCTTTTCTTGATGATTAGGAAGAGAGGAGGGAGAGAGAGAGGCCGTATTTATGCTCAGCTTTCTAAGTGAAGGGAATAGGGGTCATGTAAGTGAGGCCTATAAGTGACTCGTTCGACTGAATTTATCGCGAGAAAAGGTAAAATTGATTCCCCTTCACTTTGCAATTGCTTTACTACCCAATTTTTGAAGGTAAGAAGAACGATTGCGCGGTGAAGGAGCTCATAACCTGTTGGAGCATGGAAATCTAATCTTGGTTGTTGTGCTACAAAAGCGGCTAGCGAGATCTCAATCTTCTCCTGTACGGTGAGATCCATATCGTGGAATTTCGATTTCTTCAGCCATTCTGGCTTCCTTTCGGGAAAATCTCAATTCTACATGTAACTTTGAACCGTTTCCAAATTGAGAATCTTAATTCACTGGTAAGTCCTACACAATTCCCGTTTATAGATATGCTGGAATCATTGAGCTGCATTGGAAGAACACATCAGCTTTTGAATCTCAAGAATCATTGATAGTTACTGGTACTGTTGTGATGGCACGACTGTAAACTTGGTTGAGTCCCACAGTTCTAGCTACTATGCCCTAACTAACTGAAATCATGCTGTCAACTCCTCCCTCGGGTATTAAGTGAGTCTCAGAATCTTCTGAGAGACGGTGGAAATGCTAATCTGTAAGATTTTGCCATATGCGCGGGACCAGGTTGAGGGTGGATAGGTCTTGTGGGGCCTTTCGTTCGTCAAATTGAACAGATAACATTTTCTAATAACATCGCAATCTCAAAGAAACCCAACGATAGGTAACTTAGACTTCTGTAGAATTACGTGCTCAATTCCAGATCAAAAGGAAGCTGCTTATCCAAGAGTTCACCCAACCAAGAAAGCAAGGGCCAATTTGAGAAAAGGAATCTCCACTGCACTGCTGACGACTTGGAATGGAACGCTTTGCATCAGCTTCTCCGTCGAGGCTTTGCAGCGCGAGCCTCATATTTTCCAGAGCACTGCTTCATTCATTGCCACATCCTTGTTACTTCAACAGTCTCATGCGTCAGGACCACAGCCGCCGCAGGTGTTGCATCGCGATTTGTCCTATCCACCATACGCCCAGCTCGGACCCGAGGCACAGAGGCTCGACTTTTCCAGAGGGAAGAATCCGCGAATCATCCCATCAAGCCCAAATGGTTGTTCCCATTTCTGGGCGAAGGAGACAAGGAAATGTATCCACAGTTGCTTCTTGTGAGAACATACTATGCTCCACCTGTAACATTGACGTTGCATTGGGGCAGGCTGATTTTCAGGTACGATGAAAGATTTGCAGCATGTTTGACCAGCCCAAGCAGTGGGATATGATTGATTATGACAATTTGGAGACCGAGAAGTCAGCTGATATCTCATGCTGAAATGGAGTCACGCTCCACAAGTCCTGTTGAGCCTTTCTTTCTCAGACAATTCTCTCCTATGTCAAAGTTCTTCCTTCCTGCTCATCCCTTTCTGCACATTCTTGTAGACATATTTGCGTGGCCTTTGACCATTGTCAAAACAATATCTTCGTAACATGCCTCTACAATTGGCCACCCTAAACCGCCCAAAAGTCATGCAGACCATGGATATGGGCAACGGTTCTGGCCAGGCACTCGCGTGAAGTTCAGGAAGGTTGCCACATTAATTGAGAGGATGTATGTAGGTAAGCCATTGGTGGAGATTCAGGAGATTCCTCCGGATGCAATCATGCGGAATGTATGTCTGACAGCGGAGAGGATTGTTATAGGAGCTGAATCCTGAAGTTGGAAAACTAAAAGGTTCTAGTTTGGCTTTAAGTTAAGTCGTCAACTTACAGTAATAGCGTTTAGAATGGATGTTTTGCCTCAAAATGCAAGTAATGGGGCACTCTCATTGGCAAAGCTTAAGAGCAATGAAGTCCATAGCCTTTGTTGCACGAATGGTGGAGTTAGGTCTATGTGGTAGACAACGTTTTTTTGTAGTCCAATGCCTCCAGACAAATTCTGTGAATCCTTTGGGTTGAGAGAGATTGGTTTTGACACAGGTGGTTGAGAAGAGTGGAATTGTTACAAACATAGACCTAGACCAACGAAGCATCGGACGACGTCGGATGTTCAGGGGTACTCACATGACCCCAACTCTGAAATAAGGAACGTATTGCAGTTACCTGCTGCCCCACCAAAAGTGGGGTGGAAGGTATTCCTATTATTCAATAAACAGCCGTGTCCAAATTCAAAACATCAAATTTGCCCACCATGCCTTCCAGAGAAATCTCTCTCCATGATAAGCTTGTTACGCGAATTCAAGCTCTTGCTTTGATCTCTTATGGAATTCCTATCTTAGATGTTTCTCATAACCTCCAGATTCCTCTTTCTACCCTCTATGACATTCAAAGCGAGCAAAAGACCGTGGCTTTGATCCCAAGAATGACCTTCGAATTTCTCTCAGTTATGTGGAAGATGCTCCTAATCAGGCCGGCCGAAGGAAATAAGCACCAAAGAAGCTGGAATTGCCTCTGTGACTAAGAGCCGCTCCAGGGAGAAATCTACTGAGATTCTGGCATTCGAAGCTGGTATATCCCATTCAAGTGTTTTGCGAATTCTTAAGAAACATGGCTTTGTTATTGCCAAACCAACTTGGAAACCAGGTCTAACTGAATCTGCAAGGAAAAAAAGGCTCAGATCCTGCCTTGCCCGTAAGGACTGGACCCTAGAGGACTGGAAAAATGTTGTCTGGACTGATGAAACTTCTGTGGTTCTTGGGCATAGAAGAGGAGCAGTTCGTGTATGGAGAAGACCCTCAGAAGCTTATGATCCTACCTGTATACACCGGTGATGGAAAAAGTCCTCAGATTTCATGTTTTGGGGCTGCTTTATGTACGAGAAGAAGGGACCCTGCCATATTTGGGAACCAGAGACTGCAGCAGCCAAACATCAAGGTCAAAAGGAACTGAATGCCTTGAATATTGACTGTGAGATAAAGGCAAGAGAGGAATGGAGCTTGTCAATGGGATTCATCGCCTACGAATTCGCCCAAACTGTGGAAAAAAGCCAACTTTCAAATTCACTGTCAAAAATGGCAAGCTTGTTCGACGAGGCAAGGGGGAGTTGATTGGTATAGGTATCAGAAGGTGTTAAGATTCTATCATCTTACTATTGAATTCTCTAGCTAATCTGATACTTCTTTCATTCTAGGAGGTCCTTCTTGCCAAATTATTCCCTTTCGTCAAGGAGTGCCTTGAATCCCGACCCAATACTGTTGTCCTAGAAGGTGGAGCTCCAGCACATACCCATTTCTACCAACAAGAGCTCTACAACATACACAAGATCAACTGCTTACTTTGGCCTGGCAATTCACCAGATTTGAATATGATTAAGCCTGCCTGGATGTGGCTCAAGCGACGTACAACTGCTAAAGGCGCCCCACAAGAATCTAAGACTGCTGAACATGAATGGAAGAAAGCCTGGGAAGAGCTGCCACAAGCAAAGATTCAACAGTGGGTAGAGCGGATTCCACATCATATTCAAGAGGTTATATGCTTTGAAGGGGGTAATGAGTATAGAGAGGGTGGTTATAAGGCGCCTCGCGTATGGAAGGGTCAACGGCAGGATCTTGGGGCGGATTCTTGGGCAGCTGGTCTAGAGACTTTGGAAGCTGCTGAAGCTCTAGCTGCTCTATATAATTTGGGTAGAGAGGATCCTTGGGAGGATACTGAAGATGAGGATTTGGAACAGGATTCAGATGAGAGTAACTAGTCAATTTCAGGGGTACTTGAGTTTCCTAGCAAATTTGGTGGGGTAGTAGGTATTTGTAAAACAGTATTGTCTGCATAAGCTTTCCGGGTTCCACACCTCCGTATGCGAGGACTGAATTCAAGGGCTTTTCGTGGCCGTAGAGAGGAGAGGGAGGAGGATCCGGAAGGATCGTCGTCACTTGTGTTTTCAATGATCTGCTGAACAGCAGCAGCCACGGCACATAATGTATGCCCTGTATGTGCTTCTGGCCATTTGTAAAATTTTCAGGACAGCCATTGAGCCACCCAAGAAACGGCGGTGAAGGTCTAACGTGGCCTTGATGTTGTAAAATCTAGAAATTGGAGCTTCTGATTTGCTCTCTTGTAGAACGCCTCTTCGAGCGGCTACTGAAGATTTAATTTAATTATCTTTGACCGCTTGTTCATGTAGCTCAGATAGCCAGTTATTGGCTCGAATATACCGATAATCGGGCCCCCGAGTCTGGAGGCGACACTGTAGCTAGAGGAACAGACCCCCTTTGAAGGAATCTAGAGATTCGACAATGTATTTGATCAGTCTTTTGCTTTTCTTGATGATTAGGAAGAGAGGAGGAGAGAGAGAGAGGCCGTATTTATGCTCAGCTTTCTAAGTGAAGGGAATAGGGGTCATGTAAGTGAGGCCTATAAGTGACTCGTTCGACTGAATTTATCGCGAGAAAAGGTAAAATTGAATTCCCCTTCACTTTGCAATTGCTTTACTACCCAATTTTTGAAGGTAAGAAGAACGATTGCGCGGTGAAGGAGCTCATAACCTGTTGGAGCATGGAAATCTAATCTTGGTTGTTGTGCTACAAAAGCGGCTAGCGAGATCTCATCTCTTACGGTGAGATCCATATCGGGATTTCGTTGGTCCGAAAAACCCTTTCGTTTCCGAGATCTCACGGTAACCTAATTAGGAATCGTGCGAGAACCATAATCCAAATAGAGAACTGTTGGAGCACTGTATGATTTCTATCACCCTTCTGAAAATGCTTCCTTTCGGGAAATGAGCTCAGTTCTAACATGTAACTGAAATTTGAACCATGAGATTGGGGGTTTCGTTTCAAATTGAAAGAACCTTTTCTTAATTCTGAAAACTAGGTAACTCCTGTAGTTACACAATTCCCGCTTTATAGATCACCCCAACCGAAAAACCAATTTTGGAATCCTTCACTGCTAACATTGGAAGTAACATTTGCATCAGCTTTTTCAGCATTCTCATTTTCAGCACTCTTCTCATTGGCATCCTTGTTACTGGTATCCTTGTTGCTGTTGTGCTATGGCACGACGTGAGATGTAAACTTGGTTGTTATTTCTAAGTCCCACAGTGCTCGTGAGCTACTATGCTACCTAACTAACTATGACTCAGCTGGTTGATCATGCTGTCAACTCCTCCCTCTTTGGTCACACAGTATTATGACGTGCGATCTTCTGTCTCGATTAGAATCTCTCTGAGAGACCTTCTCGGTGGAATAGCGTGTCACCGGAGCTAACCTCTGGTATTTTTTTTTCGCCCTGGCAGATTTTGCTCATAATGCGGGGGATTCAAATTGGCAATTTAAGGTTGCAGGGTGGATAGGTCTGTGTGGATCTTTTTGTTAAGCCTCCCACAAATTCGCCGGCATTTTCTTTTTTTTTTTTTTTTTTCGGTGGGGGGAAAAACACGGTTGCCGAACCGTGTTTGACACAGATAACATTTACTCTAATAACATCGCAATCTCAAAGAAACCCAACGATAGCGGATTAACTGTCCTTATTCTCAGTCGCGATTCTGTAGACCTCATTTGCGGCATATTGGCCAAGAATGTCAAGAGATCCGATGCTCATCATCTCCAGTATGGGCAGATCAAATAGAAGACCTGCTTGATCCAAGCGCGCAGTTCAAGAGCCACCAATGAGTCAAGCCCAAGATCAAGCAAGGGCAAGCTTGTTTTGAGCCCTTCATGGTGTTTGAGTAAAAGATCGAGGAGCTTCTTGCCAATTTCCACTGCAAAGAGCTTCGCTGCTTCTGACGACTTGAGAATGGAAGGGTCCGCTTTAGCACTGCTCAGGTAGGACTTCAGAATATCCGTCGAGGCTGCTGTGGCAGCAACTGTAGCCTTGTTGTGATAAGACGCCATACGGCGGTCCTTCTTCCAGATCACATAGTTGCTAGGGTCATTCAATGGGATGAGCAAGGCAAGGCCGACGAGGAAGGTATCCTTGTGGACGAAATAAGAAGAGTTCTTCGAAGTCACAGTAAGAGCACTTTCGGCGGCTTTGTTCGGTTTGTTGTGAACTAGCATGCAGATTGCCATGGCGTCAATGACCTTCTGTTCCAGAACAGGCTTGAAGCCGCTCCGCGACATCTTACCCATCATGCCCTGGTGGTCCGAAATCCAGCCAACGTCCTCGACGGCTCCCATGTCAACCACAGAAGCGGCGAGACCCAGGCCATTGCGGCACTGGGCGAACGCATCAAGGAAGCTGTTTCCACTCGCATAGTTGGCTTGGCCCGCTTGTCCAACAATGCCAGACACCGAGCTGAACATCACAAAGATGTTGAGATCAACCCCCGCTGCCACAGAAGCATTGTGGAGGTTCCATGTGCCTTAAACCTTGGGTGCCGTAGACGCCGTCCATTCGTCAGAGCTCATTTTGGTAAAGTTCTCGTTCGCAACCACCATCGACATCTGCACAACACCTTTAAGGGGATAGGTTGCTGCAGAAATGGTTCTTTCCACGTCCTTGAGCTTCGTGGTATCGCCGCTCGCGAGCTTGACAGTGCAACACATCGACTCGAGCTCGTGGATAAAAGCGTCATCTTTGGTGGTAAGGCCAGCGCTGCGGGACATGTATATAAGTTCGCGGGCGCCATGGTCGACCATCCAGGTGGACACGGCACGACCAATTCCGCCAAGAACACCAACCATAAGGTACGAGGCGAACTCCTTGAAGGCAATCTTTAGAGCTCTTTTGGTGGTCTCAGATCCCAATTCGGCGTCTCCTCCAGCATTCTTGATCGAAACGCCGAGGCGACCGATGTGTTGTCCCTTCTCCATGAATCGGAATGCATCTTGGGTCTGAGCTGCGGGGAAAATTGTTATAGGCAGCGGGGAGATGAATCCTTTGTTGTAGAAATCCAAGATGGAAAATATCAAGGCTCTAGCGATGTGAATCCTCTTCTAAAGCCCTGTCAATGTCAACACAGCAGTAATTGCGATTTGCCAAGAATGGCTTCATGTCGAGTTTGCCATCCCCAATCAAGTCTTGCTTTCCAATTTCAAGTAATGTTCCGAATTCCGCAACGCAACTCCATGTGGCATGTAAGAGCTCGCCTGAGAGCGAGTTGAGAATGAAGTCCATGCCACGCCTTTCGTTTCACGCATAACGCCATCCACGAATGACTTGTCACGGGAGTTAAAGATCCGGTTTTTCTCGGAATGTGACAGTGGTCCATCAAGTACTTGACTTTCTCGTCGCTGCCAACTGTAACGTACAACTCTGCCTCCAGCATTTGGGCAACCTGGATAGCTGCCAGACCCACGCCACCACACGCGCTGTGAATCAGGACGGACTACGTCGAGAGAGATTGGTTAGCCAATGCCATGCTGAGTAACATTATGATATATGAGTTTCCATACCACTCACCTGACCCTTCGTAACACGCCCGACGTTTACAATGGAGTGAATCGCGGTGAAATACGGGATCAGCATCGTCCCAGCCTGGTCAAAAGTGAGGCTGTCGGGAATTCGCGCGCAAACAGCAGCCAAGGTAGTTGTGTATGTCGAAAAGGCGTCTTTTTACAGAAGCAAACCACTCGATCTCCTACTTGAAGGTCGTCTGGGCTGACGTCCGCTCCCACACGGGTAACCATGCCAGCGGCTTCAATTCCGAACAGGCGGACTGGAAGTTCAACAATGCCCAGTGCGACCAAAATGTCCTGGAATTAGAATGTTAGAAAAACGCCACTTAACCTAGAAAGGATCTTTAACTCACCCTGAAGTTCAATCCAGCTGAGTAGACCTGGACCTCCACTTCATCGTTTTCGAGGTCCTTTCGTTCATGTCGCTCATAATACAGACTGTTGACCCGTCCCGGTGAACGGACATTCAGCGTGGCCATCTCATTTGGCCGGTCCGAAACTAGGAGCTCATCGGTTAAGGCAAAAGGATGGAAGCGTGCGACTTGGACGCGGTTGTTGAAAATGGCCCATTCGAAATCTGGATTCAGTTCCTCGTCACCTTGGCGCGACTGGAACTTCGCTAGCACCTGGAGGAGACGGTCAATAGATTTGGGATTGTCGAAAGCGTCGACCTGGCAGATTGCCAAATCGGCCAGCCGCTCTGTTCGGATGGTTCTGGCGAGGCCGAGAACTTGTGCGTATCGGGGATCACGACATCCGATGTCGATGAGATGGGTCGCCCAGAGCATACCAGAACCATGTTCTTGGAGGCCGAGAAGTAAAGTCTTGAAAGATAGGAAGCGTGCTTCGTCGATATCATGGAAAAAGGGCTGCTCGATGTCTAAGAGCGAAATCATGTCCTGTCCAGCTGGCGGGATATCGCCTAATCTGCACTTGATAACCTCATAGCCATCTTTTTCGAGCTGGTTCAAGATGTGTGTAACAGCAGATCTTTCCTCATCGACAAGAACGGTGACCTTCTTGATTGGTGTCTCACGGATGGGCCTTGCGACAAAGGAGGTTGTGACTTGGTGAGGGGCTTCGGCATCTAGAACCACAGCTTCGGGTTTGCCAAACCCGACAGCAGCAAGCACCAATTCCAATTCTTCCTTACTTAGATACGGCGGCTTGATTGGCCCGCCCTCAGTACCCGACCACCAAGTTGGGAGCGCACCTAGCACATAATCTACCCATCTGGATGACGGGCAAAGCTCCTGCAAGAATAATCTGCCGTCGGGGCGGAGGAGCTTCCTCAGGTTAGCTAGGCTTTCCTGAGCATTCTTGGTCTTGTGAAGAGAGTGGACGGCGAGGACGAGGTCGTACTCCATTTCCTCGAATCCCTGTTCGATAGGATCCTGGCAGATGTCCAGACTTGCGAAGTCCATGTTTGGGAACAGCTTTTCTTGAGTTTCTGTCGCCAGGTAGCCCGGGGTAGTCAACATGTACTTGGCACAGAGAATCTCCCCATCAGTGCGCGTGAGATCCTCGACGATCTCGCGGTGCAGTGACACACCACTTCCAGTTCCAATCTCGAGAATTCGAAGATTGGGCCTTGGAGTGAATCACTTGCCGAATGAACTCTTTTCGTTCCAGCTGTCCGAGATATTTGTAGACGTTCGACAAAGTTCTTCCTGGCAAAATATCCTCAAGGTCTTTGCCGGACAGCAGAGAATCCATATTCATGCAAACTTGATGAATGGCACTAGCGACTGGAGCTGCAAGCGTGCCTTCCAGTTGTTTCAGCAAACTGTTGATTCGAGCGGAAATAGTCTGGTTGTCGAGACCTCTCCAAGTACAGGGCAACCTGATAGGGGTTAACTTAGACTGAGATTTGATCCAAGCAACGTGTCTCTGAAGATGGGGCAAGGTCGTGTTGCTTGAGGATTCCGAAAAGCACGATTGGGATAAGAGCAAGCAGATGTCTCCCAGCTCCTCCAGCAAGCGTGAATTGTCGGTACGGATCACTGGTGCGCAGAAGAGCTCGTTCACGTCCAAGAAGTCAATGTCAGGTTTCCATTCACACCTCGCTGCTGCGTGTCCGTCCCTTACCTCGCCTGAACTGGCAGCATCCGCAAGTGACATACGGATGCCGACTGCTTCAACAACTTTTCTGCCCTCACATGTGCAACAGCCGTCTCCAAGGACCGAATAATTGCTTAATAGCTTAGCAGAGACATTTGTGATCGTATCCGAAGTGCACCTGTAGAGAGAGATTTTGTCGATGCTGGTTGGAAGCCAAGTTCTGGTTTTGCGTGCGTAGCCATTGACAGCAGCAGCGCCCAGGATCTGCAGGGTTGCGTCAAGGACGGTAGGATGGATGTAGTAATTGGCTTCATCTCCCTGCCTTCCATTCACAACGTGTCCCATCCCCTGCTGCTCTGAGGTTGAACTCGCCATCATATCAAGGGTCTGGAAAGATCCTCCCAGATTCAGGCCACCCTTGGCCATCTTTTCGAACCACTTCCTCACATTAAGCTTTCTGGGCAGGGCATCAGGGTCCTGGGCCTGTTCAGGCGGAGAATACTGAGCGGAAGCTTCTCGTGTACAATGTTTTGTCCAGTTGCGCCCGTTATAGGACGGCACTGTGAACTCCCACCATTTGCTGTTCAAGGAATTCGTCAAACAGCCTAGTTGGAATGTGGCTATCATCTCAGTCGGCTTTCCTTCGCTTATCACTAAAGCCGTACTGACAATGATATTTCTAACAGTGAACCCCTCCTCGGCGTTTATCAATTGTCTGATGGCCTCGTCCGCTAAGACATTATATCCACAGAATGGGAAAATGATGTTCTCTCCCACTTTGTGGTCGCATATCCACGGCGCGTTTGTAACGTGGAATAGGTTGCGCCACACACTGGCTCAGTATCGCTACTCTCAACCACCCTAGAACCAAGAAGATCATGGTACGGGTATTTGCGGTTGCGCCATTCTTTGCTTAGCCGAGACTCGTACCAGTAGCTGCCCTTGTGATTCCATGGGTATCGGGGGACGCCCGAAAGACAGGTGCCCGTGGGGAAACGAGCCTCAAGGTTAACATGAACATTGAGAGAATACAGGGCACCAATGGCTGCCAAAAAGACACAGTACAGTCTTTATTGCGCGTCATGGCCGAGACATAAGGAGTGGGAGAGGAGGCCTCAGCAAATATCTGTCTCAGTGGTCCTGCAAGAGCTCCGCGAGGCCCAACCTCAAGGAAGACAGCATTATTTCCAATATCGTGCTTCAAGATAGCCATGATGGCTTCCCAGAATCAAACTGGTGATTCCAAGTTATCCCGCCAGTATTTTGACCCGGTTTTGTGCTCTGAATCTAGAATGTTGCCACTAACGCTGGAGAAAAAAAGCATCGACGGTGCTTTTCCGATCACTTGCTCGATTAGTGATTGGTAATGGTCACCAATCTCTTCCATATGGTATGAATGGTAGGCTTTATCAACCTGGAGTAGTCTAGCCAGAATCTGTGGCTGTTCCTTTTTTATAGCAGCAACAACAGATTTCACGGCATCAATATCGGCCGAGATTGTAACGCTCTTGGGCGAGTTGTCACATGCGATCGTGACGTTAGGGACGAGGTAGTTTTCAATTTCTCTCCAGCCCATTCCAATGGCCGCCATTGTCCCCGGTCGCTCTTGTTTGACTGCCACAGCTCCACGGTGGTGGGCAACTGTGATAGCTTCTTTAGCCGTAAGAGCCCCGGCGGCATATGCTGCAGCGATCTCACCACTGGAATGGCCCACAACGGCATGTGGGACAATTCCAGCAGCCTTGAGCGTGTCGACCAGTGCAATCTGAATAGCAGTGCAAAGAGGTTGAGAGAACTCGGCCGAAGACAGGCGGCTCTGCTTGCCTGCCTTCTTGAGCTCCTCTTCGATTGAGTAGTGAGGCTTCTTCCCAGCAATGGTTTGAAGCTGTTGGTCGAGAGATCGGATGCTAGATTTAAACACCTCATCGGATCGCAATAGCTCCCGTCCCATCTGCGGCCATTGTGCGCCCTGGCCGGTGAAAACCATCACAATGCTCGGTGGGCCTGCAGACTTCGAGTTTATAGGCTGAGAAACGCTTTCAATCACACCATTATTAACAATGGCAAATGCTCGGTACGGCAGATGGGTTCTTTTCCTGGCCAAAGTATAGGCCAGATCACAAATTTTGTCGGGATTCTGCTCGATCCAGACCTTGTAGTTGTCGACCAGCCTTGTTATTGATTTGGAGGAATTCGCTGTAAACAATAGAAGCTGAGGCGACTCCGGGAACCCAGATACCGCAGTCGGGATATTATAAGTCGCCGCAGACTCTAGAATTACATGGGCATTTGCGCCACCAATGCCAAAAGAATTCACACTCACCCGTTCAAGGCGGTCTTTCGGCCACGGAGTTGCCTCAGTAGGAACCGTGAGCTTCCCTTCCTCAAACGGAATGCTAGGATTGGGGATGCTGAATTTGATGTTTGGTGGGATGATACGGTGTTGAAGTGCCTTCACCATCTTCAAAAGCGAAACAAGGCCGGACGCAGCTTCGGTATGTCCGAGATTGGGCTTAACAGAGCCGATGTACACGCCCTTCTCTCCAAAGACGCGGGCCACAGCTCTCGTTTCAATGGGGTCGCCTGTCGGGGTACCTGTCCCGTGGCATTCTACCATGGCGGTTTCCGAGAAGTCAGTGATGCCTCCAAGCTCGTATGCCCTCCTCATCAAAGCTTCTTGCACATCCGTGCTAGGCTGCGATAGCGTCGGAGTTTTTCCGTCCACGTTGTGAGATGTGGCTCTCACGACAGCTTGAACCGGGTTGCCATCTCGAATGGCATCAGCCAACGGCTTGATGAATATGGCCGTAACTGCCTCTCCACGAGCATACCCATTGGCGTCAGCAGAGAAGGTCTTACATGAGCCATCGCTAGACAAGACTCCTTGCTCCTGCATAGCCACCGACATTCCCGGAGCCAGGATCAATTGACACCGCCTACTAGAGCGGATTCGCAGTCGCCTCTGCTAATCGCTGCGCAAGCCTCGTTCAGAGCCACCAAAGCAGACGAACATGCCGTGCGAATAGTCATGCTATTCAAATATGTTAGCGCGGGTCTACTTCATTGGCGTACCCACCAAAAATCATACCTTGGTCCCCGTAGATCGAATTCATAAGAGAGACGATTGGCGACGACAAAGTCTCCTGAACCAGAGATACGGTGGATTCCCCACGGCTGGGTTTCCCTCCCCAACATCTCCAGCCAGTCCTCTCCGAAATTACCAATATAAGTACCGATAGGCTTGCCTCGCCAGTCTGTCACACCGGCGTCCTCGAAAGCCTCGTGAGCCACTTCTAACATGAGCCGTTGCTGAGGGTCAGCTCGCTCTACTTCACTTCTTGCCATGGTAAAAAGGGACATATCCAGCGCCCCGACGTCGACACTCTCATCGAGAAAATATCCATACTGGGTTGAGACCGTTCCCGGCTTTTTCATGTCCGAGTAGTATGTTTCGATGTTATAGCGCGATTCCGGGACACGACATCGACCATCTTGCTTTGCAAGAAGAAAGTCCCATAGTTCATCTGGCGTTGCGAAGCCTCCCGGGAGACGACATGCCATACCACAAATTGCGATCGGAATTTGACCATTGGAATGGATATTGGAGGCCGAGACCCCATTTGCACCGTTCATCGTGTTGGAATTGCCGTTCATGTGCGCAGTGTTTGTGGATATGCCATTCGTACGCAAGCCGTTGGTGCGACGGGCATGGCCATTGGTAATAGGACCATTGATGTCAGAACCAATTGCCACGCCATGGCCATTCATGCCGTGGGTCTCGTCTATAGTCATGATGGGCTTATTTGTCAATGTTTACCAGAGATGAAATAATATTTTGTAGCAGGTTTGGAGGGGGCGAGCCCTCCATTTGAAGTTGAGACGCAGAACATGCTTTCCACCGATAACGTGTATATCATCACGACAATCTGGATGGAAGTTGTGTGTTCGGGCTTCCGCAAAAGGCGTCCGCCCCCCCAATCGCTAGCCGGAACCCGTATAGGCGAGGAGCTGAAACTCGGGCCGGGACGCCGATAGGGGGGTGGAAAGGGCCTCAGTCAGGCAGCCCATCAATTGAGATGCACACTAAGCAAGACCATGCTTAGCTGGGTGATTCGAGAGCTTTTGTTGCGACACAACACTTGCTGTCTGCGAATGGCTGACCTTAGGGGCTGTCGAACGTGGGGTGAGACAAGGTATATTATGAAGCTAGGTTGGAGTAACAGAGCGTCGTAAGAGGACCTGGCGATATCAGTTAACCAGCCTTAACAGAATAGGCTACATTTCAGGTAGCCCCGGGAAACTGCGGTCAAGCTAGTATCAAGACACTAGTTAGTCTCTATGTACAGTGATGCCTCTATATAACGAATCAATATTGGAAGCCTGTTCAATTCGTTATATAGAGGGATCCTTGATATAGAGCTAGCATACAAAATACGCTGTCATATCCTGCCGCTGCTGATTTTCAAGACTCCGAGCCTCTAATCTTCTCTCATAATGATTTAACCGTTGAATTAGCTCTGTATCTCCCTTATCCTGCTGCTCTTCATACAAGCGAAGCCTTTTCACTATGTCAAGGGCCTCGGTGGTGCTGATTTGCGGATCAGCTTCCATATTTATAGTCTCTTCCTCATCCTCAGGCTCCTCTGGCTCCAGCTGCTCAATTATACGGCGCTCTAGGTCTTCAGAAGAGTCCTCCACTACTTCCTCCGCGGGATTGAGGAAGTTTTCAATTTGCATTGGGTTTCGAATACCAGAGACCGTGCAGAGCCGTTGGAAATCATTGGAGATCTGTATTATTGAAAGATCTTCGGGCGGAACAGCTGTCTTCTTGAACAAGGCTCTCTGGAAGCAGTGTTGAATAGTGGCAGGCGCCATATCAATATCCCAAGCCTGTATTCCCCAGCGTAGGGCCTTCAAAACGTTCATTGTAGTAAGAGGATCATGGTTCGACTCGTATTCTTCAAGCATATAGATAATCCACTGCCGTTTCCAGTGGCACTTCCAAGAATATATAATCCCTTGATCTAGTGGCTGATATTTGCTCGTTGCATTTGGTGGAAGCCAAATAATCAGTGTATTCCGTAGGGGATAAAGGCTCTTATTGATATTTTCAACTGCCAGTGCATGAGCAGAGAAATTATCCATTAAAAGCACTACTTGACGGCCAGTCATTTTGGAATCAAACCATCTTAGCCATTCCTCCATGAGAATGCCCGTCATCCAGGCCTCCTTGTTGTGCCTCCATTTGAGATTGAGATTCTCAATATTGATGCCTGCGGCACGGAAAGCATGCGGTTGTTGAGCCTTTCCAATAAACCATATAGGTAATCTCTCAGATCCATCAGAATTGCAGCATAAATGGGCAGTAATCCATGCCTTTTCCTTCTTTCGGCCATCAAGAGAGCGAGTAGAGAGTCCTCGATCAGGAACCAGCTTCCAAAGGAGCCCAGTCTCATCACAGTTGAATATATCCCTGGCATTGTAATGCTGGAGAGCCATTCCTATACTCTTCATCTGTTGCTCTGCATCAATAGCACTTCCTGCCTCTCCATGGTATATACGATTCTTAATCGATCGTCGCTTTTGAAATCCTTCAAGCCAGCCATTGCTGAATGCAGGCATCTCGCGGTCCTTATATACTGACAGATTCTTCCAAAAGAACTCTGCTTTAAGCCGTATAACCTCTCGTGAGAGTTTAATTGATGTCTCTGCCTGTTGAATCCACAAATATAATGCTGTTTCAAGCTCTGGCCAGTGTTCACGACGGTAGCGCTTCTGGTTTGACGTACGGTTGACAGGCCGGTCAAGGTGTTCGTATCGTTTAGAAAGGATCTCGGAGACTGAAGATAAAGCAATCTTTTGCTTATATAGGGCCTCAAACCACTGCTTCAAGGCCTTGTTGGAGAGGGAAGGATTAAGAGCTTTGTGGGAGCGTAATTCCTTCTTCTGCTCGATTGAAATCGCGGTTCGGCGGGGCATTTTGGTCCCTTTTTGGCCTCGTTATAACGAATTATTAAGAAATCTTGAGAGATATTTAATGAATTTTGTAGTACGGAGTACTCCGTATAGAGGTTAACGAATATTTCGTATGAAGATTTAATCTTGGAAGAGATTTTTGTTTGTTATATTAGAGGATTCGTTATATAAAGTGATCGTTATATAGAGGCATCACTGGTTGGCCTCAAGCTTTCGGCTCGGATCTTCTTTGATCCTACGCAGAGTTCCAACTCTTCTTCCCAGCTCCTCGTCCCAGCCATACGAAGAGCAAGGTTAGAAGAGCACTGAATAGAGTTGAGGTTCCGTGGTCTCTTTAGCTTCCGCACATGCTTAGTAGCCTAGTAGGCCCTCCGAGAGCTAGAGAGGCCTACACCGCCGCAAGGATGCAAATGGGCTCATAGCACCCCTTTATTAAGGAGGATTGACTAAGTACATATAATGTTTCCGACCACCCAACGATTTTTTGTAAGGATTCGCCCGCGAACACACCATCGTCCTCGTCAATGTCGAAATCATTGCTCGACTTTCTTGTCTTATCGCCAGCGATGCTCCATGATGCCTCAGGGCAGACGCCATGCCTTAGAAGTGAGTATCCAAAGGGAGAAAGATTCCGGAAGAACACCAGAGCTTCTATCAAAAAGACCATGATACAAGTATTCCTTGGGGTTTTTGTTCCCTGAGAAACACTGCAGCTTGCCATACTGCTCCCTGGGGAGATATGATCCTTGGGGTAAAAGATCTATAGGGAGTGACTAGTAATGCCACGATATGCAAGGTCCTTGGGGATTTACTTACCCCACAGGAAGATAGATTCTAGAAGGAATACGATTAAATTCAGGTGAGGACCACACCAGCAGCTTCCATGAGGGACGCCACACTTTTGAGGAGAGATAGATTCTACAGGGAATACCCCTAATTCTGGGCGAAAAGCCACGGCAAATGAATTCCATAAGTAAGGTCACAGCTTTGACAAGAAATAGATCCTACAGGGAATGCCTCTATTTGTGGGTGAAGAATCATGGCGACAGATCCATAAGGGGCCAGGACATCTCGGTATATAACTCTAATACCCCTTATTCTTTGGGGAAGCGACAGCTGATCATGTATGCAAGACAGCAATATCATGTCGGTTGCAACATTGGGATGGGGTTTTGTAGGGAAAAATTCGAAATTGCGAATTTTCTGACTTTGATAATTTGAAAACTGAGTGCTTAAACTGCAACCCAATTAGAGTGATGTACTTACTTAATGAGACAGACAAATTGTTCGCGATCCAGTTTCAGCTCTCATCCTCAAACCACGTCCTTCAACACGCCATGAGTTCCACATTTTTTCCTCACTCTCCTCTTTGCACCGACAAATTTTACCACATGGCTTTTCACAGACTGCCTCAATGCAGACAAGTTATTCTATGGCTTATGCTTATGACAACCAGGGATCACAGGCAGCACCTAGTTTACGAAGGCTGGAAACACACACGCCATGAAATAACTTGCCGGTTAGAGAGAACCGAAAATGAAATTAAAGAGTGGGAAAGCTGAAATCATGGGATTTGCAAATCAAAATACAAGAGGAAAAGCAAGTTGAATTCCTCATTTGAGCGCAATGGTAACAATGGAGTAGGAGGGGAAACCATGGCTGACCAGCATTTGTAAGAGAACACCCTCCAGAGCCACATATGCTACAAGTTATAACCCCAAATCTCATCCGGCAACTAGTTAATGAACTTCACCAGCACCATCTAGCCAACCACCAAGTCTGAGGTCCACAATATGTCCCAGGTCCGTGGACCCATCCTCTTGCACACCTGTTTCCTCAAAATCCTGGAGTATTTTATCAATATATTCACCCGCCCCTGACAAGTGAAGGATATGAGCAATGGCCCGGTGTAGAGCAAGTAGCTGGGGGGAGGGAGCATCTATTACTCTTCCTTCGCTGAGAAGGAGTTTGCGAGTAACAGGTAGTCCCCGACGTGCTGCTGAGACTGGGTTAAGGAAACTGTCAATGCGGTAGGTATGTTCCTCGCCAGCAACAGTGTCAAAGTATACCTCAAAATTGCCAAAGCTTTTATGGAAAGTTGGAGTCAGGCTGATAGCATTGTGTGGGCTATCAATGTGACAGCCCTCATGAGATGAGCATATCCACAATGCTGAACCTCTCAAATGAAAATCCACGCGTTAGCAGCTTTGAAACAGATTGTTAGGAAGATAAAGAGGGTTTACAACCTAAGGGTGCTGGTTATACACTTGGATGGAAAAACTTCTCTACAAAAGGCCTTTACAAACTGGGTTACAGAAGAAGGCATACACATTGAGAGATCCCCTCCCTATACACCACAGCAAAACGGACTGGCAGAATGGTCAGGAGCCTTAATATCTACAGTGGCTTGAACTATATGTGTAGCTGCCAATTTGCCGGAGGATCTATGGCCAGAAATAACCAAAGCAGCAGCTTATTTGTTGAACAGAACCCTGGTTAAAGCTCTAGAATGTGAAACCCCTTTAACAATGTTGGAATCCTACCTTAATGATAAAGCTGGAACAAATAAGCCAGATACCTTGCACTTACACGCCTTTGGCTGCAGAGCCTACCCGCTTATAAAGGATAACTCAATTCCAAGAAGCCGCAAACTGGCTGCAAGAGCTGAAATTGACTACTTAGTTGGATATGAATCCACAAACATCTTCTGTATATGGATCCCACGCAGGAATGAGGTGATCTCAACCAGGGATGTTATGTTCAACAAAAAGATCTTCTTCGACCCTAGAGAAGTTGCAAATGAAATAACAGACCTACAAAAGGAACTACTAACTAACCTGGTTCAATTAGAAAACTTTACTAGGGAAGGATCTGACATTGCAGAGTCCTCAGATGAATCCGACGAGGAGCTTATACAATTACAGTCCAAGGGACCTAAGAATTCAGGAACTAAGGGGGTAGATCCCTTGGAAATTGACAAAATCAACGGCTTACAACTGCCTACACCAGATCCTACGCCGGCTCCTACATCTCAACCGCCCCTAGTTCTGGATACTGCTCCAGATTACGCTCCGGACCTTCCAGACCTTGAAGATATAATACGGTTCCAACAGCGCAGAACCTCGCAAGTCCTGCTGCCGTCACCGAAACAACACCAGAAGCAGAAATGCCTGGAGGGTTATAGTTCCCCGAATGCTTCCATAGCAACACCGTCCGCTCAAATACTCAACCAACTTGAAGAAGTATCCCTTAATGAGGAGTCTAACCCGGTGGACAATCTAATGATTTCCCAACAAGAGATCCAGGAAGGAGTCTGAAAGCCTACAAGGACCAGAAAGCAGAACACTGAACAAATGAACCCAGAGGAATTATAGGACCCTCTAAGAGGGAATGCAAGAATCTATATGGATTCCGGATTAACAATATAAAGGATTTGGACAGCTTATTCGCAAGCTTTATGGCTGGAAAGGAACCAACACACTGTCTACACCAAGAAGAGATCCCGCCGCCTCCCAAGAGCTATAAACAAAACATCTGAATAGGAAGGAATATGAACGAGCTATGGAGGTTGAAATGCGGAAGCTCTGGGAAAAGGGCTGCTTTGAGAAGGTTCCAGCTACATGTGCGGAAGCTGACGGGTTGACCCCAGTGCCACTAATGTGGGTGTATGACAACAAATTCGATGCAGATGGATTCCTTTTGAAATATAAGGCAAGGATTGTGGTATGTGGAGATCTTCAGCCAGCTGCAGATGGACACTTATGCAGCAACATTGGCCATAAGGGCACTAAGATTCATAGTTAACCTGATGGTGATTTATGACTTGGAGTCCGCCCAATATGATGCTGTGAATGCTTTTATAAATGCCAAAATGGAATCAACTTTATACACTCAAATCCTGGATGGATATAAGAAGGGTGAAGAAGGGAATGTACTGCTAGTCCTAAGGGCTTTATACAGCACTACAACCTTGCCACTACTATGGAACAAGGAACTCTCCGGCATGCTCAAAGGTCTAGGTTTCAAGCAAATCCTTGACGAACCGTGCATATTTACTAACGGCAAGCTGATCCTCTACTTCTACGTTGACGATATTGTTATACTCTACCACCGAGAGGATAAAATCGTGTTTAACAGGAATATACAGCAGCTTAAGGGCTTATACGAGCTTCGAGAGATGGGAGAGCTTCAATGGTTCCTCGGGGTAAGAGTTATAAGGGATCGAAAGCTCCGGAGAGCATGGCTTTGCCAGGATAGTTATATTGAGAAAATTGCAACCCGTTTCCATATTGCGGATCCGAACCATACAAACTGGCCAAGGACACCGATTACAAACGAACTAGGACAAGCGAATCTGCAAGATATCCATGCATACCAATGCAAAGTTTGTTCAGCTTTATACGCTGCTATTGTAAGTAACCCGGCCAGACATAAGCCTTTGCTGTAAGCAGATTCAGTGAGGCCATGCGCAACCCTGGACCAGAACATCATACTGCAATCAATCACATTATCGCCTACTTATACGCAACTTGGGGATACGGCCTAGGATTTGGATACCCCCAATGTGAAGTCTTTGCCCCATGAAGTGGTATATTATTTCGGAATATAATTTTCCTGGTGACTGAACTGTGTTGTGGATCCTGAGCTCCAGTCTAGACAGGTATACTCAGATGAAGAGTGTGATGGAAAATCACTGCCGAGATTTGTGTAACCCTCTGCCGCTAAAGATGATCTTGACAGGAAGAAATCGGAATATGAGAAATCATTCAAGGTCTCTCCACTTGGCAACAGCTCGTTTTTCTCCTGGTCGCGGTAGTCCCGAAGCTCTAAGCCCATTTGTCGTTGTACATACGAGACACTGTTTATGAATCCCATTACCGCAACGTTGATGTCTTGACCTCTGTGTGATACTACACTCAATTTATGGCGGTCCCGGGGGCAAATTCGCCATTGATAAAAGAACGACGTGGCATCGAGGACCGTTATATACTTACATCCGACTATGGCGCCGATAATTTCTTCTTGCCTGGCGGCCGGATAGACATCAGGTTCCACGATTTGGTTAAGCTTCCTAATGTCCACTAAGTACGTATCTGTCTTTCTGCGTGGGTTTTCCGTCCACGATCAATCACATTCTCCATGTCACAAAGACTGGGTATCCGCTAGAAGTATGGTTGCTCGCCCATTCCATTTTGTCCTTGCTCATGGAGCTTATCGAACGTCTCATCAACTATTTCACGGTCTTTGGCACTCAACGGATAAACCCTGGCCCTTTTTTGAGGCTTTTTGCCTGGCAGAAGTGATATCTTCATCCAAAGCTCTATGCAGATGCTCTGGAGACTGCAATCACAATGACCAACCATTTACTAACTAGGACTACCCTTTATAACTCACCGAAACCCAATGGGACTACCTTGAATTGTGATATCAAGCCTTCACCATATCACATCCCCTTTTGCGCCTAGTCTAAAGCACCACCTCACACACTACCCTATCGAAAATCCGGACCTAAGGCGTACACCCATCTATATGGAAATGCGAAGCCTGTGGACAAGCTTAGCCCTAGGTAGAAGGACTGCACTCTAAAGGCTAAAGCCCCCTGGCAACCCAGTGTGTTTGGCTGAGAGTGCTAGAGAGACAAAGCTGTCATGGCGGTCTGTGCAACAATTGCCGTCCGCTGTGGAATTGGCGGAGCAGCACCTTTTTAAGATGATAGGGTGGGTAAAAGGCAGCATACCGCCACAGCTACCATCATACGTCCGTCATGAACAGATTTCTTAAACATCATGGCACTATCATCGTCGAGTTCATCCAAAAAGTCGGGCTTTAATCCACCAGGTTGACCTGCTCTCAAAGATAAGCAGGAGGCCATGAGGGCCATAAAGACGCAATAAGCCAATAGCTCGCACGGCTTGTTCAGCAAGTCAGTTGGTGGTATTGAGAATGTTGGAGAATAGTGGAGTAACACACAGAGAGCTCAATTGTGCTACGGCCGCAGTCAAAAGACACCGTGTTTGCCATTCTAATAGTTTACAGGGAAAGCCCTTTGTATGCTTTTTCTAGCTGCTCCTGAAATGCTGAGTTGTGCGAGGGAGAAGATGGACATTGGAAATGTTGACAGCTTGCCAAATCTGTGAATACTAGTCTCTGTTTGATCCTGAAGTCATCTATGGTGACCAACTACATATATGTGTCAACATCTAACAAAAATACATGGGCTTAGCTGTCTTCTAGACCTCCATGTATTAGTGATGTTTATGTGGTTGTAGCCAAATCATCATTTCTCTGTTAATATTCATCAGTGTTGATGGCCCTTTTGTCTGCTTTCATACTCCAGATCTTGATGGATTTCAGCTCAGTCCTTGCCCACTACAACATTATCCTTAGCCTCTTAGGGCACTGAACAATTTATCAGAAGTCAAACTTTTGGCTTTTTAATTTCACAGCACTATTTTCCACTCTCAATGATAACAAAATCCGTATTGTTGTCTTCTTGAGCGGAATTGTCCTCGTCCTGGTCTTCAGATTCTTCACCCTCCAACCCAGCTTCAACAATTTCCGAATCCTTGTGAGAGGCGGCCCGGCTGCGATCAGCCATCATCCAGACACTATTCCTCGCCAAACGCATCCTGTCGACTTCGCGAGCTTCAAAAAATTTGAATGTAAGTTTCTTCACCCGGATACCAAAGATCTGCTCTCCAGGAGCCACGTAGCGATTTGTGGCTTCCCGCCCTTGTTCGTACCTGCCAGAGGCCCCCACATTACCAATTGGCATCCCAGCCGCAAACTCCTCTACAGGCAATGAAAACTGGCCTGCATAATGTTGTGCAAGTCGAGCACCTCCCTCGGTGCTCGTATCGAAAAGCGTGCGAAGGCCAATCACAAGATATACATTCGAGCCGCTCTCAATCTGCTCTTGAAGCCATTCCCGAACTTTCTCTTCTTTGCATAACGTGTTAAACACGGCCGTAGGTTTCCTGAGCGTGTAGATCCGGCCTAAACGTGCAGAAAGACGTAAATCAGAAGACCCCGTGCGCCCAATGGATAATTGTGCAACATGAGAGAGAAATGCTTGCACCCTCGCGTTCATATGACGCTGTAGGAAGGCGGAATAATCACGTACTACCTTAACGGTATAGTCCTTCGGTGTCAATGGCGTGGGGGTTTCAAGGGCGTCAAGCTCTGGATCCTTGATATTCGGAATCAAGCTTGCCAACTGGACGTCTTCTAGCGAGAAGAAATGATCATTGAGAACCCAACACGATGGCATCACGGCGGATAAAATGCCTGGTATTTTTCAACACATGCACATTAAGTGAGTACATAGACCTAGATCTGTGAAGTCCAAGCGCCATGACTAACACGTAGGTATCAAGGTTGTTGACGAAGTGAACCTGATATCCATATATATATGTAGTGTGCGGTGTAGTGGCGTCAAGATAGATGAAGGAACCAATCATCAAGAATCCAAGATTGAAAACTAGGAGCTACCAAAGAATAGGGGGTTCCACCCATCACACTTTGCCTGATGATACATAAACCCTGTGCCCTTGTCTCCTAGAATCATTAAAATTCCATGAACTTGATCTGAAATGCATCAAGATCTGGAGACCAAACATGCAGGATCACTGACGTCAGCACTGCATGAGCTACCGAGTACTCCATATGAAGTTGCGTTGACATGGTAAGTACGGTAATGACGGAAAGGTTTGGGTGGCGACAGACTGCTGAGGTAACTTTTACCTCTGGCTTCAGAGTAGACAATAACATATCATCTGCACCTATTTTCAGGTTATCTGTGGATTTTTCGGATGCTGTGACAGGCCCTATGTATTGAAGCCTTATGTTTTACTAACCTGACGTAAATTTTCTTCAATACTCTAGTCAATGGAGGGCTGGAAGGCGAATCCGGGGATAGCGCAGGGTTATAACAGAGCTCATCTACCACTGGCAATTATGATCACCTGAATTGGGCAAGGTATCTATCTGAACTATCTTGACATTATTTACACCTTTGAGACAGGCTTCAGAGAGGTGGGATATTAGTTGTTCTGGAAGAAGCTGTTTATGCTACAGGAAAACTTGTGGATATTGTTGACTTGTCTCTCTTGAGTATTGAGCGTTTTGTCCAATGGCAGCTTGAGAGAGCTGAGGAAACAGCAGCCCCGGACGAGGTTATCCGAGTGATGCAAGTTACATGTACCCCGCATGTTAACTTCCCATGATGACCACAATTGAACAATGGATCTGAATTCCTATGCAAACCGGCTCAGAGACCGGTTTGAGAGAACCGGACAAATAGCACTCTTGGAAGAAGCTATCCAACTTGAACAGGAAGCTGTTGACCGCACCGCTCGTGATGACCCTAGTCGAGCAATGTATTTGAACAGTCTGAGTGTCCAGCTTGGAGCCCGATTTAAGAGAATGGGAGAAACATCAGACCTGGAAAAAGCTATCCAACTTGGACAGGAAGCTGTGGATTGCACTCCTCATGACCACCCCATGCGAGCAGTGTATTTGAACAGTCTGAGTGTTATGCTTGAAGGCCAATTTGAAAGAACAGATGCAATGTCATACCTGGACGAAGCTATCCAACTTGAACAGGAAGCTGTAGATTGCACTGCTTGCAACGACTCTAATCGAGCAGGTTATCTGAGCAATCTTTCTAAGCAGCTTGGAAACCGATTTAAGAGAACAGGAAGAAGATCAGACCTGGAAAAAGCTATCCAACTCGGACAGGAAGCTGTGGATTGCACTGCTTGTGATGATCCTGATCGAGCAATATACCTGAATAATTTGGGAAATCGGTTCAGACACCGATTTGAGAGAACAGGAGCAATGGCAGACCTGGAAGCAGCTATTCAACTTGGACAGAAGGCTGTGGATTGCACTGCTTGTGATGATCCTAATCGAGCAATGTGCCTGAATAATTTGGGAAATCAGCTCAGCAACCGATTTGAGAGAACAGGAGCAATGGCAGACCTGGAAGCAGCTATTCAACTTGGACAGAAGGCTGTGGATTGCACTGCTTGTGATGATCCTAATCGAGCAAGATTTCTGAGTAATCTAGGAAATTGTTTTGAAGCCCGATTTGAGGGAACCGGAGCAAAATCAGACCTGGAAAAAGCTATTCAACTTGGAAAGGAAGCTGTGGATTGCACTGCTTGTGGTGATCCTGATCAAGCAATGTATCTGCATAATCTGGGAAGTTTTCTTGAGAAACAATTTGAGAAATCGGTTGCAATGTCAGACCTTGAAGAAGCTATACAACTTGAACGGAAAGCTGTTGATTGCACTCCTCATGATCACCCGAACCAAGCAGTGTATTTGAGCAGTCTGGGAGCCCGGCTTGGAAGCCGCTCTGAGATACCAGCATTGACGGCAGAACTAGAAGAGTTTGTGCAATTTGAGGAGGCTGTGTATTACACCGCTCGCGATGACCCTAATCGGACGTTGATTCTGGATATTCTACATGAGCTGTTGGGAGATCGATATCACCGAACCCATGCACTGTCGGACTTAAAAAAGGCCAGCCGACTTGCATTTAAAGCTTCGGATTGCACTGCTTGCGATTACCCCGATCAAGCAACGTATCTGGATAACCTGGAAAGATGTCTGAGAGAAAGATTTGAGAAAACAGATCAAATGTCAGATCCGGAAGAAGCTGCCTGTTTTGGACAGCAAGTTCTGGATTGCACTGCTCGCAATCACCCCAATCGAGGAAGGCGTCTGGATGACCTGGGAATGCAACTGGAAAAGCGACTTGAGAGAACCGGAGGAAAAATTAGAGATTCCAGAGGATCTCTTAATCTATTTACTGAGGCCCTGAATATATATAATGCTAGGCCCCTTGATCGTATCAATGCCGGCAAATATGCTTTCATCTATTATATCCGCGACAGCAATTGGAAGAGCGCACGGACTGCCTCTGATGCGGTTGTTGGCTTATTACCACGATTGAATCTCCGGTGGCTCTCCAGATACGATCAACAGCATCTTATTAAGAGCCTCACACGTTTCTCATCGCTAGCGGCCTCTGCTGTGCTTCAGGCGGAGGGCACTCCAGCTGAAGCGGTTGAGATTCTCGAGGCTGGCCGCGGTGTGATCGCCAGTTTTATCATCGACGCCCAGAGCGACATCTCACATTTGGAAGAATATAAGCCTGAATTATATTATGAATACATGACGCTTCGCCAGCATGTCAATGTACCGTTCTCAAATATTGCCGAACCCGAGATTAGCCCTTCAAGCGGCTTGACATCCACAATACAACTTAGCACACATGAGTTGCAGTCAAACGTTCACCGCTCGATTACGCAGCGCCATCGGGACATCGAGAGGTTGGAAGAAATAGAGAGCAAGATCAGACAACTACCAGGATTGGACCGGTTTCTGCTCCCGCCAACTTCGACTGATCTGATGGCGCTTGCTGTTCGTGGACCGATTGTTTCCTTCAACGTTACCATGTATCGAAGCGACGTGTTCATCATCACAACGTCTGCAATCGTTGGTATGCGTCTTGAGGAGCTTTTGTTCAACGATCTAAGGAAGAATGTTGACAAGTTGCTCGGAAAAAGCAAGTTATCAGTCGGCAGACCCAGCACGAAATCTCAAAGGCAAAAAGAGCTTCAAAATATCCTGGGGTGGTTGTGGGATGTTGCAGTATATCCTGTTCTCAGTCAGTTACGATTTATTTCACCTGTTCCTTCGAATCCTCTACCACATATATGGTGGGTTACAAGCGGGTATATGGGCCTTATGCCTCTCCACGCGGCAGGACACACAGACGAGACCGCTTTGGATTACGTCGTGTCCAGTTACATCCCCACTGTGAAGGCCCTCAAGTATTCCCGTGAGCAACAACTTCGACGCCCACTTGAGCCAAATCCAAATATGCTCATTGTCACAATGCCGGAAACTGCTGGTATGGGGGCTCTGAAAACCGTTGAGGAGGTGGAATCAATCTCAAGGAGCATCTATCCTATCGTTCCCACAATTCTCAACAAACCGTCCAAGAAAACCGTTTTGAACGAGGTTCGCACACACCATATGGTACACTTCTCATGCCATGGAAATTCTGATTCAACGGATCCGTCAGCCGGCGGATTATTTCTCGGACCGGGTGAAGATGGACGGGCGGAGCATTTTACGGTGCGAGAGCTTGCTAATATCAGCTATGAGCATGCACGGATTGCGTTTCTGTCCGCATGTTCCACGGCCGAGAACTCGTCAGAGGAGTTGATTGATGAGGTGATACACCTGGCAAGTGCGTTCCAGCTGATTGGGTTCCCGCACGTTATTGGAACTCTCTGGGAAGCCAGCGATAAAGCGGCAACTTGGATTTCCGGCGCGTTCTACGAAAGTTTGATGCGCAGCCTGAGAGAAGATGATTTTCGTGTTAGGCACGATGTCGTTGCCAGTGCCCTCCACCAGGCTGTCAGGAGGCTGAAAGAAAGGATGAGAAACGACTTAATCTCTTGGGTACCATTCATCCATGTCGGCGCATAAGGGGGGAAATATGTTTTCACCAGGTGAGATGGTGGATGACCAGATTCTAGATGGTGGATGACCAACTTCTGTATGCAATGTGGCACCTTCGGCGCGGGATTGCTAGGATTCCACGTCTTTCTTTCTTTGAAGATCAGACTCAACGAATGAATTTTCAGACTTTCAGCTGCCCTCCATTTGCTATTGTGCCCTTAAACATGAGCTTCTCGGACCTGGGCTCCTCGAACAGTGCGTCAAAAATTGGTCACTGGGTTCAACTCTGTCGCCCGGGCGTTCATCAAGACGAATCCCACCAGGAGAAGGGTCACAACTGCAAGACGATCAGGCTGTTTTGATAGCTGACTGTCGCTGCTGTCACGGACTCCATATGACAAGGGACCGACTGACATGTTCTCCTGGATGGGGAATAATACTGGCCGCCGACGCATGGAGCAAGGACGCCACGCTGGGCGAGGCAGCTGCACAAGTGCTTCATATTCACTATAAACCTCAGTCTTAACGACATTCAATCATTGCTCAACATATGTGTTGAACTTATCCTCAGGCCATTGAAGGATCTTCTCTAATAATTAATTCACAGTCTTAAATATCAGCCTGTTTCTTTTGGTATCACTTCTTGATCCAAGCAATTCTTGTGTTGTCCCTGAGAGTTCTGTTGAAGGCCTCATCAGGGTGGTGGACCTTCTCATCAAGTGGGAAGGCTCAGCGCTTGCCTTTGTTGGTCTGCCTTGGGCAGTTCCATAATGGTGAATTGCTGACATCTTTTCTGAATTATCTTGCCTCTCAGTACCAGATCGACCAACGACCAACCACTGGTTATGAACCCATTGCTTGTCCAAGACTGATAAACAGGCCTTTTACTTGAGGCAGACTATGGCTACCGCTAACATGTTCCGTGATTGGTCATATGTAGTGGTGGCCTGATCTCTCTGGCCGGATCACCCCTAAAATTAAGTCTTTTGGGTGAAAAAAAATAAGACATTCAGCCAAGTTATTGTCAAACAAATGTTCCAGGAATAGCAAGACTCTGATATTCCACCTAGAGATTCTTCTTGGTAACCTAATAGCTTTCAACGAAAGGCCACATCCGTCGCGCTTCTTCTGGGGATTTCTCGGCCGCCATCTGTTTGATGAACATATCCAGTAGTTCCTGGTTTTGCCGGCGCTTTTCTATGATGTCCATCTCGGGAGGTATCCATCCATCTTCATCCGTATCCAAACACTTCCTCGCTAGCTCATGAGCCTTATGCCAATCCTCGTATTCCCTGAACTGGGAATCATGCTCTTCTATCTCCCCTTGGCTGAAGGAGTAAGGGCAGTCACCAGTAAATCCCAGCTCATGCCAGTTCTCGAAGATCTCTATAAGACAGGCTCGAAGCGGGATAACTCCAACTTCTGAAGTTTCACCGCAGCGCTTGAACAGTTCCCGGAAAACGCGCGGAAGGTTCATCGCGGTATGGGCAGGCCTATTCTCAAGATAGTTTGAAACTTCATATGCCTTGGCGGCTACAGCTTGCTGCTGCTCATACCTTGCCAACTGTTGTTCTTCCAGGTCCAGCTCATCGAAGTTATCAGGAAGCCCCGGCTTTTGAAATCCTTGAGCATAATTTTGCGGTGGTTCCAGGAAGACTGGCCATCGTGCTTGCAAAAAAAGCGGAAGGATGGATATTGATTGCCAATCAATGAGTGAAAGGATCTGCGATGGTTCATTTGGAGACACATAAATGTTTCCCATATGAAGATCTGTATGCCAGATGACAGGCTTGGCGGATTTTGCGAGAGTGGGATGCGAGTCCAGTAACTTCAGAAGGTGTATAGTGCTTTCCAGAAGGCCCTTCTGCTCTATAGGACTTCCCTGATAGAAAGTTCCTGGGTGCGGTGATGAACCATGTAAAACACGGAATATCTCCCGCTTTGCGATCGCAATACCATACGCAGATAATGTAGTCCCTGAGAGCATATATTAGAATCAACATCAAAGCAATAACAAAAATATACTCACATGGTCCTAGATCTATTTTGAAGTCATCCCATCCCTTATAGTCATCCAGCATGTATGATCTGTCGCCTGAGCGGCCCACGCAGTATGATTCTGAGGGATCAATGTCCAAGTCAAGCAGCTTACATCCTGGAAGGTTCCCACAAAAAGCCCGTAGATACAGGCTGCCATAGGCGGGGAGCTGGATCGAGGAAAGTTCACGTTCAAACTTGGTAAGCTGCTTGATGAGCTCCAGTTTGTTGGGCTGAGACATCTCACCCCATATCTTGAAAACAGGAATCCCTGCTGCCCTCTCTATAATGATATATTCTACACCTACGGGGTTCGTGGGATCTGAGGACCACGTGTAGACCTCTGGGACTGGAACATTTGTATGTTGGCTCACTATGAGATACGTTGTAAGTTGACAGACATTGTGGAATGCAAGACCATTTGCATACCATATTTCAAAACAGCCACCTCTGATTCAGTAGTGTACACTGCCGGTCCAGAGTTGCGACATGGAATTTTTGCAATAATCTCCATTCCATTTTCCTTTTTCATTAAAAGGGCCTTGCTGAAGCCCCCTTCCATCTTTTCAACTGCATTAATGGGAGACTCTTCGCCTCCCGCCGTGGCAGCAACAGCGCAGAGAGCAGCCAGGTTAAACTTCACATAACGTCGTTCAAATTGAGTCCTCTCATTAACAAGAAAATTTCCATTTGTATACTCAAAGAGTTGTTCGTCACTGATGGGTTTGCCTAGATCATATTAACCAATAAGGAAAGCACCCGGTGTTCATTCAGTGCATACCACGACAAGAGATTTGTATATTCCGCCTCATTTGTTTCCCGGGAGCACCAATCTTTTGTAGGAGGAAGGAGATACGATTTCGCATCGTCGGTAAAGACCTGTCACAAATTGGAAGAATGAGAGATTCAACACCTAAGCGCTGTCGTAGAGACTGTTGCCTTTACAGACCTAGCCCCAAAAAGGCTAGTTTATACTGATGTAATCCAAACTAGTCTGTTTCTAGTACTTAAGTACTAGTTTACCTGAGCCCTCGCGGAGCCATGCCTCACAAGCTTCGGAGCCCCTTCAAATAGGCGCTGCGACAGTGGATAATTGTTGTGGAAATGGAGTTCACTGTGAGCATCTGCTGTTTTTCTCCTGGCGCCTGCAACAATCAACCAATGGATGGTAGGTGTTGAATTGATGACTGTGGTGAACCAAGGGTGCAGCACTAAATTGGACAGGCAGCAAGATGTACCACTTTCCATACCTTATGCTGAGGTGCAGTCAGTGGGAAAGGTCGGAATCTCCACCCGTTCAACTTGGACTAGCAAACACGACAGCCTGGAATGATCGTCTCTCTGATTCACCAGTTAGTTTGGGCCAGACAGAGAGGCATTGACAAGACTGAAGGTTCAGGCCGTTACAACACACCAACTGAGGGATTGCCCCACTGTTCATGCTTACTTACTTATCCACCAGCCTGTAAGTATGTGTAGTTATCTCCATTCTTCATGTAGAGGCACCAGTTGTCAGACTTGACCTTTTGAATCTTGTTTGGGTCCTCATATATGCTTATCAGGTGTTCAAAAATCTCATCCACTGTAGTGAACCTTTCTGAGTGGTCAATTTGCATTCAGGGGGCAAGATGCTTTGCAACATCTCCTGTTGTTCAGCTCTCAATGTAGGCAATCTTGCTTTTCTCATCAGCAAAGTAGTCACTATTGATTTGCAACTTGCTTTTCTGTATGGATGTAGGTCAACTAAGCATCAGATGACATCGGATGTTCAGGGGAACTCATATGACCCATAACTCTGAACATATAAGGATTGCATGATTTGCACAGATTGTGGGAACCTCAGTGTTCAGTCTCCTAGTTAGAGGACCCCTACATTCTACACATGACTCCCTCCCATCAGTTGCGGGCATCGGACCTACTTAGCTCTTTCATATCCCCCAATCCTGGGAACACCCACAAAATCTATGTTGGGTTCCCTAACATTTTCATTCAGAAGGCCCAATGCTTGAACACAGGATTCTTCCCATCAGAGAGGAGATTAGGGTCAGTCATCTTGCTGCTCTTCTTTCCACCAATGCTTTCAACACTGCTGGCTCAAGCCTGCATCACAAGATTGATAACTGCCTGTTGGAGGTCCTCTTCTCCATCACCAAGATGTTAGCCTGTGTATCTAATTCCTGAACATATTCATGTAGTTTGTTCCTCTTAGTTTGCAGTTGCTGCATGTTGAACCTTCCACTATCCATAGACTGTGCTATCTCTCTATGCACATGGTTGGTATCTTTCTCCAAGGCACACAGGAAGCCTTTCTTTGAGATCACTGTTGCAGAGCCCATGTTCTCTGGGTTCCATGCCATGAGCTCCTAGTCTGATCTCCAGACTTCTTTACTAGAGTTGGAGCTCACCATTCTGGTATTCAGTATCTGTTTGTTAGTTCACTCATTCATTCATTCATTTGTTCATTGGAGACTTTAACTGTGAATCTCCAAAGAGCCAAAGATGTTGTAGGTCTTAATATTATGTTAGGAGCTCAGCTAGGCGCTGTAGGAAGAGAATCACTGTTGCCAACTAGGTAGCTATAATAACAAAATACTAAGACAGGCTCTAGAAAGGGGGTTCAGGGTGAGAGCTCACTATATACACACAATAAGCTTCCATGTTGGATAAACATTTATTCCTTTAGTGAATCCTCTGCCTAGGGTTTAGGGCTTCGCCCTGGCACAACCTTCCACTGGTCTGCCAGCTCAGTCAGAAGGGTTGTGGTCCTCACAGAACCCATGTCTTGTCCTTCTCATCATCATAACCTTCCCAATGCACTCTGTACCACAGCTTGTGATCCTCTCTCTTTGAGTGAATTATCTCGCGGATCTGATACACCCTCTCATCCTTGTCTGCCTCGCGAACTTCATGATGAGGTGAGCTATCTATTCCTTCACGGGTCTCGTGCTCGCGGAGCAGGGATACATGGAAACTGTTATGAGTTCGCAGACCTGGAGGCAGCTCCAGCCTGTAGGCTTGTGAGTCTACCCTCTCCACAATCCTACAAGACCCAAGCCTCAACAAGTCCAATTTCTTGTTAGGCTAGGTGGTCTTGATATTGCGAACGTCAAGCCACGCCTTCTTCTTGGGACAGTCTCTCGCGAGGTGCCCCTTTTGGCGACACTCAAAGCACTTCCCATCCTTCCTTAAGGCTTCGCGATCCTTGATAAGGTCCTTCCCCATCTCCCGTACGGGTCTCTGGGGTTGACTCCTCTTATCCATTGGCAGCCTTGAGTCATTGGTCTTCATACCTCTGCGAGCACTTCCAACTGGATTGGTAGGCTTCGCGTGTGGGGCATTCTTTGCATAGGCCACTGACACACTTGGTCGGAGTCGGGTAGCCAGTGCTACTATGTCATCAATGTCATCTGGTATTTCCAGCTGTTCATCCAGTTTGGTTCGCATGGGCTTATCCAAGCTCCATATAAAGAGGTTCTTCTTTAGCTTCGCGAGGTCTTCAAATTCTTCACCAATTTCTAATGTGCGCTCCAGGAATCGTCGGTGATAGGCATAGTCGGTTTCATCTGGACTCTTGCGAAGGCTAAAAAGTGCTCGCCAAGATTTTCGCGTGCGGTTTGTCGGATCTCCTAGCCTCATGTGTAGGAATTCCTTGAGGCCATTCCAGTTGTTCTTCAATGGGTTCTGTTCGCGGTAGACCCCCCAAAGCTCGCTCTCAATATAGTCGAGTCCAATGAGGGCGTACGCGAGGGTCTCCTCATTATTCAATCCGCTGGCGTCGCGAATGGATTCAATATTGGAGGTGAACCGCCGGTATTCTTTGTAGGTGCCAGTCTGGTAGAGCTTTGTGTGTTGCAGTGGGCTCAAAACTGACGAGCGCTTCGCGGGTGTTGGATTAGAGGTAGCTATATCAAGGGATTCACTTCGCAAGTGCTTTTGGCTGGTTTGGAGAGTGTCATTCAACTTTGCTTGCCATTTCACCATTTTCTTTAGTAGTTTGGTTTTCTCGCGAAGCTGTTGGATTTCATCTTTTGATGTTAAAGTAGACTCTCTCTCTGAGGTCGCGGAGTTTGTTTCAGTTTCGTCGACGGTTGAGAGAGCTGAGGTGTCAGGATTTGTAGTCTCCTCGCGAACTAGGGTAGGTGGCTGTTCAGGTTGGTTCTCTGCTGGCGTACTAGGTTCGCGAGTCTCAGGGGGTTGGCTTCTTTGTGTAGAGACCATTGTCAGGCGTCACCAAAGGATGAGTGGCAAAATGTGAGGATCGTACTTCGCGGATCAGCGTGATAATGAATCTCTAGTAGGAATTGTATGTGGAAAAGGAATACACAAGGTAAAAGTCTTATGTTCTTCTGGCAACTGTGTACGACCGTAGACAAGATTGTCACTTGGCTTCCATTGCTTAAGGGGTTCGCGCAGTGGCTGCCTCTATGCGCGCTTGCGAGCACGTGACTTAGTGTCTCGCGGGCGAGGTAATACACATCCACTCCCATCAAGTGTCTGTGGAAGGGGTTCGCGGGCGAATCCTTACACCTTTTTACTACGGTCGCTACCCAATACCTAGTTCCCCTGACTAGTGGCGTGGAAATCGCTACCCTATATTCGATAATGAAGTCCCTGAAATCGATACAAATATTGTGTCCCTTAGTAGGGCCAAAGCCGCTGGAATTGGATTCAATACCCTTACTGGCCTTCTAACGCGTGGCGATGAGATCCTAGCTACTACCGAATTCCTTCATAATCAGTGGATACTAGAATATCATCCCTGTGAGGATTGACCGGCAGCCTTTGCTACTACCAAGAGATCAGCCAAACGCTTGGTCTCTTCCGCCCTCAATGGACCTTTGGAGATCACGTTTAGAATACGGTCAGGATGAACAATTGAGCGATTGAATTGCTCCTGGCAAAAGCTACGCAAGCCAGCAGGCCATCCAGATTTTGAATTCTTTGTACAACTCACCGTTTGCGATGCTCCAGCTTCAAGGTGCTCATCTGTACGTGTATGTATATGGCTAAATCGAATCGCGGGGCGTATGCTATTAACGTTGGTCTGAGATTCAATAGGATCGTGGCTCTCCTCGCTTGCTCTCTGGCAGTAGCAGTCCATCCGGCAGGCTATTCGGCACTCTGTTCGGCGGGTTATTTGGCAGTCGGTTCGGCGGGCTATTCAGCAGGTTGATCGCGGTTGAAGTTGGCATTTGAGCTGCTAATGTAGGGCTTCCAAGCGTTGAATTGAGCTCCGGACCCATAGCCACTAGTTAACCAAAGCTGGTTAATCGTTTGTCGAATTTCTTGATTAAACTTCCAAACGAATTCGTTCGAAAAATCGTTCGTGAACGTCGGATATACTCGGTGTGAACATTTTAATATAAACTAAGAATCGAGATTATCCACCAGATTATTACTGAATTAGGCAAATAGTGGAACATTGAGCGTTCAAATCAACGTTGCTAAATACGAAGTACATCTAACCAAATAAATCAGAACGGATTCCTCTCCTCACATGTTGGGTTTGGATTTTGTTAAGCGCTAGTTGACACGAAAGGTTTTCTTCTGTGTTTGGATTTTGAGCATTTCGGTAGCAGCCGATTGGTGGAAACCTGTTTAGTTTCTGCCGTCTTCTGATTGGCTGCAGTCTGGACACTATACCACGCTAGGCCAAATTTAATCTAATTGTACCTTTCTCTATCGGGTTTAGTGCCTTCCACCGCCCCCTTTTCTTGCTTATCTCAGCACAGCTGGGGCGGCGCAAATACGTTGTTCCGCGGACCGGCGGCGAAGGAGTCCTGCAGGGCGGCGATGGCGGGTGAAACCTCGACGAGCGTTGGAATTAAGAAACCGACGGCAATACCCCTTTGCGCAAGGGGGCGCAGCGAGCTGGTCCATGCGCTCTGTTTGAGTGAAATTCCCGGCACTTCCGAAGCTGGTTCGTATCGGCTTGTTGTCGAATACGATCATCCCTCTGTAGTTTTTTCGTGTTTCGATCCTCTCGCATTCTCGGCCAGCTCTCACCGTGTAACGGCATCTCGTCCGGGATAGTTACTCGACGCTCCGCATGACCCCATCGTCCGTGCCACCCAACTCAATTCCACAAATACATAGCACACAGACATATATCCCTGGATACATGGAGCGCAAGAAGGGTGGAAGCGTCCGGGGCAAAAAGGCCAATGGACGACGAAAGGTCGCCAGCCTCGTCGTGGATGACTTGGGCGCTGAGCGAGGCAATATCGCGATGAGATCAGAGGACACAGCGGCTTCCAGCAACGGCCAGAACGAAGAATCGATGACGGAGAGCTCTGACGGAATGCCGACTCCTTCCCCAAGCCAATTCGGCGGAGATGGCCTCTCCGTCGACCCCCAGCGATCGCCCAGCTCGACCAGAAGGCCCAATGCGTCCCGTAAGCCTTCGTCGCCCATGGCTCCTCCGTTTATGGTCTCGGCTCCCGGAAAAGTGATTGTCTTTGGTGAGCATGCTGTTGTGCACGGCAAGAAAGCGATGGCTGCCGCCATCTCTCTCCGGTCCTACCTCCTTGTAACTACACTGTCCAAATCCCGTCGAACTGTCACCTTGAATTTCCGCGACACCGGCCTGGACCACACCTGGGACATCGACTCCCTTCCCTGGGACGTCTTCCATCACTCTTCGAAGAAGAAATTCTACTACGACCGCGTTACATCCCTAGATCCTGACCTGCTGGACGCCATAAGACCGCACATATCGAACGTTTCGCCGGATAAGCCTCCCGAAGTAAGGAAAGTACACCAGGGATCAGCGAGCGCTTTCCTCTACCTCTACCTCTCCCTCGGCTCACCACAATCGCACGGCGCGATATACACCCTCCGATCGACGATTCCAATCGGTGCTGGTCTGGGAAGTAGCGCGAGCGTCTGCGTCTGCCTCAGCGCCGCTCTGCTGCTGCAGATTCGCGCCCTGGCTGGGCCGCACCCAGATCAACCGTTCGATGAATCAGAGGTACAGATCGAGCGTATCAACCGCTGGGCGTTTGTCGGGGAATTGTGTATCCACGGAAACCCAAGCGGCGTAGATAACACGGTGTCGGCGGGGGGAAAGGCTGTTATCTTCCGACGAGGTGACTACTCTAAACCACCGATGGTTATTCCAATCTTGGATTTCCCGGAGCTGCCGCTTCTGCTCGTCAATTCTCGACAATCTAGATCTACGGCGACGGAGGTAGCCAAGGTTGGCACGCTGAAGAAATTACATCCCGCGATTACAGATTGCCTATTGGATGGAATCGACCAAGTCACAACGTCGGCACACGACTTCATTTCGTCAGAGAATTTCGATAAACATTCTAGTGAAACCCTGAACTATTTCGGCACTCTGTTTCGGATAAACCACGGTCTCCTCGTCTCCCTCGGCGTATCACACCCCCGTCTAGAACGCATCCGAGAACTGGTCGATCACACCGGCATAGGATGGACAAAGCTGACCGGTGCTGGCGGAGGCGGTTGTGCCATTACTCTGATCAGACCTGACCGTGAGTCGACTGCGCTAAAGCCACTCGAAAGACAGCTGGACGAGGAGGGATACGAGCGATACGAGACGACACTTGGTGGGCAGGGCGTTGGCGTTCTCTGGCCGGCTGTCCTGAAAAATGGCACCGACGAGGAAGGCGGAGAAGAGATTGACCAGCAGAAGTTTGAGAATGCAGTGGGAAACCACGGTATTGAACAGCTGGTTGGTGTGGGCGTGCCGGATGTCCGTGAAGGGTGGAAATTCTGGAGGCGTGGGCATCTGAGCTGATCCTGAGAGAGACTGTAGAATCTTCCGATGAGCTGCCGCTGCCGCTGCTGTTCATGCATAGCGTATTCTATGTATTAATTATTTATGCCCTCGGGCTTAATATCTCTACTAATATTCCCAGGCTGGTCCGCATGGCTTCTGCTTCTTGAAGGATTTTACCGTCTTCCAGTCCTACGCACAAGGAGGATAGGAATGGGGTTCCATTATTTAGATTCGGGTTTGTGTCTACCTAGTGACTGTATGTAGATACCAGCCGGTTATAGAGCTAATTGGCCATTTCTGACGCATTGCATTGACGGTTGGAGACGAATGCAGCCTTAATTAAAACGAGGCCGACGATTGCGGCAATGTAGAATACTGCGTTTGTCAAAAAGTGCGGAATAAATAACTCGGAGAATGGCGAACTCGAGAACAATAGCATATTTTACTTCGCATTCTTTCTTGTTTTATTGTTTGAAGATTTTTGCCCCTCCAACCTCCGAGAACTATTTAACTATGAACCAACCAACTACAGAGCAGTTACTTAACTAGTTAACTGACAAAAACTCGAAAATATCTGATCTATGTGAGCCCTGGTGCTCTTTGCACAATACACCAAACGCATCTCCCGATAATATATTCCTACTTAACGCGGCAGCTGATTTGATCAAAGTCCTGAATAAGCCTGCTTTCATTGATAGGATCGCTCGCGACGTAACAAAATACAAGCATGGGCAAATATTCTTCTTCTCCCCTCTGGTCCTCGCTCACGCCCATCCCCCTGGACGATGGGGCAAAGTACTATGCTCAGGGCTCTGGCTCCGGCGAAGACGGAGACGAAACATACCCTTTGGCCACAATCACATACACTGAGGACTATGTTGAGGCCACAGCCTATCTGAGAGGCGTGATGGCTGCCAATGAGATGTCGGAGAGAGCGCTGGAGCTGACGGCGGATGTGATTATGCTGAATCCAGCCCATTATACTGTGTGGTATGTTGCCGTTTGTTTCTACCAAAAGTGTTGTGTTTGCGATGGACCGCCGATACTGGGCTCAGGCTGGCATGTTACCCAAATCTTTGTAACATTCATTACCTGATCTGATCTGCCCTTTTTCTTCCCTTTTTTTTCTCTTCTTTTTTTTTTTTTTTTTCCTCCTTCCCTCGTTTTGGTGTACTTTCAAAAGCCCCAACCTTGAAGGTATGAGGGGAGTTTGCTTCGGATCGAGTTCTTTTCAAAAGGTTGCTCTTGAAGCCCTATCGTGACTGACCATGAGTGAACATACAGGTTATACAGAGCTAAGATAATCCAAGCACTCAAGAAGGATCTCCGCGAGGAGATTGCATGGTTAAACAAGATCTCGCTCAAACACTTGAAGAACTATCAGATATGGTCTCTACCCACCCACTGCGCCCCTCCTTGCAGCAACCTGTTCATATACTGATGCTCTTTTCCCAGGCATCATCGTCAACTGATCATGTCAGACCGCGAAACCTTTCCTGATCTTCCTGAATCAGAGCAGGACTTCCTTGGCCAAATGTTTTCCCTGGATTCTAAAAATTACCACGTTTGGACATATCGTCACTGGCTCGTGCGACATTTTGCCCTCTGGGACTGTCCGCGCGAACTGAGCGATGTCGAAAATCTGATCGATTCGGACGTCCGGAACAACTCGGCGTGGAATCATCGCTGGGTTCTGAAATTCGGTCCGCGAGGAGACAAGTTTGACTCTGGCATGCCGAACCCTACTGACCAGAGTGGTAACCGTGGGCGCCTTGAAATCGCCGACGAGGACCTTGTAGACACCGAGATAGAATACGCAAAGAGCAAGATCGTCCTTGCCCCAGAAAACAGGAGCCCCTGGGCTTATGTGCGAGGGGTGCTTCACGCAGCAGGCCGACCGATGGCGGAACTGAAGACGTTCGCGTCCAGGTTCGTCGTTGAGGAGGTTCAAGACGGTGAGACTATCGACTATCAGGTTAAAAGCAGCCTAGCCATGGAATGGTTAGCGGATGCTTTCGCTGAAGAAGCCAAAGAGGGATACAAGACAGAGACTGCGAAGTGCAAGATCGAGGCGGTTAAGATGCTGACTTTATTGAAGGAGAAGTATGATCCTATTCGGAAAAATTATTGGGATTATCGGATTCACATGATCAAGAATCATTGATGTGGATTGTTCTTTTGACCCTTTTTTTTTTTCTCTCTTTTTCTCGTTTTTCGACGAGCAATCTTTTGATCCGCAAGCACTGTCTAATCTATGACGCCCGTTGGGTACAATGCCAAAAATCAACGTATCGTTAAGTTAGAATTCTTCCCACCCTCGAAAACGCCTTACATCCCATCGCCAGAATATCAAAACAGGTAGTAAACATAGCCACATTGGACAGTAGTGCATTAAATCATACAGCGGCCACCTGGGTAAAGCTCTGTCATGCAAGAATGCCATTTTCAGCCCCCCATCCCTCATCGAGTTTCTGCCGCCATTCCCCTGCCATCTGCAATGAGACATTGCTTCCTCCACATACGACAATGACGACACGAGTATCGGGGCCAAAGTTGGGGATCAATCGGCTAAGATACGATTGAATGTCCGTTGCTTCGGTGCCGTAATCGTTCAGGTTATTATTGACGGCCTTATGGGCACCATTCACGCGCTTCTCTGGGCTCTTGCGGGTCCACGGTGTTGGGCCAAGCGCTGCTTCAACGCATAAGCCGCAGGCCAGTTCAACCAGCAGTTTCTGCTCCTCGGCCAATCTCAATACACCCTTTGCAGCATCTGCGTCTTGTAGAACCAACGTGTGCACCTTGACCCCGGCCGGCGGGTACAGGGCATTATCTAGAGTTCGTTGAGCAACGCGGATGGCCCCTAGGGACGTAGCAAGCGATGTTATGCCCGGCAGCGAGACCAGTGAACGTTTGGCGACTGCCTGGGCCAGGGCATCGGCACCATGTGTCTCCGTTGCGATGATGTGGATATCCTTTCCTGCCTCGGCGGAGTTGCTGTATGTGGAGCCGGCCCTGGCTTTGCCGTACATTTGTTCTTGGCGCTCGATGCCCTGGATGATGCCGTTCATGAGTCCGCCACCGCCGACGCTGCAGATGATCCCATCGATGGGGAGGACTTCGTCTTCAAATTCTCCAATTCCCATCTCGTGCTCGCGCGGAGGCATCTGGTACGCGAGTTCATCGACCATTGTACTAACACCCTCCCAGATCTTCTCGTGGTCAAACGGATGTAACGCGATCGGGACGACCGGCTTAGCATCGCCGTTCTCTGCTGGCCTTCCCCGAAGTGAGTCCATGATGGCTCTCATCTCGATCGATGCTTCATCGAGATTTGCACCATGTTGCGCGACTGTGGCGCCGGCTTCCTGTAGTTTGTTGACCATGACGGGTTTCGTGCTGGTTGGCACACAGACCGTGCATGGGTACGAGAGTGCACTGGCCGCCGTAGCAGCCGCGAGGCCTGCATTACCGGCGGATGAAATAAAGAAATGAAGCTGCTTTCCTTGGTTTGCTGGGTCTGAAGCGTAGGACAGGACGAGATTGCCGATGGCTCTGGGGGTGCAGGTTAGCCTGAGCGGGCGAAATTGAAAGGGTAAAAGGAACCTACCTTGACTTGAACGAACCGCTGGGTTGGAGATTTTCAAGTTTGAGAAAGATGCGGCTGCAAATCGTGGATTAGAACCCGCTTCCCCTTATCCACCGTATCGAGAGACATACCAGCCCGCCATCCGCGACATGGAAGGCGACTCAATCAGCGGAGTCTCAACCCATGGCTTCGGCCTTCTCTGCTGCCGACAATCCTCAAAGCTACCCATTGTGGATAGGGAACGATGTCGAAAATTAAAGTGAAGTTAATGAATCTCCCGACTCGGAGGCTGATGTGGATGGAAAGTGCAGATTGAAAGATTCTTATTTATCTAATAATTATACAGTAATATGAAGACGAGAGATTTCTCAGAGGGTACCCTGGTGGGATCGAGGGTTGGTCGATCAAGGGCAGGTAGATCTCCTGAGACTTGGATAAATGCCACGGGGATATAGGATTGGTCCAGAGTCCCGAGAATGATTATATGAGGATCAAAACATCCATGATTGCCGGCATAGTGGCTAATTTATAGACGGGTGACGAAGGACCCAGAACGACCAGGGAGGATTTGGCTATTGTCGGAAATAGAGTGGGTGCATGAGACATGGAAATGAAACGGTACATCGCGGGGGATTAAGATTTCGATGGAGTAAAAACAATCAAGGAACGGAGAGGAAACGCCATGCTGGCGCAATTGATCCTCTGTCTAGATGGAGACGCCGGAGTCTAGTTTTCTGGGTGGAAGCTGATGGACCGGCGCGCAACAGTCGAGCGACGCCGGCAGATTCGGGTTTAGCGTACGCGGTTCTGCTTGGCACGATGGACTTTCCCGAGCCCACCGCCCTGGGGTTGCTGCGGTTTCCCGTCGGAATCCGAGCCTTGGTTTACCGGCGAACTATCCGCAAGCTTCGAGGGAAGACGGACGCAAAGCCAAAACTAAAAGCCAAAAAGGGAAAAAAAAAAAAAAAAGGCGCAAAAGACAGGAGAGTCACCGCGGTTAGGGCTCTCAGGTGCAGCGTTCTAGATCATGTGTCGGCCGACATCGCGTCCTTGGCCACCTTAGAAGTCGGTGTGCGTGAGTACGTTGGGTGGTCATTATTCAGGTTAGTTGAACTGGCACCGGGGAACGATCGAACACTAAAAATAAAATCTGCGAGGTTGGATTTGAGTTCATACAGTGGCCGGACTTCGGGGGACACCGCCAAAAACTAACTTCCCACAAAGCCGTCATAAGTGTCATACTTCAGCCGCGATTTCCATGAGGACTCGAAGACGCGGATATCTGGTGCTCGCGGATTGATCAATTCTCAGTCACAAGAGGGGGGAAGAGTGTCGCTTCTGTGCCCTTCTTCAACTCCACCAGCGGCACGCCGTAGTGCTCATCCGCGCCAAAGATCGCTGCTTCGAAACTTCTCTTCTCAGGATCCCCCGCAACGCCAAGCATATCGAGAAGTCGTGCCGATTTCTCTGGCATGAACGGCTGTAGGAGAATCCCGGCAATTCGCAAGGATTCTGCGGTGTTATATATCACACGGCTGAGTTCAGTTGGCTCGGTGTTTCCAGACTGTTCAGCCATAGACCAGGGCCTGGCTTCTTGAAAATATTTATTTGTCTTTTTTGATATAATTGTCAGCGATCATATGGTCTCACCGTGTCTCTAGTTCGGGCTAGGCTCCTTTCTCACCTCGTGAATAATGCCTACTACGCTTTCAGCCGCCTTTCGTGGGTTCAAATCGTCCATCCAGGATCTTGTAACGTCACGGATCCCTTCCAATAGCTGCTGATGCTTTCGATCGGCCTCAGACGGCGGCGGAAATCGGCCTTCCACGCCCCATTCTATGCTTCTTCGAACGTTCCATTTTTTTGACCGCACAAGTCGACTTGTCAGATTCCCGACCCCCCATTGTAACGTTTTCTTGTACCGCTCGGTGACAAACGCATTTTCATAATCGGCATCATCGGAGAGACCTCCGTCGTGAGCGAGGTAGAATCGCAGCGGATCCACGCCAAAGCGGGCTAGCGCATACATCGGATTCACCACGTTACCGGTAGATTTTGACATTTTCTCCCGCCCTATCGTCCAGTGGGCGTGGGACAGAACTTGGCGTGGCAATGGAAGGTCTAGAGCCATGAGGAAGGCTGGCCAGTAGACGCAGTGAAACCTAGCATCCAAATCAGCCCCTGGACAAGCGTCCGCCTTTTGACTTGAACGAGCAAATACCTAAGAATGTCTTTACCAACCACGTGTACGTTCGCAGGCCATATACTTTGGTTTTCCTTCCCGGGAGTAAAAGGATATCCCGCATACGTGAGATAATTGATGAGCGCGTCAAGCCAAACGTAAATCGTTTGAGTATCGTCACCGGGGACACGGATGCCCCATGTTAACCGTTGGACTGGTCGTGAAATCGACAGGTCGGTCAGTCCTGACGATACCGACTGCACAATATTGTCCATGTATCTCTTCGGGCGGATGAACGTTGGATTCTCACGGTAGAAGTCGAGCAGTCTATCCTTGAATGCGGAAAGCCGGAAGTGATAATTAGTCTCGGAGAACCATTCTACTTCTTTGCCTGTCTCAATTGTCGACTATCGGCCCGTTAGCCTTTGTTACTGGATCCATGCCCCGATTTCATACCATTATTTTGCGACCGGTCGCCGGGTCAAGCGTTGCATGGACGGCGTTGGAAGGGTAAAACGTTTCGTCGCTCACGGAATACCATCCTTCATGTTTTGCTGTATAGATATAGCCCCGATGGTCAAGCATTTCCTAGTCTAGATAAGCCAAACTTGTTTTTGATCGAGCCTAGCTTTTATGCTCACCCAGAAGTACTGAACTGCATCGCGATGCTCGGGGTCTGTGGTCCGAATAAAGTGGTCGTGCTGAACATTGGCTTTTTGAGCCAGGTCCTATTATGCAAGTCAGCACTAAACCGAGATCTCATGCATGGGAGGGGTGGTACCTTGAAGGTCTGGCAGTTCTGATCACATAGTTTAATGGGCTCGAGACCGTGCGAAGCGGCCGCTTGCTGGATCTATGCCTTGTCGTTAACACCAATGAAGAAACGGAGCGTAGAGCTCGGCTATCAGCACCTTTATCCCATGCTCGTCCGTCCCTGTAAGCAATTGGGCATCGTTGTTGCCGAGCAGGACTTGCCATCTCTTCAAGATATCTGCCAAAACGAGGGTATACAGGTGTCCGACGTGGGGTGCTACATGATACAATCAGCATCTATGGATTTTATGAATCATGCGTTGTTTCGGGGGGCGTCTCACAGGCATTGACATAGAAGATGGGCGTCGTAACATAGTACGGCTTTCGCTGGTTGGAGCTGGCGGACGCTACGCCGCGCCTTGTTAACAGCGGGATGGTACGTCGACACGGAGCACGTTGCCAAGGCCTTCTTGGGGATTTGGGGAGCCTTGATATCAGCGGCAGTACGCGGAGTCCGAAATCCAACATATCCGGTGGTGTGGTTGCGAAGTAGAGGTGTGGATGCCAAACTGTTTGCGCCGGGCTCAGCGGGTGACAAAAAGCCCAAAACTCTCTTTTGTCTTTTTGTGGTCAAAGCTTCAGAACTTTGCATGCAGCCAGAGAGCTCGTTACGGCCAGCAAGTGTCAACTGCCTCAACGTCCAGTTGGGCTGTTATTTGTTTGCTCTATATCGGGATAGGCTATCAACCAGTTCATTTCGCATCGAGAAGTTTTCTAAATCTTCCATTTTGGGGGGATCGCTGCCATACTTACACCTCCGATATGGCTGCAGTGAGCGAAGACACGCTCACAAAAGTGTCCACCGATGGTAATTTACACTCCTCCTTGCTTCCTACCGCCGAGTTTTGCATTATCGAGTCACATTTACTAATATTCCTCGTAGCTGCAACTGACTTCGTTCAGTCGTTCTACTCTGCCCTCCAGTCTGCCCGGCCTACTATCTCCAGCTTCTATTCCCAACCTAGCGCGTCGATTCTCTTCAACGGAAACGCAGTTGCCGATGGTGCGGCTGTTCAAGATATATTTATGAATCAGATGCCATCTACATACTACGAAGTTCAATCTTATGATTGTCAAGTGCTTAACCCGAGCTATCCTACGGCCGCAGGGCTGCAGCCTGACATCCAAGGGCGACCGAGAGGCGGGGCAGCAGCTGCGAGAAACATGTCAATTTTGGTACTTGTGAGCGGTTACGTTCGATTTGGAGAGGGTAAAGAATCGTTTGACACGCCGAACCGAGGGTTTAGTGAAACGTTCGTGCTGGTGCCCAATCCCCAGGCTGATGGTGGGTTCAAAGGGAGAGGGAAGAAACATTGGTTAATCCAGAGTCAGAACTTCCGACTGGTTGTCTAATAGAAGCTGCACTCTATGGCTGTCCGCGGATCAGGAACCTCCCCCCTTTCTGCTTCTAGCTCCGACCAGGTAGGGTCTTGCTACGGGATTGACGAAACGGGAATGTGATGGGAGGGTTCAATAATATGCGGCTTTACGTACGCGGGGGCACCGGCTATCCAACAAAGAGAAAACATAAATTACACAAATTTGATGCAAATGAAAGTATGAGAATTCGGCTCGATTACGGTTCTGACTGAAGGACATGGAGCCATACCACTCGGGGAGAAACGCAGTCTGAGAGCAAATCACGTCATTGATGACGGACGCATATTTGCATGAACTCGCTCAAGCAGCTCCTGCTGTGTTAGTACGTCACTCGGAAGAAGGTCACGCTGTGAATGGGACAAAATGTTAGCAACTGTGAAAACCATTTCCCCTCTGGTTCCACTTCGGATCGCAGGACATGATTACCGCTCGGAGCCATCTCTTCAATTCCTCTGGCGTCCAGAATTCTGGGTCTATGGGCAAGCAGGCAGGTTACGTCCTGTTCCTTTTGGTAACGGATCATGCGCACTTACTGCCTGTCGGGTCAGGCTCCGGGGGAAACATCTCGGTTCCCCAGATGCTCCATGCTGCAACCGCAGTTATTATCCCGGCAAAGCCTTGAGACCGAGTCAGAGATGCATTGGGAGATCAAGGTTTGCAGGGTTCACCAAGCAGGAGGTTCTATAACAGGGCATGTTATTCGAGGAGTCCAGGGGCCTGATGGTGCCTAGACGGGGAAGGCATATTTTCTACTTCGTACCTTTGAATGCAACACTCTATCGAGCTTTGTAGGCATTGTATGCAGAATAGAGGAATAGACACGGGCGTACAGAGGACTAAACGGTCAAGGAATTTTTGAGTGTGAGAAAAAAGCGGCAGCCTTGACACGTTTTGATAGTTCCTGGGGAGAGAGAATTGCTATGACGAAAAGCGACACCAGCTGGCCCAAATCTAAAACTAGCAACCGAACAGGCATAGCGGGTTTGCTTATATAACTAATCAACCGATTTTAACTTGGTAGTTAGGGCTTTTCCGCCAAGCCCTAATTCGCCCACAACGGCAGGGCCGGCGAAAGCGGCCAGCGAGTCTTCATCCCCTCCACAGACAGAAAGCAATCGCCGGTCTGCTGTCGTTCGTCGTCAATCGCCCACCATGCCGTCCGAAGTTTCCGATATCAAGCAGTTCATCGAGATCTGCAGACGCAAGGATGCCTCCTGTGAGTGAATCGCCCGGTGCCCAACGCAGCTGAATCGTCCGGACCCGCGGTCGATCCATCGCGAAACCACTGCTCTTTACAATTGAAAGTCTAACCGTTGCAACCGTGTGTCTCTAGCTGCCCGCATCAAGCGCAACCGCAAGACCAACCAGATCAAGTTCAAGGTTCGATGCAAGCGTTTCCTCTACACCCTCGTCCTGAGGGACTCCGATAAGGCAGATAAGCTGAAGCAGAGCTTGCCTCCTGGTACGTGACTCCGAATTTTGGTCACCGCTCCCTCCCTGAATTGTCCAAAAACGCGAATGGAAACCCCCCTGACGGGATTTTGCAATCAATTTGGCGTTTTCGCCTCAAGCTATCCCGTCGGACCTTGGTCTGCTAACATACCTTCCCCATAGCTCTCAAAATCGCCGATGTCTCTAAGGGCGGCGCGAAGAAGAAGGCGATCTAAGGCGACCCGTATGACCTGAGGTGTTGGGATTATGGCGTTTGAAAAGATATTGAATATCATTTTGATAAGGGTAAAGACGGTCAGGTCTTAATGATGGGTTCAAACATACATGTCTGTTGTGTTGGAGCGCATCTCGCCGGAAGAATGAACATTTACGTGGACGCCATCCCGGCACTGGTGTTGTCGTCCACCGCGACCGGGCGGTTCCTGGCAGGCTTTATTGTCAGCGATCAGTGGTAATAGGGATGTTTCTAGTGTCTGTTCTAGGGCTCTAGCCACAAATGCATCATCAGCTGATTCTAGATCCGATTTTTGTTCCTTTCATGGGTCCGCGGTTGATCAGTTTAACCTTTCCCCCCCCCCTTTCCGCCCCCGGTGATTCATCAAAAAGAGCCCATAATCGGCTACCTATGTGTTTGGTTACTGCGAACATGCTGGGGCCGTGCCAAAAAGAATTTGACCGGGTGTTAACACAAATAACAAACCAGAGGATCCAGCTGTCCATCGAGAACATATGTAGCTCGGTACACCGAACAGCTGAGGCACATCGGCAGATATAAGCGTTTTTCACAAAGTGCTCCCACTGCCTGATGGACATACTTTTACGATTATAAACTTGTATGGCTTTGGGATTTGCTGTGAGATATTCAAAATTCGGATCATGCATAGGACTACAGTCGCTACGCAAGTACCTGGTATATACAGCCGCAGCCGGAATCGGACTAGGAGACCGGTACTAGTCACAGTAGCCAATTGTATAAAGGTGTCAGATGTTCGAGGCCTTCCTGGATGAGTTGCTGCCTTCACTACCCTTTCTCAGCTACTGTTCTCTCAAGACACAATTTGACAGCGTTTTCATACTTCAGGGCTTTCTCGCTGGCCACGGATCCGCACCAGTTCATCGCCAGGCTGGAAGTGTAAGATAGAGGTCGGTCACCTATTTTGGGAGACTTTGGCTGGCGTTGGCTACAGCCGTACCTGGGAGATATGCTGATGACTGAAATAGTAGGTGACAATTCCTGTGGAGGGCGCAGAAACGGCGCAGGACAGGCGCGAGACAGGATTTCGTCCTTGGTTAGTCAAAGATGTCATAGTCCTCCTAAGGTATGTAGTGAATCAACACAACAGTATAGGCTACAGAGTAGTTAGTTAGCTACCTTTTTTCCCTAACTTACCATTTTTAGTTCTATGGCAAGAGACATTCTGGTTATGTCTCTAACAGAGGTTGGGGGTAGAACATGTTTTCAATGTTGCTCATGCCTCGGAGACTGTTGAGACCCGGTAGCTTCGGTAGTTAACTAACTAGTGTCATTATGCGCGTCGCGCCAACATTTGATTTCTTTGATTGTGGGTGATTGACGATGGAGAAGCTATCAAGTGGCTCATGAATTCCATAGTTATCCATTAGTTACCCTACCTTCTCTGTACTAACAGGACATTTGACGCTCAAGAAAACAAGGGGTCAATTACATGCTGTATACCCCGTACCATGAATCTCATTGAATTTTTACGCAAGCGGCCTGCAAGCTATAAGTACGCTATTCGCCAATGATTCGCGCAAATTAACCGTTCTACATAGAATTTCATTCTGCCCAGTTCCACCATCAAACAGTTTGAATGCGACAGCATCTTCCGAGACCAGCCGGCAATGAAGCACCCAGACGAATTAATCAGTTAACTGTCTCGAGGCCAGCCACAGGGATGAGGGGTGATCAGGTTCACTAGTTAGTTAACTAACTAGATACTTATTAGCTAATCCGCTGTTATCCAACCCGCACTGCAACGTCGACATCGCTGCCCCGCACGCCGGAATAGAGTCGACGGATGGAGAGAGAAAGAGAAAGAGAAAACGAAATAAAAGCGTTGAATGGATGAAGATGGCGACTCCTGCGAATCCACTCCGTGACCCAAATACCCTCTCCAACTATAACAAGTTCCGCACTGTCCATACCAGTGTCAACTTCGAGATCCGCTTTGACCAGAAGAGGCTCGTTGGCAATGTGATCCATCGCTTAAAGTCCTTGACCAATGCCGAATCAAAGGAAGTCATTTTTGATTCCAGCTACCTGGAAGTCAAGAGTGTCAAGGTCAACGGGGAGGCGGCAAAGTGGCAGCTCTTGCCGCGTTTTGAACCCTACGGCAGCCCGCTGAAGATCAGCTTAGAGCAGGCAATTCCCCTTGACGAGTTAATTGAGGTCGATGTATGTGGAAAGACATTGATATATGCTGTCGCCTTTTGGTGGAAGCTCCCGCGCTCTGACAGGCACGACATCAACAGATATCAGTCAACACGACCGAGAAATGCACGGCTCTGCAGTGGTTGAATCCGGAGCAAACCTCCAATGGAAAGCACCCGTATATGTGTAAGCCCTCCTTCAACGCATCTGCTCGATGAGTTTACTGCTTTCTGAACTCATATCGGTCCTACAGTCTCGCAGTGCCAGGCAATCCATGCTCGCGCCATCTTTCCATGCCAGGACACCCCCGACGTCAAGGCCACCTTCGACTTCAATCTCTCTTCACCACTTCCTGTTATTGCGAGCGGCGTGCCCCTCAAACAAGACGCGTCCCCTCCGCAGTCATCGGGTAGCATTTATTATCGTTTCGAGCAGAAGGTTCCAATCCCGTCATACCTCTTTGCCATCGCCAGCGGGTATGTTCCCTTGGCGTCTTCCGGAACCTGACATTGTTTGAACTTTGTGCTTACGTCGAGTTTAGTGACATCGCGCAAGCTCAGATTGGCCCGAGGAGCCATGTTGCCGTGAGCCCAGACAGGCTTGACGAATGTAAATGGGAGCTTGAGGGCGATACCGAGAGGTTTCTGCAGACCATAGGTGTATGAACAATGGAATTGAGATTCCCTAACGGTATGGGAATGACGCTGAAAAGCTCTAGGATATTACCTTCCCATATGTATGGGGAGAGTATAACGTCCTTATCCTACCTCCGAGTTTCCCGTATGGAGGGATGGAGAACCCTGTCTATACCTTCGCTACTCCAAGTATTATCTCGAAGGTGAGACATAAATATCTAGATTGGCCTTGGGTTTATCAAATCTTGCGTCGAGATTGACCTTCTCTTTACACTATCATTAGGATCGGCAAAATGTCGACGTCATTGCGCATGAGATTTCTCACAGCTGGAGTGGCAATCTGGTGACAAACTGCTCGTGGGAGCATTTCTGGCTTAATGAAGGCTGGACCACCTACCTGGAACGGCGGGTATGTCTCCACTGTGTTTTTATATGGTACGGACATACATAGATTTCTGCTGACACGGTTCGTAGATTCAAGCAGCAATGTGAGTCGACAAGCCTTTTATTTCTTCGCAAGAGCTTGCTGATAACAAGCCCTCTTGCAGTCACGGCGAACCATATCGGCATTTTTCTGCAATCATTGGTTGGAAGCACCTCGTTGATTCAGTCGAGCGGCATGGCGACACCCACGAGTTTACCAAGCTCGTTGTCGATTTGAAGGGGAAAGACCCCGACGATGCTTTCTCATCAGTGCCATATGAAAAGGGATTTACTTTCATATTCCACCTTGAAAACTTGATTGGCAAGGATAAGTTTGATAAGTTCATCCCTCACGTATGCGAACAGCAGCCCCTGCATCATTAGCCGAGACTGACGATAGTCAAATTAGTACTTTACCCGGTTTAGGGGCAAGTCCTTGGACTCATATGAGTTCAAGGCGTGCATACTTGATTTTTTCGCATCTGATGAGGAGTCTCATGTACTTCTTAACAAGCTTGACTGGGATAGCTGGTTCTACAAACCTGGCCTTCCTCCAAAACCCAGTTTTGACACATCCTTGGTGGACGTTGTCTACGAGTTAGCAAACAAATGGAAATACATTTCCCAATCGTCCTTCTCGCCAAAAGCATCCGACATGGACGGTTTAGTGGCAAATCAAATTGTTGTGTTCCTTGAGCAAGTTCTTCTCTTTGATAACCCACTTACTCCCGAACAGTCAAGGTTCATGGGACAAGTTTACAATTTTGCCCAAAGCCAGAATATTGAAGTGTCGTACCTGTACCTGCAAGTGGGCTTGAAGGCTGGGGATGATTCCATTGTCGAACCGACAATCAAGCTGCTCGGAGAGATTGGGAGAATGAAATTTGTCCGCCCTCTGTAAGTGACACTAAGAATCAGTGCTTAGTTGCTGATATTTGTTATGTCTATATCTTCCATTTGTGCTGACTGAATTTAGGTACCGGACGCTGGAGAAATTTAACAGGGATATTGCTGTTGATACATTTGAAAAGCACAAGAACTTCTACCACCCCATCTGCCGGGGATTGCTTGAAAAAGATCTTTTTGGAGATAAAGGCGCATAGTCATGCTGAATGCTGGGTATGGGATATCCACACAGATTCTGCCTACTGCTACCCCAGCCACCCAATGCTTGCTCCTAGAGACCATGGCCTTTATAGACAAATGAACTTGCTTTTGTTAAGAGAGGAAGGCTGTACCAGTGGCCTGAGGAACTTTACTTGCGGCCCATTCTTACTTTTAATTGTCTATGCGTCTCATCATGGTGTTGATGATGGGGTACATGCTGGTGGCTTTGCTGCTGTTGGCATGAATTACTGTGACAGATTATGCTTTCACAGGTATACATGGAGTGTGCACATCAAATGACTAAGTAACCCAATTGCTCTCTCTCTTGCAGCTTGTTCAAGGTGATTAAGTGGTCCTGACGGGTATATCTTGAGACACTCTATCAGAAATCTCCCCAGGTGCAGCCCTTCAGCCTCAGAACAAGATATAGTAATTCCAGCAATTCATGTAATAGACCATTGTGTGATGAACAAACATATCACAGGATTTTTGGACACAATCTACTGCAAAGGTCACAGTTCCCTGGGGTGTTAGGGGTGATATTTCCCGAGGTGACAGCGCACTTATCTCCTCTTCCGCCGGTCAGCCCTATCAAAAATCCAACTTATGGAGTCTGGCTGAGAGAGTGCCTATGAGTTCCCTTCAGCAAGGTGATCCCAGTCCATCTCTACGATTGCGCTGCAATGGGTAACGAGATTGGCCGGAGACAGAGTGCTGGCTCAGTTTAGGTCAGCTGTAGCTGCTATGAGGGGGGAGAAAGAACAGAAGGCACCGCAGCTGAGCTTGACATTGAAGATACAAGGGTCTTTCAGCAAATCCAAACTGCTCTGTTGAAAAAGTTTTACTGATATTGAAAAGTTCTCTATTCAGCACCCATCATTTTCCATTAAGTCAAGGCTAGAGCGTAATGTGTTTGCAGGCCAGTACATTGGATGAGTGAAAACCATGATATAGTTACTCGTCTGCAATTTACTGTTTGATTGTCGGCTCTGTTTTTGTCGTCCCTGTTGCTCAGGGCATTGGCCATTGATAGAGGCCTGACAGTTCAAAGGTTTGTTTCTTACAATTACCACTTTGCCATTTTTCGTTTTCTTTCTTTTTTCTTTTCTTTTCTTCCTTTTTTTTTTTTTTTTTTTTTTTTTTTTTTTTTGGGGGGGGTTGAGTGCTAATATTGTAGAAAGGATATTCACAATGTTCCTCTTATACGCTGTCCTGGCTTCAATGGTAATTGAGCAGAAGAACGGCTTTTCCCCTGTGTTTGCTCTCCCAGGTACGGGTTTTTGTATTGGGTCTATGACTATCTGGGCAAGCAAAGACCAATAGCTACGTCCATCCACGAGCGCTGAGATGTATGTGCGGAAAGGTGCCCAATCAAGTATCCGTATTCCTTCAAGCTCCCGCGAATCCCTTACTCGTGCTTCCGGAGATCCTCGCATCAATAGCAGGCATTGAGTACGCATATATGAAGGCATCCAAGTTGAAGAAATCGCTGATCATGGCCGTATATCTATCGACCGTGTCTGTGGGAGCCATAATCGCAGTGGCGTTCTCGCTGTTGACGGTGGATCCGAGATTGACCTGGATGTATTATATCACTCTTGGGATTGAAACACTCGCAGCCGGTGCAGTGCTACATTGGTATGTAAACGCGTTTGATCAGTTAAAAGCACTGCCTTGCTCGCCGGTTCGATACCATTGAAAGTCTTTCTTAACCATATCCCCGGCTCTTGCAACTGCTAGGCTTGGTCTCTTGGAAAGGTCATTGTGACGGAGTGAGGTAACAGTGCAGAAACGCCCCTGTTGCATTTTGCTACTCCTTAGCAGATCGGTTTTTCCTCACCGCTGACTAGTCCATCCTCCGTTGATTTCCGAGGTGTAGAAAGTTGCTAAGAAACTTTGAATGAAATATGTGTTGGCATCTAGTTACAGCAATTCGGAGGGAGTTTGGGTGAAACAACTATCCGGCCGCGCTGTTCCCCCTGTGTCCGCACAATCGTCCACTATATACCATTCTATGGCTCATAAGGTCATTCTGTTATCAGTTGACCACATCTTACCAGGAAGCCGCAGTACCTTGACCATTGGCTAGGAGTAACCCGTCATTGCCTAACCCAAACCGCGCGTACAGTGCATTGCCGGCCAGGGGAATGACCGCTCCAAACAACAACTGAATGACAGTATTGGCTGCCACTGCACTGGCAGCATGGATGGTGAAGGCATCAACTAAATACATATGAAGTGAAAAGAAAATTTACTCCGTCCCCGCCCCCAAAACTCATGTCTCGACAATGGGAACGATCCGATGGGTATCATATTAGCATTAGCCGACCAACCTTACCAGAAGAGGCCGACCGGAGCCAGAAATGGTCCTAGTAGTAACAGAGGCAGTCGATCTTCAATTCGAGTTGATCCACAGAGACCCTGCTGCCTTTTTGCGTACCAGTCTGAGAAAGAAGTCACAGAGAGCTGACCAGTAGAGAACCCGACCCCGAGCCCCAGGTAAGCAAGTCCAGCTTTGCCTGAGTTGAAGCCATAAATGTTTCTCCGTGTAAGTTGTCAAAAACAGGTATCAACAGTTGTAGACAATAGATAGGTGGAAAAGAGAGAATGACCACGATGGGCGATCGTATCAATATCATTGTCGGCCCCTGATGGAGCTTCTAATGAATCCCTCCACTGTTGAACACCATTGCCGAACTTAGTCTTCAGATCGCGTCTTGGTGCTTCTCGCAACGGATTCGGCTTCTGTTTAAGAAGATCTGGCGCGTAGGTCCCATTCATGAAGATAAAACCTGCGATCGTGGCTACACTTACCCCTGGTCCAGTATTAACACCTAAATAAGGAAAAGGAAGTTGGGTCAATTATACATACATCAATCTCCATCCCAACTGAAGTGCCATGTATCCCAAACCGCTGGACTTATCTGAGGTATTAGTGCTTGGATGTAGAAGTGGATGGAAACACTTTGAAAATGTAAAAACCATCACACAAAGCCTTCGGAAAACTAAGAGCTAGAGCAAAGGACACGGTTTTTCAAGGCTTTCAACCCAATTCATTTTCTGAAATATACGAATATGGTCGTGTGGCGCGTCATATGAACCAGACTCCGACCAAAAGCGTTATTACTTAAGTACATCAATGTGATGCCCCAGATCACCGAACACTTCCCGACACTGGTTCAGAATATTTCCCGCAGTAATGCACTGAGGAAGCCATCCTGTTTAGCGGCCTCTCTGGGAAATATTTTCCCACTTTGTTTTGTGTACCGTCTAAGCGCTCGAACATTTGTAAATTTGGGGATTGGGGCACCAGTCCGGCGAGAGTCGATTAGATCAAAAATATTGACGTGCACGCTGGCAAGTGCCTTTTGACTGGTTAGATTTCAATTCTTGAGATAGCGGCAGATACGAACCTTTTTGCATTTGGTGATGCTTTCAGTAGGCTTGGAAATGTCCAGCTCACGGCATAGCGATTGCCATTTTTCGAGGCTTGAGGTTTCAACGCCGTAGTGCTTAGCGAATTCCAAAGCACTAAATCTTGCCCACTCTGTACGGTAGACCTTAGAGCGGAGGTTCCAGTTCATATGACGCGCCAGACGAGCAAATTCATCTATTGCAGATGCGGATGGATTGGGCTGGAAGCCTGGGAAGCGAGAATAAAACTTGTGCTCCATGCTCTTAATATAGGGAAAACAGCACACGGAGAACAACGCGGAGTCACCTCGAGATGTGATGTTATGCAGGGATAAATATAACCCCCAGAATTCTGCCTTTGTTGGCCATCAGGCTAACAGGTTACACAATGAGCTGATCAGAGTACTCCGTACTCCGTAATGGAAATATCCTATTTGTGGTAGGACTTGACAAAATCAGACAGATCAGAACCAGTCATTCCATAAATTTTAGTTGAGATTCATTTGCTGGCATCTCCAACATTGTAGTAAAATATCTCAGATCTTGCAATATTACAGCAAGCTCCAGAGTATAAGCATACCAATAGCCAGCAAACGTCTTGGATTTTGGGTTCGTGTTGTGTAACCATTGAATTGCAGGTTGCAGCAAGCCAGTTGTTGATGGCCACATTGCTGGAAATATGTACCACTGTGAGAGGGGTGACCTGCATCATGCAGCCATAGAGTCCCTGAAACTGTTAGGTTTGTGATTCTTGATGCCTAGGCCCATTGTTCTCCTTTCACACTACTCCGTACTAGCTGGCAGGCAAGAGGCCCAAGCGCCTGCAGCATGATTTGCTTTTCTTAGCACAGCAACAATGGTGTATCTTTTAGCCAACTAAGCATTGGGTTTTCACTGCAAACAAACCACAGCCAGGCTCAATCCCTCTCCAAAGCACTGACCTCTGCACAGCCCCCACACTTGTTTGGATGCCTCTCATCCAATCCTTCAGCTGGAAGCACAAGAGGCTGCGAGGAGAGCCGTCCCGCTCCAAGCAACCTTAAATGCACTACATTCGGTTTCACTGGGTTTTCGGCCTGGGAGACTGCCGAGATAAAGCATACCTGGATAACTGCAGCCGGTATTTCCGGTTCAACGTGGTCCGTGGGTTGGAGAGTATCGGGCTTGAAGAGTCGATGAAGAGCAAGGAAATTGCAGCAGCTACACGGCGGTATATTGCACCAAGGACGTGTTTAAGCTGATGCAGGCATGTGCGGGCAACCTAGCGAGCCGAGAATGTAAGTAGTCATCTAGAGTCCAAAGACCTTTACGTAGCTAAGTCACTCTGCGTAGGCATTGGAGAATACCAGACAAACTTTAGCTTTGAAGGCGTTCACCTAGTGAAAACATTTGTGGAGAGACCCGGCGAGATGGCAGAGCTCGAACGAGTACTTCTGCCGCAGAGGCAGAACATGCGACAGAAGATCTTTGTACTCCATGGACTCGGCGGCATAGGCAAGACACAGCTGGCTGTCGAGTTCACACGGCGACACCGTCGCAAGTTCAGTTCGGTGTTTTGGCTCGACGGAAGCGATAAAGTCAGCCTTAAGCTAAGCATTGCAAGATGCGCCCGTAGGATTCCTGCGAGCCAAATCTCAGATGCGAGCAGAACATACTCCATGAACTCTACGGGCAATATTGACAAGGTAGTGAGGGAAACAATGGACTGGCTTGCGCAACCGGACAACACTGAGTGGCTGGTGGTGTTTGACAATGTTGATCGAGACCATAGCTCGCACGCCGCAAAGACCCGCTTGCATATAATGTCCAACAGTACTTCTCTGGCGCGGACCATGGGTCCGTCCTCACCACGACCAGACTAGCGTCGCTAGAGCAGCTGGGCGGTTCGCAGCAAGTCAACAAGATAGATAGAGCTCAGGCGCAGGAAATCTTAGAGAGCTGGTATAGAAAAGAGCTCGGTAGGTTCTAATCACATTTGGAAGAATATAGGACTTGTTGGAGCTAACGGGTCCTAGACCCGGTCGAAAGCGAGCGTCTGTATAGTGCGCGCAACAGCTGACCAGACATATTGCACAAAGCCTGCTCAACGTGTAATCTGTCATCTCCACGTCTTCTTCTGCAGCACACGCGATTGTAACCATTCTTTCAAAAGATAAAAATATGTTTTCCACCTGGTCATCTTGCTGACTTGATTCTTCTCAAAAGCTTGCACCATAATGCAAACGGAAGCTTCGCAGCATAATAACCTGTCGCGCGTTACAAGGGCTTTGCTGTCGTAAATAACATCACTCCGCGGCCACGGACATTGCGCGCAGCAATCACCAGACATTGCGAAGGGGCCTCGGGCATGGGGCGCATTCTTCGGGACAATGTGCGCACGTGCTCCGAGCTTGCGCGCAAAGCCGTATCCACACTGAGAGATTCTCTTCTGTATTTTGCTCTTAAGCCCTGTGAAGAAAAGAGAAAGATTTAAAGAAATTTAAGTTATGAGGGCTATGAAAGATATGTACTTCTATCAGGTAAGAATCCTGAACCTTTTTGGTGAGATGCTTACATGTTGTGTTATATTGTACCCTACAAAGTAAAGAGTACTCTGTACAGTAATTGAACCTCATAAGCACACTCATATACAAAAAATCAAGCCAGATAGAAATAGAAATGGCCTCTGATCATAATATTCCTGTACTCTATGGGGTACAGTCATCATAATAACCAATAAAAAGTGGTAGAAAACCCCAGTAGTTCTGTGAAAGATTATCTACCATATACTTGATTTCACTACCAACTATTGAAGGTTGATTTATTGTCTTTATCTACATGCTCTTTCTTCCCATTAAAGCTAACAATGCCCTCTGAAGGACTGAGAGTCTATATCAAAAAAGATCATATGTTAATCTCCATACTTAAACCTAACCCAGAAACATGAGGAGAAATCAGCAATATATATTGAATACTGAATCAGAGAGTATGTACAAAATCTTCTGTAGTAGAAAGAATGAAGGGGCTGCACAGTCTAGTTGCTTTATTCCATCACTGGCCAGCAGGAAGAAGATATGCCTTAGTTGCGGGAGACATCTACAATGAGTTAGCATCAACAGGTCCTATAAACTATGGCAAACAGGGTGATGAATACTGACCAGCAGCAAAGAGAGAGTAGCTGTCAGCATTGTTAAGAGACTGCTGGGCATTAAGTCTCCTGCATTGCTCATATCCGTAAGCATGGTCGACAGTGCCAGGGCTGAAAACACTAGGAGCATGAGTGAACTCGTGAACAATAACATAGCCATGGTCAGGGCCAAGACCGCGGTTGAGAACAGGAGGCAGACTCCAGTAGGCTGGGCAGTTGACAACATGGCTGCGGTCTGGGACAGTGTAAGCAATGGCACCCTGGCAGTAGCCGTAGACATCCTGGCAGAAATAGATCGTGCGGCCCTGGTTGGCAGAGCTACATTCCTGGGCAATGGCCTGGAAGCGGCGGGCAACATTCTGGCGCGTCTGTTGATTGGTGGTCTTGAAGTATTCCTGGAACTTCTGAGCATTCCCCCCGGAAGCTGCCTGGGCAGCACGCTGGGCATAGGTGGCACAGGTGCGAAGACCGCCTTGCAGGAGTTGGGCGTATTGACCAGTACAGGTCTGGTTGTCAACACGGGTGCGCTTGTTAAGCTCTGGGATGGCGCTAGCGACTCTGGAAGCCATTTCACCATCAATATCCATGGTCAAGGTATTGGCCTTAAAACGAATCGAGCTGGTGGGCTTAGTGCCCTGGCCATCAATGACAGGAATGCTGCCTTCAGCAGAGATCTTAAAAGAGCCACCGGCGGAGAGGTCAGATGTCTCAGCAATGTCAAATTCAGCTTCAGCACTGGCACCCGGAGCCAAAGTCTTGTAAGCCTCCTTGGGAAGGTTGTCAATGTCATAGTAGAGGTGGATGCCCTTGAAAGGAATGATAGAGCCTAAAAGTCAGTAAGCACTGGACTGATGTCTTGAAAAATATAATGCAGTATAGAAATATATACCATCCTTAGAGATCTGGACCTTGCGCACTGGCGAGGAGTCAAATAAGGTATTATACTTCACAAAGGACATCTCATGGTCAGCATTGTTGGTGATGATTGCCTTCACACGGGTGTTTCCAATGGGGATGAGCTTGACATCAAGTCCAGTATCACGCTCAGCCAACTCATTGAAAGGCAAAGCAAGTGCTTGGCCGGCCAATGCCACCAGGGCAATCAAAGAAGATGAAAGACGCATTTCAATGCAGGAGCAATGAGAACAGACAATTATTCCAAGAACAATCTGAGCGTTGGAGAATGGGATGCAAAAGAGTATGGCCTGCTGAAACAAACAAGAATGGCTTTCTGAGGAGCAGGTCATTGGAAACTTATATTCCATCTGACTTCAAAACCATCCCACAGAGTGGAGGACCCCCCGCGGAAATGAGCGGGAGACATTCATTTCATGCCGGGTAGTTTGATGGTAGCAGCTTGCAAAAATCTCAGCCCCTGGCAGTATGGTTGCATGGCTGCATCACTTTGAGCTTGCCAAGGGGGAAAACTTATCAATATTGTCAAAGATCCGCTGATATCCAAGGTTTTAAAAGGCATTCAGTGACTCAATATCGCGGAGCTCATGTGCAATTGGACCACGCCAAGCAAAGTAAATATATTTTGCATCCGGATATTTCGGGTTTCGGGAGGCTGGAGAGGGAAGGGTTAAGTTGAGTGTTGCTGGTTGAGGTTGTATCATGTTGGTGCGAAAAGATTCCTGGAGGATCCAATTCAGTGCTAATTTATCAGACACCACATACATGCTGGCCTCTGCATGATCCATGATTGTTTCTCACTTAGCACTGGGTCACTAGTAAGGTACATCACTTCCGTGAAGGATGATCACTTGTCAGGGATTGTATCAGTTTAGTCCACCTGGGTACTCAAAGGTTTGTCTCACAGAATGGGGCCCCTCAGCCATGCAGACTCTTAGAAAAATATTATTCTGCAATCAGGATTCAGGTCTTGCATCTGGTGGAGAGAATCTTCGTGGTCATGTTTGGCTGGATAATCCTCAGCTTTAATGCGTGGAATGATTTGCCCTTCTTGCTCGTGGAAACCCTGCATGATCACGGACCTGGGTCTGTTCACCACTAGCCTAGTGTCCTTCTGTGACTCTTCATGATATGTTTGAAAGTCCTTTGGGAGGTATTCATGCATGGCTTGCTGGATGTTGTGCTCTTTGAAGAGCATCTCCTTTGGATACAGAATTCCCACCTGCGAGCCGGCCAGCCCAGAGACAAGTGAGGTCACAGAAGACCAAAATTTCCAGCCTCCAAAAGATGCAACTTGGAGAGTGACCCTCAATTCACTGAAGTCAAAGAAGGGAGAGGATTTTCTTTTTCGGCTACTGTCCAAGGATTTACTGCCGAAAGTCTTACCTAGCTTCTTCCCCTTGCGCCTGCGGAACAGTGCTAAGGACAACAGGTTCCACGGTTTTTCGGGCCTACAAAATTCCAATATGGCTGGTGCCTTCCTCACGTGAAAGACGGCGATGTTAGCCACCTTTATCCCGCATAAGCTGCCCAATAGGCGGCTAGGATGGAGTATGACTAAAACCAAAACAACCTTACCAGCCTTACTCACGTGACCCATATAGATTAGATGAAATCCCCCTTTAGGTAACTAGCTTAGCAAATGGCAAGCATACATCAATCGCACCTAGTTAGCATCCAATCACAAGCATCCTAGTTAGTTAGTCCTCCATCATGGGGTGACCAACTGAAATACTCTGCAGATCCAGAGCGCACAGATCAGTGGACCTTGTAAATAAAGTTTGCGGACCTCAAATATGTCATGTGATGCTGACTAGAGAGGTCCAACCTGCAGTACTATAAATACCATAGTTTGAATTTTCAAATTATTTACAGTTTCTTCACATACATTAATTGATTGGGAATTGATTGTCAATTGCTTAGCAATTGATTAGCAATGTCTGCTTCATTTATAGATCCGACATCTAATGACCAACCTTTTGTGGCTGATATCCCTTCATCTGACGCCCAGAATATAAATAGAGATGGCAGCATTGACAGGGTATGAGTCAAAATGCCTGATAACTGTTTATCAATTGATTAACAAGCGTTAAGCCATTGTTTACCCAATTGACTGATGCTAAATCCCGTCCGATTACAACTCAAGTGCTTGATTTTGCCTTGGACCTTGATGAATATCCGAAAACCAATGAACATGGATACACATACGTTGTTAATATTGCCGGTTGTAGTAGGGAGGAAGCAGAGGATATGATACACACAGTTAGTTATATTCAGTGCTTATGAATCACTTGGCAACTGATTGATAATCATTTGGATATAGATTCAGTACTCCAAAGAACGAAATCATTCCCCGAAAAACATATTTTGCTCCTATCTTCAAACACATGTGAAAAAATTCAAATTTCACTGTACAGGAGTTAAAGTATGTGAGCATCTGCATACTAATTTAAAAACAATGCATCATACAGAGATGACGAATGATTTATGGAGGGCTTTCAAAGAATCTCAGAAGATTATAAGTCTTGTCAAAGATGATCAAACAAAACGAAATGCATACAGGTAACCAATCACTTGTTAATCATTTGCCAACCAGTTAACAAACAATTAACACACTGACTAGTTATATCCGGAGTATTTCCTTCCTTTTCCGACAAGGATTGGCATGCAAGCAATCACAAGAGTCTTGTAAACCTGTGTTTAAACGATTTGACAACCCAGTGAGTGAATGAATCAATTGTCAACCGATTGTCATACTTACAGTATTTCTAGAACCCGGCCGGGCATTGTAGCCCTTATATTACATGCATTAATGCAAATGTCACATATCCACATGATCATTTTTTCCGTGCAATAAATGGTCGTACACAGCTTGATATGGTCTTCCTAGAAGAACTATTCAGTGAGAATGTGGTTAATGATTTTGAGGCTTGTAACGTTATTGAACCAAATTCTACACGAAAAAGAGATTGTGGTATGAAGTATTTACTAACTGATTTACCATCACTTGCTAATTGTTTGGAAATCACTTAGGATTTGATCACCCACGTGGTTCTGGTCGCTTGATTTCTCTCAAGTGTTCAGTTATCTTTCATGCCTTCCTGCCAAACAATATTGAATCCTGTCCTTGGCTGCTCTTCGTTTCACATGGCAAACATACACATCCACCACCTCCTCCTAGCAAGCCACCTAGAGTTGTTATGAAACGCATAACACAGCTGGTTTCAAACATGATATCACCAAATCTAACATTAAGTAAGTATTCGTCAATCGCTTGCCAATCACTTTGGAATTGCTTACCAAGTAATTTAGCCTCCTTTTTGAAGTCACCGGCTCTTGAAGAACTTTGTCTTGAATACAATACATCCTCCTTGTCAAACATACATGCAAGCTTGACAAATATGGATCGAATATCCACAATTATCCGCAAACAACGATTACTTTGCTATCCAGAGGGACAGGGATATAATAGTGTTTTGCTGGAGCAAAGCCGTAATCCAGCAATTAAGGTTAGAATTACTCAATCAATTGTGAAGTGCTTGCAGACTGATTGTTAATTCATTTCTAGGAATATATTCAAAAGATGTATCAAGATCCTGAAGGTCTAATGATCATCTGCATATTGAAAGATCAGGCAAGATTACTCTCAGAGCTTAATTTCTTCGAGGTGGATATATCTTATAAGCGCCTAAAAGGCTCTAACCTAAATGAAGTGGTGTTTGCAACTTTTCTGGCTCAACATGCAAAAGGTAAGTGTTTTATAACTGATTTCAAAGTGGTCGTCAAGCATTTGCTAACTGATTTATTAAGTTATTACGCTTGTGCGTGTGTTTACGGAGCATGATAGTAAGAATGGGTACTATCTTCTATTCAAGCGGGTATTTGATGTTATTGAAACACTCATTGGTCTTCCAATAGCATGGTTTCATTTACATGGAGTGGGAATTGAAGGAGTTGGATTAGATATGGACCGAAAACAAACAGACGGTATTATAACAAGTGTTTGATAATTGATCTTCAAGTGATTGACAAACACTTAGGCCTTGCTCTCTATCTAACTGAGATTGACACGGAGCACCGGGATCGAGATTGGCAATTACGCAATATTGTCATATTCTCTCGAGTACGTTTCATGCGTGGAATTACTCAGGCAGTTGGAGCAAGAGATAGAGGCATTGGCGTTTATAGTCGCATGGCAAGCTTGTTGGACTGCCATTCACAAGAGGATTATATGCAACTATGCAATCTACTGATTGGTAAGTGGTTCACAATCAATTCCAAAATGCTTAACAAATACTTATCTCAAATCAGCACATGAAAATCAGAAGGTTCAGGACTGGGCAAGACATAAAAAAGATATTATTATTGCTTCAGGATTGAACAAGCATTGCAGTTTGATTCCAGAGCATATATATGAGAGGTTACGAAAGCATACTAATGCCGCGGAACAAACTCATAATAAATCTTATGCTTTTGGCAAACATGAGTCTCTATTGCAGGCTTTGACCAGGCAAGTGATTCTCAATCGCTTGTAAACTGATTACTAACCAATTATAGCTCATGGAAACTTGATAAGCGTGATATTTTACAATATCATGCACGCGAGGATTATGGCGCGTGTCACTCATATCAATCAAGTAATATTGAGTCTCTATATCACCGGCATATTCAACGTGAAGGTGAGAAACCATAAACTTGTTATAATATGTCAGAACTGATTGTTAACTAACTACTAATTACTTTATAGAAAGTGTTCAACGTCGGCGGTCCTACTCACAATTTCGTGCCTCAACTGAAGATATAGTGGATATAGACACTAGATCCCAAGCCTCTACTATTTCTGCTGGCTCATCTTTGGGTAACCTGGACTCTATTCCTCAAAGATCTCCAAGGCCAGCCAGAAGAGCACGGTAAGTGATTCTAAATCATTTGCCAACCATTTGACAAGTACTTATCTGCATCTTAGGTCTTCCCAAGTTTCATTACGTCAACAAGCCTCGCAAAACATTTTGAGTCAGACTACTGAGCAAAATTCTGTTGATTTTCAGGCAAGAAAAGAACAGCTTGAATTGGGTTTAATGGAGGAGCAGCTAAAAGAAAAACGATTAATGAATAAAGAACGAGAAATAGCATTACAGGAACGGGAGGTGGAGTTAGCTCGGAAGAAACAATGTCTAGGACTCTAGCTACTAAAAATAATAATTAATCACTTATTAATCAGTTCATCATTAGTTATTCATTGATCATTTAGCCCCTCCTATTTAACATGAAGAAGAAAAAACAACTGCTTGACAATCAGTTATCAAATGTTTTCACCTGACCTAATCCTCTGGATCAAAATCATCAAAGACAAGGCAATTCTTCACATCTTGAATACAAGCTACAAACTGATTAGCAACTGATTCACAACCATTTGGTAAGTACTTACTGATGCCCTGTTCCTTGCAATATTTGCAAGGGAACTCAATGCCAAGCTCCTTGCAAAGCTTCCTCATAGCCGTAAGATTTGGCTAATTAATCAATTGGTAACTGATTGACAAGTGATTGGGGACAGTTAAACTTACTGCTTTGCCATCCTTCCGCCAGATAATCTTCGGGAGTTTAGCTAGGTTTATGTTAAACAGTTGTCAAACGATCAAAAATCAATCAAACTTACCCATTGCCTGTCCATCATCACTTGCTAATCATTTGTTAACCAATTGTAAATTGAGCAAGAAATATTTGCACTCACCATCATCATTCTCCCCATCCCCATGCTCCCCATGCTCCCCATCCTCGTCCTCATCCTCATCATCATCATTATCTAATGACCAGTTAAGCAATTGACAATCAACTGGCAAGCAATTGGATTTACCGTCCTCATCATCCCCATCATGATCAACCAATGACTTATAAAATGCTAAACAATTAGTAACTATCTCCAACTGATTCACAATCACTTACCAACGGCCTTATCAATATCTGCTTGACTGGCTCGGCCCGAACCACCATCATACACCGTAATATTCTTATGTGAACGGATGTGGCTGCGGAGATTGTTGGTGGCCGAAAACGGTTTCTAATCAATTGGCAACCGATTAGTAGCCGCTTGCCAACCAACTATGAAATAACCTACCTTTGCCTTATAGCAGTCCTTTACCCGGCAGAAGACCTCCCCATAGTGCAGAACAACAGACCCCAGCATCTGTATAATCAGTTATTAACTGATTGGTAACTGATTAGCGAAATGATTGTGTTACTCACCGTCGTGTACTCAGGCAGGACAATCTCTCCACTGGCAACACCCTCAAGATACCGTTGGTAGTAGGCCTATCAATTCAGTCATTTTTTAATCAATTTTCATCAGATTCCATAAAAGTAACACATTTAACAGCTAAATCTACTCACATTATCGCGTAAATGAGCCATCTTGGCCAAAAAAGGGGGAAGGGGCAGCGAACTGCTTGGGAAATGCTTGGTAAAGGTAAGAAAAAAAATCTTACGTGACTTGTTTTTCAAGAGGTGCGCTCTGCTTAATAAACATCACGTGCCCTTTACGAGGTCCATCTTGGCTTACATAGGAGGTCCGGGTGATCTGTGTCTTGGTACGGAGTAGATAAGATCCTCTAAGCCTAGTTAAAGAGGTTAGCAAGGACGCTAATTGACAAAACCCGCCGAAATCTGCACCTACAGAATTACACAGAGTGGACGCAGTACTCTGTACGGAGCCCAGCGTGAAGCACTCTCAAAACATGAAACCTGAGGCTCCCAACTTTTCCATCGCCTTCGTATGCAGGTCCGATCGTAAGCCTCGGTAGGCTTTCTCCATACAACGAATAGCTCCCCGCCGGTGACTCCAGTCCTCCAGGGTCCAATCTTTATTGTGCAATTGCGGGTCTTACTCTTCTTTCCCTTGCAGCTTCAGTCAGGCCAAGTTTCTAAGTGGACTTCGCAAGGACAAAGCAATGCTTGTGAAGAATTTGCACAATGCTGGGGTGGAATATACCAGTCTGCAATGCAAGGGCTTCAGTTGATTTCTCCCCTCCAGATTGATCTTTTGTTACAGTGTGATTAACCTCAGCTCCCTTTTCTGGATCTATTGCTTTTGGGCTCCCAGAGCGAGGCGCATCTTCAACATAGCTGATATCAACCAAGAGGCTTCGCTGCGGGTCAAACCCACGTTCTTTGGCTCGCTTTCGGATAACATAGAGGGTGTTTACAGGGATGTTCAGCCTTGCGGAGACTTCTTTAATGGGCATTCCAATACCCAAAAGTGTAAGAGCTTGGATTCGGGCAGCAATGGAATGGAAGGTATTATTAGGAGGCATTCTGAATCCTTGATCAACAAAGAATGATTCCTAAATGATACGATGAAAGGTGGATGGAAAGCCTGCTGTCGAGGGAAGCTGTCGCTTGGAGGATCGACGGTGACCTCCTTTTTCGTCCTAATTTGGCGGGGCAGCCATGTACTATGTATTTCTGATACGCCGAACCTTAACTAACTACTAGTGAACTCAAAAATCATTCGGGTCCAACACCTCCACATATACGTATGTAACTCCGCGCTCAAAACCTTCTAATATCAATACCAGCCAACTCCTCCACTGCCCCCTGTGAATTTGAATGCAGGCTTTCTACCAGATGTTCTTCCACTGCGAAGCTTAATGCATTTCATGCTACTAGAAGGCTCCCATTCCTCACAAGCTTTTGCTTCTCTGGCTACATTTAGCCCATCTAGGCCCTTCTGAGCCTTCTTTTTCTCTGCAAGAGTCTCCGCAAGCCAAGCATGACAATGCCCCTTCTTATGGTATGCACTCCCTGCACATCTGCAGAGCGCTTTCGCAGTAAATCTTCCGTGCTATCATCTAGCCATGTCATATTAAAGATTCATCGTCACAGTCATGCTGTTGCTATGCACAAGTAAGCAAGGTGGGAGGCCACTGTACAATACCTCTAAGTCACTCAAGTACTGCTGGCTCGCCCCGGGATCTCGACAGGTCCCTTCTACTGGAGACGGGAGCGTGGTCATGATAACCGCAGTCTTCTTGCTATGTGACTTCATCAGCTCGTTCACAATGAGATGCTGCGCACGGCGTGGGAGATCGTTAAATGAGAGTGGAACAGAAGCCTGTAACGGATAGCCCGAAGCACGGTCGGCCCGCGCTGACGACTCCGGCCTGGGGTGGTCGGGGGAAGAGGGTCGCTTGTAGATAGACGAAGAGGATCTGGGCCCAGGCCGTCCCAAGTCTGTTGCGGCAAACATGATCGATGGTCCTGTCCCCTCCTCCGTCGCGACCTTCGTTTCTGGTATTGGCGCCGAAGAAAACCTCACCATTGAAGAGGTTCTGACCATGCCTGATTTGTCCCGAGAAGGCGCTGTCCCCTCAGCTTTCACCCTGCTGATTGCTGGGTGCGCAGGACAAGACGTCGAAGCTTCCGTTCCGGAGTCCTCTGAATCAGTCACGGCAGACTCCGATACAGAACCTACGCGACGTTTTCTGGCATCGATACGCGGCTTTCTTGGACTCCCTAGAAATGCTGGCCTAGGAGTTGTCCTGGCTTCCGCCGGTGACGATGGCTCATCCCCTATGTCCTCTGCATCTGCATCCACGTCTTCATCTTCGTCGTCCGCTTCGCTCACATATGCTTCCATTTCACTTCCTCCACCAGACGATGACTCGTCACTTTCATCAGGATGGTAGTCGACCATGGAGTCCAATAGGCGTTGGGTTTGCATGCCTAGGCTGACTGCCATACCGCCAAGGCTTCCTACAGATCTTCTTCTCCGGGATGACTCGATAAACTTTCGTAGGGGGCTGTTTTCGTGCTCCTCTTGCGAACGTAGCCACGTAGGGTGTGGGCGTGAAGGTTGCCCCGATCTTCCCTTCGTTCGACGGTCATGTTCCCCCTTTCGGAATCTCTTGATCTCCTGCCACCAATCCTCCTCTTCCAGAACAGAATCAACCCGTGCCCTCTCCGCCAAAGCGGCTTGTTCTCCATTCACGATGATTTTATAAGATTTAAGTCCCCCACTCGCAAGCCAGAACACGAGCACTTCAGCTTCGATCCGCAGCTTCTCTAATAACGTTGCAACCCTTCCACGCTCCTCTTCGACGTCTGTCTCATACTCCACGAATACCGCCACTCTCAACTTGTAAGAATTCTTCCAGGATGGCACCGTATGAAGGATACATCCCAGCTGTAAAATAAGCGTATACGTGTCAAAGTTGGTTGTCACAATATTTTGGCTGCTGTAACACCCTTCACCAGAAAACTCTGCAGACATCTGGATGGGCCAAAGATCGATGTACCGTTTGGTACCACGCCCTGTAGGGCTGGGTAGCTCCAGATCCTCAAATCCTCGCGCGATGGCAACATTAATTCGAAGCTTGAAAAGAAGATCCTCCAATACAGTCACGTAGCTTTGTACACTCATCGAGCATGCCTTGTCGATAACCTCCATCCTAGGACCCTGTGGAGCACTTGTCCTTCCACGTGCGGGCACTGCGTTGTCGTCACCCTCTGCGCTGAGCCGCCCGCTTTGTCGGCGGAACTGATCGATGACAACGATGTTAGGCCTCATGCCCCCCAACCCGGAATTCAGAACTACATTCCTCACTCCCCATTCGATTGTAGGGGCCACCGTAACGTTAACAAACGCTTTGACTTTTGAATATTCGACAAATTTATTCCATAGCGTTTGTTCTCGCCTTGCTTCAGGTACCGCACTTGCAAACTCTTTAGTCACAAGAATATGGCCCAGCACGAACAATCCGCCTTTCTTCAACGAGTTGCAGAAATGTATCATTTTGTACTGCACGTCAAAGTTGTCAACAAAGAGGAGTACCTGTGGGCGCCAGAACTTCACATGTTCGGGGCGGAGGCGTAGCAGATACTTTCGAACTTGATGGTAAATCAAGCTTTGGCTAACATCGCCCCATGATTTCGGAGGCGTGGTGTAGTGGATAAGAAGAAAGAGGAGTACCAAAACGCAAACGCACCCCGCCGCGTATACGCCATCAACGAAAAACATACTAGTGCCACTAACCAATGCTCCAGCTAGTGCTGTCCAGGAGTTGAAATAATGAAACGAAGGGCGGAAATTTGGTGCAGACCCAATTTTGAGTAAGAAACACGCAAGATTTGTCACTAGAAATGTCATTAGATAAATCATAGTGATAAACGACGCAATCTGATTGATATCAAGCAACATTGTCAACTGCGCGATAACAAAGGTAAATATAATAGCTCGCGTAGGCTCATCGGTTTTTGGCGTTCCTCTGGCAAAAAAGGAGACGCCGGGAATGAGATCATCTCTAGCAATAGCCTGAAGTAGCTTTGACGCGCCGATGAGGCCCATCAGGGCCGAGAAAAAAGTGGTTGCAAATTCTCCGAGAACGATGAGAGCAGCGGACATATTGATCTCCGGAAGTCGGTTAGCAGGAGTGTATGGTGCAGGAAACGAAAAAAGGTACTTACATCTTGTATAATATTAACATCTCTATATAAAGATTCTCTTGTCACTGTCGAGGCAATGACCAAGATCACAATAGTATAAGTGGCAAACGTCAAGCCGAGTCCGGATAGGGTACCTTTCGGGATGGATCGACTTGGGTTCTTCAAATCGCCCGACATACTCGCGCCCCTGTATAGGATTAGCACAGGCAAGGAGCAGAGCTGGTGTGCTTCCCGGGGACGACACCTACGCAAATATTCCCCCCGTTGCAGGGTACAATATGCCAAACAAATTTTGGAAACTCTCCTTGCCTGGGATCTGGCTTCCTGCTGCTCCTTTGGTGAATCCCGGTTTTAAATTCCCAAGGAACGTTGTCAGGCTAAAGCCGGTGTACTCTATACCAATTTTATCGTTTGCGAATGGACCGAGTAGTAGCGGGGAGAGCGGAATGCTATATGTCGCCACTAGCAGGACTGCAAGGAGTCCGTTACTAGCCCTAGCGAACATTGAGCTCCCCGCCAAGCAGATCCCCGTGCACAAGACCAAAACTATTGTACCCCAGAGGTACTGCCACCAGAAGCCTTCCAGGAGGAAATTAGACAAAGATCCCGATGCGGAGCCAAAGCTCTGGGTCAGACAATCAACCAAACCAACAGCGTTCATTCCTGTGTTGAACACACAGCCTATGTAGAATACGGTGCCAATAGAGCCTCCAAATTCAGGTCCCAAGGAGCGTGAAATAAGGTAGTAGGCACCGCCACCTCGAACGGTTCCATTGGTTGCGATTGCAGATATGGACATTGTCGTAACCAAATTAATCATATACGAGGCAACAAGCATTCCTGGGAACACGGTTAGCGGCCAACATACATGATGGGAGGGTCCTGGATACTGACCCAACATTCCCAAGACCCCGCTCTGCCCAAGGATGAAGCCGAATCGAAGGAACATGAGAATGCTCAGAACATTTAAAGTTGTAGGAACAAAAACACCGGAAAATGTTCCAAGCTTTTTCGATACATCAACCAGGGTGGGCGGAAAGGGACCTTTTTCCTTCCGATCTAGAAAGTCAAGCCTACCGGGAAGTTGGGAGGAGAGCGACGCCCGCCGGATCCTGGTGGCACTCTGCGCCCTTTGTGAGCGCCTATCTCCATTTCTGCTGATACTTCTGCGGCTGGATGAGTTCGCAGTGCTCTTTTTCCAACCTTCAAACGGCAGCGAGGAAGCAGATGCAGACCGCAAAGGCTGATATGGCTGCTCTGTCTCGGGAGGGGGAGACTCCCCGTCAGCCGCTGACATTCCCCGACCAGTGGCATCTCCACCAGCATCTCCGCCCATCATGAGCAGTGGTTCGCGTTTCGTTATCAAAGGAGGCTGATCATGGTTGTGTCCAGCCAGCTCTATTCTAGGTATCGTGGAAAGACAATACAAGCAGGGTTCAAGCAGCATGCGATGACTGACATGCAGCCTTCGTCATAGCTGATTATGTAAGTGTCGAGCCGCTAGTCTCTATGTAGTTAGTCAGTCTCCAGCTGCTCGGCAGGGATCTTCCTTGCCGATGAAAGTTTTTCCTCCCATTTTAGGGCCTGTAGTCGAGAGTCTTGAGAGCGCCCGACTTTGATCGGCTTTTGTGGTTCCTCGTTGCCTCCCGTGCATGCTTCGTAGGGCCAGCTGGTTTTGAGAATTCAAACGGTTTCATACAAGTACCAGGTGTTCCTATACGGAGTACTCCGCAGACCGACCAAAATTGCCCTACACCGACCAGTGATCATGCACGTCACCAAAGTACGGTACAATACAGTTCCTAGTCCATACGGGTACGTAGATGTACGGGAGTAGCCGCCCGCGGTCGTTAATTACACCCGTACCGTCGTAAATCGCACTACGGCACGTTATCGTCCCAACGGCTCTTGTCAGATAAAGCTACGGACAGCTCGCAATGGCGTCAGCTGACTCGCCTTGACGTCCACAACTCTCCCGTCTGCCAGCCATCCTCCTCCGACCTCGATTTCACGGTTGGGAGCTTTCCTCAGAAAGATTAACTCTCTACTCCGTACTCCGTACGTCTTCGTTATTTACTGGCCCTTCCTCTTCCTTTCATCTTTAATACCTTTCCGGGATCGGCCGCTGCTACATTGGGACTGTCTAAGCAGACCTAGCCCTGCGCTACCCAACCTCCCACACCAGCAGAATGTCGGATGCCGATGAGAGAGAACCGCAGCAGGACTCCGTGCCAATAGCAGCGCCGTCTGCCTCTCCCGGTCTCCCTTCTGAATCCCCCGCCTCGACCTCTCTTCCCAGGCATGTCGCTACTGCCCGTCTCGCCTCCCCGATTCCAAACAATGCAGAAATCCAGGACGCATCCTCGAGGAGAGCAGCGACTCCGCTCCAAGCCGTAGCCGAGAGAGAGCCAGATTTCAAGGGCAAGGCTGTTGCATCATCGCCAAATAAGCCTGGAGACTCCATATTGACTTCGGGACTTCGAAATGTGTCGTCTTCGCCAGCACCAGAAGAACCGCCGTCACGATCTGGCTCTCCACCATCGGCAGAAACTGGCCCGAAATTCAATCTTACTGGCGAAGAAAATAGCCCTCGCAACACTCCCGCCCCGACAGAGAATCCGCAGATTATCCGGAGGCACCTAGTCCAGCCTCAAGGCAACGCCTCGGAGGTCAACAATGAGAATTCTTCTGAATCAGAAGATAGCACTGGGAAGAATCCGGCTGATGTGGATGAATTCTCTAGTTTACAGCTCCAAGGCGGGGATATCACTCGCCCTGTATACCGGTGGACTGAGGAAGCAGAGGCCCAGGAGGCATCAAGGCGCCGGCGGAGCTTCGACGTTCCTCGGCCAGAGCCTGAGAGTGCGACGTTGGACATTGGCTCGATCAAGATTCCAGGAGGATTTCGAAGAGATTATCTCCGCAGGGCAGCTGGAGGCGCAGAAGGTAATGGTCTTCATTCATCTACGGGGCGTGACGGGCGTGTCGTCGAGCCGCAGCTACCCACACGAAGCTTCCTCGAGTTCTTAACGCTGTACGGACACTTTGCTGGCGAGGAACTGGAAGAGGATGATGAAGCTCTTGGCCCCGATGAATACTTCGTTCCCGAGCTATGGCGTGAAGGGGAGGAGGAGATTGGTGAAGAAACCGCCCTTCTCCCGCCGGGTGCTCCAGGAAAACACCCTCGAAGGCATAGGGATCGCGCCCCCAAAGCTACCAACTCCGCCACTGGTGCAATGCTACTGTTATTAAAGTCGTTCGTGGGCACAGGAATTTTGTTTCTCCCCAGGGCCTTTCTTAATGGCGGTATGCTGTTCAGTTCGGTCGTTTTGGTGACTGTGTCTCTTCTAAGCTACTACTGCTTTATCCTTCTCATCAGCACAAGATCAAAGATAGAAGGCTCCTTTGGCGACATTGGTGGCGCCCTATATGGAAAGCACATGAGGAGAATCATTCTCGGTTCCATAGCCCTTAGCCAGTTCGGTTTTGTTTCGGCTTATACGGTTTTTGTTTCTACGAATTTGCAGGCTTTTGTGCTCGCTGTGAGCAAGTGCAAAACTTTTATCAGTATTCAGTTTTTGATACTGATGCAGCTGATCATCTTTCTTCCTCTCTCCCTTATTCGTGACATCAGCAAACTCGCATTCACTGCGCTTATCGCGGACGCTTTTATTCTCCTGGGAATCGTCTATCTCTATGGGGTTGATATCAAAACCATTATTGACCAGGGTGGAGTTGCGGACATCAAAGCATTTAACCCGCAGAGTTGGCAACTTCTAATCGGGACTGCCATTTTCACGTATGAAGGCGTCGGTCTTATAATCCCCATTCAGGAGTCCATGAAACGCCCCCAGCAATTTCCACGAGTTTTGGCGCTTTGTATGATTGTTATTACCGTGATATTCCTTTCCAGTGGTGTGCTCGGATATGCGACGTTCGGCTCTGCCACCGAGACCGTGGTGCTACTCAACTTGCCCCAAGATGATAAGTTCGTCAACGGTGTACAATTCTTATACTCCATCGCCATCCTCCTCAGCACACCTTTACAGCTGTTTCCGGCAATTCGAATTATGGAAAACGGATTGTTTACTCGGAGTGGAAAATATAACCCAGGTATCAAGTGGAAAAAGAACATTTTCCGGTTTTTCCTGGTCGTAATTTGTGCAGTGGTCGCCTGGGGTGGAGCTGCCGATCTGGACAAGTTTGTCGCCCTTGTGGGAAGTTTCGCCTGTGTGCCCCTGGTCTACGTGTATCCGGTATGTTACAGTTCCACTACCCGGTGCCATCTTTCGAGAGTCATCTTGGACTAATTTGATTTTGTAGCCATTGCTACACTGGAAAGCTGTCGCCACCACTCGATTCCGGCGATGGTCAGATATTGCCTTGGCAGTATTTGGCACACTTGTATGCATTTACACAACTATACTGACCGTACACAACTGGGTCGCTGGCTCAAGCGAACCCAGCAAACCTGGTCATTGCGACGTTTAATAAGAGCGCACGCCATCCAGATCAGAAAGTCCACGAGTATCCTCCTTCGACGATTCGCTACGTTCAATCAACCCTTTTCGAGGCTTCCGTAGCAGTTTTGATGACCTGTTTCCTATTACAATCTTCATCCCCTATTTCTTTTTGACCCTGAGCGTTCATCATGCGTAAGAGTGTTCATATATTTTGATTCGTTTTAGAGGGCAGCATGCCATCTTATAGCAGTGTCCCTGGTGGCAGAAATCAAATGGAAATCAATCCAGATACATTTTTAACGAATTTGATCCGACCCATCCTTGAAAGCCAAGTTCCCCCACCTTTTCTTTTTTTTTTCCCTCTCTTTTTTTTTCTTCTCCGCCCACAGCGGGTTTTCCATACGGCGTTCTTTGATTACGATTCCCAAGGTTTTCCCTATTCTCGGTTCTCGCGCGCTTAGAGATTGCTGCAGGCGATATACACATGTGAGATTGGACTGTGAACCGCTGTTAGCTTGGTCACAGCGACTGGCATGGGGAAAATTGAAAGATTATTTCTTGGAATATATAAGCGGTTGCATACAGTTTTGTTTGTTGATTTATATCTCATTAGTATCACCGGGTCTTTTAATGTCAAACAAATTAAATTCCTGGATGCTTCTACGCAGGAGACAACTGCAACAATGCAAAGTATATGTGCCTATGACAGCAGATATGCAAGACAAAACGTAACTAGTACATAAGTGGGAAAGGATGTTAAGAAAATGGCCTCATGGATTTTTTGCAGCATCAGCCGCTGTTTCGCCTTTCTCCGCGGCTTTCTTCGCAAGAAGAGCATCGCGACCACCCCAGCTATATCCATATTTTGTCAGCTTTATTCATTCAGTGCGAATTCATTCACTATCGGGCCGAGACACGGCGGAAAACGTACTTCCAATATTTCAAGTATCTATAGCCTTGCGTTAACTGCGCATTGAAATTGACGAAATGGCAAAGAAAGAGGAGATAGTTCTTAGGAGTGACGGCGAGTGAGTAACGCATAAATGTTCCGGAGTAGATGGTCAATGCGGCTGTCATTTGGCCGGAAATACTGCAGGAGATCGGTGTCGATTAGTCGCCAGCATTCAGCAAGGCAAAACGGCAAGAGAGGGGAGCTTCATCGCAACATGGACGACATGAGTATTTCAGTACACACATTTCGGGATCCTTCTGTGTATCCATCACCGCAGCAATAGGGATTCCAAAATTCGATGCCGGTCCCCAGAAGTCTAGAAACAAAGAGAAATCCAAAACGTCAGTATCAGCGATCCACAGAAATTCAGCCCTATCCCGCCAATAGAACTACTCGATCATGGGAGAATCGGCTCTTGCTCATCTCTATCAACAGGATACGCCGTGACTTGCAGCGACGAGAACTTAAAGGGCATGACATACGCGTGGAGCAGAAGTAGTCGAGGACTTTATTCGACCGTATCTTCGCATTGATAGCCTTGATTGCCGCCGCCATTTTAACAGGAGAAAGGAAGAACACAGCCGAAAGGGATGAGGGAGAGGAAGAAGAAGCGGAAAGAAAAGGAGAGAATAAAAGCAATTGGAGATGGGGCAACGTCTTTGCTCTGACTGTCCTGCTTTGAAGTTGCGATGATGATGTTCCGTCGCTGCTGCTGATGTAATGAACGACGAAAACTCCGATATCCGGAGGATTAATTACGTCTAGTAAAATAACTTCGTAATCCCATGACAGCTCAGAGTCTGTGGAGACCGTCTGGTAGGAAGACGGTGAATGCACTGGCAGCGGTTCTGACCAGAGCGAAAAAGAATGTTGTAGTGAATGGTGACACAGATACTCTATATTGAACTGATCATTGCCAGACAGGTCCCAGCATCGCATAGTCACTGCTTGAGAACCACGGAATATAACATCTATTTTCAGCCAAAAGGCTGTGTGGCGAGATCCTCTAATATATGACATGATATGATTTCTCATGTATCTCGATGGGCAATTGGAATAAGGAACACCACTTAAAGGTACATACATTCACATACCAAGCACCGGCTGAGGCCGGAAGCAGTGCCTTACTACCCGTGTTAAAGGGATAAAATGTTATTTTATGCTCTGGCCCTCATTCACCATCCCGCAAAACGCCGTTAGACATATAGACCCGTCCGAGGAAAAAGAAATTATCTAGGCAACGCAGTTCCGGGAAAGCATATAATTTTCTGGTAAATATCGACCGGTTGGGGGTCGGTGCGTACTTAACTTGCATCGTAATTCGCGGTTTCAGCTCGATATTACCGTCCTCCCATACCAGGAGGCATTCCTCTTCCTTGCCCAGGCGGTTGGAATCCAGGTGGTGGTTGAAATCCGGCTAAAAGAAAAAGGGGGAAAAAAAATATATCAGTCATATCATCCAACACGAACATACGAATAGAGGTTGAGGAAACTTACGCGGCCCACCAGGCACGCCAGGACCTCCGAAGCCAGGAGGCGGCCCAAAACCCGCTGCAAAAAACTGTCAGCAAGCTTCCACCAACGACACGTTCAGTTTTCACTTACGTGGTCCACCAGGGGGCCCAGGCGGTACTCCCCTTCCCGGAAAGCCTGGCGGCGGTGCACCAGGGAAGCCACCTGGCGGAAAACCACCGAATCCCGCTGGTGGGGGTGGCCCGCCAACACCCGCAGCTGGACCCCCAAGTCCAACCGGTAGTCCACGTCCAGCTGGTTTACTGATACCCGGTCCTGCCGCAAGCGTGGGTGGTGCGGCGCCAGGGACACCGGGAACTGTAGTGCCTAATCGTGCAGAGGGATCGGCTGGAGGTGGTCCGTCAACAGAGCACGATACAACATGCGTCCCACGGACAATCGTAAGCCCTAGTGTTCTCTTCTCTTCAGTCTCGACCAAAGGTCCATTGCCGCCTTGGGGTCCTTTGGCCTGTCTGCGCTTTACTTTGCGGAACTCTTCTGTATCTGCGAGGACCAAATTCATATGCTGCCAGAAGTCAGTGGCACGAAAGCACATAAAGGCAGTAGGTGAGACACAACCTTATCAAATGCGAGCATCTGCCCAGTCATCTGTCGTCCATCGTTCAATGTCACCCTCATTCTATAGTTGATCTGCGAAAGGTCAGCCGGGGGAACGCTCGAATATACCGAAAGGGATAAGAGCGGAGAATCTACGAAGCAGCACATACGAGGTTTTGCTAGAAACCTGTTAGTTACTTTGCTCTGTCAACAAAAACTCGCCATCGCGATATGTCGGGGTCGCAGGTACTCACCATCTTGCCCTGCTTGTTCGTAGCCATGATGCTTCGAGGTGCGCACGAATGCGACTTGCAACAGCGTCAAACACAAATTGTATCTTCCAAACCAAGCAATCGCATAGACTTTTCCCGCCCCCAAAAAAGAAAAGAGGACAACAGGAGAGGAGCACACGCCGTAAGCCGGTTACTCTGGGGGGTTCGTGCAGATTTGGGGTTCGCGTTATTGCAGCTTGGGGAGGTCGACGGCGCTCTTCCCGATCGGGCCAGCGCCAAGCCGCTAAGGGTTCGGTCGCTTCGTCCCACACAGACACACAAGCCAAACCCAACGTTGAACCCTTCGAAAAGACGCTCAACCGACCAAACTCCCTTCACCGTCAACACGTCGACAACCAGCACAGAGTCACCATGGTGAGTACCATCCGTCCCCTAGCGCTCTCCCTTTCTTGCGCTCCCTTCAGTCTTTGGTATCTCTAACGGCATGCAGTCGGAGGGAAAGGACAAGTCCGCCAACCCCATGCGGGAACTCCGCATCCAGAAGCTCGTCCTCAACATCTCAGTTGGCGAGTCTGGTGACAGACTCACCCGTGCGGCCAAGGTGTTGGAGCAATTGAGCGGCCAGACCCCTGTCTACAGTAAGACTTCGACAATTCTTGTGTCCGCCCGCGCTCCCTACGCTCACACATTCATTCTCTAGGCAAGGCCCGCTACACCGTCCGTACCTTTGGTATCCGCCGTAACGAAAAGATCGCTGTCCACGTTACCGTCCGCGGACCCAAGGCCGAAGAAATCCTTGAACGCGGCCTCAAAGTCAAGGAATACGAATTGAGAAAGAAGAACTTCTCCGAGACTGGCAACTTCGGTTTCGGTATCAGCGAACACATCGATCTCGGTATCAAATACGATCCCAGCATCGGTATCTACGGCATGGACTTCTACTGCTGCATGTAAGCTACCCTCCACGCCTGAACGGCTAAGTGAATGGCTTCGTTAACGCGAATTTCCTCGCTCAGGACCCGCCCTGGAGAACGTGTTGCCAAGCGCAGACGATGCAAGTCCAGAATCGGTGCCTCACACCGCATCAACCAAGCCGAGACTATCAAGTGGTTCAAGTCCCGCTTCGAGGGAATCGTTCGATAAAGTTAGTTTATGTGGTAATGCGGGTTTATGGGGTATTTCCTTTTTAGCCAGACTAGATCAATGCACGAGACATGACTGCTGATCTGGCAAAAATCTTTTGTCTATTATGGGACTTGTGGGCATAGGCATAGGCGTGCTAGCGATTTCTGACAGCAGTCCTCCAAATGAAAAACCAAGTTCTTCTGATGGCTCAATTTTTCACAATGGAGGCTTCACAAAAGGTGTTGGTCCGCTTAACCATTGCTGGAAAACTTGATACTTTCTGGGATTCGTCCTAGGCGGCCTCTTCGAGCTTGTCGACTCCCTACGCTTCACTGGCCTTGGGTTTCGACGGTTCGCTCTACCACGTCCAAGTCGTCCATCGGAGGATAGTGGACTGGTCAGACCTTTCCTTGTCCTTTTTTCCCCGTGTGTAGCGGCAAAATCTCTTAAATCAAAAGCAGGTAAGTCTACCACACCGTGCCAATGCTATGCGATCATGCGACAGTAGACTTGCGATCTCCAAAACCTGCGACTTCCCTTTGCTTTGTTTAAGCGGTGGTTGCCCACTTCTTGACCATCCCGCCGCTCAAGTGCGTTTGTCATCCAAGCTGAAGTGATCGCCTCGTCAACCATCGCTGGGGTGGTTGGTTTTAATACCTTTTGGGAACTCAGTTGCGGTGGTTGCGGCTCGGCACTTTGTATTTTTACATACTGGTGCAGAATGGCTAGAATCAGATTCAATATAAATGTATATCAGCAACCGACGATGTACAAGTATGTGCTACTCTCAGGCCATCCTTTTTGAAGAGGCTTGGTGGAATCTCCCCATGGAATCCCCCTTTGCAGCGAAAGCTGTAATCCATGACCTCTTAGAAGCCCAAACTGAAAACCGAGTGCGGCCCAACCGGCAGTATTTCTTCAACCAGCTATCAGCTAACGGCTATAAAGCAACAACACGAGCAAATATGCTACGACCTTTTTCCTCCTGGGTTTTTAGGCCGAAACACAGCCGATGCCTCGGGGATCACTCCTTGCGGAGCCCATGCCGTGGGCCTCGAGTGAATCTACAAAACTCCCCAAATCCAATTAGTCCCTTGAAGGTATGAAACAGAGCATGGACCAAGAGACAGGGACGGTCAAGGGGAGACTCACGTATCCCACCACCTGACAAACCACCGGGCATCATCCGGGTTTGACCCAACCGGTTGTTCCCGCCAACTAGCCTTGCGCCTGTTCACTTCCTCATCCAGTGAAGCCCGCTTCTGATACATCAGACCGGCGTATTGTTGCTGGCCTGTCAACGTGCTAGTGCTGGGGCTTGACCTACGAGGCTCCGCCAAACTTGGCCGCCGTGCCATCGGCGGATTCTCCGTAGGCTGAGCCTGTCCAACTGGGGTTTCTGTGTGCGCTTTGGGCATCTCCGCCGGGGGAGTCTTGAATGTCGACACAGAAGACAAAGTTGGAGATGTCGGCGCAGTGGAGGGCTCGCTTCTCGTGCGGGAAGCAGTTTCCGTTGAGTCCTAGACGGAAAAGTCAACGAATAATCTCGAGTTGGATGCTTTGTCTGATCAGTTCTGGGAGAAAGGAAGGTGTGGCCGCCTCGGGAATACATGCCCTTCTCATATCTTCTGGTGATTGGGCACCCTGCGGCCGGCTTGGGTGGTAGTAATACGGCGGTCCTCCACGAACCCAGACAGGAGGATGCTCGGGACGGTCACCTGGGTGTTCAACCATGACGTGATAAGTTCAATTATTCGTATTAACGCGATCGAGAAGTGGAATTGACCATAAGTGGTTTATTTAATTGCAAGACATCACGTTCCAGCTCAAGCCAAGATATAGCGACCCCCGATTTACCTTCCAGACGGCTTAGACTTTCGACTTCGACCAGACATGCATGATAACCTACACCCATCCACACTTGGGGGGCGCAATACGTAAGGTGCGTCGGTGTGGCCAAAAATGCGGGGAAAATTCCTGGCTCGAGTACACGGGGTACATACGGCATGGAAGTCTCCTTTTTCCCTCTAGCCAAGCGTAGCTGGACGTTCAAAGTACTCTGTTGTTGCCGAGATCAATTGGAAGCCACCTTTGCTTATCTACATACATGGGCCTCCAGGTCTAGACCAGCACAACTGCTGCACGCCGCGTGAGCACTTGATACTCAGTCCAGTAGATGTCCATCGAGAGTGTGCTGTTTCGTAGAGTTGCAGGATATAGCACAAATGGTTAGTTGCCAGTGACATCATAGCTGAAGTTAATCGACCAGGTCAACATCAAGAAGGCAATGGATGATGGGGGGTTGGGGGCGGGGGGGAGTATCTTGACGAAAGTGTGTGCTTAGAAGTACAGTACTCTTTCGTCCTCGGCCTAGGGATGGCCCAAAGCGCCAAGTGTCGGGGTTTCGATGATATTCTGGTATTCTCCTTGGCTACACATAATAACTCACTGGCGTACATTGTAGAAGCGATTTACCTAGCCTACTCCGGGCAAAGGGTCGATAAAAGGGACTAACCGAGACAACCAGAAGAGAATATAGTCTTCAGTGGATAAATCCTCCTCGTGATACGGGAAAGACCAATTTCTCCAGTATATCCCACCTATCCTCAGTTCCGTGATCAAGAAGATTCTGCATTTGGGAGTTCGCTTTATCCTGTTTCAAATCATTATCAAGACGGACTTTGGCCTCTTCTTCAGGATATACAATCTGGTAATATTTCGAGAGGCGATCGCTGATCAGAAAGGGGGTGTGGTGATGATAGTTGCTTTGAGGATTGTATTGTCATCTCCCCAGGGACAGTTCACAACATGGTAAAGTCGGCTTCGCACAATAGCACTGTGGCTTCCCATAGCACGAAAATGCGGATTGTTAGTACAACTCATAAAACTAAGGTAAAAACAATCTGTCTCCTACAATATGTTTCCAGTTCTGTCTGCTTTTCATCATCGCTTAACAAGTCAGGGTCATCGGGGAAAGCTGCACAAATGACATTCTCCGAACTCTCGTCACTGTAGTTCTGAAAGCGCTATAGATATCGGCTTGGACACAAAATGGAAGGATGGCGGTCTGCTCCAAGTTCAATGATAACGCCGATATCTCAGATTCGCTAACGAAGATGGTACTTGGGGAGAGCTCCGGATGCCGTATTGTCGGCTTATTCAAGTGTTCTTCACCAGGCACAATGTGTCGTACCAGAGCGAAGAGATAATCTTCAAGAGTGCGAATCTAATCCTCCGGATTAACTCTCTTCTTGCTATAAAATTTTCTGTGAAGGGCTCCTCATGGACAACTTGATTCTCCGTACCTGCGAAGCCATCCAAGATCCCGAAGCCTAGCTGCGTTGAGAACGTCGGCTGACAATTTCCCTGGATCACGCGGTCAGAGGGCATTAGCTCTGAATATGAAAGGGAAGCCATACAGTGTCCTCGATTAATATCAAATGCACTTTGTCCAAGATATCACCAAAGAAGCTCCGCGGAGGGCCCTGTACAGGAACCACCCTCGTCTTAGTATCAACTGGTAAGGAGTCGGTATGATAAAGACTACCCCATTTGCAAGGAGCTGAATGTTGAAGAGAAGACTCTTTAATAGCAGCAATTCGTTCCATTACTGACTTCCCCTCCTCGACATCCATCGTGTACCAAGTCTTTTCCAGCTCCTTTCCAGCTCCTTTCTTCGGGCCTTCTACATAAGAATATATTCGCTTCCCGGGGGTTTGATTGGAGGCATTATTCCAAGTCAAAACCCTTGGGGATTGGGCCCGCGTGCAGTGGCAAACGCTCAATGGTTGCTATCCCCTCTTGCTACTCCATATCCGTTGGAACTAATATGGATAGGCCAGACTGGCAATGTCATGCCAGCCGTTTCAGGAGGAGATCTCAAAAACGAGATCAGAGTCACCTTCCGCTATTTTCGTAAAACGTACAATGTGGGTTCTTAAGTTATCGACAAAGCGGGCAGTGATGTCCAAGAGGGCATAGATGTTAAAGAAATCGGACAAACGTTTGCTCTCTTTACACCTTGTGCCCCCTGCAGGAGAGGCCATTGCCGACAACTTGTAATAAAATAAGTAAGAGAAATAAGAGAATGTGATCTTCGCGAGTCGGGTCCAGAGGAGAACTCAAAGCCATCGTCGTGATGGATAATTGTAAAAGTCATGGCGCAAATACTGGATATCCAGGCCGTGGACGCTCCTCACTTAGGATGGAGGAGTGGACAACGACCAGCGGAAGCAGATAGCCCAGGGGCAATAGACATCTAGAGCTAGAAGAGCGACAGAGCCTTGTAAAAGCCCAGATCCAGCCACGATCAAGTCTATACATAACCAGCCCCAGAGACTCGACTATGCGATATTATGAAGTTGTTCAGATAACTAGCTATACTGGATGTAGCATGTAGTGAAATTTTGACCTGGCGAGTAGCTCAGGATCCATATTCAATACAGCTAACTGATCAAGCTTGAAACATGCACCTTGTGTTCCCAGTCCCAATTCCCCCGTTGATTCCAACAGTGTATGTAACTATAAACTGATAGTGTTTTGCGCCTAGGATCCCTTTCACTAGCAGATAGGGATGCCCTATTGATGAAAATAAAAGAGTGAAAGATAAACTAAAAGCAGAAGAAGTGGAAGACAGGAGAGAATGTCTGGCGGTGAGGGAAGAGAGGCTTTTCGGAGCTGGCCGCGCGCGGGTTGATTTTAAGTTAACTTAGTTAAGTAACCAACTCGATGAGTGAGCGTTGAGTGGGTGGGATTGGCGACCACCAGCGAGCGGGTCGAAGCTCAAAATTTATCATCGTCGTGGATCGCGGTCTTTCTCCCCCCTCACTTAACCACTCATCCTTGAGAACACGCCACAATGGATTCTGAACAGCCGCCTCATTCTGTCTTCGACACCATCCTGGTGCTGGATTTTGGTAGCCAGTAGTAAGTATCCCTTAAATCTCCATTGCAAGAGACGTCGTGGTAACCTCCGGAGCCAGCTCGCATTTGATCATCCGAAGGTACTATTCCTTTGTCAATCCCCAGCCCATTGCCCCTGCGAACCGCAGCTGACTTGTTTAGACTGGTCAGCTCTGCTCCCGGCCTGCTACTACACCCTGATTTCCTAACTTTCCTTCCAGAGAGAGCTCAATGTCTACTCTGAGATGGTTCCTTGGTAAGTGCCGTCCCCCCCCCCGCGACCCCGATACACAAAGTGCGGATCTAACGAAACATCCAGCACCCAAAGGCTAGCCGACCTAACCTGGAAGCCCAAGGGTGTTATTCTCTCCGGCGGTCCCTATTCGGTCTATGAACAAGATGCTCCGCACGTCGATCCCGGTCAGTTTATGTTTTGCGATCTAGAGAGTTTTCATTCTTCCGTAACATCACCTGCTGATTTCTTTCTTCCAGCCTTCTTGGACCTAGGTGTCCCCATTCTCGGTATTTGCTACGGCATACAGGAACTCGCATACCGCCTGGACAAAGCAAATGTGACCGCCGGAATTGCGAGAGAGTACGGCCATGCAGACCTCAGCGCAAAGCGGCTTGATGACCAGGGACACGTCGACCGCTTATTCTCCGGCATCAAAGATAACACAAAAGTGTGGATGAGTCATGGCGACAAGCTAGTAAAGCTCCCTGAGGGCTTCCATACCATCGCTACTACTGCAAACTCGGAGTATGCCGGTATTGCCCACGAGACCAAACCCATCTACGGGATCCAGTTTCACCCAGAAGTCACTCACACTCCCGATGGCACTCACCTCCTCAAGAACTTTGCCGTGGATATCTGCGGTGCTGCACAGAATTGGACAATGGCCAAATTTGTCGACCAAGAAATCACCCGGATCCGCAAACTAGTCGGGGAAACCGACCACGTCCTCGGCGCCGTCAGCGGAGGTGTCGATTCGACAGTTGCCTCCAAGTTGATGAAAGAGGCCATCGGAGATCGTTTCCATGCCGTACTCGTGAACAACGGGTGTATGCGCCTGAACGAATGCGAGCAGGTTCATGAGACCTTGGGAAAGCATTTAGGTATCAACCTGACTGTAGTCGATGCTTCGAAACAGTTCCTGGATGCCCTCAAGGGGGTCACAGATCCAGAAAGGAAACGGAAGATCATTGGTGGAAAGTTTATCGATGTCTTTGAGGCAGAGGCCTTGAAGATTGAGGCCGGAGTCAAACATACTGGTGCAAAGGTCAAGTGGTTCCTTCAGGGGACCCTTTACCCAGGTGAGCCCGAGGATTGATCGGCCTATTCATTCTTTGCCTATCGGCTAATAAAGGGAAAGATGTCATTGAGTCTCTTTCTTTCAAGGGTCCTAGTGCAACAATCAAAACACACCATAACGTTGGAGGGCTGCCAAAGGTTTGTTGCAAGTTTTACGAAACATTTTGTTCCCCCGCTGATATTTGACCTCGTTCAGAGAATGCAAGAAGGTGCTGGTTTAAAACTCATTGAGCCCCTTCGAGAGCTTTTCAAAGATGAAGTGCGTCAGTTAGGAAGGGAGCTCGGTATCCATAACGATTTAGTGATGAGACATCGTAAGAAACCCCCGCCCGACAACGGTCCTTCAATCTACTAACATCATTCATTAATAGCGTTCCCGGGCCCTGGAATTGCAATTCGGTAAGTCAATGGTGCCTATATAGACTTTAACCACATGCAGGCCAGTATCTGACAACTTCCTTTTACATAGTGTCTTGGGCGAAGTCACTCCTGAGCGCGTTGAGATCGCCAGGAGAGCTGATCACATTTTCATTTCCATGATCCGTGAGGCGGGTCTATATGATAAGATCGCTCAAGCGTACGCCGCTTTGGACCCAACCAAGGCTGTTGGTGTCATGGTATTTCTTCAGCTTCACCCGAATGTCCGAGAGTTCAGCAAACACTAATTTGTGAGCAGGGCGATAAACGAGTTCACGCCGAGATGATCGTTCTAAGAGCCGTTGAGACCTCAGACTGTAAGTACACTACCTCCCTCCATGCGCCATCACCGGCTCCGTGGGTTTCTTTACCCAGAGGGATGCTGACCAATTGCTCTAGTCATGACATGTACAGCATATCCATTCCCTCACGAATTCCTTTCTAGAGTGTCGACACGGATTATCAATGAAGTACATGGTGGTATGTTCTGGCCCTTCTCCTACCTTCTGATTCATTGCTTGCTCCTTTCTCCTCTATGAATATGTATTCTAATGATCGTGATGAGTAGTTTCCCGAGTGCTATACGACATTTCATCCAAGGTGAGTCCGATCTCTTCACGTTACCTCAAGTTCAGCGTGACTGACGATGTGCCAGCCTCCCGCAACCATCGAGATGGAATAGTTGAATCTAGGTATGAGATCAGTTGGATTAGTACTCAATGGCGATATGGCGCATTATATCAAGCAAAGATGCATAAAAGTATAAAAGCATAAAAGTGACAGTATCACTTCGTACATACATATAACTATACATTACATGTACCTATATACCTCCCTAGTAATGTCTCGCTCCTGGTTGCCTTCCTTTACTTTAAGAAATGGTTCGCTGACCGGATATCCGGAGGGTATGCCCATTTTTATTTTTATTTTTTCTGTCTAGCAGTTTTGGCGCAAAAGAGCGATGTTAGAACAGAACAGCCTTCCTCAGCCTATTCCGATTCAATAAATCGCCAGCATTCCGGCCTGCTGAACCTGGCACATCAGAAGGGGAAGAGGGAATAAAAAAGAAAAAAAGAGAAATTTCCTCGTCCCCGGGAAGGCTCGAACTTCCAACCTCCTGATTAACAGTCAGACGCGCTAGCCGATTGCGCCACGGAGACCACATAGAAATTTTGCCCCAAAATTCCAAAAATCAGAAGGTGGTAATGAGCTGTCGTAAGAAGATAATTAAAAAAGACCAAAGCCGCATGCCTGTGCGCTTGCAAAGTTAAGGATTTCCTGGTCAACGTTGAGAGACACCCTGCCAAGCGTATGGGCTCGCCGCCTCGCCCATAGAAATAAGTCGTGCATCCTTGACAGCGAGATTATCAAATTGGCCACGGCGATGATGTCGCAGACGGCTTTGAAATCTAACAGCCATCAAGATGCTCTGGGTTCGCAGAGTTCAGATTCACATCTTAAGGCCAACAGCCTTCGCACGCATCTATACGGAGTACTGTGTACGACTCGGCTTTCACCAGTAGGCTTGTATGTATGAGTCCCCGTTGTCAGAGACTAACTAGGAAGAATTGATGGTTCCCCTACATGAGGCAAGAGGCAAGAGACTATTGTATTGCCTCGCTGATAAAAAGTGACAGTTTTGAATTGCTGGTTTGCTCCTCGGGTAGCATACATACATACGACAATGACGTGGAGCTATTGTATTCAAAGGAAACGAGGACAAGGGACGCCCTTCGGCGCCAAGTATCTGGGTGCTAGCCAGAAGCCCCTTAAGGCTGAAAGGCTTCTTTTGATCGGCCAGTCGATCTCACACCACAACATCTGCGCGGAAGATCTGATAGATCTGTGTGCATATCCCTGACCGGGTGTGGGTGGAGAGACCGTTGAACTGAGAACTGCATCCGGTGGAAGCTATATATCTCCAGGTCAATGAGAACGTCCTAAGAACCTTGTGCTGACTTTTTGTGTCAGCATATGTGAACCGTCTTCCGTCCCCTCAGGATTCAACAATAGGACCCTGCCACGAACTGTCAGAGCTGCGGAGCCGCGTTTCTTCTCAAGCACGGGGTATATAATATTCTGGGCGTGTTATCTCTTCTGCTGACTAGCGTTTATGGTACTTGTTCATGGCTAACAAGGAAAAAATTTGAGATAACGGTAAAAAAGAGAAAATAAATTTGGAGGGAGATCGAGAGAAAAAAAGGAGCAAAAAAGAAGCCAAATCATCGTCGTCCCCGGGAAGGCTCGAACTTCCAACCTCCTGATTAACAGTCAGACGCGCTAGCCGATTGCGCCACGGAGACTTGACATGTGTGGAGGTGGCGGCTGCTTCCACACTAGTCGAGAGTGACTCGGTTTACGGAGCTTAATTGGTTAATTAAGCTTGCAACCAACGCGTTTGGTAGCTATCCCTTGTGGATAGTGAGTTTTGTAGCCTCTTACACCGCGTAGCTGGCGAGTTAGTTTGTAGCTTTCTAGCAAGCAGCTAGCTAGCGAGCCGAACGAACGCCTGTCAGCACCAAAGCCATGGCAAGTTTCAAGACAACAAAATGAAGCACCGAACTCCTGACCCGGTAGCTCCAGAAGACCTTGCTACACCCCAAACAGACCTGTGACGATCTGCTAGGCATACAAACCAACCAACGGAGAGCGAGCCTCGAGAACCTGGGGTAGGTGGAGATGCATTTCAACTGATACTCATAGAGATCCAGAAGATGCGGAGAGCATAGCTGGAGATGAGGCAACTATTTGAGTACAGATTCAAGGGTCAAATGAGCTCCTCTAACAGGCTAGAGAAGATTTTAGGCATACGCGAAGACAATCACGGATCCAAGCACGGAGGCTGGCGAATTCATCGCACAATTCCTACGCATTGCAAAGACTGTCAGGAAGCCTATTGTCAGGCTGTTTGGGACCAGCAACTATGCCACATGGAAGCTGTTCTAAAGGTAGCTGAATTGGCGGATGCTGAAGATATTATCCTAGAGGAGCAGGAGGATTCGCCACGACCAGATAATCCTGACATTACGAGGTTCTGGAGAGCCAAGAATAATTGGCTATATGACTTAATTGACAGTACAATAACTACGCAAGCTAGAGTCTACTTCAAACAGGCGGGTGGCCTACAAGCTCTGGAAGTCTGTGGAGATAGCTCTCCTAGAGAAACCTCAGATCCACCAAGGACGCCTAGCAAAGGAAATACAGAATATGACACGACAGTCTGCTGGCGGAGAGAGGAACTGTATAGAGAGATTCCTCGCAATCCGCATGGAACTCGAGCGAATGGGGCTCAAATACCACGACCATGCCCTACATGACATTCTCAAGGAGAACATCACGCCTCAATGGCGAGAATTCATACAGAATACATACAACATGGCGTACAACAAAGGAGCGGACTTACAAGGGCACAACCTGGAAGGCCTACTGAAGGGATAAATCTGAATTCTGTAATTAATTTTTATTGCAAATTTGAGAGCTCGGGATCTTTGTGGCTCTTGCTTGCTGCTGGAGCTCGTTGCATGGGGATTCTTCATATCAAATCACAATGATGAGCGTAATATCTGACACCACGCGCCAGTTTGGCGGCATCTCGCACGGAAGACGCGAAGCTGGCAAACGAGGCAGCTTCCGTTGCATTTGTCTGACACCGCTCAATATCCAAAAAGAAAAAAAAAAAAAAAGAAAAAAAAAGAAAAAGAGACGAAGGAAATCTTTGACAAGTGATAGTAACAACCCGTCATTCCTTGATTTCCTCTTCATCTAGAGATTTTCGCCTATTTCCGCTTTGGGATTAGTGAGTCTCCGTGGCGCAATCGGCTAGCGCGTCTGACTGTTAATCAGGAGGTTGGAAGTTCGAGCCTTCCCGGGGACGACGAGAAAACTTTTTTTATTAAAAATATTACGAAATTTTTTAATGTTTGATGAACTTGGCGAGTGCCTCTTATTTGTTTCAACAGCCCCCCAATAGCATCGGTCAATAATAGCATCATCCTAATTGACCCTGATCGCAAGCCGTGAGGACGGCAAGCGCCATATGTCTCGACAATAGGTCGGTCTGGCGAGAGACACCACATTTTATCAACTGTTGAGTTAACGGCTGGATTCCTAACGGCCCACAGATCTGTCACAGCGGTCAGCTGTCCTCAACGCTTAATGTATGCCAGCGTGCAGGTAGTCAGGACTCAGTCGCGCAGACGCCAGATAGAGAGAGTCAAGTAAATAGAAAGAAGATACAGAAAAGACTTCGACACATCAAATAGTTATCAACTTGGGGGGTTGTCCCCAAATCATTTATAACGCCACCCCATACTTATTAGTGTGAGACACCGTTTGGGGCTGAAAGTCAATGTCTGATGAGTATGATACCTATTTTTGGGTTAGAAAGTTGGGGAAGCCTGTCTTCATCAGAAAAGAGTTTGCGTCAAGTCTTCCCAAAGATCCAGTACATGATGTCCAACTCGTGGAATCCTCGTAGAATTCAATCAGACCTTTACAGAGTTGGTTTGAGCTCTAATATTTAACTAGTAGAAAATTGATTCGTACTTCGCGGATCAGCGTGACTCTCAACATCTTGCAGGCAATCTCCTTACCTGAACATTGTTCTTCAGTGTAACGGGTTCGCGGGCAAATCCTTGCAGACTCCCCGCCTCTTCTAAGCCTTGGTCCCTCAAGGTGGCTGTATCATCAAAAACCTTTTATGAGTAGAAAACAAAAAGAACCCTTCGGAAAATAAAAAGTTCCTCTTAAGGAAAAGAGGACAGCCTCAATAAGAGATAACACAACTCTAGCCTGAATAACACAACAATATGTACTCTGTACAGATCCCCTATTATTCTACTAGCTCCGCGTCAACATTAGGTAACGAGGACTAGCTTAAGAGAAAGGTTTCTCTCACTTTCACTTTCACTTTCACTTGCTGCTCTTCCTTCTCTAGCCTTCATTAAAATCACCAAGATAAGTGAACGCTCCAAGCAGTGCTTCATGTGGGAGGCAGGCTTGCGGTGAGATCTCCTCTTGCTTGGCTGCAAGGCCACAAGCTGCGTAAGTCTTCTACCTGCGTGGATTCTTTTGCCTCCGCGTGGTTGGATAAGGCTAACGCATGCTAGGGGCTCGCGGTCTCCTCCTCCCCCCCTTTGTGGAGGAATTGTTTGGGCCTTCGGTGAGTGGTCTTTTGAGAGGCTGGGATGTAGTCGCGACTGACAGTTCTAGGGAATTGCTCCTCCCCCTCTTCCTCCACCAGCCTCCGCCCCTTCTCCGCCAGCTCTAGCTGTAGGTGCTCTTCCGCGAGCTGGCATTGGTTCGCGTGCTGACAGAATTAGGGTTCCTTCATCCCCTCCCGGCAGTTGTGGTCCCGCAGGCTTCGGCTAGCAACGTGAGTATCCACTATCACACTCTCTGCTCGCAGCTAACCTTCTCTATGTTGTGGTTATGGTGCCTCCCGCTCGGGCAGGTTGGCGGGGTGTCGTGGTCTTGCAGGGTGCCTGGGACCACCTAGCAACCCCGGCGAGATCGACAATGGTGGTCCCAGGCCACCTTCACCCCTCTTCCCCCGGCCGCCTTCTTTGCTGGGGCTTCGCGGGCCAACCTGGTGGTCCTCCCAGGTCTTCCCCCCTTTGTCCACCTGTGAAAGGGCATGGTGTCGCAAGCCTATCCAAAGGTCTGGGTTAATATCTGGTTTGGATAATCCAAATCAGCTGGCTCTTCGCCCCCAGCTCCGCAAGGAAATCCTTGTGACTTGTGACTTGGGCTGGGAGGCAGCCTCCACCAGGACGGGAGTACTCCGCCTGCAAGAGAGCTCAGCAAGGCTATGGCAACATGGTCTTTGCAGAGTGCATCTCCGCAGGCCGGGGTCAAAAATGTAACAATTGCCTATACCGTGGACACCTTACTTGCTCTCTCCTGCAGTAGGATTATAGGTAGTTATTCAATATCTTTTTGAGAGGGGCTGGTGGCTCTTTACATAGTCAGCCGCGGATTGTACTTGCGGGTCAATGTGGCAACGGGACTCTCCTTAGGGAGAGGATTAGGAAGAAATGCGCGAAGATAAGATCTCTATATTCTTCTAGCAACGGTATGACTCTGTGCCAGATTGCTACTGGCTTTCATAAGAGGTTCATGCAGTGGCTACCTTTTATGTTTTTTCTCAAGCACATGATTTAGCATCTCAGGAACACATACATCAGCTCCCAACATCTTGCAGGCAAGGTCCTTGCCTCGCGAGCGTCGTTCTTCATTGTAAGGGGTTCGCGGGCGAATCCTTACATCTGGTCTTCCAGGTCAAGGTTTGGCGATACAGTTGACTCGAGAAGAAGCTTGTTGGCTTGTGGAATAGATTGTTGAAGGTGGAATTTTGAGCTTGACATCAATTGAATGCACGTTTTCTTCTCCATGGCAAATTTCCCAAGAATGTAAAGTCTTGTAACTGGAGTCAACTTCTTATTTGAATATTTAAGCTTAAGCTCTTCATTCCATAGTTTTGTGGATGGTTTTGTGGGAAGGGTTAGGTTTGAAACACCGCAAATGTGTGATTGAAGCGTGCGGGAGCACCAATTCACGCAACCTTTTACAAGGCACTATATTCCATGCCATGTACAGAGGGAATAACTGCAGAGTGCTCTGTCAACTGCCACTGTGCTCCAGAGTGCAGACTAATCTGATATCATCCTAGATGGAACATCCATAGGTAGACCTCTTGGCAACGTTTACAATTGAAATCAGTGGAATGCAGAGATCATAGAAAGTATTTTGTTACCCCAAAAAGTATTAAAATCAAATGTTCCACCGAGAAAAATACTAGTAGTTTCTATAAATACAAGGTAAACCTCCTCACACTGTTAGAACTACCAGGGAGGATCAGCTCTGGTAGCCATACGGTGGGTGTTGCCATGTTCCTTGACCCACGTCAGAATATCTAATGCGGCTCTCCAGGTGAGAACGTCGTCATAGTAGTAAGTCATTTCAAAGCCATAGATGATGCCGTCAACACCGGCGGTGCCCAGCAACTGGTTGACGAGGTCGACCTGCCCGCTTGAGCTCGTCCATCCATACACTTTCCCAAGTTTCCCTTCATCCCGCAGTTGGGCACCTTGACGCAATTCGGTACAGGTGTAATAGCCTCCCTCATGGCAGCCTCCAAACTCAAAGCGGAGATTGTAATAGCCGTAGTCCATCACTCTTTGCGCCACTGGGATCCCTGATGCCACTTTGCCCTCATACTCCTTCAAAACAGCGCTAGCTTTGCCGCTCAAGCTTACCGCTTCGTAAGGATTCAACTTCTCGCGGATCACTTTTAACGCGCGGCTCTTTTCAGCTTTGTAGAATCCGAATAGGACGCGTATACCTTCTGGTTCCAGTGTTTTTCGCGCTAGGTTTCTAAGGGCCTCGATCGAGCAATTCAAGCGAGGTTCACAGTAATCCGGGTTCTTCATGTCTAACCAGACAAAAGTGACGTCCTTCCCCTTCTTATGCTCTTCGACAATGGTCTCAAACATCGTAACCGCGGAATCGCCAGCACTGGACCCTGTTGCGCAGTCGTGGTCTGCCAGCCACGTATTCCACTTGCGCCAGGCACACAAGTCGATTTCTATAGCGTTCGCGCCGTGTTTGAGGGCATCTCTCACTCCCTGGGCGGTCAGGACTCGATGGGCAATGGCGTAAATTGGTCGCTGGTTGGCGGCTTGTCGAGGTTCAATGGCGTCTATGCCGACCCCGGACTCCCCAGGCGTGACTGGCTCGGCGACGGTAGGGGGTTCTAGGGCGTATGAGTCGACCTCAACCTCATCAGGCGTGACGGGTACAGCGACAGCCAGGTGACTGCTGAATAGCGCGGCCGAACATAATAAAAGGCGGACAAGAGTTGAAACCAACATGGTTGGTTACGGGATTCCTCTGCTAGATGGAAGTTCTTTGGGTCACGAATGCTTTTTGCCGTGGGATATCTAGGATGAAAAGCAAGGCTCTTGGAGGCCTACGTCCGGGAGCAAAGGCTCGTTTATATAAACCCGAGCCCAGGGAGGATGATGCACGTTCTTCAACTACCCGATAACCGGGCTCGCGGTCCGCCAGGCACGATTGCGATCACGAGGAAAAGCCACCAACTTGTGGACCATGACTAGACAGCTGCCTCCACCGCCGAGCCGGGGGGAGGAATTCTCGAAGATCAGGAGATGCAACAGGTGGCAAGTAGTGTGGCTGGTTAACGGGCGCCCGTTGACATAACCGGTGACAGGTATTTCTCCCCGCATGAGACATGTTCCAGCCAGCTCGTTCCTGGGGGAAATGTCTCCCCGCGCCCATCGAATGACTGCTGATGCTCACACGAGGGGCAAAGGGTCTCTGGCCCTGGCCACAGATTTGGCCTCCCTCCTCCGTGCGGAAGAGGGGCCTGGGTGTGTCAAAGTTTGGACCAATGAAGCCAGCTAATTCAGTGAAAGGGACGGTGCATTTTTGGAGGATCCAGTGGCATGGGAAGCAAGAGCCAAGAAGCTAGTTGACCCAATCCAGAGAGTTCTGACCTTTAGCCTCTTCAAGCTAAGTGCCGATGAAAAAAATATTCATCAAGCAATTTGACAGCGTTCAGCCCCTTGCTTGACCTGTGAACAAAGCTTTGTTTGTTGGGCAGCTGGGTCAACGGCTGGTGATTCCAGAGTACCGAGCACGGAGTAACAGAAAACGCCACACATGGACGTTTATGGACGAACTTCGTATGTATAACAATGTGTGTACAGAGTAGTGCTGACGGATGCGTTGCTGAGCCTCCCGAGAACGGAGGGGTAGGCGGACTCGTCATGATCCTGGTTTATGGGCCACAGAAGGTTTACAGTTTTGAGTTTGTCAGGATCCTCCGTACGGGCGTGCCTGGGGCTTTGATCCTTGGTTGGTGAAACTAGTCCCGGCACGGTAAGGTCCAAAGGTTGAGACCTTACTCCGTACTCCGTATATTGTGGCAACATTGTACATACTAGTGCGGAGTACGGAGTACTCCGTACGGACTAAATCATAAACAATTGCCAGGGGGTTGTTAGCCGCGGAGTAGGGAGAAGTTCGACTCTTTGGACTCTGACTGCACTTGGATGGACATATGTCAATGTGGCGAAGCATCGCAATGAAGGCTCTCCCGTAAGGTACGGAGTATATCCAATCCAAATCCACGCGGATTCCCATCACATGCCAATCAGGTGGTGGAGATGCCTTTCATTGATGCTCCCTGCCGAGCAGCGCCATCAGTAAGTGGCCAACGAGTTCCGACACTGTCACCCTTCCCTCTCTTGGCTACTATGTATAGTAGCTCACAAGCACCGTGGGACTTGAGAGAATTCAACCATGTTTACTTCTCGTATCGTGCCATAGCACAACACCAGGTGCCCTGGAGTATTCGTTGACCGGCCGTCAATGCGATGGCCAACGCGCATCACTGTCTTTGATATCGTCTCATGGGCCCGGGGGCTATCGCGATGAGCCGGATACCTTCCGTTTACTATCACCAGAGCACCCATGGTACCAGGCTCATGAATGAGCTAGCAGTGTTTCCATCGACTTTATCCCGCTCCCTTTCCGCTTCGATCCTAAGTTGTTCAGCTCCCACGGGATCTCCCCTTCTCTCCTTTACCATGGTCAGAAACCACAGCGACCGTGCGAGGTGGCCCTGCATGTTAGATATCCCTCGGCTCATCTCGGAAACCGCGTACAAGAGACTTGCTACCAGGGCATCCTCACCGTCAGCTTCTGCCATTCGGGTTGCTAAGAACATTGAGACACCTCGAGGCCCTTTGTCTTCAAAAGAAGTTGTGACGCATGGCAACTGCTTCGGATGCAAGCAAGCTGCCGGGCCTCTTCTCTCAGACCTTACCCGTACCTGATCCTGCACAGAATGATGATGTCTCCACTCTGTCCCAGTGATTGGAACTGGACGAATTGTTTTTCAATCAAATTTTGCAGCTTACAACAGTACTCCAATGCGCCTAGTGCTCTTTCCGGTTGCCCCGTGGTGTATCATGGCGTATATCGATTGCGTTTCGGTCATCAGGAGTGAATCATTTAACATCATGAGTTTCTGAAAACGTGGATATATTTCAAGGCGTCAGCAACGTTTCCTTGCTCGGTATAGCTGCAGGCAATATCGCCATATATATCCGCCACCGGGGGTGAATGCGGCCCTTCAAGTGCTTCTCTCACTCTGAATGCCTGTCGATACACAGATCGTGCAGCGCTTGGTTGCGCCAGATCCAGTGCGATGTGGCCTAGCAGGTGATATGCCTGTGCATAGTTCGCAGTTGCACGCGCTAATCTTAAGCTGGAGACCGAATTCAAAGAATGATCAGGCGGTCATGAGCTGCTCATTCTCCCAGAGCTCTCTTATTCGGGCGTGTCAGGGTACATGCTCCGTACTTGATACTGCCGTTAACTTCAGGGTTTCGTACTCACCTTCCGGCACGGAAGACTAATTCCGCAAGAAGCTCCGGACTGGTAACGATAAGCAAATTCGCTCGAGTTAATGCCATGAGCCGGCCGACATGGGAGAGAATCTTGCTATATTTGTCGCATGAAGCCCGGCCATGACCTAGTTTACGAACCCTCTCATTCCAGGTGTTAGGAAAGCTAGAAGATAGCATCCTGATCGCATAGTTGAGGAAGGTAGACGTCTTGTCCGTGGTCAACCGCGAAAACACTATAAATAGGACGAGGCGATGGATCGAAATAGCTCTATGTGTTGATAGCCGACTGACCAGAGATGCTGCTCTCGTAAGATCGATCACACCAACCCCGAAACTGTTGGTGGTAAGCCTATATTTGTCGCACAGAGAAGCAGAGCTTACTCAAAATCATCAAACAGAATCTCCATGGCAGTGTCTGCAATTCCAAGTCTTCTGTTTAATATTGACTCCGAGATAAGATCCAGGTCAAAAGTAAGAATCTTCAGCAATGTCTTTGACTCAGCAGAGAGTTTTCCAAATGGACACTCCCACGCTGTATCTAATGTACGTCCATATTGTACCGGTGCTCCAGTTCCCGTGAACGCCTTTGTGGCTGAGCGTTGGTGTACCTGCAGGATCTCCTCATAGGAATAACCTCGGTCGTTCATAACTTCGCCTTATCTGGACCGTAGCTAGGGATAGGCCACCGAGAAACCGGAGCAACCCCTTTGCCGCCGCTGCGTCAGTTTCATTCGACGGTCGTGAGCTAGTCAAATTGTACAACACATCTATACCTATTTTCCCGCATAAAGGATTGGAGATGCAACAATTCTATTGCACGTTTAGACGCAAACGAATGCGATCGACAATTTATAATGATAGACCCTTTCATGCTGGCTGGTCAAAATATCAGGAGAAAAGATTTCCCCGCCGTGTTCAGCCAATCTTTCATATTTCGTATGGACTGATAGTTATCGTTGCGGCCTTCAGCTTGTAGCAAGCCAAGCTTCACCGCAAATTTTGAGAGTGCCTGCGCCATTGTAGCTTGAGTCTCAGACGGTATCCATATCACACCATGGTATAGCTTCATGGAAGGATTGGCGTAGTGTAGGGTAAGCTGCGTCTTTCCAACCCCACCAATTCCATAGAACACCATGACTTCGAGGTGTTCACCATCATCTTGAGGATGGAGGGCTCCCTGTAGAGCATCCGTCTCATCGCTTCTACCGAGAAATCTCACATTCAGGCCAAATGGTATCACGTAGCATGGAAGACTCTTCGCAATCGGCTGAGAGATATGTTGATTCCTAGTGGGCTCGGCCTTATCCACTTTTTTGGTCTCTCCAGAGCGACGAACCACACTGGCCTCTTCGTCGAGTAGCCTTGAAAATGTCGAATTTTCGCTATGTCCGCTGGAACCTCGTTTTTGAAACTTATTCCACGCCCGGCAAGTCTCGTTTATAATTGGATTGTTTCGAAAGAACGCAAACAAATGCGTGCAGAAGATTATGATCGCCGTATAACCATTAAGGAGAGCATCCTCCAGAGCGGACGTCACGGAAAGTCCTCGCTGACATCGACCGAATCTGAGTAGAGCCTGGTCTAGCTCTTCAAACATGTCTGGGAACTCAGGCAGGTTCAGCAAATTAACCGACGTGATCAGCGACACTGCGCGAGATTCTATGGAGCGACACATAGTTTCGGATCCAATCTCCCTTCAACATAAGCAGAGTAGAGCCCCATATCACGTCCGCAGCCTGACGATCCATCCATAAGGCAAGGGTGGTTGTAGTAGCAAACTCGTTGAGAACGAGAAGTACCGGGTGAAAGTTTTTGCAACAATATCCTCCAGCTCTCAGAAAATGCAGCAGGGTCAGCAAACGCAGGTGCCCCTTGATCTTCTCGAGCAACTCTTCGGGGCCATGAAGACTGCAAAGGTCTTTCGTCAACTGCCCGGACTTTCACGCCCCATTTCCTGAGCTCCCCACGTAGTACTTGTCAATGGTTGCTCGCGGCATCGGACTGCCATGGCGCACACTGCGGAAATTGCTTTGGGAATGGCACCGGTTTTCCATCAAGATCTTCGGAGAAGTTAACTCATTATCCGCTCCTTTAAGACCCTGTCGGAGAGCGGCTCGAAGACGACCTACATAGGATGACAACATGGAGTCACTATGGAACAGGGTCGCTGTCAGCCTGCGGGGCATGTGGGACGAGCTAACCCGCGAGTTAGTTAACCATGGAGCAGTCAAACGCATCGGGAGCTACTTAGTTAGCCGGTCAACCTGCTTTCATCGCCACCAGGAAAGTCAATCGCTGACCCGGTGGTTTGATCCAACCCAACGACAGACAGTAATTCGGAAACGCCCAGGACCACGGTTAATGTGCAACGTTTTAAAAGGTAGAACTATTGTAAGAACAACCTTATCCTGACTGGACGCATTTCCGACATTTCTCCAGTGTCTTTCGTGTACCATACCTACACACGCGCCCCAGAGCAAATCGCGTGATATGCCAATCACCCACATCGTTCTCTTCCAATTCAAAGACCGGAGTCAGCCCTGATGTTGTGAAGGAAGTTGAAGCTCAAGTGTCTCTCTCTCTCACTCACACACACACACACAACACACACACACACACGCAAAGAACCCTGCGGCATGACAAACGCATAAATACCTGCGGGACGAGTTTAGCAGACGCACATGGCTAATCATTCCCCCTATCAGACCTGTATCCGTATGCGGGCTCTCAAATACGACTGTCTCCACCCCTTTAGGTAGCTTAGTACAGTACTCCGTAGATGACAAGCATAGTCCTAAACGCCGCATCGGATCACGAAAATCCGAGCCGAGAAGCTGGAGACTAACTACCTGTTACATAGAGACTAGTGTCTCGAAAACAGTTCCATATAACATTTGCTTCCATTCCCAGCCAATTACACGAAGAGTCTGTTGAGACAGGAAATAAAGCAAGGCATTGGGTTGAACTATATCTCCACCCACGCACCCCCCTAACAAGCCTCCACTCCTATGTACATACAGCTTATGTTCCTGGTCACCAGCACGTTGATGCTTGATTCTCCCAACCTGCGAAGACTTATCAGCAACCTTGCTATACCAGTGTCTTGCCACATCTGCCCACACCTCCCTGCCGCGAAGGTCAGATTCTTCCCCAGCGATCCTGTATCGAGCCAAATCCCCTAAGCATTCAATCCAGGTATCCTTAAATCACGGAAAACTCTCAAAGTAAAACAACCATCATGGAATAGGCGGGGTACATAAAGGACAACACGGAGCTGACTCGGGTAGCCTGTGGTGCAAAAGTTCCACAAAGGAGTGTGTGGTTCTAGGGGCTGACTAGTTATTGAATGCGTTGACTGGTGCGGGCGTTGGTACTCCATAATGGCCATGAGGCGTGCATCGTCTTTGGGGACCATCGCCGCGGCCCCGCCTCCGTGGCTCTTCATCTTCTGCTGCGCTCACGCGGAACTTGTTCGGCCCTGCCCCAACTTTGTGCAAAGATAATCATTTCCTGGATTCCAGGAGTCGGAGGCGGTCTTGGATGGCGTACTTCCACTCCTTCGAAACTTTATATATAAAAAGGCAAAATAGGATTATTAGCACAGCAAAGAAGCAGAGTATCATCGTTATGCTGGACCAAAGAGAAGCCGCTAGAAGCGCTCGACCATTCGGCACGGGATCCACCTGTTGGACAGCAAGGGCAACCTGCAATGCGCTCAGAACTACTGAGGCAACTCCAATCAGAAACAAAGTTGGCCCGTAGAAGCGGGCAAAATATTCGCTGTACTGGTACTCAACTCGCTGGAAATGTGATTTTCCGAGAAGGAATGGTGCGTAGAAATTAAGCCTGGTCAGTCTAATCTCGCCGTAGGCATAACGCTCAGATACATCCTGGTTAGAGATCCCGCCCAGGTTTGTTGTAAACGAGCAGAATTGTTCCCAGGTAATCGCCTTCGGGACGAGGTGCAGAGTTGGATCTTGCGCGACATAGAAGTCAGATTCAGACCTTACAAGATAGAAGTATGTCCTGAGATAGCCCAAAGCCGCCTTTCGGACACTGCTATAACGGCTCCAAGGCGTACAGACTGCTTCGTTTCCCAAATAGCGTCGCCAAAAGTTGTACGACGTGAGATATCGGGGGAGGGGTTTCACAAATATTCGATCGCGGATCCACACCAGATGCAATTTCGGATCCTCGGTTACGATGATGGTTCGCCCTTTTACAAACTGTCGGTGGAGGGGGGAAATATTCGCGCTGTCCTGCTTTGACATCCACCAGAGCCTACCCGCCATCCGATCCAGGTCAACCGAGCAGTATTCTTTCTCGAGAAAGTTCAGCAGCCCATTTTGATCCTGAAGTGATATATCAGGATATCCCGGAAGGTTTTTGGCTGAAGGTTCGCTTGCCACTCGATGTGGGTCGGGATCGAACGCTGTGCTGAGCTGGCACTCTTTTGGAAACGGCGGCTCCATGAATCTTCAGAAGGACGCTCCAAAAATCAGGCCTTTAACAACAGGGTTGAATAGCGCTCTGTGTGAGAATAATTGAAGGGGCCTTCAACGAGCTTGCTCACTCTTTTGTTTCCCTCTCCCTACGACATGGGCTGCGATTGTTTTGCTGGCACCTGAAAGTCTTTCCTTTATCCAATCAGAAATGTGGCTTCGGGTTGCCGCCCTCAGCCTTCCTTCGCCAGTCGACCTCAGTTGATGCTGTCTGCCTTGTCAAAACCCTCACAGTTTATAGTAGGCCATGGTTTTTTGTCTATGCACCTCCAGGACCGGCAATATGGCCTATCTAGATCAGAGCACAATCGTCATAAGTGCTCTCATCGCCCTTGCAATTGCAATCTGGTGCCATCCACTCTCGTCTCGCTCCTCCGGGAAATTACCACCGAAACCCAAAAGGGCATTGACCTTACGTGTCGACGAGGTTCCCATTGACAAGGCGCACGCAGCCTTTAAGAGCGACCTAGAAACTATTATCGGGCGCGATCAAGCTTTGGAAAATGATACAATTTCCATATTGCAGCACCTGCTGGTACGAAGGGATCGGAAGGTGGCTTGTGGAACTGCCACCTTCTATACTTCAATTCCAGCAAGTGAATTACTTACCCGACTACACCGGGCGAGCTTTGGCTTTCAGTACCGCTTCGATATCAAGTTCTATGGAATCACCCCGCTTTATGAGACAGGCGGAGCCGCAGATGTTGAGTAGGCGCCTCAGTCTATGAAAAAATTGTACGTCACTCACGTATGCCACTCATCTCACAGTGTGATCGCTGTACCCGGCCTTGGGAGTCATGCGATTGGCTCCTGGAAGTCATCTAGCAACAACGACCTTTGGCTTCGCGACTATCTTCCAGACCACATACCAGACATCCGAGTGCTTTTGTATGGGTACGACAGTACACTGCAGGGGAGCGACTCTAAGGATTCGATCGAGGATCTAGGAACCCGCTTTCTAGAAACAGTAAAAGCTTTCCGTGCGGATATGGTATGTGAGATTGAGGAGTGTGAAAACCATGGCTCATTCTGTGGTAGACAGATCGCCGTCCCATTATATTTATCGGCCATAGCCTAGGAGGTTTGCTGATCAAAGAGGTAAGGCCGTTTACTTGTCTTGGCCGTCAGCTACTCGACTCTTACTGTATGACAGGCGTTGGTTCGTGCGAGCAGGAAATTCGATGATCCACAAAACCACAGGCTCTGCACAGCTTGCTATGGATTGCTTCTCTTCGGTGTTCCGAATCTTGGATTGCGAAATGAACAGCTAAGCAGTATCGTCAAAGGCCAGCCGAATGAAGGCTTGATACGAGATCTCGTAGTTGACAGAGATTCGGAACCATCTCCGTTTTTAAAGAGAATTTCCGGCCAATTCTCTGAGAGTTGTAAAGGCCGGTATCGAGTAATATCATTCTTCGAGCGAAAACTGAGCCCAACCATACAAGTTAAGATATCCTGTGAGAAAAGAAAAAATGCGGACACTAATAATTGTACTGTAGATTCAGCCTGACGGAACCTTGGCCAAGACCGGTCAGAAGATGTTTATGGTCACAGAGAAGTCGGCGACCAGCACAGGCTTGACCGCGGTAGCTGACGAAAATAACATTCCTCTCAACACCGACCACTCGGGTCTTGTGAAGTACGAAAGTAAGAGCCAAGAGGAATACCTCATTGTGAAGGAAAAGCTCAAGTTACTTGTCACTGAGGCGAGTCAGGAGGTTCCCAAGCGGTTTTCACAGGATAGTATGTAATTGATAGGCCTACATAGACTGTATCAAGTATTAGCACTAATGCACAGCTTTAGGCCTCACACCTAAACAGCAGCATCTTTGGAATGATCTCAATCAGCCGCCATATACATCATTCAGGAACTCATCCAAACTGGCCAAACCAGAGAAAGGAACTCTAGAATGGCTCAATCAGACAGAAGATACAGATCATAATGTGATCGTCCAGCGTCACCTGTCTTCAGCAAGCCTGCACATGGAGGACTTTAGATCATGGAGGGACTCAAACAAATCGGAAAGCCTTCTTGTGACTGCACCGCCCGGTCGTGGTAAATCAGTACTGTCGAATTTTGTTTTGGGACATCTTGAAAGCAGAATACCGCAAACGACGTTACTTCCTACCAAAATTATATACTATTTTTGTAACATCAAGAACGAGGAAGTTTCACGTAACGCGAGATCAGTTCTCCGGGCACTGATTATTCAACTCTGTGAACATCAGCGGCATTTATTTCAACTCCTTCCTTCGGAATATCAAAGAACCAGCGAGCGTTTCTTCTCAGCACCATTCGAAACATTACTACATATATTTAGGAAGTTACTTCGAGAAAATGCATACGCTAGTGTCTATTGTGTCATCGACGGCCTGGATGTTTACAAAGACGAAATGGATGAGCTGATCACGAAACTGATTGAGGACTTTAACCCTGAATCCACAGCAGAAACGTCCGTTGTTTTGAAATTGTTTTGCACGTCAAGACCGGAAAGGCATATACTTGACCTGTGGAAACGGGCGACACACAGGATCCTTCGGTGCCATCCCCATGATCTCAACCTCTTCATCAACTCCCGGCTTGAGGGTTTAGAAGAGAAGTTCAATGACGATATGAAACAAACAATTAAAACTCAATTGTCTCAAGGCGCCAATGATACGTTTCTCTGGCTTGAGGTCGTCCTTAGGAGGATTAGGGCAATCAAACTGCCGAGCCTTAAAAGAATTACGGAAACAATCAAGAACAGTCCGCAAGACCTGGATGAGCTGTACCAAGTCATCATTGGACGGGTACTGGAAGAAGATATTGACAGCGCTCGCTTCTTGGCCTGGGTAGTATATGCTAAATACCCTCTTGACCTCGAGACTCTAGCAGACGCCGTGGCTATCGATCCTAGAAAGAAGTACAAGACTTACACGGACTGCCTTCAGGACCGGCCACACCTGACACCAGATGAGGTACACAAAGACTTTGGCATGCTTGTTGACGTCATTGGAGGCAAGATATTTCTCATACATCAGTCTGTCAAAGACTATTTTGAGAGTCACAACCCCCTCCAGCCCCTCATAGGAATCCACCCTCGGCTGGCTCTGACCCATATCACCATGGCATACCTGTCATTGGATGAGTTTAGGCTAGCCAAGAAGAACATAATGGAGCAAAAATATCCACTGTTGGAATATGCTGCTACCAATTGGTACTCTCACATTGAGGCAGCCGCTGAGATAAATTGCCATCACTCCATCAAGGATTTTCTAAAGACGATTCTTCCCCCTAACCCTAACGCACAAGTATGGCTTAGTGTGAACAAATACTTAAGATTGTTTCCAAATTATTTGCCTACTCCTCGGGCGAGCGAAATCTCAATTAGACTTGACATTAAATGGCTGGCAGAATTACTGTTAAATGAGGAACTACCAGAAGTTAAAGATGATTTTGATAAAGATTGTCTATCAGCAGCTGCAGTTTATGGTGGAAGAGTGTTAAAAGCTTTACTGGAACATGAAAAGGGTATACAGTTTAAGATTTCAGGTGATATTGTCGAAAAGATTGCAGGAATGCACCATTATAGCATGATGAACCTTCTTCTGGACCAACGAGGAGCAGATATCATAATTACTGAGGAGGTGCTCAAAGCAGCTGCAGGGAATGAGAAGAGTGGCAAGGAAATGATGGCACTTCTTCTTAATCAACAAGATGCACACATTAAGATCACTGAGGAGGTGCTCAAAGCAGCTGCAGGGAATGAGAAGAGTGGCAAGGAAATGATGGCACTTCTTCTTAATCAACAAGATGCACACATTAAGATCACTGAGGAGGTGGTCAAAGCAGCTGCAAGAAATTGGCACAGTGGCAAGGAGGTGATGGTGCTTCTTCTCAACCAACCAGAAGTGAACATCAAGATCACTCAGGAAATGGTAACAACAATTGCAACAACCTTTAACAAGGACGGGATGGCACTTCTTCTCAATCAACAAGAAGCAGATGTTGAGATTACTGAGGAGATGGTCAAAGCAGCTGCAAGAAATTGGCACAGTGTCAAGGAAGTGATGGCACTTATTTTCAATCAACAAGAAGCAGATGTTGAGATTACTGAGGAGATGGTCAAAGCAGCTGCAAGAAATTGGCACAGTGGCAAGGAGGTGATGGTGCTTCTTCTCAACCAACCAGAAGTGAACATCAAGATCACTCAGGAAATGGTAACAACAATTGCAACAGCTTTTAACAAGGAAGTGATGGCACTTCTTCTCAATCAACAAGAAGCAGACATTGAGATTACTGAGGAGGTGCTTAAAGCAGCTGCAGGAAATAAATACAGTGGCAAGGAAGTGATGGCACTGCTTCTTAATCAACAAGATGCAGACATTAAGATCACTGAGAAGGTGCTTAAAGCAGCTGCACAAAATTGGTACAGTAGTAAGGAAGTGATGGCACTGCTTCTCAATCAACAAGATGCAGATATTAAGATCACTGAGGAGGTGCTCAGAATAGCTGCAGGAAATAAATACAGTGGCAAGGAAGTGATGGCACTGCTTCTTAATCAACAAGATGCAGACATTAAGATCACTGAGAAGGTGCTTAAAGCAGCTGCAGGAAATAAATACAGTGGCAAGAAAGTAATGGCACTGCTTCTTAATCAACAAGATGCAGACATTAAGATCACTGAGGAGGTGCTCAAAGCAGCTGCAAGGAATTGGTACAGTGGCAAGGAAGTGATGGCAGTGCTTCTCAATCAACAAGATGCAGACATTAAGATCACTGAGGAGGTGCTCAAAGCAGCTGCAAGGAATTGGTACAGTGGCAAGGAAGTGATGGCAGTGCTTCTCAATCAACAAGATGCAGATATTAAGATCACTGAGGAGGTGCTCAAAGCAGCTGCAGAGAATCAGAAGAGTGGCAAGGAAGTGATGGCACTGCTTCTCAATCAACAAGATGCAGACATTAAGATCACTGAGAAGGTGCTTAAAGCAGCTGCAGGGAATGAGAAGAGTGGCAAGAAAGTAATGACACTTCTTCTTAATCAACAAGATGCAGATGTTAAGATTACTGAGGAGGTGCTTAAAGCAGCTGCAAGAAATTGGTACAGTAGCAAGGAAGTGATGGCAGTGCTTCTCAATCAACAAGATGCAGATATTAAGATCACTGAGGAGGTGCTCAAAGCAGCTGCAGAGAATCAGAAGAGTGGCAAGGAAGTGATGGCACTGCTTCTCAATCAACAAGATACAGACATTAAGATCACTGAGGAGGTGCTTAAAGCAGCTGCAGGGAATGAATACAGTGGCAAGGAAGTGATGGCACTGCTTCTCAAATATCAATCAACAAGAAGCAGACATTAAGATTACTGAGGATGTGAGGATTCACCTGTGAACCCCTTACACTAATGAACAACACTGCCTATAAAGGCTGGAAGCTGCTTGCGAGATGTTGGGAATGGATATATGTTTTGTGAGATGCTAAGTCACATGCTCACAAGCACATATAAAAGGCAACCACTGCGCAAACTGTGAGGATTGTACTTCGCGGATCAGTGTGGCAAATAGATCTCTAGTACAAATTGTATGTAGAAAGGAATACATGAAGGTAAAAGTCTTATATTCTTCTAGCAACTGTGTACGACTGTAAACAAGATTGCCACTGGCCTCCATTAAGGGGTTCGTGCAGTGGCTGCCTTTTATGTGTGCTCGCGAATGTTGTTTGTCTGTGTAAGGGGTTCGCCGGCGAATCCTTACAAAGATCTAGATTTTAGACTGTCAACCAGGCCTGCTATTCCATCTCATCATAAGAGAGAATATCCAGGAACAGCGCAAGAAGGGTGGGAGAAAAGAAAGAGTCTCAAAATGAAAACTCTTTTCACTTCTTTGCTAAACAGTAAAAGAGGTAATATGCCAAAACAAATTTTGTTCTTCCAAGAGCATAATATTTTTTTTTTTTGCCGCCGACATTGGACAACAAATATAAACATCACCAGGGACTAGTCTAGTCAATCACACATACACAAAAATAAAAAAGGAACAAAAAGAAAAAATAAAATAAAAAAATAAAACACTAGCTTTACACCTTGTGAATTGTGCAGATAAGATCCTGTCCATCCACAGAATCCCCTTCCTTCACAAGTAATCCGGAGATGGTGCCATGATGTGGTGCTGAGATGACCATTTCCTATAACACACACAAGTCAGTTAAATAACTCTCCCCTTAACTTGAAAAACACCCAATATGAATAGATCCACTTACCATCTTCATAGCGCTAAGAACAGCAATTGGGTCTCCCTTCTTCACTTCCAATCCATCGTGGACTCTAATCTCGACCACAACACCGCTCATGGGCGCGCCGACCTGGCTGCTGTTGTTGGGATCGGCCTTCGGCCTGCTCGTGTTGTCGACAGCCGCGAGGATATCGTCAACAGCGACCTGTCGGACTTCTCCGTTCATCTCGTAGAAGACTTCGCGCTGGCCGGTCTGCTCGGAGAGCGGCCCGACGGCCAACAACTTGAGGATAAGCACCTTGCCCTGCTCAAGTTCGACGGAGAACTCCTCGCCGATCTCCGGTCTGGAGAGGAAGTATTTGGTCGGGAGGACGGAGAGATCTCCGTACTTGGAGACGAAGTTGCGGTAGTCCTCGTAGACCTTGGGATACATCGCGAAACTGGCCACGTCGCACTCGGTGGCAGTGCCGTATTTCTCCTTGAGATCGGCCTTGATCTTCACGAGATCCAGAGGCGGGAGGTGCAGGCCGGGGCGGCTGTCCAACTTCCGGCGGTCACGGAGGGCCTTGGAGCGAAGGGGCTCGGGGAAGCCGCCGTAAGGCTGGCCCATGAGACCCTCGAGGAATTCGAGGACGGAGCCGGGGAAGTCGAGCTCGCCGGCACGGGCGATAACGTCGTCGGGGGTGAGCTTGTTGGAGACCATGAACTGCGCAAGGTCACCAACAACCTTGGAAGTAGGTGTGACCTTGACGATGTCGCCGAGAAGGTCGTTGGCCTGCTTGTACGCCTTCTTGGTCTCGGCCCACTGGGTCCCGAGGCCGAGCTGGTGGGCCTGGAAGATCAGGTTGGTGAGCTGGCCGCCGGGGATCTCGTGCTCGTAGACCTCGGGGTCGGGTCCGGTCAAGCCAGCCTCGAACGGAGAGTAGAGCAGGCGCAACTGAGCCCAGTAGGAGTCGATGGCGCGGATGTTTCGGATGTCAAGCTTTGGATCGCACTCGGTGCCTTCGAGGGAAGCCAGGATGGCTCCGACGCTGGGCTGGGAGGTCATTCCGGACATGCTGTCGGTGGCCGCGTCGACGGCATCAGCGCCAGCCAAGGCGCAAGCCACCATGGAGGCGACACCGGTGCCGGCGGAGTCGTGGGTGTGAACGTGGATGGGAAGATCGGGGTACTTCTTGCGGATCGCTCCGATGAGCATGGTGGCTGCCTGGGGCTTCAACACACCCGCCATGTCCTTGATACCGAGGACATGGGTGCCGAGGGCGACGATCTTGTCGACAAGATCAAGGTAGTAGTTGAGGTTGTATTTCTTGTTGGGGTTCAACATGTCACCGCTGTAGCAGAGAGTACCCTCGACGACACCTCCAGCGGCCTGGACGGCCTTCATGCCGACCTCAAGCTGGTGGATATCGTTCAAGGCATCGAAGACACGGAAGATATCGACACCGTACTTCTTTGCCTGTTTGCAGAAGTGGTAAATGGCGTTATCAGGGAGGCTAGGAGATTAGTTAGCGCCGGATCTTATTTTTATTTTTATTTTTTCTATTTTTATTTATTTTTATTTATTTATTTAATTTTTTTTGGATTCAACTTACGAAGAGTAGGCGACACCGTTGGCTCCACGGAGCAACATCTGGAACGGAATGTTTGGAACAGCCTTGCGAAGCTTCCGGAGACGGTCCCAGGGATCCTCGTAAAGGAATCTCATGGCGACATCGAAGGTGGCGCCGCCCCAGCACTCTAGACTGTAGGCGTTGCTGTAGGCATGGCTCGTCTCCTTTGCGATGTTGACCAGATCGACTGTTCGGACACGGGTGGCGAGGAGAGACTGGTGGGCGTCGCGCCATGTGGTGTCCATGATCAAGCAGCCCTTGTTGGCACGGACGGCCTTGGCGAACGCGGCGGGACCCTGCTCGTCGAGGATCTGCTTCCACCCCTTCTGGCAGGGGACGGAGACGTCGACGGGTGTTCCGGCCTCGTCGACGATGGTGGGCATGCTGATGGCGCCCTTGAACTTGGGCTCGCCGATCTGGCCCTTGATCCTGCTGCCGTTGACGGCAACGTCGCCGAGGTAGGCGAGGAGCTTCTGGGCGCGGTTCTGGCTGCCGATGAGGGCGAAGAGCTCGGGGGTGTCGTCGATGAAGGTGGTCCAGCAGTTGCCCTGGATGAAGGTCGGGTGGGTCAGGAGGGAGGCGAGGAAGGGGATGTTGGTCTTGACGCCGCGGATGCGGAACTCGACGAGGGCACGGAGCATCTTGCGGCGGACGATCTCGTAGGTTGAGCCGTGGCAGGTGCACTTGACCAGCATGGAGTCGTAATGCGGGGTGATGATGGAGCCGGCGAAGCCGTTGCCGCCGTCGAGACGGACGCCGTTGCCGCCGGCGGAGCGGTAGACCTCGATCTTGCCGGTGTCGGGCTGGAAGCCCTTTGTGGGATCTTCGGTGGTGATGCGGCACTGGATGGCGAAGCCTCTGGTGGAGATGCGGTCCTGGGTGAGGCCGAGCTGCTCGAGGGTGGCGCCGGCGGCGATCTGGATCTGGGCGGCGACGATGTCGATGCCGGTGATCTCCTCGGTGATGGTGTGCTCGACCTGGATGCGGGGGTTGATCTCGATGAAGTAGTAGCGGTTGAGCTGGTCGACGAGGAACTCGGCGGTGCCGGCGTTGCGGTAGCTGACGGACTTGGCCAGCTTGACGGCGTCGGCGAGGATGCTGTCGCGGACGTCGACGGGGAGGTCCTTGGCCGGGGCGAGCTCGACGACCTTCTGGTGGCGGCGCTGGACGCTGCAGTCACGCTCGTAGAGGTGGACGACGTTGCCGTGGTTGTCGCCGAGCAGCTGGACCTCGATGTGCTTGGGCCTGTCGAGGAAGCGCTCGACGAAGACGGTGCCGTTGCCGAAGGCGGATTTGGCCTCCGAGGTGGCGCGCTCGAAGGAGTCGCGGAGGGACTCCTGGTCGCGGACGACACGCATGCCGCGGCCACCGCCGCCGAAGGCGGCCTTGATGATGATGGGGAAGCCGTACTGGTCGGTGAAGGCCTTGACCTCCTCGAAGCGGGAGACGGGGCCCTCGGTCCCGGGGACGACGGGGACGCCGCACTTGATGGCGAGGCGACGGGCGGAGACCTTGTCGCCCAGGGCGTCGATGGTGTCCGGCGTGGGGCCGACGAAGACGAGGCCGGCCTTCTCGACGTTGCGGGCGAACTCAGCGTTCTCGGAGAGGAAGCCGTAGCCCGGGTGGATGAGGTGGACGCCGTGCTGGACGGCGATGCGGATGATCTCGTCGCCGGCGAGATAGGCGCCGACGGGGGTGAACTGGCCCCTCCGGCCGATCATGTAGGCCTCGTCCGCCTTCTGGCGGTGCATGCTGAGGCGGTCCTCGTAGGAGTAGACGGCGACGGTCTGGAGGGACAGCTCGTGGGCGGTGCGGAAGATGCGGATGGGGATCTCGCCGCGGTTGGCGACGAGGATCTTGTGGAACTGCATGATGGTGGAGTTTGCGCGCAGTCTGCGGTGGACGGAGTGCTCGTAGTTGGAGGGGGAGTGGTCCTCGACGACGTCGTCGATCGCCTCCTCGGGCACGACAGAGACGGCTGGATTGGAGGCAGCCATGATGCGATATGGTCAGGACGAAGAAGAGGGGAGAGGGTTCCTTTCGGGAGGTTCGACGGTAGCCTCCCGGTGGGGAGTGGAAAGGGGAGAGAGAGAGCGGTCAATTGAGAGAAAATACAAATTGAGAGAAAATATGAATTGAGATGATGAAGAAGATGATGAAGATGAAGAAGATGATGATGTTGATGAATTGGGAAGAAGAGAAGAAGAAGAAGAAGGAGAAGAAGAAAAAGAGCGGGCGGCGGTTGATGATGGACGATGATGCGAAAAAAGGTGGGGTAAAGTCGAGTCGAGTTGAGTTTTAGAAAATATAGCTTTAGCCGACAGAATATATAGAATATATATATATAGAAATGGATATAGAAACAGAATAGAATAGAATAGAATAAGACAGTGTACTCTTGTGCTATTTACTGATTAAAACTGAAGAGAATATCCTGCTTTTTACTGTTTCTTTTCTGCTCTACTCTACTGGATCTATCTACTTACTCTCCTCCGTCTCACGATGACTCGAATCCGTTCCCCGACAGCGCCGGAAGTTTTAGGAACCCCCAACGACAGACCACCGTCTAGAACAGAAGAAGAGGTAAAATATATGAATTAATTAATTTTTTTTAAAGAAAAAAAAAAAAAAAAAAAAAAAAAAAATAGAGAGAGAGAGAGAGAGAGAGAAAGAGAGAAGATGAGGAGATATCTTTTCAATCGACAAAACTCCATCTGTGTCAGCTGCAAAACTCGATCCGTCGGGGAAATCTCCTCCTCTTCTTCTTCTTCTTCTTTTCTCCTTCTCGACTGTATCTAACTAGACTGACTGTCCGTGCACCATCGTCTCCCCTGCTTTATTATTAGTTAGTGGTATTATTGTTATTTATTTCGTCTCAATGGAATGGCCACCAGATGAACTTAACGAGTATCTACAGCTGATCAACCAATCTACGGAGTACTTATACCTTCATTACTGGAAGCACCTCAGAGACTGGAAGCACTGCACATACAGAGAATAGAGTATTGAAAAAGCAGAACGAATTGAAGAGAAGAATCGCTTTCCGTCGGGCCGAGACCGAGGATGTCGCGACGTCATGATGCTTTTCTCCTTGTTCTTCTTCTCTTCTACTTCTTGCAGGGTTTAGGAGGGAGTTGGTTAGGGATAGGGGTAGTTAGGGGGAGTTTAGTCCTTCTTCTTCGCCTTTGCAACCCTTTTTTTTCTTTCTTTTTTCTTTCTTTCTTCTTTTTTTCCCTTTTTCTTTTTTTTTTTTTTTTTTTTTTTTGGTTCCTGTGACAAGCTCCCTAAACTCTCTAACCAACTCTCATTTGTGGGGATCGCGAGAAAATATTAAAAAAAGGAAGAAAAAACAACTTTCAGGTGAAAAATGGCGTCAACTCGCAGCTCTCTCTCTCTTTTTTTCCCCGCTTTTTCAATTCTCTTGGTTTTTTTTCTTTTCTTTAATATTTTCTCCCCCACACCGGCTGTCGGGGGAAAAAAAAAAAGAAAGAGCTGGAAAATCGCATAATGCCAAGTCGAAGAAGACGTACATACGGACAAACCAATTTAAAGCGGCATAAAGTGAAAAATCCTGCATTGGAGAATACCTTTTCCCACCAAGATACGGGAGTACTAAAAGTAATTTTCCCCAGCCAGAAGAACAAGAAAAATAGAACAGCTCTCGAAAACGTTAGCTAGGATTACAGGAGCAAAAAAAAAGAAAAAAAAAAAAAAGGCATAATTCAAGGCAGACAGCAACAGTAGAAAGGAGCACCTGAAGTCCGAAGAAACAAAACAAAAAAAATAAAAGAAAATCGAATCTATTGTCACAAACTAAGTAAAATGCAGTCATGGCGCCCCTTTCCCCGTCCCACCGGCCTAGATAAACTACCAATCGTCCTCCTGATTAATAAGTTTTCTTTTTTTTTTTCCTTTTTTTTTTTTTTTTAGAATGGCCGGAAGCCCGTCATCTGAGGCGTGATCCCATTTGTCTGCCCTCCAAGCGGCATCGCGTGCGCTGCTGGGCTGGCCGGTCCCTGCGTCAGCATCAGTCTCGTCCCCCCAAGCACCGGCGTGTTGTCCTCCTCCTTCTGCTGCGCCGCCTCCTTCGCCTTGCGCTCCTCGTTGTCCTTCTTCAGCATCTCGATTGTCCGCACCTGCTGGCTCAGCATGTTGATCATGTACGGCATCGTGAAGTCGTTCAGCCCGTGTCGCCACGACATCTCAAGCACCACGTCCGGCCGGATCAGATCGTAGCACGCGTACAGCATGCCCACATAGCACTCGCGGCTGCCGATGTCCACGAACTGTAGTTTTTCATCCGTCAGCATATATACATATACATATACATATATACATATATATATATATATGTGTGTGTGTGTGTGTGTGTGTGTAAAGGGAACAAAGAAAATAAAGTGACATCACTTACATAACGTAAAAGGTCCTCCACAACCTCGGTCTTGCCCGAAATTGCCGCTGTCTCGATCGCATCCTTGAAGAGCTTGTCCTGCTTCGACAGCGAGATCGACTTCTCCCACCGCTTGTTCTTGCGGTAGATGCTCGCCGCGATCTGTCGGAAGAACACCAGGTCGTGCTTCTCGAGCCTCTGCGCCAGCTCAACCGGGTCGTAGTTGTCGTGGTTCTCAACAGAGTCGCGCAGCGTCTTGTAGTCCTCTTCCTCGATCAGCAGATCGTTGATCGCGTTGTTGACCGCCTTCTTGTTCTGGGGCTGGACGTTGAGCAGGAACGGCTTGATCAGCGGGATGTTGTCGGACTTCTCGAACATGCGCACCACCCGATTCACATCGATCCGTGGCGTAAGAACTTGCAGCAGGTCCGTCAGCAGCAGCGGCTGTTCCTGGAGGTAGAAGTTTAGTGCCCGGTAGTAGATCTCCAGGTTCGCCACCTTCACAATGATGTCCTTGAAGGAGTGGTGTTCCCAGGCATCCGCCGCCCGCTCCATCATCGCCAAGGCAGCGTTATCCCACTCGTCGTAATGGCAGTACAAGAATACCAGCTCGGGCCAGAGATTCGCTTCCTCGCAGGCTCGGATCATCTTGGGGATATTGATGCGTGTCCAGAAAAGCTTCAGGTGCTCCATCACTCTGTCCGGGTGATATCTCGACAGGGCGATGCCCAGCTCGGTGAACATGCCCATGTGTGCCCTCTCTAAGCCTAGACCGGCCTCGAGCAAAGCGATGAGCTCGTCGAAGTATCCGTTACGCTCATACTGGCGCACCAGGTCCTGCAACTCCTCCGCGTGGACGATGAGGTTGAGACCGCAGATCTGGGCCAGCCGGAACTCTTTCTTGGCAACACAGGCCTCGTTAACCTGCTTCCAGACCTTGACGCTGTTTCCTTTTCGAGCGCATTCGACCGCAGCCTGGTAATCCTCGAGATGGACGAGGGTGGTGGCGAGTTTTGCCCAGTTGGAGATACTAGTGAAGAAGATCTTGGCGGCTTCGTGATACCCTTCTTCGTAGGCCTTGTCACCAGAAGCTTCGATGTCTGCAACGTTAACTCCGCGAAGGAAGTCTTCAAGCTCAGGAAGCTGGTTAAGTCTGGCATAGGAGAGGGCGAGCGCAGTGTCGACAGCCGGCTCACGGAGAGTCTTTCTGGCCATCTTCAAGAATTCGACGAGGTCCTCGTCCTTGCCGGCGTGAGTGGCGGTCTCAATGACTTCATTGTAGTTCGATGGGTCTCCAGCCCGGATATACGAAGCAATGGCATCGGAAACGCGAAGGCCATCCAGCTGAGCCTTTGCTACTTTGCTCCAGACTTCTGGGAGCTCAACACGTTCAGCGTACTCTTGCGCGCGGTCAATGCTGACAATATAGTCGACAAGCACGTTTGTGGCGGAGATGTGGTTATCAACCTTCTTGTAGATCTCGAACGCTTCTTCATACAGGCCGACAGACAGACACATGCTTGCGATTTCGTCGGCATTGAACTCTGTCAGCTGGTGGATGTAGTCCATCAACCGGCCCTTGTCCGCCTTGGCAGCCGTAAGCATCAAGAGATTCTGCAGACTGCTGTTGTCGCTGAATGGAGATGGTTCTAGGATAATCTTCTCCAAGAGCTCGATCAGCTCTGTAGGCAAATCGGCATCGAGGAAAGCTTTAACGGCAATGGAAACCTTGTCTGGCTCGGCTGATTCTGGCACGGCGGTGGCAATCACTTGATCGACCAGAGAGCGGCGGTGGATGTTATTGCTGTTTAATACGAAGGCCCAAATCTCAGGGTCGGCGCGTTCAAGAAGATATCTTGCCTGGGCTCGGTACATCGAATTCTCATTGGTGATGTTGATGAGCTCCAAGTCATTTTGGCCCTTTCGGTACGCAACGTAAGCCAAGTTTGGATCACGCTTCTCGCAATATTTACCGACAACCAATGTATCGTAGAGATCATTCTCCTTCAAGAACTTCTCGGGATTATTGTTGCTATCAATGTAAATCTTGGCAAGGGCGTTATATACTGCCTGTTGCTGGTTTCCGGTAGCAAGCGTGCTCTCCAGGAATGGAAGGAGAATCTTCAAGCGGTTCCGGGTCTCTACCTCGGAGACAAGCTCATCGATCGGAATAGACGAAGGATCCACGGTTGAAAGGAGATTCTTGATAATGCCCTCATCGCAATCGACGTCGAGAAGTCCTCCCACAACAGCTGGAGTTCGAGACGGATTGACTCTCTGAACATATACCTCAATGGAATTGTACTGCTGATTCTGGTACAGGTAAAGGACCAAATCGTGGATGAAATTGAATCTGTCACAGACAATAATTAGAGGAAGCTGCTCGGTGAGACGGGCCTCCTTGAGGAAGTTCTTGACTTTCTCAGCATTATAGTAGTTGCTCTCACGGCAGATTCGCTCAACCTCTGTCATCTGGCCCATCTTGGTAGCGGCTTCGATATACTTGAAGTGCACGTCAGGATCTTCGCTCAAATTGACGATGCTGCCAAGGTAGTAGTATAGGCCTTCTGCCGTTCGGTATTTCTCGAGGAGATTGATCAAGTTGGTCGCGCCCAACAGGTCCGAGTACTTGGTAGCCAACTGAACCACGGCTTGAAGATTCTGCCGCAGGTTCACTTTGAGCATTTCGTTCATGCACTCCAAGGACTGTTCAACTGACAAGCGCCCGAAGTAATTGGACAGCCAGTCGGGATTTAATTTATCGGTCCGGACGATATTGCGCATGATGACCGCAGGATCCTCGGTGTTCTCCAAAGCTCGCTGGTACAACCCAGCACCTTCGCAGAGTTGTGAGACCCTGGCCTTGTCGTAATGGGTGAACATTTCATTTCCGAGAATAGCATCCGCAACCTGAGGAGCATTTACGAGATTCATTTCCAGGAGGCGAGTCTGGAGGTGCCCATGTTCCGGCTTGTTGTCCTTGAGGGCATCTAGCAAGAAAGCAGTGGCTTGTTGGATCATATTTTGAGATATAAAAACATCAACCACACGATCGAGATCGACGACGGCGCCACTCTCCTCGCTAACAAGTTGACCAGCGAACTCGGCACACTTTTCGGGGTTAACGCGAACGATGTGCTGGAGAAGTTGGACATAATCAGGCTGGAAGCCAACTTGCTTGGAGTAAGCAATAATCTTGTCAAACTGTCCGGTTTCCGCAAACCCAGCGACAACTTTGTGGGGGACGTTTGCCTTCAAATAGATCCCCAAAGCAAGGCCAACATCGTATGGTCGCACAATATCACCCAGCTCCTCAGAACACTCAAGCTTGTCCTCACTAAGCCATTTTTCGAGCAGATGCTTTCGACTCTGCTGCATAACGGGTCGAACCAATTCAATACTTTCATACTTGTTTAACGAACCCTTGTCCAACAGCATGCCGAAATACTGGAGAATGACGGACATTCCTTGTGCACTCTGAGGAGCGCTCTTGAGTCGGTTAATGGTCTCCGGGGTACGGAGGAAGCCACGTGGTGAGTTTGCCGCAACCTTTGCAGCCTCTATATAGTTCTGCTGGGAAAGGAGCGTCTCAAATTGTCTCTGGAGAAGATTATCTGCACCTGGAAGGCCTCCCTTAGCAGCCAGCTTAACAGCAAGCGATGTGTTGGCTGGATTATCGAGGAGGTAAGGAATGATGGTGTTCTCATCAACGCTGACGGATAGGACTTGACCCTTGCGGTTGACCCCGACCAGACCCGTGGATTCCGAGTCTGGAGTCGTAACGAAGATCGTCTCGCTTGAGATGCGGTTCATGAAAATGCACGTGCCGGTTTCTAGGTCATATAGATGAATGAAGCCGAATTTTGTGACGAGATATACAATGTCATATTTCTTCGAAACCTGCATCGCGACCGGGAAATCATTGGTCGCCTCTGGTGGGAAGTAGATCTCCACGGCCTTCTTCGCAAACTTCGGATTGGGTTCTTGGTGATCGATCTCCGCGATCTGCAGTTTTGCTCCGGTTTGGGTGCGAACAGCAAACGTGAAAAGCTTGTGCGGCAAGGGGGAGCCTTCGACAGAGATGGATGCGAAAGCGGCGGCATGGCCTTCAATGTGCTGTGAAATACCACGCTCGACGGAGTGAAGCTGCATCGTTCCAACAATGCGTCCTTGCTGCTGGCTGATACCGACGACAGCCATCCATTTCTGATCTTCGTTGACTTTGTAGCTGATGATTTGGCATCCCTACAAGCAATGCATTAGCACGTGATCGCAACGAGGAAGTATTCAGGACACACGTTTAGATTAGCGATGCGGTCAAACATCTTTATAGGCGCATGCTGAGACGGATCGAAGACGTTCCAATGGTAAACCGCAGCCTCTGTTACCAGGCCCAAACTCGTCTCGCTGAACCATTTCCAATACACAACATCCTCGGTGAGCACGGCGGATTTCAATTTCTCCTTCGCCTGGAGGTCAAAGACTTGAACGGTTCTACCCTGGGCCTTGAGGGCGATGATGTTTCGGTTCCAATGCATGATAGCATTATCGGCGTTGATGGGCCGACGAACGACTTCATTATTATTCTTGAGGTTGATGATAATGACTTGCGTTTTGTCACTTTCGGGTAACTTTTGACGAACGCACACGAATGAATCGGATTCAAGGGTCTGGATGGTTCAAACACATGGGCGATTAGCGGAGAGGAGAGAGTTGTAGGGACAGCAGCTACACTTACACATGAATTGAATCCGATAGATGCGGGCTACAGCACGCGTGATGTTAGCGGTGCACGAAATGCCAGAAACACCTCATGCATTCATCCTCAGAGGTTCGAATACACGAGGATATCCCAAGAACTTAACCGACTATCGTTGAGACGGTCAAAAAGAGGCGAAATACATACCACAATATCGAGGTTCGTCAACTAGAGGAAACAGGTAGATTAGCGATCCAAAGCCCAATCGCGCATTCAACCCAGGGTGACCGGCCGGGAAACAAAAAAAAAGGAAAAAGATAATACCTGAAGTAGTTCCGTAAATTTAATCGGAAGAGGCGCCATGTTTACCGACGGCCGTCAGGCAGCTCCCTCATCCAACAATTCCCAAAGGTATGCAAAGGCTGAAGCGTTCGGGAGATGACGCCAGCAAATCAACAAAAGCCCAAACCTCCGCAAAGACCGCGAGAAAGCCAATTAAAAAAGGGGCGTAATTCCGTAAAAAGTGTAATTCCCAAGCGAGCAATGAAAGGCAAAGAAGAGTAAAGAAGAAGAAAAAAGGAAGAGGGGGAATATGGGAATGAAGGCTAGTAGAGAGGGATCGGGGATGAGTGAGGTTGACGTTGAGCGGAAGTCCAAGCTGTTGTTTCTGGCTCCTCTCAGGAGGTCTGGGCGCTAGCAGCAAGTCACGTGTTCCCCGGCAACGAGACGCATGTTCAAAACGCAAAACAATCACGGCGAACGTCTGTGAAGTCAACAAAGACAGCCGCCGCCGGAATCAGACCACCAGGCTGCATTCATCTCTACGGAACATGGCGAATGCAGCACGTCCTGCACAGCCTTGTCGATGCCTCTCCGCCAATCAATCTCTGCGGTTGGATACAGCATGCCCTGAGAAGGACCACCCTGTGGTCCCGGCTCAGTAACTTCCGGCATACATGTTTGCTGGTGATTGAGGAAACTGGCATCTACTCAAGTGAACTGAATGTATTTTGACGACTGAGGTGAAGAGGATAAAGCGAGGACATGCGGTGAAAGCCCATTGCAGGAATCCAATGTTGAACTTTGTTTCACTTCCTTTTTTTCCCCTAAAACTACCCTGGCATTAAATAAAACAAAGGAGCATTATCACATCATATTTCAAAAGAACCTAGCATCATCCCGTCAAATGTATAAGCCGAAAAGAAAGAAAGCCTATGCTTTTTCTAGCTTTGTTGAATTTAATGGTGGAACAGGCGGATGCCCTGTTGCACAAACACCATACCCAATTTCTCGGCCGTCTCAAACACAGCAGAGTCATTCTGGCTTCCACTCGGAGCTGCAATATACTTAACTCCGGACCGTGCAGCACGGAAGACGTTGTCCACGAAGGGGAACTGTTCTCTAGGTTAGTATAGTGGATCAATGGCCCGATAAATTAAATGGAGGTGAAATAGCACGTACAAATGCATCCGAAGAAATAGTCACCTCTCCCAATTTCTTCCCCCATTCTTCTCTCTCTTCCGGTGTAAAGGGTGCCGGGACTTCTTCAAACACTCGTTCATAATCTTGCTTCTCGACCTCGTTCTTGGGAACCTGTCCTGAGCACAGCATGTCGATTGCGTTGCTCTTCTCGGGTCTCTTGACGCCCGCCTTCCATTTGATGTTCAGCGCGCGGTCGTGGAAGCGCATCCACCAGTTGTCGGCCTTGTCTCCGGCAAGGCGGGTGCAGTGAATCCTGCTCTGTTGACCTGCTCCGAGACCAATTACTTGGCCATTGACTGCATAGCAGACGGAGTTGGATTGGGTATATTTTAGGGCGATCGTGGCAACGGTAAGATCGCGAAGTGCAGACTCGGGAAGGCCCTTGAGATCCTTTGGTGTGATGATGGTGTTGAAAGTGGACTTTGGAGAGATGACCGCGTCATTGCGGTGCTGCTGAAGCTGCACGCCATAGAGAGTGCGAGTTTCTTCCTCGGGGGGAGTGTAACTGTCATCCATCTCGAGGACGAGGTATTTCCCTCCTTTCTTCTTTGCGAGCAAAGCAAGAGCTTCGGGTTGGTATCCAGGGGCAATCACACCATCGGAGACCTCACGGGAGATGATCTTGGCGGTGGGTACGTCGACAACGTCCGACAGAGCAATAACATCACCAAAACTAGACATGCGGTCCGCGCCACGGGCACGCGCGTATGCTTGGGCCAACCCGGACTCATCAATTCCGGCAATGTCCTCAACCATGTAGACTTTCTTCTCCTTCTCGTTCAGCGGAATGCCGATAGCCGCACCCGCCGGTGAGACGTGTTTGAAACTAGCAGCAGCCGGATAACCGAGCGCCTGTTTCAGCTCCTTAACCAATGGCCATGCGTTCAAGGAATCCAGCAGGTTGATATAACCGGGAGAGCCGTTGAGCACTTTGAAAGGCAATTTGCCCTCTCTCATAAACGCAGCAGCTGGTTTCTGGTGGGGATTGGCACCATATCTCAGAGCAAGGTGCTGAACCCCTTCGCCGGCATACTGCTTCCTGAAGAATCCAGAGATAGCCTCGTCATAGTCTGCGGTGTGTTCAAATGCCTTGAGGGCATAAAGGCGGCGGTTCTTCTCGGAGATCTCTCCCTTTTTCAGTTCGCCCAGGAACTCGGGGTAATCGTTCGGATCACTAAGGACCGTCACACGGGCATGGTTCTTCGCGGCGGCACGAAGAAGGGTTACACCACCAATATCAACTTCCTCCACGGCCTGAGCGATTGTAACATCTTCCTTGGCCACAGTGTCCTTGAAGGGATATAAATTGCAGACGACGAAATCGACTTTATTGATCTTCTGTTCGGCGAGATCCTTCTCGTCGGACTCGATATTCCGCGCTAGAATACCACCGTGAACGGCGGGATGGAGGGTCTTGACGCGGCCACCGAGCATTTCAGGGGCATGCGTAATGGCGGAGACGTCTCTATTATTTTCCTCGCAATGAGACAAATTATCATCGGATTTTATGCGAAAAATAAAAATAAAAACGGAGCAGTGCTCGACGGCCTTTTTAAAGACGGCTCTCGCTCCGGGTTGAACTCACTCGACGGGAATTCCAGCCTCTCTGATCATCTTGGCCGTGCCGCCAGACGCCAGAATGCGAACATTGCTCCCGGCCAGGCCCCTGGCCAAGTCCAAGAGGCCGGTCTTATCGTAGACGGAGAGGATGGCTACAAACACAAATAATCAGTCAAGTGTTGTTGAAGCAGAATGCTAGGTGAACGAGAGATAGAAAAAAACATACCAGATTTCTGCGCCATGGTAGCCACCAGGAAGATCTAACTGCTCAAATTCTCCTCAATTGACTCGTAGGACGGGAGAATAGTCGACAAAGAAGAGAAAAAAAAAACAACAAGGCCAGTCTTGTCCTCTCCCGACTTTTCGTCTTTCCGTTGTGCCCCTCCACGAAAACCATCCCACATCGCCGGGCAAACACCGCAAACACCGCAAACACCGCAAACACCACAACCCGATCCGGCCTAGCGCCGACCGGCACCAACGACACTTTTTCTTCCGCGAGCGAAGTTTTTGTTTCTCCTTCTCTTCTTTTCTTTTCCTCTCCATGAACAACGCAAATTTCAACATTCTACAGTCCTCTCCTCGCAAAGGTTTCTCCTAAGAAACCCATGATGTCAGGAAGTATGCAAGATATACTTGTATAGAATGAAGAAAAAATCATTAAGCTTCGATCTTGGGTGCAGTGTCATTCTTGAATCTTCGTGGATGGGATTGCAATGATTGATGCTACATTCTGCTCTTTTTGTTTTTCCCCAACCATGATGTCCTCCGTAGTCGTATTGTTATCCGATCCCCGAACAGGAGCTACAAGAGCCATACCTGGCTGAGATGCCATGCCTTAAAAAGAAGTCTATAAGTCCCCGATTCCTCGCTCCGCCGTTCAACCAAACCCGTAACAATGCAGATTAATAATAATAAGTTAACGATAGAGTCATAAACCGTCGAAAGGTGAAAAAAGAAGCAGATCAAGCCTGTTAGGAAAACTCGGACGTTCTCGCAGGTCTCCTGGATATTCAGTCTGCTAACCTCCTGCCGATATTTCCAAAGCATACACAGCTGCAGAACAGCACGCTAGCAATCCACGTCCCCACCGCAACGCTCTCTTGGGTCATTCCCATGATATTTGTAGTAGATGGTATCGGGGCGCCATTCATCGTAGTGTCTGGAGAAGTAGCTGCAAGTGGGGACGAAAGCGACGCGGTCGCCGGTGAAGGTACAATCGTAGGATTGATCCCCAACAGGGCCAGCATGCCAGTTATCCCGACCAATGTGGAGAGGACAAATCCCGGCTTGGAGCGATCAATAAGATACCACAGCACAGGGTTGGCGAGGGCGAGGGTGAGGGAAACTTGTAGGGTGGACTGCCAGGGAAGCTTCCTCTATCAGACCATCGTATGGTTAGTATAAAATAGAAAAGAACAAAAAAAAAAAAAAACCTGCGGTTAGGCCATGGATGGAAACACTCACGATTGCAAAAGCAATACCCACAAATGCCCCAATACTCCTCACCATAGGGCTCCATTCCAAAAGCCCATTCCCCTTAGCCGTCCTCGCCGCATTCTGACTTCTCCCGACAATCAAATCATCCCCCCAGAGAAGGTCAAACCAAGGCTGCAGACTCCCCAACGCAACACCCGCCACGCCCCAAAGCGCCAGATATCCCAACGACCTCTGATCAAGATCAATATGCTCCATGTTCACCGGCACCCGTCCGGCCACATTTGGATGGCCATGCAGATGCGTGATGATCCCACCATACGCCATGCCAAACAAGAACAGCAACACGCTCCTCCGGATCAGAGGCAGCACGTATCCCCTGAACCCATGCTTCTTGACAACGTGCGCCTGCAGGACGGTCTGCTCAGAGATCCCATTGCCGGCGGGCGAGAAGTAATCCCGGCCTTCCACCGGCGGGGAAGGCTGCAGGTTGGGCGTCTGCGCGCCGGTATCCCAGGGCGTGCCGGACTCATCTCTCACGCCTCCGAACGCGGTGGGCGAGTATATCCCGTACAGAGTGGGCGAGGTCAGGTTCATCATGGACCGGGAGGATGTCAGATCATCTTGCTTCGGGTCGAGAGAGTCAGGCGGCGGTGAAGATTCATCGACGATCGGGGTGCCGGGCTGAGAGGATTCGGTAGAGGGAAGGTAGAAGCTCCGCGGACGAGATCGGAGGACACGATGTTCGGATTCCATATTTTTATTCTTACTTTTATTTTTTTTACGGTTTTCCGTGAATGTGATTTATGGCGGCTTAAAAGTAATGTTCGCTTTGCTCTGCGGAATGCGAAAAAAAGCCTCAGGGGGAGGATGTCCGCTTGCTAGCGACTGTGGTTTTCTTCCCTGTCAACTTCGAACTGGTCACGACAGGCTTGGAGCACACAAAGGAACGGCCTCACGCGACGCTGCAAATGCCCCCTGCACCTGGATTGTCGCAGCCCGTGCAGACTTTCTTTTCCGCTCGATTTGTTGGGGCTCACCAAACACCCTGCTGAGTCATCGATGTCTCTCTAAGCATGTGATTGCAGCCAGCCTAAGGTTTGGGCCAATGGAGATGGTGATTATGGCAATGATTTTGGATTCTCGAGCGGGATGTGGTGGAGGGCTCAGCTCATGTGCTTGTCATTTTGCTAAGCTTACAGCTCCAGCAGCAAGCAAAGTGCCACAGAGGTCCAAAGCTCCCAAGTCTCTCAAATCCGCCAACAAAAATTAATCACAGAATCAAGATTTATTCCTTCTTCAGGCTTAGCCTCATTTCGCTGTGATACCGTATTGTTGCTGGCTTCGCTGATAAACCTCCACATCTTCCTGTATTAACCTGTAACGCGTACAGCGCTCCCAAAAATGAGCATAAGAGTCCCTTTGCAAGAGCCTTGGTGAGCACGTCAGCTTTATTCGCGTCGGTTCCAATGTGCTTGATTTGAGATGTTGTCGTTTTGAACCCAATGTCTCATCATATGGTGCTGGATCTCAATATGGCGTGCTCTTCTCCCGATTGGATTCGGCGCCCGTATTCTTGTAAGCTCGATTCGGATTCCAACTAGGGTTTGAGCTTCTTGTTGCATCTGTATTGGGCCTGTTCGTAAGACCCCTTCAAAAGCTTTTACTCTTAGGAATTCGGTATAGAATGTCTCTTAATAGGCCTTCGAGGTCGTTTATCCGGTAAGTCTGTTTCTTTAAACGCCATGTCATATCTTTCCTGGATGAATTCTCTCCATCGAGGCGTAATGTTCGCCTTAAGAATATCATGTAGCGTGTAGTCGGGGTATTTAAACCCGATAGACTCCAAGTTCCATGCGGATTGCTAGGAATCTCTCTATATAATTCCTCTCTCCACCAGTAGACTGCGGTGTCATAGTCAATATTTCCCTTGCTAGGCGTTCTCGGCAGATCTCAGGTCTCTCTAGGAAAGCTGTCTCCACAGACTTCCAGAGCTTGTAGGCGACAAGGTCATCTGGTTCTGTGAAGTGGACTCTGGCTTTTTTAGTTATTGTACCGTCAATTAAGTCATATAGCCAATTATTCTTGGCTCTCCAGAACCTCGTAATGTCAGGATTATCTGGTGGTGGCGAACTCTCCTGCTCCTTTAGGACAATATCTTCGGCATGCGAGCTTGTACAATTCACCACAGCTTCAGCACCAGGTACTCGGTCTGCTTGCTAGTTGCGTGTAGCTTGCAGGGATTGGACTCGCTATCGTGCCAGAAAGCTACAGGGGTTGCACGTATAGAAGGCACCGCTCGTGGCGGGTGCGCCCTTCTAAGTGTTCGAAAATCTCACTATCCACAAGGATAGCTATCGAAGGTGTTGATTGTAAGCTTAAATAACCAATTGAGCTGTAAATCAACCTTATATGCTTGCTCTTCCGTGCAAAGGGCTATAACCTGATGGAGGTCTCGTATGTTTGTCATTCGCTAAGCTACCTAAAGGGGGGATTTTCGTCTGCCAATACCGGAAAAATGAGCTTTTCGGGCAACCGTCGGAAAACGTTTATCCGACGCGACCCGTCCATTGAACCACAGGTCGCTAGAAGCTTGAAACCGTAGATCAACTGTAGATTCACACTGCACGTACGGAGTATAAAGGGTCCAAAATGTATAGAGTTTGGAATGTATGATGCACCAATTGAGGGCTTTGAACCCGATTCGGAAGTTTTTCATTTGCTAGGAACTAAAGCTCATTCAGGCTGCTTGATTGTACTTTTGAGCAAATCAGCTCCACTGCCTCCAGTTGGAGACAGACCTGATTCAGACATGTTCAGCTGGGACTGAACAAAGGGAGAAGATGTGATCAGAGTGGGGAGGGGAAGAGCGGACGCGGCAGAGGGCAGGGCAGCAGCAAATCAGCCTATCTTGGCTGCTGATTCGCAGACAGTGTCTTCGCCCCTTCCAAATATCAAAGTCAGTTCAATTGATTTCTTTGAAATAGGCCGATCACCCAGGAGGATGCGGATCATCGCTGACCTTGCATCCCTTAGGGCCAATTACAGGTCTAGGTGATCGGGATATTACAGTTGGTCTGCGGCACAGTCGGCACATTTTGCGGCTGCTCTAACATTCAACTTTGCTATAATATGTCCGATTCCCCAATCGAACAGCAATATTCTTTCTAATTCCTACATACTTTGTCCCAAAGAAATTCCGCAGCAACCCTCACTGTTCCTGCAACTTGAAACGCAACCACTGCGGAAACCGGTGTATAAACCTCGAGCAAACATGCGACGTCCGAGGTACTTGAGGCGCATACAGGACTATATGTTTTGGAAAAGGCGACTTCATTTGCTTCGAAGGCGCAGACAGCATGCCCATTTGTTGCGGGAATCGCAAGATTGCAATCGCGTTTTACCTTCAGTGGAATCCGACATTCGGCTGAACAATCAAACTGAGAAGTCAGGGTTGAATGTAAGATCTTGGATCCTCTGTCAGCCTGCCAGCATCATTCTAATCAGGCTGTGTACAGGATGCAGCAAGTCCTTCAGGTGCCTCTGATGCTCCGCCCGACGCTCTATCCGACACTCATTCTGAACCAGAAGACGTCAGGGTGCACGAGATTATACAAGAAGCAGTGGCAGCTCTACGCAATGAATCACAACAGTATGAAGAGCCCGAATCCGAACCCCAGTTACAGACTATGTTACATCCAGTGCACCCGGTTGGCAATGAAGATTCCGGTTTTCATTCACGACTAGAGGATCCGTTGGGCGACCAGCCAGCTGAGACCTACATCCCGACTACAATGAACGACCCGTCGGAGGTCCTAGTCCACGCGCGTGCGGAGCCTGATGAAATGCTGCACCACTTCACGCTCGCTTTAGGATTATGGTGCGAAAAATCGGGAATATCTCGCCAACACTACCAGGCACTGCGGGAAGTCCTACAGATTCCCGAAGACACCGGTGTACTGAGATCTCTACCATTGGGGCTGAGCACGTTGAAGAAGAAATGCAGAGCTCATCGGACGGACATCAGGTGATCTATGTGTGTCATGTGAGACAGGGTGCTAAATAGTTGGATTAAACTACCTGACAGGGTACAGCCTGGAGAAGATGCATACGAAGAGGTTACGGGGTGCGGAGTATGGAGTATAGCAGGCTAGAAATGTGTATTTTCAGGCAGTGGACCCCAAACAGCACAATGTGCAGCGCCAACCTTCATACCCAGACATTAAATACATACAGGGATGGTCCTATCCACATTAGACGCAAAAAAGTAATACAAAGTAAAAAGTCACCCTTGTGGGCAGAAATACAGAAGAAAAAAAAAGAAAAAAAAAAGAAAAAGAAAAAGGGAAAGAAAAAGAAGAACAAGATGGAGATGGTGCTGAAAACTATCCTCGCTCAGGCTTCCAGCATGGTCTCGTCATCATCCAGCCGGCTAGCTTCCATACCATCTTCCGGCGACAAGCTGTCACCTCTGGTGTACCCACTCTCAGCAAGCTTAGACACTTCCATGTCCACGTCTGACAATTCTTCGGTATCATCCTCAACCCCCTGCGCGGGTTCGGGTGCAACTCCAATGCTGCTTGCATCGTCCAGACGGCTTCGCGTGTCGTGAGGACTCTCGCCGCTCAGGATGTCCTTGTCGGCCTCTTCAAGGAAAGTATCCTCACCACGCTCGGTGTCCTTGTCGTCCTGGTCAGCAATCATAGACGCCTCAGGTGTTTCCACCTGATCGTGCTCCTCTGTGGCCGCAGACTTTGAGCCGAGGACCTTCGACAGCCGTGCTCGCGGGCGGCTTCTCTTGCTGCCCGCCTTCTCCGCGGAGGATTTCCTCAGAGCCGATGCACCCGCACGACCCGCGGGCTTCTTTATCTGCCCAGTTTCCTTGGATAAATCGGCCGCATTCTCAACAGCCTTCCTTTCCCGCCGTGGACCTGGTCTGCTTCTGGGCTTATTTGCAATGGGCATCGGTCGGCTGATCACCTCAAGCTCGCGGTGTTCCACAGCGGCACGGCGATTGTACTCGCCTCCCAAGCCGTTCGCCGGGTAGTCTTTATCGTCCGACAACACCGAGTCCCAGTCCCATCGTTGCAGTCGTCGAGCAACTTTCCGGATCATCGAAAAATAAAAGCTAGCCGCCTCTCCATAGTCTTCCTCCTCTTCCGGCTTCGGACATATTCCGCCTTTCCCCCAGGAGTTCTCGTCGTCCGTGTCGTAGCCGGTGGGCAAGCTTTGCAGCAGCCGTCCTGCGCGAGCAAACGGGACTTCCTTCTCCCGACGCGTACGGAGAGAATTCCACGCATCCATCCGGCGCTGAGCGAGAACATAATCAACGCGTTGCTTCCGGTTCTGTTCGAGAGCTATCTGGTGCTGCGTCATTGGGCGTGGACGTCGAGAGCCGGCGGGGCCATTGGAATGCATATCGCCGGAGACGTACTGGTTCAAAATTGGATGTCCGGCGCCAGGGGGTGCGGGGGAGGAGGTATCGGGGGTCTGGTCCATCCTCGTTTTCAGGACCAGGCGCTGCGGCTGGCTGCCCGGTGGTCGATTGACAGACGAATCCCTCTTTGGCCGTTTGACACGAGCCCTAGAGGTCTGTGGAGTGTGCCCTTCGCCAAGGTCTTCGTCCTCAAGAGCCCTTTTTGCTGGGTTCAGCGGCGTGGACGCGTAGACATCGCTACGGCGACCACCCCTACCTCCCCTCGAAACATTGGGCATAATGGCTACGTCCTCAGAAGCCTGATCATCGCTTGCATAGTCTTAAAAGTAACGATCATGTTAGCAACCTGTAGAAAGAAGCCAAAACCCTACGGTCAAAAATTGATAAAGAAATCGTGACGTATAACTCACCTTTCCTGGGGCGTTTGACATGTCGGAAAATAACGTCATCTTCCTCCAAGATACCTAAATAAATCAGTAACAGTCGTCTAGTAAAAGGGTGCCAAGGGAAAAAAAAAAGGAAAAAAGAAAAAAGAGAGAGAGAGAACATACGCTTCCGCTCCCGTTGCTTGTTTTCGCCATACTGGATTTCCTCGGGCGGGTCCACATTCTCGGCCTCGGCCTCTTCTTCGGTGAGCTCTTGCATCTCGGGAACCTTCAGCGGCAGCCCTTCACTCCCTTCTCCGACGGTACCAGGGCCAAATGGATTTTCCAACGCGGCTTTCTCGGAGAAGTCACTCTCCAAGTAGTACCACATCAGCCATAAAAAGGCTCTAGCGCGGCTCTTGCTGCTCAGAGTAGGTCGCATGACCAAGTCGAAGAAATCCCCGGGCGGTGGGAAGTGTAGCTCGGATATTCTGGGGGCATAATGGGATAAAACGAAGATGAGGTTGACCGGATTCGTGCGAGGGATTGCATGGTTCTTGATTTTCTCGATAGTACCTGGCTGTTCAACATCCTCCGATGCCCCCTTCAAGATGGATTTAAGACGGGGTGCGTCCTGTAGCTGCTTGTAGGCACTGGAATCTTGATGGGCCTGGAGGGACGGGATCGAATGGTAAGTTCGTAGCTGGGCACGCATCTCCGGGAAGACTTTTTTTTTTGGGTCAAGAATTAGCAAGGTAGGCGTCTTGGGGTGGTGGGGGGTGGTGGGTGTTTGCCTTGAAGATAGATTGGGACAAAAGCAGACTGGGGACACTTACAGTTCAGTGTAGTATTCATTCTCCCAAAGTTAACTAGGAGGCAGACCATGGCCATGTTGATGGCGGCCGACCTCTCGTTCTGAAGCTTATCCTTGAGGATCTTGCTCGTTTTGCTACTCTTCGCCATAGCATCTAGATAGATATCGGCAAAGGTATGGTTCTTATCGCCCTCGGGGAACCGAGTAAAGCAGGGGGTTTTGTCCTCGAACACGCATCTCAAAAACCGATATTGAATGTCCTTCCGCCAGAGTGGAATGCCGTCGTCCTTCTTGAGATGCCTGATTTTATTGCCAGAGTAGACGGATCCGATCGTGCCATTCGTCTGCTTTCTGGTGGTGGTGGCGGTGGTGGTTGCATTTTCGGTGCCCGTGTGGGACTCGGACTGCGGCCGCGGGGCGGAATTCCGACGGGTGTTCGAGTCTTCTGCCTGCACGCGACGCGAGCTCTTCACGGGGGTCTCTGTGGAGGTTGGTAGAGATTCACGGGACTGATCAGCTTTGTCACGATCGGGTTTCCGATGAGCTGATTCCGCCTCAGTTGGCTTGTCGGCCGACGGCAGACTTGAGCTTGGAGGTGGGCTTCTGGTCGCCAGCAACTCAGGAGCTTTGGAGGAAGGTTTGGGAGAGGTGGTGGTAGCGGTGGTCACGTCGGGACAAGCAGCTTTGGACTCGGCCATTGTGGCATCCGGCGAAGTAGGCCGCTTCTCGTCCCCGTCTGTTGCTTCGACGCCATTCATCTGAGACTGTTCCGTGTGACGTGAGACGGGCTCCGGCTCAGGTTCCAGCTCCGGCTCAGGCTCAGGCTCAGGCCCAGGCTCAGGCTCAGGCTCGGGTCTGCGGGAGGGAGAAGGAGCAGCGTGGGCAGAGGCGGCGGGAGAGGGAGAGGTGTCGCGAGGGAGAAAAGCAGGGCGACTGGCCATCGTGAAGGGGGAAGGGAGAGGCGGTGGGTTGGGAAGTTGGAAGAGAGGAGGAAGAGAAGAAGAGAAGATGGGGGCGAGGTTTAAAAGGGAGGGCGTGGGTTAAATTAGTTAACTAGTTAGTGGTACGGCAGAGAGAGAGTGTGTGTGTGGGAGGACCATGATTTACAGTCAGAGCTGCTTTGCTGCCACCGCGACTTGGCTGGACAAAGCGACTCCCCGTAGGTTTTTTTGGTGTTCGAAAGAAAAATAAAAATAAAAAGAAAAAGAAAAAGAAAAAGAAATAATATCTCAATACAACAAGTTTGACTATAGAGTAGTTACAGAATAACTATGGAGTATCCAATATAGTTATATCGATCAGGTACTACGCATATCAAACACTGCAAAGTAACTAACTAGTTAACTAGTTAACTGTTCAGTAGTATCCAAGTTTGATCTAAACCAACTTTGTTCGATTCAATGGATGCAAATTATAGCATCAAGCACAGCTATCCTAACCACCACAGGAGAGGCTACCAAAAGCTTCCACATGAACTTTCTTAAGATTACAGAGTACATTAGTATAGAGACCAGAACTTGATATCAGGGGGGAGTCCAGGCTACATGTGTGGGAATATGAAAGTGATACTACGTCAGGGCAGATGAATGCTACAGTCTGTAAGTATCAAAAAAAAAAAAAAAAAAAAAAAAAAAAAAAAAAAAAAAGAAAAAAGAAAAAAGAAAAAAGGACCATCCAGATAATGATCCACAGATTCGGCTTGTTTAGCAGATCAGCGAAGCGCGTTGCACGTACCAGAGTGTAGTCAGATCCTCGGCCAAGGCACGTTCATAGTTCCCTTGCTGGGTCTTGTCTTCAACTCTGCTATGATATACATGCATCGCCTTCTGCTGGGGAGAGCATTCACCATCACCACGTCTGGTCCATTTAACTCTATCGTCGGAAATCATGGTGGTCATCAATTGTCATTCCCATATAACTAGCTCCTACGACTGATTCAACACCCCCTTCACACAGCCGAAGACATGCATCCAAGACAGCTGCCTGGTTAATTGGCTAAAGGGGTTTCGGCAGAAGTGTCTGATTTGGCTATTCCGTTTGTCCAAAGCAAGATATATATTTAAAATATATACGGAGCATACGGAGTAATATACATATATATATAATATATACGATGTTATATATATAGGTAGGGGAAGTGCTGGAATGGCTAGAAGGGGTTAGATCGATTACGTATTGGGAAAATCAAGCCGTATCAGGGTGATCCATCTCCCCACGCTATCCCCAAAATGGCCGATTCTAGACTGCAGCCTTACCAAGATAGGCAATTGACCAGACTCCACTCTACCAGAACGGGTTAGCTGGGAAGGAGCTAGGCTTGATCTGGCAAGATGTATGTAACAGTATGTACATCATACCTACGGATGCGGTTTTTGCTGGTCACTACTGCGACTATGAGAAGGCCCGTCGAAGAGGGAAAAAGACGAGTAAAAGAGGAAAAAGAAGAAGAGAGAAAGAGGGAAAAAACAAGAGAGACAAAACAATATCATTCAATCTACTCCGTAGTCTAACGCTCCAAGGTCAAATTTGCTAATCTACACGCTTTGAGCCGCGAACCGTCGCCTCACCCAGGAACCGATGGAGTGCAGCCATCTGAAATACTTCCACATGCTCCACCTTTCACTGGCCTTTTCAACCCGGTGGTGAGAGCTCATCACCGAGAACATGAATGCACCTCCGTGGCTGACCGCGCAGATACGCTCCGGCCCGCAGCGCCAGATACCGAGCCCGAGAAATTTCCCGTGCGCCGCCATGAACGTCCCTATCATCCGGTTGTGCTGCAGACCACCGTCCTCACTCAGCAGGACGGGATACGTGGGCTGCCTGGCCTGGCGCTGGACGATGTAGCTTGTCTCGCCCGGCGTGAGAGCCGCTCGCCTCAAGCCATCTAGCTTCGCCTTCCATTCCCCTTCAGACGCTTCGTCCCCGAAGATGATCCCGGCGCCCTTGCCGCTCCGGATCGGCTTCAGCAGGTAGCCATCCTTTGCCTCCGGCTGGCTTTTGCACCGGAGCACAAACTCCTCCAACTCCGGCGAGCCCGGTATGAAGGTCTCCGCGATGCCGTCCCGGAGCACCCGCGCCTGGTCTTCGCTCAGAACGCCGTGCTGGCCGACCAGCGCGTCCAGCTCCTGCAGAACGATGCCAAGCATTCTCTTATCGTGCACCAGAAACACCGTCCGCAGGTCGTTAAAACAGCGGAGAGCCAGCTGCCGTAACATTTCGGAAGACAATGCTCGGAGTTCGCGTTGGTGCAGCTCCAAGCCCACCTGGTGGATCTCCTCCAGCACCTCTGCGTTGTGGATAAACCTGGCCGACCTGTGACTCGCGGGCAGCTTGCGAGTCTCATCTTTGGCGAGCGCACACAGCTTGTATCCAAATTCAGAGTCTTCACATGGCAGGAGGCGCAGGTCGTCCGGTGTGATGAATTTGGGTGCCGTCCCCGTCCGCCGTTCCACCTCCACGGCAAAGAGGTGGATGTCAATCCCGTACTCTTCGCCTTTCAGCAGGTGCAGTGGGCGGGTGGGATCGAACAAGCTGAGCAGTCCCTTGACAACCTGAATATCTTTTTCGTCAGCAAACTTGAGCTTGTGGGAAGGATACGCATCTCGTGGGGACGGGGTGGGCCGTCTACCTGGTCGGGCTCCAAGACATTTAAGAGGCCCTTTTCTTCGTTTCCCATGTCACTCAGGCCCTGCTGCCCCGCTGCGCTTACGCAGAAGCCGTTGAAAGAGAAACGAGCATTGATCTCGCAGATAACAAACTGCTCTTCGACTGAGCCGGGCTCGGCACCAGGGGTTGCTTCGTCGATGAGAAAGTCGGGCCGCCAGGATCCAAGACACTGGTTGTATGGACGGACCGCGTCGGCAGCTTCATCCGCCATCCACTAGTAGTTTTAATTATCCAGGGTTAGAGAGATATAAGGGACCAAACGCGAAAAGCATAGAAGGGGGAGAAGAAGTAGGCGCGTTTTACCCGTAAAAGATCCTCTTCCTGTGGTTCCAAAGGCATCCTCTCCGGAAATTTAGCCACGCTATCAGTCCACCATCTTTCCACGATATTGGTGATGGCCAGAACCAGCGCCTCATGCAGAGCCTGAATATTCTGGTAATGCTGCGGGTGAACCAGTATGGGATGTGGGCAGGCAGCCTGATAGAATCCTTTGGGCCATGACTCGCGAGAATACTGGCGGAGAAGGTGAGATTCCATCTGTTCCCTCTCTTCCGCTCGAACTGCCACATTCGCACGCAGCGGCACGACGGCCTTCTCGCTGTCGGTTTTCAAGAAACATATCTGCTGGAGACGTGCGCGATCGGCCTGCTCTATCTGAGACTCCTTCAAGACCGCCATGGTGTATGATCGTTCATGCCCTGAAGACTGCGCGAGCTTCACACCTACAAGGCTGAGACGCCGAGCTCATTCTCTCTTGAGTATGTAATTTTATTTTATTTTATTTTTTATTTTATTTTATTTTTCCTGGTGCTGAAGGGTCAGCCCGCGATTACTTAGTTATTACGCCATGCCGCCCGGTAAGGGGGGATTCGCACGCCAGCCCAGGCGATCGTTGCTGCAGGCCTGGGGTGATGTGCATCGGGAACGGGGCGAGCTGGAATGTCCGGAGCAACGACGGAGGAAATCAGTACAAAGTTTGTTTTCGTTCTCCACCACCCAAAGGCGGATGCATCCGATCGATTACGGATTGCATTTCGGGCGACCACTCCCTGGGGCCCAGCTCTCCACCTCGCTAGCCGACGATGCAGCAAGGGTCAGGGAGATAATGCCGCCACTGGCCACATTCCCAGGACACACACCCCTCCCCCCCCGGTCAACGATCAACACCCCACAAAGTAAGCCAGCGCCATTCACCCAGCTTCATCACACATCCCGTCGCCTGGGTTCGTATCCTGATCACGAGATTGCGGGTGATTATTATCAGATCTCTTGCTGAGATGTTAATTTTTGCCACCGTCCAATGGCTTCGTTTGCCTCGATTTTCCGGGCAACGGCACGGATGTCGTGCAGCGGTCGTCGCTGGATTGTGAATCACTCCACTCCCTCGTGCGACGGATTTGCTAATTAAAGAGTCTGATAATCACGTATGCAAACGGATCATTCACCGGGACTGTGAAGCAAAAGAAACGGCGACATACATGAAAGAGCGGATATTAGGGAAAACAATCTCGTTTGCTAATTGACATTCGCGCGAGACTTTGTGCTACTCGCGCAAATTCGGTTTCTCGCGTTGGGCAGGAATAATACGGGCTGCGGGGGGATTTGCATTCGGCAGAACCGCTGGCGTCAGTTGTCTGCAGCAGGCTTGAAGGGAGCTCTCCCGGAATTAGTTATCTGGACTTGCGGGTGTGCCTGTCCTTCTCCCTGCCCGATAAGTGTGCCAGCACTTTGCCAGCAGCCTGTGGCAACCCCGAAATCAAATCTCTATACATTTATTTGAATATTCCGGACCGTGCTAGAGTAAAATAGCTCTTGGGGCCCTAGATCTATCAACACTACGCCCGGGTAGCCAGTGAGGCCCGTCCAAGCAACCAGCATACGTCTCAATCCCTGATTGCCCGTCTCCGCACGCAGTGAAGCAACACGTCGAGCCGCTCAATGCGTTCTTCGCGAATATGTACAGCATTATCCAAGGGTGGCAATATATCACGGTCAGCTAACAAACCTTTTGACCCAAAAATCAGCCAAAGGGTTGCTACAAAGCTTTTACCAAATCATACAAAATGCCGTGCTCCTTGCTTGTAGAAGGAGCCTGTTTTTCCCACCCAACATCAGGTTCCATGCCCCGTCAAACCCTCCAAGCTCCCATGCATTTGTTAAAACCCGAAACCCCCCCCCTCCCCGGTTGCGGTCAATGACGCGACCCTGAAAGAATGTGCAGCGCTCTGAGCCCCGCAAGCAATCTATCGACCAGTCCAACACTAGAGTTGAAAGCCGCCAACTCATCATTGACTTTGAAGCCAATCCCTTCCCTCTCGCTAGCAGTGCTTTCCGCCAGGCCGACAGCCCTTACTAAATAATGTTGCAGTGCTCTAAGCGTGCGAAGCGGGCTCGACACCGCAATTGAGACGTCTTCGGGGGAGTTGGATATCCATATTGTCTTTTTAAGTCTTGGAAATCCGTTAAAGTCAGACCCAGTGACGTGCGTGTATGCTTGCTTAATCGTCAGTTGCAGCTCTTCCAAAAAAAAAAAAAAAAAAAGAAAAAAAAAAAAGGAAAAAGAAAAGAAAAGAAAAGAAAAGGAAAGAAAAGAAAATGAAGAAGAAGAAAAAAGAGGGGGGAGGAAAAAAGCTTTGCGAAAGAGCTGCTTACCTCCCATGAAAGGAAAACAGAGCCAATCCCCGACTTTTGCCCGCCGTGGGAGCACACAGTTTGTGGCTATCTTGTCAAAACTATCGCACGTCTGACCCCAGACAGTATACGGATCTCCGTTATCAGCAGCTGATACGTATGGCGTACCCGTACAATTCAGTAAAATAGGTTGTGGTACCACCTGCTCGGTCAGAGCGTTTAAGAAATTGTGATATATGCCGTCGTTAATATGTATGTCGCCAACGGGAAGCTTTTCGTCTGCGCCGATTCCATTACCTAAACACGCACGAGGACGAGTCCCGAGCACCCGACATACAAGGTAGAAAGCTTCTTCTGCAAAATAACGGCCAGGTTCAGCGACCCATCTGAGATGTTTCTCATCTCCGAAATACTGTCGAATACTCTTGCGTATCACCGTTGCTGCGCTTTCAAAATTTCCAAGTGAGAACCCGCCTCCGATATCAATCGTGCGGATCGGATGTCTCTGGTCCTCTCTGAGACTCTGGTTAAAGTCGTAGACCTCGCGAGTAAACGCTATCGCCTGCCGGTAGGCATCGAAGTCTGCTGCGCTTGAGCCCACATGAAAACAGAGCCCAATCACCTTCATGTTGAGTTCTTGTGCTAATACCAGGAGTTCTTTGGCTTGTGGTAGTTGAACTCCATATTTGGAGCCCAGCCGGACGCGGGAAGATGGGTCATCTGCCCACAGGCGAAGGTACAGCTCTGCGTTGGGAAAATAATCAGCTAGCTTTCGAAGCTCGTCCTCCGTGTCGAACATCGTTTGGGTCACGCCATGCTGTTTGGCATAGAGAATTCCGTCTTCCGACTTGAATGGTGCGGCGTAGAGGATTCGATGTGGCTCAACGCCGAGGTTTAAAATCCGTTGCATCTCGGATTGTGAAGCGCAGTCAAATCCCAATCCATGTTCTGCCAGAATTCTTAAAAAACGAAGGTTGTCGTTGCACTTGACAGCTGCAAATTGATGTTAAACCAAGGCATATTTCCGGGCTCGGGAGCGCCTGCAAGCTCACCGTAGAAAGGCTCTACATCAGAGAGCTTGCTTTCCCACAATTTCAGCTGGTTGTGAATGAAAGGCTCATCGGCAACGAAGAACGACTCTTTGTGACGGATACCTGTTTGCAGATGCTCTTGGATCACTGTGTGGACGGCGGATGGTATGACGCCCCCCGCACAGGCAGGCAGGATTCCTTTCTGGTTAACGACCGGCATCGAGGAGAATCACAAAGCTAGGCGATAAGACTGGGAATGCAACTGTTGCCCTCCAATAACTAGCGTATTTCACCCGATCCTTATATTTATGCAACGTTTGAACAGCTCGTTTTGAGTCCCCCTCTCACATATGTAGTAGCTTGGATGCGAATCCTATGTTTAATCATCTCGATCTTCGCCTCGTTTAACACGGCCGACGAATTGTTCCCCGAGAAGGCCCGCCGGTTGTTGCCCAGGTCTGAACTTTCCGTTGATTCGTAACGCCTTGTCTGTAGGATCGCCACGATGTCCGCTTTTAGAGGCTTGCCGGCACTTTTGTTGCATTTTTCTTTTGCCCCTCTGCTTTCAATTCTTTTGTGGCTAAGTGCTAAAAGAATCCTCGTTCGCATTCAATTGTTTCTATCGGTGCATGCCACTTGTCGCACCCTTTCCCCCCTGCCCCGGCAGCGGTGTGGCTGTCTGAGCATGCAAGGGGGACGAGGATGATAAGTCTGATCGACGACCAATTCACTTTGATGGCGCCGACAAGCCAAACTTTGATCGCCCTTTGCCAGGACGATTTAAAATATTGACTGCAGGCATAAGATGCTGAATTCCTAAAAAAGGTTTGCACATCCTCGCCGACGCTCCCGGCATGCGGGTGTCGGTGCTGGCTGAGCAAAACTCTTACACCGGTAGCTCGTAATATTTGACAAGCGATCGTGAAGCTGCCCGGGTTGCGAGCTTCCGGGATTGGCTATATCGTCGGTTGGCTCTGAATGACGAACTGCGAAGATCAAATACCGCATAATATAGTGAACCCTCCGTCAAGAAGGAGGCGCGGAGAAAAAAAGAGCTCTTAAATCCCTCCGTTCTCTCACTAAAGCATCCGACTAAAGATTCACAGGCAGGGAAAACATACAAAGTGTGATTCGGCATAATGTGGAGTAACCTTCGCAGAGCGTACAGGCCCGCGATGGGAGCTATTGGGAGGTCCCATTCGACTGCCCGTGAGTGTCGCACCCGCAGGTATCCTCCGGCATGGAATGATTACACAGAACACTTATCCAAGTATCTAGGTCATCATAGCTCCATCTTGCAGCTTTATGCCTCTGATATTCGGTGTGCAAACGAACAAGATCACGTCCGTTCCGTTCACGAGCTTCTGGGTGAGACGGGGGTCTTGAAGATCAAACTCGGTTTCGAAGACGATGAAAGTAAATATATGCAACAACTGATCCTCAGCCTACACAAGCACCACGGCCACGGCTTGCCCATTACCCATTCTGCGTCCCGAGGCTGGTTCTGGGACGTCCGACCTCTTCCCGGACAGAATCAACAAGCAGCTTCGAAGCCGGCTCGCTCGGAAACTGCCAGAGACTTCCCCTGGCACACAGACTGCAGCTATGAGCATCTTCCGCCGCGGTTCTTCGCTTTGCAGGTACTACAGCCAGATCGTTGCGGCGGAGGAACGTTGTCGATCCTCGATGCCGATAAAATTGCAGGTCTATTGTCTCCAGCAACAAGAAGATCTCTCTCCAGACCCGAATATCGCATAACCGTCCCGGCAGAATTCATCAAGAGTGACGAGAGACATATTACTGCGCCTCTTCTCAGCAAGGATAGCGGCAGCGGTGCAGCTGAGCTACGTTTTCGCGAAGAGATCCTCGAGCCCTTGACCAACGGCGCGAAATTGGCGTTGCAAGAGTTTGGAGAGAGCCTTCAGAGCCCCAACGCAAAGGCTGCGACACTACACCTGACGCCCGAATTGCTTCCTCGAGGGTCGATTATTCTCATAAACAATAGACGTTGGCTTCATGCGAGGAGTGAGGTGAAAGACCCACGTCGCCACCTGCGCCGAGTGCGATGGGACGCCAGGCCGTTTGCTGCTGAAGAGGCATTGAGCCTATGAGCATCTTGCGTCAACGGTGATGGGACTCGGTTGATTGTGGAGGGTTGACGACATTAACCGACATCTCCTCCGTATGTTAGCACATATCTGACCACTTAGATCAATGATCGACAAACGACCTTACGAGGAACTACGGAGTGACCCCTGCCATCCACCCGAGGCGATCTTGGAGTCCAAATTGAGTTTGATTCAAGGGTTTCGGAGGATAGTTCGAATAGGCCGGCTTAGCGTTGACACTTTTCAGGGAATATTTGGAGCAGGGAATATTTAAGTTTGGCTGGAATCAAAATTGCTGGTCCATCCGCCACTGATCGAGCTGGTGCCCAAGTGTGCAGTAGTCATATAACTTAATAGGGGAAGCAACGTCAAAAATTGACTCCACATCCCGCGAAAAAGAGAAAAAGAAAGAATATCCATCGTATGCACGCAGTCACACAGCCCAGCCCGATGTGTTCAGTCCACAGCTAGCTGAAGGTGGCGAGATCTCGTCTAACATATTGCCGCCCGTCACTCTTCACGCAAGCCACAAAAAAGAAACGTGCCAGAAGGATGATCGGGTGAAAGACAGAGAGCACATCTGCAAATGCATATTTCCATTTCAACCGAACCATTGCTGACATGCTTGTCTTGACACCCAAGTGGCTGCGCATGTTACTGCGCAGCTCCGCTAAGAGGGGCGCGCAATGCCATCCCTGGTCAGACTCCGAGTCTGCCTTCGTGCAAATCGGGCATGGCGACCCGGAGCGCCGGAGCGCGAAGGGAATGTGCGCGAGTGAGCCGGGCTATATGTAACGACACTGGGCACGCCCGGGGGAAACAGACGCTCTTTGGCCTGTTGGTCTGTCCTCATCTCGTCAACCAAGGAAACCGTCATCTTTGAAGAGAGAGAGGGGAAAAAAAAAAAAAAAAAAAGAAAGGGAAGAAAGGCTATATGAGAAACAAACCAGCATGGCGCCAGACCACTACTCACTCCAGGATATCCTTGCGATGGCCATGGTCCATCCGTTCTACTCTGCTGCAGAATATCCCCCGACGCCAGAATCTGCCTCTAAGATCCTAGCAGCCGCCCGGCTCAATAAACAAAGTGTCCTCGACCTCAAGCGTTTTCCTCTTACGCGGAAAGAGTCGCTGTAGGTACATGCATGCTTTGTATCCTCAGTTCCCGCTCACCTTCTTGCTGTGCGATTACACCTTTGCTAAAAAGAGCGAATAAAACCGCGTAGGTACCGCACAATCCAGAGACTATCTGCGGATCCTGACCCTCGAAATGGATACCGCCAGCAAGCATATATCAGCGTTACCGGCGGAGGGTCAGGCGGCGTGCCCATGGTCTTTGTCACGGACTCTGTTGAGAATAGACGGCAGCGGGACGTGACAGGCGCACTGGTCAAACATTGTCGTCTGATCGAGCCGGGCGATTGGATGCTCACGATGCACATTGCAGGGCACTTTTACCGGTATGACTACGCCGCTAACATTCATGTATCGATAGTATTATGGAGCTGATAGGATCTAGGGCTCTTGATTTGATGACGGAGATAGCTGAACAGGCCGGCGCAGGCGTCTTCTGTGCCGGAATCTACATGCCCTATGCTGATGTTGTCAAAGCGCTCATACAGTATCGAATCAATGTCGTGGCTGCAGATGGCAGCCAGATCGTCCAGCTCGCAGCTTACATATCTTCGCTTCCTCCCGAGGAACGAGAGGGCATCAATGTTGACAAGGTATTATACACGTCTGAACCCTTGGTTCGCACACAGAGGGCTTTCATCAGGTCTGTCATGGGGCCGGTTACCATCTGCTCCATTCTCGGCAGCTCGGAGGCCGGGACGTGGGCCGTGGCGAATTTAGACTTGACCGGTGACACAGACGACGACTGCACGGAATTTATCTTCGACACTCGATCAATGGTGATCGAAATCCTTCCACTCTCCGTAGAAGACCCCGACCAAAGCGAAAGCACTGCCAGCCTGGCTGAACTCCCCGAAGGTGAAGCAGGAATTGTCGTCCAGACTTCGCTGCAACGATTACGGAATCCACTGGTGAGATACGTGTCCGGCGACGTGGGATCCCTCCATCCGTTGCCAGCGAGCGCCCTGGCTAAAATCCCGCCCGCCGAAGCTCAACATATGAAGCTCCTGCGATTGTACGGACGTGATCGTCGCTTCAGCTTCAAGTGGTCCGGCGCATACTTTGCCTTTGATCAGGTGGAGGCGCTGATGCGCACCGAGAATTACGGCATCCTGCAGTGGCAGATCGCCCTCAGCTACACGGATGGCACTCCGGAGACCGCCCTAGAGATACGTATCTTCCGTCCGGACGCGGACAATCCCAAACTCGTATCTACCAAGGAGCTGGTCGCGATACTTGAGAAATTTTTCGGGCTGCTTCCCATTAATGAGATGCTTTTCCGTGTGACTTTCGTTCAGAGCACCGAAGAGCTTGAGCGGAGCAAGACCGGAAACAAGGTGATCAAGTTTGTGGACCGTACAATGAAGGAATAAATATTGAACGGGAGATGCACACAACCTGGGCTCTCCCTCCCTTTCACACAGATCAATATTATTGAAACACGTGGGGAGTTGGGAGTCATAAAAGCAATCCCAGCCTTGCATCTTTCCTTTGCCAGCATTAGAGGGGAATCGGAGACGACTCAACTAGTATTTTGAGGATTGATTTCAGAGACAAGAATGAAGAATGGTTTACGAATGACATACCCAAAGAGATAGTAAATAGAAGAAATTTCTTGACACTCAGATATTATTCCGTTACCGTATGTACCATTTTGCTAACTAATAACTACCCAGTAAAAGCGAGCGGAAAGAATCCGTCCTTTTTTTTTTGTTGGTTCTTTTTGTCCTTTTTTTTTTTTTTTGTTTTTGCTTTTTGATTTTATCCTTTCTTCATTGCTTTGCCCTCATGAAGAATAACTGGAATCACACCGTCCGCCCTGTATCGTCGGGGCCATTTTCCAAGCTCGAACAAATTAGAGATTCGAAGAGGTCAAGACGCCGGTGAAAACCTCCAAGAGGGCGAGCAAGGGATATTAGCATTCACCCGGAAGGTAAAGAGAGCAACAACGGAAAAAACCACACTCCGCCTCCCAGAACTCATTTGCCAATGACGACGCGCTTCGAAAAAGGACGATGACTCGAGAAAGCCCGCGCGCGCGCTTTCAAAGTCGAAAAATCCATTCCATCTGAGTGTGCGTGTTCAAATCTCCACTTTAAATTTCTCCTTCGCATCATTATGATAAGAGTTCGAAAGAAAACGAAATCGTCCCAAAGGATATCGAAAACTTTTTTGTAGGCTAATAAACCTCATCGAACCCCGCAGATGGAAAGAGAAAATCTGTTTCCCGCCCAAATACCGTGGGCCGGCTGGAAATTCAAACCAACGCCGCTATGCAATGCAAAACAAAAAGAACCCGTCTATTAACCGCCGTCGTTTCGCCCTGCGTGACAACCGAGGAGGGACACTCTTAGTGCCATGTAAACGTTCCGAAGCCCCAAATGACATCTATTAACACCAAGATCTCTCCGTCCAGTTATTTTTTTTTTTGGAAGGCGAAAAGAAAACAGAGACAAGGAAATTGTCACTCTTTGAAGGTCAGGTAGAATCGAAGCACGTAAACCGATGACGAGCTGTAGAGACACAGCGGTAAAAGGTCATAACGAGAACAAACATAAAATACAGACAACGCCCCGTGAAATCAAAAAAAAAAAGGAAAAAAACTGTAGGATAAGAGATCTATTTAAAACGCACGGATCGATGCAGTTCGGGCAAACATTAGATGGCATGAAAATCGTAAAGAGCACTTTTTTTCGGAGGGAATCAAAAAGCACAAATGCGTTCCGGCTCGGCAATTCGCTCGAGCTAGCTCCTCTTTCAGCAGCGGCTGAACGACATAGGGGGTATCAGAATTAAGCGGTCGTAGAAAGAGGAAAAAAGAGCAACGCTATCTATGATGTTCATGCAATCTCGGTTGGACAAGCCCAACGACCACCATGCGAACAAGGCCCGGAAGCAAAGAAGATCGGACTGCATCGAAGAGCGCATCTAAACCGTAACCGAATCGACGAGTAACGAGCAAAAGTAACGAAAAGCAAAGCATCGATGAAAAAGAAATTCGTCGCAGGTCATGACCAAAACCATTCAGAGACAAGAATTTGGGAAAAAGTAAGTCTCGGTCTGATCTATTCTTCTTATGTCGAGACGAGACTCGTCAAGAAGAGAAAGATCCAAACCAAGACCCGCATGGTCATGGGAAGAGACTGATGAATGGTTTTACCACCAAGAAGATGGCCCGGTGGGACCAGATGGGTTGCCGTAGCCGCCTCCACCGTAGCCACCGCCGTATCCGCCGTAAGATGGAGCACTGCTATAGCTTCCACCATAGTTGTTGGCGCCACCACCATAACCACCGCTGTAGGATGGAGTACCACTCATTGGAGGACCACCACCGCCCATGCGACGCATATCACGAGTGGCATTGGCACCACGGCCTCTTCCACCACCACGACCGCCGCCACGGCCGCCGTATCCGCTGCCCTCACGAGCAATATTTTCCAAGAAGGCCGGGACTTCCTGGTGAGCTTCTTTGAGTAATTCGATCAAGTCACGGACGACACCGCGGTTGCCACGGTTGAAGAAAGCTGTGGACAGACCGGTGTTACCAGCACGACCAGTACGGCCGATACGATGGACATAGTCATCGATGTCGGTGGGGAGATCGTAGTTGACGACGTGAGTAACATTAGGGATATCGAGACCACGAGCAGCAACAGCAGTGGCAACGAGGATAGGGCAGCGGCCGTTGCGGAAGTATTCAAGAGCCCGCTCACGCTCACGTTGAGTGCGGTCACCGTGGATAGCAGTTGCAGGGAAATTCTGGTTGATAAGGAACTCAGATAGAGAATCAGCCATGCGCTTGGTCTCGACGAAAATGAGAGTGAGTCCAGTTCCATGGGTGTGGAGGATATCGAGCAGAACGGAGCGCTTGTCGGCGTCTTCGACGTATTCGACCTTTTGGGTGATGTTCTCCGAAGTGGATCCGACACGACCGACAGACAAGAACACATAGTCCTTCAAGAAGTCGCGGGCGAGCATCTGGATGTCACGAGGGAATGTGGCCGAAAACATGAGGGTCTGACGTCCGTTGACAGGTGGCATATCCTCTCCCTCGACGATGCGGCGAATCTGGGGCTCGAAACCCATGTCCAACATGCGATCGGCCTCATCAAGGACGAGGTACTTGATATTGCAGAGAGAGATACGTCCACGTTCGATCAGATCGACAAGACGGCCGGGAGTAGCGACAAGAAGGTCACAGCCACGTTCAATCTGGCGGAGCTGAGAACCGATATCCGCACCGCCGTAGACGACGCATGGGCGAACCCAGGAACGGTAAGCGAACTTGCGGGCTTCATCGTAGATCTGAGACACCAATTCACGGGTAGGGGCCAAGATCAACGAGGTCGGGTAGGCTTTTCGCTGACGGCCATAGCTGAATTGGTTAGCGTTTTGTGTTGGGACCGCGGAAGGGCCGTTTTTAAAAGCTTGAGAGAGAATTGGGAAGAGGAAACCGCCAGTTTTTCCGGAACCGGTCTGAGCACAGGCCATGAGGTCACGACCACCCATGACAATTGGGATGGAATACTTCTGGACTGGGGTCGGTGTCTTGTAGGTGGCAAGTTTGATGTTGGATATCAAATGGTCATCCAGGGGTGGGTTTGTGAAGGCAGTCACTGGCTCTGGAACATCGTGACCTGAGGCCTCGACAGGAATGTCATCGTAGTTGGCGAAGTTGATGCCGGTATGCTGCTTGGATGGGTCGTTGGGGACGCCGAAGAGTTCACGTTCAAGACGGGCATTTGGTGGACCGGGGATATGCTTTCCATCGCGCCACTGACCATCACCGGATCCACGGGCAGCACCGCTACCGGCACCACCGTGGCTCTGACCGCCGCGATGACCAGGGTGGCCATAGGCATTTGGATCGAAACGAGCACCACCGCCACCACCAGCAGCACCCCAGGCAGGGGCACCGTTCATATTATTTGCTCCTCGAGGAGCCCAGTTGTTGGGAGGAGCACCACTTTTACTTCATGAATTAGTAACTACTCGAAAAGAAGGGGTGGTGTAAAAATGGGGGCAAGGACACGTACTTGGGACCCCAAGAGCCAGGGTTCATTGGAGGACGACCTTGTGGAGCAGCACCATCGACAGGCATGGTAGGGCCGGCGCGTTGCTGACCACGGAGGTGGGGAGGAATGTACGGGGCACGACCGGTGGCATGGCTAGGGGCGTGTTGGGAGTCCTCGAGCGAGAGGCCAGCCATTTTCAAGGAATCAGCCATGATTGAATATGGATCTAACGGAGGGACTGATGTTAGCCGGGGAAACAGTGGTATGAAAAAATTTCAAGATTAAAAAAAAAACAAAAAAACCAACCAACGTAGACGGTCAAATCGGACGGAAAGGGAGCACAACATACTGAGTAACAGATGATTATTTGAAATGTTGATTGTTTTTCTTTTCGCTAGTGTGTCTGGTTTCACAGGGTTCAGCTGCTCGAGAAGACCTGGGACAGGAGTTCAGACAACTGATGTGAAAGGAGAAAAGAGCGACTGAGACAGAAAGCAAGTTTCTCAAAGGGACGACTCTTCTCTCAGACTGTGAATCTGGGGTTGTGTTGTGAGGGAGACCTTAAAAAAAAAAAAAAAAGAGAGACAGAAAAACAGAAGAAAGGTAAATCTATCTCTCTCGAATCTAAAGGTCTAATCACGCGAAGCTGATGGAGAAAGGAAGGAAGAAAGACAATCAAAAGAAAAGAAAAGGAATAACAAGGAGACCTGTAGAAGCTCAGGCTGAAGATGTGGTGTGTTTGAGAAAAGGGGGGAATGGAGGGAGGATGTGAAGGATGAAAAGACGCGAGTTTGATGGCGAAGAGGTTGTGAAGAAGAAGAAGAAGAATAAGAACGAAGAGGCGAGAGAAAGGAAGAAAGAAGAGCGAGTGGGAAAATTACCAGCCCGAGCTTGTCCTCTTTGGGACTAGTAGGGCTTCTGCTTCGAAATTTTTTTTTTCTTCTAAAAAAATGCAAAATACCCAAATAAAAAATTAAAAATCGAAAAAAAAAATTCTAAAGGGAACAAGAAAAAAGAAATTTTCAAAAAAAAAAAAAAAAAAAAGCTTCACCGCAAGCCGAACAACAAATCCCAACCAGCGAGACAACACAGCAGGCGAACGGTGCCTCGGGACTGACAGGTCATCAGAAGTTCGCCCCCAATGCTTGTCCTGCCCCGATACCTGCATCCCCAGCCTACTTGCCCGTGAAATCTCTGTCTCCCTTCAACCAGGAAAATCGCCGAGTTTACCAAGATCGCGGGAGAACACGCCCAGGGGCTCCTCCAGCCTTATCGCGGCGATGGACGCGGCCTCGAAAAGTCAACCTTTCGTCTACGGCCAATGAAAATGGTCACGACAGCGTTGGCGAAAAGCGACTCCTCGTTCGAAACAACTTTTCGCCGCCGCGCCCCCCGTCCTTTGCCACCCCCCGGCATACGTACATAGTTTTCTTCCACCGCACGCATCGTCATCGGAGGCAGAACTGGCCAACCGTGATTGGGCGCAGGATTCAATCCAAGCCTTGGCCGTCTCTCCTTCGCTCGGGTTTTGGGCTTGTCTCTTTTTTTTTCTTTCCGCCCTCTGATTCATCTTCTCAAAAGGACAGATCATAGCCGTCTGGGAAACCCTCAAAATTATCCCCAAAAAAAAAAAAAAAAAAAGGAAAAAAAAAGGAATTAGCGTGAACTGACATGGGCACAACACAACAGCCTTGGTCGGGGAAGGCGTCAGGAAAATTGGAATAGTTACTGTAACTACGTAGTGAGCCAAAAAAGGTACTTATGATCTCAGAAGACACAGGAGATTGGTCCAATTCGAAAAGGCTGGCACCTCCTCGTATAACTGACTCTAAATGTAGACAAATGCATTTCCGCTCTTTTGATGAGTCTCACAGGAACAGGACAAACTCTCTGATCCAAGTCTGTTGTAGCACACTGACTACTAACCTACTGTCCTCCGAGACTTGAACTAGCAAAGTCGGTGGCAACCAGTTTGGTGAAGATGCTTTTGGGAGTCTGTTGCCGGCCCCGACCTGGAGATTGGATGCAACGATGAACCGAGAAAGCCACAGTTGCTTCCAAACGCGAGAATTGCCCGACACGTCCCCCAGTTTCTATACGGCTCTGGGTCAATTCGCGGAAAATTTTCGAGAACAAAGAATCATCTATTTATTTCGGCCAAAAATGCTAGTGTGGGCGATGTATATAGCTAACAGGCCTTCAAAGGGGAACTGAAAATTTCCGAGCAACAATCACCCGAAACCCTCGCCAGGAATGTCCCCGGTGTGTACGGAGTGCGTTATGTAGGAACACGCTGCCGAAAAGGTCAAAAAGGAAAGATGATCCAAGGGAGATAGCTAGAAATAGGATCAAATATAAATATCATCTGTTTCCCTCAAATCCAGCTCCGGCCAGCGCTCGTCACTTCCTCCCAGAAAGCCCGTCCTCCCATATCGCACACACTGTCCATCCACATCACCTGCACCATCACTTCCTTCAGCTCTTCCCACGTGCGTGGCCCTCCAGAAGCGAGGACTTCTACAAGTTTGTCGGCAAACCACCCCCTATCCGGCGTGTTTCTCGCCGCCATTCCCCCCAGCACCAACGACCATAGCAGCATCTCACCAGCGGGCCCCCAGGCGGTCAACGGCTCCGACTCAGCCAACGCTGCTCTTGTCATCGATGTTATCCGCTTAAACGGTCGGTTTGCGGCCGGAAGTGGGAAGATAACAAGCATGCTGTATATCATTGCCGCAAGGCGACAAACCTCGTATGTCTTGTGGTGCTGGATGGATTGCTCATCTAATTCATAGATAGAGGGTAGTGAGACGAGGCTATATTGGATCCAGTTGCGGCGATCAGCGATGCTGGCCAGCTCGAGGTTTGGGAGGACGCCTTGGGAGTACAGGTTTACGACGTTGCTGTAGTCCCGCATGTTCTGAAGGACATCGCAGATGTTGTACGGCAAGTTGGCCTTGAGGATGGGGTCCGTTTGGCCGTCATCAGCCAGCTCGACACTGTTCATCATCGTCGGCCAATGAGGTGTTCGCCCCTCCGCACTTTCTTTGAATATGGGCACAAATGGGAGCCGCGGTCTGACAAGGTATTTGGTTGATAGCATCACAACCGACCTGCAGGAGTGAGTGAGTAACCCATGTCTCATATCCTTCATGCGAACAGACGGGAATCACTTACGTTGACAATGTCACCGCTAAGCCAGGCAATTTCATCTGTGAAACACCACCTCTCATCTCAATGAGCGCAAGGAGACCCTTGACATGATGATCGTTCAGCGATAGTCCGCCATACACATCCAGCCACTGGAGGTTGCGCAGTGGTGCTCTCGGCCACGTATCGGGCACGCTCCATTCGGAATAATCAATCCGATTAAAAGCCATACACAACACGGCGAGAATGACCTCATCCGAGCACGCCTGGGATGGGTCCTGCATCATTCTGTTCAACTCTTTGATCGTCTCAGTCTCACAGACAATCTGCTCTAGTTTCTCCTCTCTTGTTTGCGGGAGAAACTGCCCACCCTCGAGTCGCTTTCGCGTCTGCATGTGTCCCGCAGCACCGTATAGAAATGCAGTAAAGAGGGGAGGACTGGTCATTGCCCGGGGCATCCAGTTCTCAGCTGCTTCCTCTCGATCCCATTTTTGGTTTGAAGCACCTAAAACCAGTCCAGGCCAAAGCTCAAAGGCAGCTGGCTGGTAGTCAGCAAAGAGTGGCCAGTGCACACATACATACATACATGCACAGCACTCAAACCTTCCCGCCTTATCAACCTCTGCGAGGAAGCCTCAAATACGATAGTGGTCAAAAAGATAGAGAGAGGACTTGACGGGTAGAAAACAGACTGACCGTATCGCATCAATTTGCTAATCATCGATTCGCCCAACATTGACGGATATACGTGGGTAGGGTTAGACAGCCAGGCCGTCAATTGGTTAAATGGACCATCGACATGCCTCTGTGTAATTCCCGGGCGAGTATTGGTCCGGGAAACATACGTTGCGCCGCAATCAGGTCGGTGTAATGCTAGGGACAATGGTGAAGCCCTACTCGGGGAGGGCTGAATTGCTTTGTCTTCAGCCTTAGCGGGAGGATCCTCTAATTCTCTAAACGGCGGGTTCGAGGATGGCTTTAACTCGTCGTCCGAGAGTGTAGGTGAGCCTTGCGAGGAAGGCCATTTCGGTTGATGGATTACCTGCTTGGAACCGGGTAATGGAGGGCTTAAGATCTTTGCATACGGTTTCTTCGCGCTGCTCTTCTCTGATCGCCCAGCTCGGTGTTGACGCCAGATATACTTACTGGCATGCGATCGGATGACGGTCCGATTATGTGATTTTTGAACCTCAGATATCGGATTGACGCTGACAAAGTGGAAAACCTCTTGGGGCGGCTTGGACGCCTTCACCTGTCCTTCATTCGGTGACGACACAGGCAGATGCTCCAAAGGTCCGAGCTTACGGTTCTTTGATGGCATTGGTGCTCCTTTTTTACCCGAAAGAATCACCTTCCTCGGACGCTGGACCGATGTGGAGCCTGCAGGTAGATGGGGTATTATGTATTTTCAGCGCATATTCCTCCGGAAATAGAGAGGTGAGAGTCAATTGGGGAGCTGCCTATCAACAGCCAACCATGAGTTTCATATCGCTCAGCTCTTGGTGTCCGCGTTGCAGGTTCTTCTGCGACTCGTATATGCTTGCAGGAGTGAAAATCTTCTCACAGCTTGACTATTCCAACGAGCGTTGGACCTGAGCGGAGCTAAGCCACGTGTTTTTCTTTTGGAAAAACCAACAAGCAGGCAACCAAACAAAAAGAAAAGAAAATTAAAAGATGAGAGCCACGCGCACCCAGCTGCCGGGACGTATGGGATGTCGGGTGTATGTCAATGTGCACCCAGGAGCTCGAGAAGGACCGACGATGGGTGATATGATCAGAAGCAAGGGAGGGCGACGACTTCAAAAATTACAGGGGAAAAGAAAGCACTCAGCAGTCCGTATCGACGGAAGGACGGCTTATGGGCAACTCCTCTTGAGCGGGAGGTATGAAGGCTGTTTAAAACACAGCGGTAAAGCTGTTTATTACACATTGCTGCCATACTCTGCGTAACTGCATGGCAGCTCCTTTCGAGATGTCGTGCGTCGTCGGTCGATGCGGGCGTTCTCTCCAATTTGCTGCGGTGTTACGGACTCCCGTATTGGCGGCAGAGGCAAGCGGATATTTGAGAAATAAAGCAAGCGTGCCAAGCAGCCCCCCTGGTCTGTCCTAGGCACAGCAGGCCAATGATGGTGTCCATTGGAGTGAGGGAAAGAAAATCGCTCCCGACAAAAACAGCCATTCTGGATCCCATAAGCTGCAGATCAAATGGGGTCAAATTCAGACCTGTTGCACGGTGTGTCACCTCTTCTGTCGGCACTTGCGCATTTGCACAAGGAAACAATCAAACCAATTGGTGACCGCCCAAGCGGCTGTTTGGTCGTGTTGACGAGGCTGGTCCATGTCCGCAACCGGCTTTCGGGCGCTCACCGGCGTTCTCTGTCCCATGAGTGTTGACTCGCTACTCGATGGTGCTGATGGCAAATAAGATTACACGGTCAAGCTTTTCACAGAGCTTGAGAGCAGCAAGCAGCTGGAAATAGCTATTATCACTAATCTTCAACTCGGTGATATCCTCATTCCGTCTATCTCAAGACCACAGATCACACTGCATATTCTCCCATGAGAATTGAGAAAGGACTCGGATACTGGCATCTAGCGACAGCAACCAGCAGAGGAAGAAGTCTAAGCAGTGTCTAACTTAACAGCCATGCTTAAGGAAACACACACTCTCTCTCTCTCTTCTCTCTCTCTCTTCTCTCTCTCTCTTCTCTCTCTCTCTTCTCTCTCTCTCTTCTCTCTCTCTCTTCTCTCTCTCTCTTCTCTCTCTCTCTCTCTCTCTTCTCTCTCTCTCTCTCTCTGTGTGTGTGTGTGTGTGTGTGTGTGAGAGAGAGAGAGAGAGTGAGTGGGTGAAACTGGGGTGGGATGCAATCATGCCAAACACATCTCAGCTACTGTGCAGGTTTGCCGTTTCTGCGCGAGTCTCCTAAGCGAAATATCTCGCGCTTTTGTTCTACACTTGGGGATGCGGCCGCCATGCTGTCTTCTGGACAGCTACACACTTAGTTAGCCAATTGGTGGTCTGGATCTTGTCATTCCATCGCATCCCGCTATAAGGTTTCGGGCAACGTGGGAAGAGCGCGTTCTCCATTCCGGTCCCCAAGTCCTCGACTGGGACCACGAGGTATCGTTCACGAACTCTAACCGACGACGACAGGGGAAAAGATAGTGCATGTAAATCCGTGCATTTGTATTATGCCTTGATGATTACTATTTACAGAGTGGCAGATAGCGTGGATCTGTCGCACAAGAAAGAAAACTCTCCCAACGGGGCAACCGTCACTGTGGAGACCTCAACTCCTATCTTCCTCGTGTTCATGCACGGCGGCGCTTGGGAATGCAGGCAGTTGGCTGAGGAGCGCTAGGGCTGGTGCTTGGAGGTTGGGTGGGAGTGCGAGTATCCGCTGGTGGGATGCTAATCGGGACACCGGCCTTGGAGCATTGGTCCACAACGATGTTGGAGACGGCTATAGCCGAAAAGGGTACTATGGTCAGGAACTGCTCTTCCCAAGTAGAGGGCGGGTAACATACAGATGCGGGCTTCAATGTTGGGGCAAGCCTTTTCAACGCAAGGCGTGATCTTTCCTGGAAGTTCGGGCTTGGCGCAGTGGCACTTGAAGTCGGTCAACTTCTCGCACCCGTCGTTGCCGAGAGCATCGATGAAGCACATGAGCTAAAAGACAAGTATTCTGTCAGAGGGTGATGTGTTATAGTCAATCGACGGGACAAGCTTACGGCGCAAGGTGGGATATTTGGAATCTGGGCGCTGGCAATGCCGGCAGCGGCCAAAGCAACGAGGGTGTGAGAGAACTTCATCTTGATTCAAAGAATTGTCAACGGCCAACTGACGACTAGAGCACAGAATCTGAGAGAATAACACTGGCTTGTTCCGCAATCCTTGAGGCGAGCTGGTAAACGGGGGGAGACGAGGGTCCAGTAGGCTCCTTTTATATCTATTTCAATGCCTGCCTCAGTGTCTCACTTTTGGAGGATAGCGAGCCAAGTTGCATCCGCATGGACCATAGGCTCCAAACACAACCCATCTTCGCCTTCGTTTACTGGTTTCCTGGTTTCAATGGGAGTCTATTGGAATTAAGCACGCGGGGGTGGAGCCTCTAAGGGGGAAATTGAATCTTTTCACATGTGTTGTGGCCTCGAGGACCGAGGAGGGAACCAACATGTGTTTCCCGGCGAGAAAGAACATCAAAAAAGATAATAATCGCACCCCAAGATTGCGGGTGTATGTCGGCTGTCAGGGTATGAAGGGCGCACCTTCATGCATGCAGGACACAAGTAGTCACCAAAACATGGACCTGCCAATCCTACGTCTTGGAGACTATCATCGAATCTCAGGGCAATTGTGATCGTCTCTGCGAATATCCGAGTGGGTGGCCAGCTTGACCATTTGGCGGTTTTCCCCGCCTAGTTAATCCTTAAGTTCACTCGGGGCGGAGATGGTACAAGGGGACAGCAGCTAAAATGCCAGCGAAGGTCGAGGCTCGAGCCTATGGTTAGTCAGGGCCACGGCCATCCTTCCCATGGATCCTTGGTCTCCCAATCGAAACCCTCCGCACTATGAAGACGATGTGGAGCACCAGAGGTGACGACGGGTCCAATCAAAGATCATTGTTTGTTTGTGGGTAAGGATCACGGATTCGATTTATTTTTGCCAGCTCCCTACCTTTGCCCATCGATCGTTGACGATATACTCCGTAGTTATAGTACAACTTAGTTAACCTATCTAGTTACATCGCTCTGCATATACGCTGGGGGATAGCTCGCGGAGCACGCGATGACTAGATGGCAGCGAACCGGCCATCATATGTAGATCGATTATCGGTTAGCTTCCGAGAATCCTCCACTGCCAGCAAATGCCGATGGCTGGAGTTTTCTCCGCGTTGGCCCGTGTAACTGCTTGCGTATTCCGTACATATATACGGAGTACAAGTTTATAATAATTACTCTAAGTGTGCATGCTATCTTTGTTTAACCCTTGCCTACTTATACTTTATGATCTCGCCCCGTTCTCCGTACTCTGGAGTTACTTCACTAAACCAATAATTAGCGCATCTCCTAGATGAATCCATGTAAAACCCTTGCATGAATATGGGAAACAACCCACCATCATGATGCCGAATCTGCCTTCGCCCTTCCAGTCAATTGACTGTAAATGATCCACGGACGAAGTACAGTATCCTTGGTATCGACGGTTGTCAGAAGAAGGCAACAGGCAAACAATTGTTGACGGGAGTCTGCAGAAATGTACCCGCTTAAAGTTGCTTTCTCTCGTAGGTGGGCGCCACACTATTCGTTAACGGCAAACACTATTACTGTTGAGATTCTCCCATGTGATGGAGCTGAAGAACAAGTCCGGTCAGACATAGTTAGTCCATATACTCTAGGAGTCTAGGTTGCGGATCCCGCCGTTTCCTATCCACTCCATTGCCTGCGAGATGGGGACAGACCAGCTGAGAAGAATCTACAAGAACAAGCGAGTACTCCGTATAATGAATGTATATAACTAGAAAGTCCCACGTTGCTAATTCTACATATGCCTGTGGGCTGCTGAGAAGAGGACTTTGAGGCTGGTAAAACCCTTGACCACCACATATTCAGGTCTGATATACGTAGCACCAGTTCTGCGGGGTGCATATGTATGTAGCAAGAAACATACCGTCGTATCCCACCTACATAATCCTTCAGGGCGAGCAACGCCGCACATTACCACGCAGGACATGCGACAAAATCCCATCTGGCGCTGTGGTATAACGAGGCTCAGCAGAAATGCGGTATAACCCTACCAGACTGAAGCCCACGCATGAATAGTACAGTGTACGGCCGCATTGGCCAACTCTGCTCGTGCTCTTCCGGGTCGGACTCCCACAGCATCGGAAACATGCATGTGCACTCAACTCCTTTGTTCCGAACAAATGCGTCATCGATCCCTCCCGATCCATCCTTGCTTTGTTTCAAGAGTCTTCTCGGCAGTACTCCAATTTTCTGATTTCTTTGCATCTCAGGTTCTTCGATCTATGGAGCATAAGAGATGTGACAGGGCTGATGATGCTGATCGTTAGAAATACTAGGATTCACTAGGTCACCGCTTGGAGGGATATCGTATTTGACAGACGGGGAACCGAACCGCGTCTGGACACGCCGTACGAATTACCCGCATGTGCCTTAACGCTAGGCTTGTAATAGGAGCGTAACAACCTTGTGCCTCTTTTAAAGCGAAGCTTTGTCGGAATCATACGGTGTGAGTTCGGTATAGCAGAGACATATGGAGATGGGATTATGAATGCAGAGCTCGACTACATGTGTCGGGCGAACGGCGCATTAGACACGTCGTGACAGTCAATACCATGGAGCATTTAATGGCGCTGAGATAGGAGCGCCATTCCAGCAAATGTGAGATCCGGATGTCGCCGGTCTGCGGGGAAGAACTCGCCCGTCAAGGGAGTTGTTGTGGCGCCACAAGACAGAAATGCAGCGACGGGCTGATATGATGGACACGATCGGATATCGAGGAAAAAGGCTAACTGGGACCTGATAATCCAAATCTCCAATTTTGCGCACGTTTTTGCCCCGTTACAGAAGACAGCCATGTGGCTGTGTCTGTATATCGCTTGCTTGAGGGAAGAGCTGGGGAAGGGAATATCATATATTTGATATCCCAGGCAAGATCTGCAATCTCCCAACCCTCTAGCTAAAATCCTCCTCATAGTTGGTCCAATACAAAAGCTCGGTCGTAAGGGCTAGGTTTGTACCTGAAGTGTCGGAGGAGACCTATCACGAAAGCATCGCTGGTGGTGAGAAAACCATGAGGACCAGTTTTACGGGTGACACGAAGAAGCATGTGAGATATTCACCTCGCATATTGTGTAAAGGCATACGCCACCAAGCAAGCCCAAGTAAGACTTGTCCTGATGCCCCGCAGATTACCATACCTTGCGGTCCGCAGATGCCAGAAAACACGATTCCCGGTCCAGTTCTGACATCCGAAAAATGCTTCCACCGCGGGCCTGACAATTTTACCATTCCTCGTCTTTGGCGCTGGCGTTCACGACCAAGTCTATCAGGCAGTATTTCACGTGTTCGACTTGTGCGGCGGCCTCTACGGATCCGAACGCAACATTCCACCCACACAGGCGGTTTTTGGACATTTTGGGATCATATATAAATTTGATCGCTTCGCGATGTCTGGCTGCCTCACCATCTTGTCAACAAGCTCAATAGAAGCAAAAGGTCACTTGGGTATATGGATGTTGCAAGCGTTATAATTTGTCTCCTATAGATGTACCTATCTATATACATTAACCACTTACCCACACGGATAGACGTATCCCAAACCTCATATGGAATTTCTGAGAAGGAAAGGTCTGAATCCATTATTCGAAGGTCGGGGAAATAAGGAACCCTGTGGATTGACTGATGTCTTAATGCCGCTGAGGAGGATTATACATCGGAGTTTCAAAGTAAGTGCGAAATCGACCCCGGTCGCCTTTTTTTTGGACAGGTGAGCTATCAGCGACTCCTGGCGCCAAATGAAAGAAGATAGAGAGGCCAGGTGTTCAGAAAGACTCAGGAGTTATTAATCTAAAGCTCTTTGTCACTACCTTCCGGTTCCACTGGTAGCTCTCCACTTTTGGCGATCTTGACATCCGTCTCGGGCTTGTCTCCATATCCCTTAGACACGGTTTGGATGGAATCAACAACATCGTAGCCCTCAAGGACTTCGCCAAAAACAACATGACGACCATCAAGCCAGCTACATGACGCGATTTAGCTTTTCTCTTGAACGATAAACATCTACATAGAAAAGTGTGACACATACCTTGTGACTGCAGTGGTAATGAAGAATTGGGATCCATTGGTGTCGGGACCAGCGTTGGCCATACCTATAGGCAGGAGCATGTGGTTAGCAACTTCAATGCTCCGGCAAGGATAGAAAGCCAGAGTCCTTACTCAAAAGGCCCTTCTTGGTGTGTCGGAGCTTGAAGTTCTCATCGGGGAACTTTTGGCCATAGATGGATTTTCCGCCAGTGCCTACAGTTTCGGAAAATTAGCCTGGATTCCAATACTAGATCCGAAAGTAGCCCATGATCACTAACCATCGTGGTTGGTGAAGTCACCACCCTGAATCATAAAGTCCTTGATGACACGGTGGAAGGTAGAGCCTTCGTATCCAAAGCCCTTCTCACCGGTTGCCAATGCGCTGCTACCATTTAGAGTCCGAAAAGGTGTTTCTGGAGACCATACGTTCTTACCGGAAGTTCTCAGCGGTCTATGCAATATGAATTAGCACAGATCATTCTCCTTACAACGCGCCATCCACATTCAGTGCAGCTCACCTTGGGAACGGTCTTGCCGTAGAGCCCCAGAACTATTCTTCCCATAGGCTTATCCCCATGCTCGATATCGAAATACACCTAGTTATTGTAAAAATGTTGGAACATCGTAGTCTAGAGAGAGGGTGTCAGCATTCGTACCTTGTTGGTGACCTTTGGTCCCTTAGCCTCAGCCCTGGACACAAGCAGGAAGAGGGCAAGGAGGACGATGGAACCCAGCGCCACAAGGCGTTTAATGCTAGACATGGTCGCGAAATTGTAGGATAAACAGCCCAAACACTCTTAAACAAAGCAGAGCAGTCAATTGATAGTTCTGTGTTGGACGGGCGGGAGGAGAGGCCAACTTTCATGGATGGATGGCCGGCTTGAAACACGCGGAACAATGTTTCCCCGTTGCAGCCCGCACCTGAGCCTTCCAATAACACCAATGGATGGAAAGCGATCAGCAAAGCTTCCATCGCAACCTCAGCCGTCGCATTCAAAAGAGCCTAGAGACAGTTGGATCCAATTCCGCGGGCAAAATGGTAAATTCATTAGACTATGGCAGTGATATCGGTCACTAATCTCTCCCGTAGGTTTACATCCTCGGCGTCAGCTTTCCCGAGCGGCAACTCGTCTCTGTACGCAATTTTTACACTCTTCCTAACCCACTAACTCGCCTTCAATGTCCTAACCCGACTTCATAGAAATCCCTCCTATCCTTCTTCGGAGTTGGCCCATCCGTGTGCGCTCGCCTCATGGCCCGCCATAATGTGCACCCGACCGCGAGAATTGGCGACCTAGCGAACAAGCAAGTCCTCGACATAACTTCAGCCCTATCCAACATGAAGATCGAGAACGACCTCCGTCGAGAGATTCTGGATAATATTCGACGTTTGAAGGATACGGGAACATATCGCGGAAGGAGACATGCATTGAACCTTCCAGTGAGGGGACAGAGAACGAGAACTCAGGTCAGTCTTGCAAACTATTACGCAGCTATTGATGCCCTTTTTTGCGTCGATTGTCGAAGCTGACGAGATCCCAGACCAAAACTGCCATTAAACTCAATGCTATTGAGCGGAGACTATGAGGGCATAAAATGAATCGAACGTGTGTATATTTTCGTGTTTCTATACCTAGGATTTAAGGCGTTGGCGCGGCGTTCGAAATTCGGACATGTACAGTACAAATAGATGGGATGAGTTTATGCAAAATTAGGACCGTCTGCTCAAAATCGTTTGAAAAACACAAGAGTTACAAATATATATATATTTTTTAGCATTAGGAGCGGCCGTTGGATCTGGAAAGCCAACTTATTAGGCAGTCTTCGGGACAACCCCCTCTCCACGATTTATCTGAATGACTTTGTCCTCACCCACGCTCACAATTCCAACTTTCTTATCCCAACAGACATCAAACACCTTCACTCCATCCCCTCCTACTCGCTTGCCCTCACCTGCGCTCTTTCTAGCAATCGTATATATGCTCTCACTCACCACGCCGTTTGTATCCGTTTTCGTAGATCGAATATCCCAGATCCTGCATGTACCATCGTGACTTCCACTTATTAAGCCGTATGTACTGTCTGGATCCCTGGCAAGACATACAACCGCATTGGTATGCCCTCGCAGCGTCATCGCGGACACTGTCGTAGCCGAAGCCCGAGGGTCAATTAAAGTAACATGTCTGGCCGCCGAGCCCGCAGCAAGAAGGGTGTGTTCGGGGAGGTGCTGGGCACACAGTAAAGAGTGAGAAGTAGTGCGAGTGTCAACTAGAGCGGCAGTGACAAGGTCCCATGTGCGAAGCGAGTGATCCCAAGACGTTGAATATCCGACTGTGGAATCTTTGGCGTCGAAAATTGCAGCGGAAACAGGAGCAGTATGACCCTTGAGCAAAGCTAATGGTCCGCGTTGGGAAGTGCTCGCGGAGGAGTTTAGTTTCCGTCGCTTGGAGCTTCTCGCTGAGCTTGAAGGGAGCAGATTCTGAGGCACAGCTGGGGACTCGGACTTTTTCGTGGACCAGAACCCAACCGTGTGGTCCGCAGACGCCGACAAAATCCGGTTTCCATGAACCGCTATCGAATCCACACTGCTTTTGTGACCATAATATTCGATCTGCGGAGTTATCCCCTTTTCTTGGTCTGTATATTTCCACAATCGCACCGTCCTGTCTATTCCTGAAGACACGATCTGACTCGCCGACAAAAATCTCACGCACTTAATCGCACTCTGATGCCCTCCATCTTTCGCCGACGCCGACGTATGAATAATCTCTGACGACATATTCCACACCCTCAACAGTCCATCATAACTCGCCGATATAATCCTCTCTTCATTTTGGCTGTCACTAAGCACGTCCACCGAACTTACCCAATCATCATGTAAAAACGATGCAACATGCAATGGCGGAATAAGCGCGCGCACGTACTCGACATCAAGGGTTGTTTCGGCTGATATACCGTTCGCCGTGAGAAACTCATCAACGGAAGTGCGAAGGTACGTGCCGTTTATAAGAAATTCTAGCGGAACGGGCTTTTCGGTAGCGAGGAGGTTGTTAACAAGGGTAGAAAGAGCATATCTTCGTAGACCTAAGTTTATTCTGCATGAGAAACGTTTTCTTCTAGATTTTCATCTTTTTTCCTTCTCCAGTTGCGCGACTTCGTACCTGTAGGGACGAGGATAGGCCCAGTTGACTCGGGAAGCGCAAGATCTTCATCTCTGGTGCTAAACCTGAGTCTTACTTGTGTCTGCGCAGTCTGTGACTGTACTTCTAAACTCGACTCCTCCGCCATCCTTATTATTGCAAGGGCAGTTTTTCTTTTTTGTTTATCTGTTGCTGCAGAGTCTTTTGCGCAAGACTGCAAAATTGTTGACCGGGAAATTTTTGTACGGTGGCCGAAGCGGCAAAACATGCAATTCCGATTATGGGCTACCCAAGTTAAATCTAACAGAGAATAAAAAATGAAGCCACAGATACTGCTTATTTACGGGGTAAAAGGTCGGAATACCAGTATATATATATCCTATTTTATTTATGGTTCTAAGATACACCAGCAGTCCGCCGCATCTCCGCAATCGCCCGCTTCCTATGGTCCGAGTCTGCAAAAAGGGCTTTGATCAAATCAACCAACTCATCCACATCAAACTCCAACTTCAATTCTCCTTCAGTCCACATGTACTTGATATCCGCCAGAGAACTCTCAAGGATATTTATTAAATACTGGAACTTCAGCCAATTCGGAACGTACATGGCCGTCATTGGTATCACTTCTGGCTGGTTGGCGGCATTGGGATCTGTGCTAGGATCAGGAAGAAATAGATCCTCTAGATTGGACAGACTGGTGCAGAATTCAGCCAGTCGCCGGGACTCAGCGTCTGAAATGTCGCTCAAATCTTCGATATCTAGTATTAATTTGTTTATCGCTGCCGATATGAGTCTTCCCATTGATTGAAGGAGTGCAGAGCGGGATAAAATTGGTTGCCACTCCTTGTATACATCTCTCACTCTGTCGACTGCTGCAGCCATTGCATTTTTGCACTCTCCCAGAAAGGGCTCTTCAGAACAGGTTGAAAATCCCTGACAGCCATCAAGAAGATCACTTAAGATAGTACGCTGCGACTGAAGCTCCTTTCCGTATGCTGCCTTGCCAAATTTTTCGATAGACTCAACATCCGAGCTTAGCTTGGGGAGATTTTGGGCCTCTGGAAATGAACGTAGTTTTTCTGCAAGATACATGCAATCATTATATAGGTGCATCTGACCGGCATCGAACCTATGAGAGTATAGTACTGGCGCCGTGGCTTTGAACATTGCAACAATCAATGTAGGCAATGCAAGTAGAGCAGGCCGCGAAGAAGCCAGCTTCAATTGAGAGCTCCTGACCTAATTAGTGGATTAAACAAGTATATATAGGATGATGGAGTCTCACCCTAAATTTGTCAAATCCTCAGCGTCGGCGACTTGGTTAGATATGATAGTAAGAATACGATCTGGTAAATCTGTTACGGCATAGTACTCCTTCAAAATCAACTCCCGCTGAGAGTCTTTGTGATCGCCGCCATGTCCCTTAGCTTGCGAATTTAATTCAGAGCTCGCTTCCGGTTGAGCAGCCGCTGGAGGCTCTTCATTGTCGTCATCCCAATCCCAAGACTCGTCAGCGTCGTCTTCGTTTCCGGGGTCTGCTTGGTTTTCCGTTTCTTCCGAAGTTGTTTTAATGGTTGTGCTCTTTAGGGTATCTTCGTCTTCGTTGTCACTCCATTCAGCATTCCAATCATCCTCACCATTTCCTTCAATGAACATGCCGTTGTCCCCGGATACATGCTGCTTCTCGATTCTTTCTACCTTCCGGATTTTCCCAGTACTATGGGACATAGCCAGTCGCACATCATTCAAGGCCTTGGACCGTCGTTGGCTAAGCCACAGGCGGGGAACTTGTCCAACCCAAGCACCAAGCCCTTCCAGTCCGTGCCAGCCTTGCTTTTCTAAATCTGAAACAAATCGATGGATCCGGTCCAGTGTTCCCTGGAATGCCTCAAGCGAGGAGACTTCGCTTGGGACCGAAGGTGATAGCCACTTTGTTGTCAATGGTGAAACGATGGTACCGGCGAGGGTGGTGAACAGGCATTCAAGGATGTTAGAGGGCAGGTTTTCTTTGAGATACGAAAATGCCGATAGTACACTGTTTAGCAAATCTGAAAGTAGTGGTCGCGATGGGGCCAGGACTAGTCGCAAACAGTTTCCATCCACAGAGAATATGCGCCATTGGCCCGTCTTAACGGGGAAGATGACAGGCCGAAGGATGTAGTTGATCAGATCCTTTTGAAAAGAACTGACAACATCGTCCAAAACTTGTAACCTGGTCAATCCAGCTAAAATATCGGGAAAATGATCTGATCTGGGAGTAAGCAATAGACATGTACAGTGGCTTAGCCAAACATACCGCTACCGTGTATGGTGATTGTTGGCTGATCTGAGGTGGCATCGATTTTGATCAGAGTGCTCCATTCGGCTCGAAGGGCATTGGAAATACCGGCATGCAGCTGCGTGACTTTTGTGGACAATAAACCGACGATATTGGTGCTTTGGGGAAGCTTGCTACTGGCTAGTGAATCCCCAATATCGTCCAAAAGATCAATAGATCTTATCCATTCACCGCGATCAAGGGCTAACTGTGCATTTGCAAGTTTATTGTCAATCAAGCGCGCTTGCCCCAGTGTTTCTAGTATAGCTTCATTCGACACAATGTCCTCATGTAGTTGGTCAACCGCGGATTGCGCATCAGAGACCCGGTCACGAAGCGCTCGTCCCTTTTCGTGTAGTGTAACAATTTCTCTAGCGGTCAGCCGAGAGCGTTCTATATCCTGATGCAGCTTTTTTGCTTGAACTATCCAGTCGTCTATATTCGTCGCTGTTTCTCGGCTGAGGGTTGATATTTCATTCTAATTGAGCGGGAGCATTAGTGTTGGGCTTCCCAAAAATGGCTGTGTTAGAACGCACCTCAACCTCTTTCTTGGCCGTTGTTATCTCTTGCAGCTCAGTCGGGATGACCTCTAGAGGAAATTCGGTCGACACGAGGTCTTCTGAGTCGGGGAACTTCCCGTCAGTGATGAACCTGAGCAGCGCTTGACATATGGCATCGCTGGAGGGACTGGAAGCCATTGTGAATATAAATCACTATGCTCATTCAACCAGATAAACAATCAATGTTGGAAATCATCTGCCCCTGACTGTATCAAAGTTAAACATCATATTAACGCATCCATTATGAACCTGCTCGGGCCATCAATAGCTGCTGGCGCTGAGGACAGCCAAGCATCCTGCGCCGCTTTGTCTGTTGGCAAACGCCCAAGCCTGGGATGTGGTCACATGTTGCAGCTGACTCACTTGGAGGTCAACTGTCACTCAGCCCAAGCTCTCGGCGGGCTGCCTTCTCACGAGATAAATACTTCATAAAACAAACAGATTGCTATCCATCCTTAATATTGGCGCATAGGCCCTGGTCTTCAGCCTTGTGTCTGGCCTCTATCTCCTTTCAACCGCTCCCACTTTTGCCTCCCCAACTAACTATTCTACTTCCCCATCTCCCTGCTGCTTCATGCACCCCGCACACCTCTTCTGTACCTACCTAAGCTACGCAGTATATTTTTGTCTTAACAATTAGAAAGAAGTCAACTTGGATGCTTTGGTCCACCATAGTTACTAGGCATTAATAGTTGATAAGAGACCCTTTCAAGTAAGGAATACGCTTCTATCTCATCGCCTTTCTGCGTTCAAACATCTCATTGGAACCTGCAGCACCTGTTCCCCTCACTGATTGTGTTCACTGTTCTGCGCAGCGCAATCCTCTATTTTTTCCCGTCGCCTGCAAAACCCCAGTTGCACAATTCATTAATGGATTCTAGGGTACACCCGGACCAAACCACCCCTTTGTGTTTTCATTTTCTTCTTCCTTATACCTTGTCTCTTGCGTCATTATGTCACAGGCAGTGATATGACCCTTTTCTGCTGACTGAATCTGCTAACAGTCGAACTAGCTTATCCAAAATCTCTACCTATCTCCTTCGTCAAATTTCTCTAGAAGGCCCTGAGGGTAGTTCAACAATGGGATCTCACAATGGTGGTAGAAGCTTTTTTCGCCGGCTTCAAAAATTCAAGCCAGACTACTCTGCTAGCACTTTTACGCACTACGAGTCTGAAAGGACTGGAATGAGAGCCGTGGTTATAGATCAAAAGGGACCCAAAGTCTATGGATACTTTGTGCTTGCAACGGAGATTCATGATGATTCCGGCTCACCCCACACCCTAGAGCATTTGTGCTTCATGGGCTCAAGAAATTTCCGATACAAGGGCTTCCTTGATAAGCTGGCTACCAGACTCTATTCTGACACAAACGCGTGGACTGCCACCGACCATACGGCCTACACCCTCGATACTGCAGGATGGGAAGGTTTCTCCTTGATCTTGCCAATATACCTAGAACATATCATCGCGCCCACACTCACCGATGCTGGATGTTATACCGAGGTATATCATATTGACGGTACTGGCCACGATGCAGGCGTGGTATACTCTGAAATGCAAGGCGTGCAAAATCGCTGTTCTGAATTGATAGATTTACGATGTCGTAGACTGCTGTACCCAGAAGGCGTAGGCTTTCGCTATGAAACTGGTGGAATGATGGAGCAGCTCCGAGTTCTCACAGCAGAACGCATTCGTGCTTTCCACAAGGAAATGTATCAGCCGAAAAACCTGTGCCTGATCATTGTCGGAGAAGTGGACCATACCGATCTTCTCTCTGTCCTGGATAAGTTCGAAGATACGATTTTGGACGTTATTCCTAGCCCTAACGCTCCCTTCCAGCGCCCATGGGTAGAATCTACTCCAACACCGCCCCTTCAAGCGTCTGTCATCGACACCGTCGAATTTCCAGAGGAGGATGAGTCCTTTGGTGAAATCGAGATCCGATTTCTGGGGCCAGATTGCAATGACCGTGTGCAGAGTATGTATCTTATCTTGTACGATGACACTTTGACATCTGTTAACAGGAAATAGGTGCCGCACTTAATGTCGCATTATTGTATCTTGCCGGGTCATCAGCTGCGCTCCTAGAAAATGTGCTAGTCGAAAAAGAGCATGTTGCTACGGCGGTTTACTATATGACAGATGAGAGACCTCGGACAGAAATCCGCTTTACCCTAACTAGCGTTGCGACTGAAAGTTTGCATGATGTGGAGCGCCGATTTTTTGAAGTCCTTAGAGGAGCTATGCAAGAGCAAATTGACATGAAATACATGCGCGAGTGTATCCAAAGGCACAGGCGTAACTGGAAATTTGCGACGGAGAACTCGGCATCCTCGTTTGCAGACTATGTCGTAAATAGTTTCCTATTTGGCGACAAAAACGGATCCAGACTTCTCGACGTCGCAACCCTGCAAGAGTACGAAGAGTTGGAGTCGTGGCATGACAATCAATGGCGAGGATTCATTAAGCAGTACATGGCGGACGCTCCCCATATTTCAGTGCTTGGTGTTCCCTCCGCGAAGCTTGCCGCCAAATTGAAAGCTGATGAAGAGGCGAGAATTGAAGAGCGAAAGCGAAAGCTCGGAGAGAAAGGATTGAAAGAACTGGCTGATAAACTATCAAAGGCAAAGGCTGAAAACGATAAGCCAATACCCCGTGAAATCCTGGCTAAAATTCAGGTCCCGGATACGGATTCAATCCATTTTGTCCATACAACAACGGCTAAATCAGGCCATGCGTTGAAAGGAGGGCGACCTAACAACAAAATCCAGCAGTTGATAGACTTGGACGGTATGGATTCGCCGATGTTCATCCATTTCGAGGATATAAATAGCAATTTTGTCCAGTTCTCCTTGGTGATTTCCACTCAAGGCGTGCCCGTAGAGCTCCTCCCCTTGCTGTCGGTCTACACCGAAACTTTCTTCAGCCTTCCAATTGACAGAAATGGTGAGCGTGTCTCGTTTGAGCAGGTGATAGTTGACCTCGAAAGAGATACCGTCGGATATACCATGGACGGCAGCCCTGGAAATTCTGAGATGCTGGCAATAACATTTCAGATTGAGTTGGAGAAATATGAGACTGCTATCTCATATCTGAAGGAGCTAACATGGAATTCGATTTTTGATCCCGAACGTCTCATTGCTGTTACGACTAGATTATTCTCGGATGTTCCAGATGCAAAGCGAAGTGGAAGTGGCATGGTCGGCGGCGTTCGTTATATGGTCCAATACGCTCCAGAGTCTATTGTTCGGGCGAGGTCAACATTGGTGAGAGCTAAGTACTTGAAGCGCATCAGCAAACTTCTTGCAAAGGATCCAGAGAGCGTTGTGCAGCGGATGGAATTGATCAGGAAAGCCCTATTCCAGCCCGAAAATCTGCAAATCCTTGTCATTGGTGATCTGGAAAGACTCCCAAATCCAGTTTCATCTTGGAAACCATACATTGAAGGTCTTGATATGTCAAAGCCGCTGCTGCCTCTCGTTAAACAAAGTGAACGGCTTAGCGACGCTGGAAAAGCACCTGGACAACTTACATACATAGTACCGATGCCAACTATCGATACATCTCACGTGAATGCAAGTGCCAAAGGGTTGAATTGCTACGATCACCCTAAACTGCCGGCACTTATGGTCGCTATTGCTTACATGAATGCGGTGGAGGGCCCCTTATGGGTGGCCGTGCGAGGCACTGGTCTAGCCTACGGGGCGAGCTTTAGGCATAATGTTGAAACTGGCCTTATCCACTTCAACATTTATCGCTCACCCAACGGTTTCAAGGCATTTGAGGCAGCAAAGAAAATCGTGGATGATCATTTATCTGGAGTCGCAGCGTTGGATCCCATGATGTCACTTGAAGGTGCCATCAGCACCATTGTGGCCGGCTTCGCGAACGAGCAAGCCACATATATTCTTTCAGCACAGGAGAGCTACATCCGACAGGTAATTCGGAACCTTCCTCCAGATTATAAGGAAGCTCTTTTGAAGAAAGTACGGGCTGTCACCATTGACCAACTGAAGGAATCACTCCGAGAGATGGTCTTCCCAGTTTTTACCCCTGGTAGCTCAGATATTGTGGTAACATGTGCTCCTGTACTTGAAGAGGTAACTTACTCCCTTTCTGGCGCAATGAGCACCGTATGCTAACATGCACACCAGAGAATTAAAACCGGATTTGAATCTCTAGGGTTTAAACCGGAAGTGCAGCCTCTAAAATATTTCGAAGATGACTATGGACTACAGCTGGACGACGATGAAGAGGACGAGGACGAGGACGAGGACGATGAGGATGGTGGTTTAGACAGTGACACTGGAAGTGAAGAAGACGAGGAATAGGCGCATCGAGACTATGGATGACGTGAAGATAGAAGGAACAAATGCATAAATTAGTTAGCTAGCAAACAAATCACGAGAAGAAAGCCAGCGATGTGGTGTGCATATTATCATAAGATGAATACTGCATATGGAGCTGGTGCTCTGTACTCCGTAGAGCGAGTCGCTTCGTCGAGATTCTGTTTTCGGTTTAGCAGCAAAAAGTCGCAGGCAAGCTGAGCCCCACTAAATCCAGTCACTTTTTTGCCATTCACAGACCTCAACCAACATCCCCAAAACCACCTTTTCACGCAACCAACACCCTACCTCCCGGGCTGCCCTGACACACAGCTTGCGACCTACTCTAGATCTCCCGCAATCATGGCGCCAATGAGTGATTATTCTGAGGACGAATCCCAGCCGGGCTCACCTGTGCTTGGTGCCGCTGACCGGAACGGAGTTGAGCAGGATTTTGACCAACACGAAGACGACCTCGAAGATCAAGAGACTAAACCACTCAAGTCTGCATTAAAAAAGCCCTCATCCGCTCCCCCAACATCCGCAGAGAAGAAGCCAGAACTCCCAGAGCAGCCTGACCCAGACACCTTGGACCTATCCAAGCTCACTCCCTTATCACCCGAGATCATTGCGCGACAAGCAACAATCAATATCGGCACGATTGGGCACGTCGCTCACGGAAAGTCGACGGTGGTGAAGGCCATTTCTGGGGTGCAGACTGTTCGATTTAAGAATGAGCAGGAGAGAAACATTACAATCAAGTTGGGTTATGCGAATGCGAAGATTTACAAGTGTGATAATCCCGACTGTCCGCGCCCGGGGTGCTACAGGAGTTTTAAGAGCGAAAAGGAAGTCGATCCGCCGTGTGAGAGGGATGGCTGCTCAGGCACATACCGTTTACAGAGACATGTTTCGTAAGGATCCCGTCGTTCTACATTGCGACCCCTGCGTTGCTAACGCCTCTCCAGTTTCGTCGACTGTCCCGGCCACGATATTCTCATGAGTACTATGCTTTCAGGTGCCGCTGTCATGGATGCAGCGTTACTTCTGATCGCCGGAAATGAAACCTGCCCCCAGCCACAGACATCTGAACATTTGGCTGCCATTGAGATTATGAAGCTTAACCACATTATCATTCTGCAAAATAAGGTCGACCTTATGAGGGAAGAAGGCGCTCTCCAGCATTACCAGTCGATATTGAAATTCATTCGCGGCACAGTTGCAGACGGATCTCCCATAATTCCTATCTCGGCACAGTTGAAGTACAACATTGACGCTGTCAACGAGTATCTCTGCACACACATCCCCGTCCCCATGCGTGATTTCACCGCATCTCCTCACATGATTATCATCCGTTCCTTCGACGTCAACAAGCCCGGATGTGAAATCGAGGACTTGAAGGGTGGTGTTGCCGGTGGTTCCATTTTGACCGGTGTATTGAAGCTCAACGATGAAATCGAGATCCGGCCCGGTATCGTCACAAGAGATGAGCAAGGCAAGCTCAAATGTCGCCCAATTTTCAGCCGTGTTATATCTCTTCTCGCCGAACAGAACGATCTCAAATTCGCCGTTCCTGGTGGTCTTATTGGTGTCGGAACAAAAGTCGACCCCACTCTCTGCCGTGCCGATCGTCTTCTTGGTTTCGTTCTTGGTCACCGTGGTAAACTTCCTGCTATCTACAGCGAACTCGAAGTTAATTACTTCCTCCTACGTCGGTTACTTGGTGTCAAGACTGCAGATGGCAAGCAAGCCAAGGTTGCTAAACTGTCGAAGAACGAAGTTCTCATGGTAAACATCGGCTCTACTGCTACTGGTGCTAAGGTCATGGGTGTGAAGGCAGACGCTGCGAAATTGAGCTTGACCAGTCCCGCTTGTACGGAAATTGGCGAAAAGATTGCCCTTAGTCGAAGAATTGACAAGCATTGGCGTTTGATCGGATGGGCAAATATTGTCGCGTAAGTAGCGTCTGCGTGCTTGTCTTTAATCATATGCTAACTACCGTAACAGAGGAAATACCCTTGAACCTATTCTCGAGTAAATTAACACGTTCTCCCGTTAGCCCTTTCGTATAAACAAGAGGGCAAATATGAGCACATTTGATCGGTGTGGCAGAGATGTGTGTTTAGATGTCAGAAACCCATTTTTGTTTTAGGCCATCAAAAAAAAGTATCATAATCATGGGAACATGCGGTCCGAAAATTTATTGCACGCTTAGCTTTCTACCCTGGATTTTTTATCTCACCAATTTCTATCAGGATGACGAAAATGCCCGTTGCTTTTTTCTTTTCATTTCCAGTTTCTATGATTCTTGTTGCCGTTGTCCGTGTTCAGGTGGCTTTCTTTCTTTTCCTTTTTTTTTTTTTTATCCCGTCTTCTCTTCCTGCGGCTTATTTACGGCATAGATAAAGTTTGCCCGGGGTGGGCTCATGGTAGCTACGTATTAGGCTCTTGAAATGCAATGTGATGATGATTGATAAAAGTAGTTTTGACATCTATAGTACATACACATCTTGCACGCGAGTCCATAGCTACTGATACAGTAATAAAACAACCAAACGGTACGACGAGCGTGCCCGGTGGAATCCCGGCGAAGAGGATATGGATCTCACCATGGCAATGTGAAGACGGGCGTGCTTTTTCCCAATCAATGCCTGCCGCGATTCCACCCAACTGGGACTCGAGTAAAATCGTACATAGTGCACACAAATGAGGCGACACGCTCCGCATCAGGTTTTAAGGCAATCCTCCTCTACCATCCCTGATAAAACCCACAAGATCAGCCGCGGCACATACATCCAATTTACCAAGTTAGATATTTCCGTCCTTTGAACCTTCTCCTCGATAGGACATTTCGCCCGCCTCTACACCGCAATCTCGCTAGGAACCCGTGTCGACGTTTTTGAACTCTCCGAGACGGATTGTATGTGTTTCGTTTTGCTCCCAGAGCGGCAGTGGTGGAGAACTGGCGGGAAGCGCTTCCTGGAGTGGAGAGCAGGAGTGATGAGAATGTAGTAGAGAGCGGGGATTGTGTCGTCGTGCGCGTAGGAGGGAAGAGTGAGCGGAAGGTTGATGAGGTGGCGAAGGATAGGGACCGTGCTGGTTGGAATGGTGATCGGGGTACGGTTTGTCTAATGAATCCTTAGTTAAACGTGATAGTTCAGCTTGCAGAGGGGACAGAGGCCTTACGATAAAGCTGTTCGAGAAATCCGGTCCACAATTCGTCTGGTAGGACTGAGGCTGAAGGACACTGTCCTGCTGCCACGGAGGCACATCATTTTCAAGACTCGTTCTCACTCCGTGGATTCTCGTATTGACCTGGAATCAGTCGACTTCTTCTCTGAATTTAGACTGAGATTCCGTGGCTAAGCAGATATCAGTATCAAATTCCAGTGACTCTTGCGCCAGAGGTCGGGCGGTTGAAAAAGAGACTACCAAGATTCGCAGCGCACGGACCACCTCCACTAATTTCTCCGGGATATTTTTTCTCTCCCCAGCACACTTGACCGACGAACAACTCGGATGCGGCAACGAGATACCAATTGGACATCGATTTCTCCTGATTAAGTGACAATGGTATTCCAAGCTAATCCCAATCCTCTCCCGCCAACCCACATAAACTCCACACGCCGCATCAGCCCCTCCGATGCTCATGCCTTCCTGTCCGCATATCTCGACCGCGCAGCGACCGACCCATCCTACCAACCAGACAGTACTCTATCTGCACACGGTCCTGTCTCTGCAAACACCGGCTCAGCACCCAACCTTGTGATTCACAGCTTAAAACGCGTCTGCGCCGGACTCGGGGGTGAGGTTTTGGGGAGAGACATTGTTTTGGAGCAACAGTTGCAGCAGGGCGATCAGGGAGCGAAGAATTTTACGGACGGGGAGGAATGGGGAGGCAAACCAAAAGGAAAGAAAGCGCCTGCTGGTGAGAAGCGGGTTGACGGGTGGCAGGATCTGGAGAGTTTCGAGAGGGAGCAGCTTGACTTGGTGGATGGAGGTGATGGAGATGAAGAAGAAACTGTTGGGCCTACGGTCACTGAAGAAAATGTGGGCGTCGAGGATTATGACATAGCGGTGAAAGAGGCTACTATCGATAAGGAAGAGCGCAAACGAAAGAAGAAGGAAAGGAGAAAGGCGGAGCAAAGAGCCAGGGCTTCTGCTGCGAGCTAAGAAAAAAAAAAATTCTACGCTGATCCATGACAAGCACCACGACGCCGCAAAGCCAGCTGTTATTGGTAAGTATCCCGTCCGGAAATCCAAAACCAAAAATATGGAAAATCGGTCCCCAAGAGGTAGCGGGAACGAAGTTTGATAACGAGTGTTTCTTATAGCTCCCGATCCGCTGCCTTGACAGGCTTCTCCGAGTCTTCACTTTTGGCAGTAACCTTTCCTCCCTTCCAGCCAAGAGCACCAAGTCTCTCGGGTAGAATAGGATGCGAATAATGATAGCTGGCATACATCCAGTCTGCATCCATAGTCGAGAGATTTTGAATTTGGAGCTTCAGAAGCGACCTGGCCAGTTCGGCTGAGTAGCCAAGCTTGACCGCAAACGCGTCTGCAAAAAAGAAAATTAGCCTCGACAGCCGAATTTGAACGGCAACTAGGAAGACGTACCAGCCTCGAACTCGAACTTTCGGCTGAGAATATTCATCAATAGCTTGACAATTGCGTCCATTGGTGCCAACGCATCCGAGAACAAGAGGAAACCGATCATGATTGGGTATTCATCGTGGAAACCAAACGAGTTATACAGAGATTTGTTGCTGATGAAGGCGGAAAACAAGGCGAAAATATAGAACATGTGGAACTGAGACCTGTTAGCGAGAACATTAGGGTGCATTTGCATTGTATATACATACCTGGGCGATTCCGAATAGCTTGGTCGTATGGCTCAAACTCCAGTGTCCAAGTTCATGACTCAGGACAGCCACAACCTCCTCAGGTTCGCTCTTCTCAATCAAGGTGTCATAGATGACGATGTGCTTCTTCCAGGGTAGTCCATAGAAATATGCGTTGCTGTGAGCGCTTCTTTTGCTTCCGTCGATAACGTAGAGCTCCTTGAGTGGGAACTGCAGTTTTTGTGCGAGAGCTTCCACGCCAGTCTTCAGAGTGCCAGGTTCCAAAGGAGAGAGCTTGTTGAATAGGGGTAGGATAGCAATTGGGTAGATGGTAATGGCGAAGAGCTGAACGAACATGCCAAACAACCAGAGGTAATAGAAGAAACTAGTGCCTGTTTTTTGGACGATTTTCAGAATGGCGCTGATGATCGGAGCACCAAGAACAACACCGAGCATTTGTCCCTTGAGCATATCCGAAACCCATAGTTTGACTGTCTGTTTGTTGAATCCGAATTTTTCCTCGAGAACAAAAGTGCTATAGTACGAGACGGGGATAGAGAGTAATGTTGTGATGAGGTTGAACGTGAAGACAAAGACTAGCGTATGAGTTATTTCGCCTTGAAACCGTTCAGGAAGATACCGTGTCAGCCAGAGACCAGTGACAGCCCAGAGTTTCGGGAGTGCATCGTAGTAAATGAAAGCGAGATTCTGAATTTGACTATAAAGCCCGGAGACGAAACCGAATTTGGCCTTTGCTCGACCATATGCCTGACCTAAGATTAGTATGGTATAGTTCTATTGCGAAAATAGGGGGGAAGGCAATAGTAAATGGCGAGGAAACTCTCAAGACGAACCTGACTCTTATCGAATACCTCTTGCGAAACCTCGCCTTCGAGAACCTTGGGCGGTTTCTTCTGTTGCAAAATCCTGTATTGGCGAAGGGATAGAAATCCCTCAAGAAGATATTGCCCAAGCGAAAACCCGACAATTATCTTTTTCCATGGGAAGAAAGGCTGATCAAGCAGCCGGGCAAGTTGCTACACCAAGCAGATCAGCGGGAGATACAGCGTGAACTAATTGGCAAATTTGAACATACCTGAAGGATATACATGGCTGCAGCGCAAATCGACTTTTCGCAGTGCTTGCACAGAACTTGCCGTTCGTCCTCTTCAGCCCGGCCCCGAACGGTGACGATGATGCCAGGTGGTTTGAACAAAGACAGCGCGACTTGGGACACGGCGAACGCCTCCAGCTCCAAAACCCGCTTTAGTTACATAAGCCGCCGGCCCCCGGGGACTGTTTCTCCGCTCGGGTTGACTATACCATTTGGAGGCTGTTTCTCCGCGGCCCGAAATGTGAATTAGGTAAGGTTGGAATTGACTCTCGACGGTAACTCCCTTACAGTAACTGGTCTTTTTTACAATGCGAGCTACCAACGGTGCGGGAGGAACTGGATCCAGTTACCGGTCGGGAATTGATAAGACGAAAATATTTTATATTATCATTCCCTTTCGTCATTGCTCAGCTTTCGCTTTCTTCACCACTTGACTCGGACTCGTCAGCCTCTTCATCGCCCGACAGTCCGCTAAACTCATCATACAACTCCTCGTCCCCTTCCGCTTTCGCCAGCACGAATGCTTTCAGACATGTAATTCTGTTTCCGGTTTCATACGTTCCCAACAATCGCCCAACATCCACCGGCCCGTGTCCTTCTCGGCTGGCTTGCTTTTCCTTCTTTTTCCTTTTGCCCTCCGCCCCTCGAGATTTCTCCTTGCTACATAACTCCTTCGGATCCAGGACCCAGAGCTTCACCATCCCGTCACTTCCAGCGGTGACGATGATGAGAGTCCGTGGATGCCCCAAGGCGGATTTCGTCTGTAAGAATTCGAAATCCTTTATTCTCGAAGATTGACCTTTTTCTTTTCCGCCCAACTGGCACCTCAACTGCGCAGCAGCAATTGAAGACTTGCCGTTCGATCTTTCACCTTGCTCCAATAAACCGCCATCGGTAGAGTAGAACAAAATTCGACCGTCCTCTGTGGATACGGCGAGAAGCTCGCGGGTGCTGGACTCCTCTGCATCATCATCACCCGTTTGTACGTATTTAATCTGATGGACCTTTGTCAGAGGAGACGGTAGGATGTAACATTTTGCCACGGAGTCCTAGAATCGTGTGTCTTAGTATCCGGTCTCATGTTGAGCGAAAATAAAAACAACTTACAATGCCGAACACAACCACACCGCGATCGAATGCCACAGCAAACTCCTGGCCAGCAGAGTCCCACACAATCTTCTTCCCCTCTCCATTGCTCCATTTGCCTTCCTTGACAGTCTCTAATACATCTCGTCCAAAGTTCAAAACGCCAGCTTTCTTGCCAGTCACTAGGTTCCAGAGCCTCATGCACTTTTCACCCTTCCCAACACTCAACATAAGCTTCATACTGGGGTGTACCGCAAAGTCATTGATCCCCGCGGGAGCTGCACCTGCTGGGGCGGTGTCACCACTCGGCCGCCCCACAGCTTTTGGTCGCGGCGCCTTGATCGTAGATACAACCGACAAGTCCCTCGTTTTTGTCACAGATATCGTATTATCCTCGGCCGAAGCTAGCAATTTGGACCTTGTGGGGAAATACAGCGCGGAGATGCTGGACGAATGATGAAGCAGCGACCCCAGTTCGCGATTCTTCGGGTTTTCAAGGATTTTGTTTCCCGCAAGGGTCGGGACGGAAGGGAAGCTATCGTTTGTCGGTGTAGTGGTGGCGGAGAGGGTGTATAGGTTGATACGTTCATCAGTCCCACCGCTGGCGAGTATTACGTTTTGCGCCAGGGAGGAATCGTCGGCGATGGGACTGAGAGCAAGGCAGCGGATTGCTGAGGCATGTGCATGGAAGAGAAAGGTATCAACGAATTGAACTCCCCCCTCCTTCTCGGTTGTGGTGTGCAGGGAGCTCTGAGGGATTGTCGCCGCAATGCCATGGAGAACCCGTTCGTATGAGCCTGTCACGATCTGGATTGTGATCTCATCTCTCGATGCAGGAGCTAGTGCCTCAGCTGTTTGTTTTTGGGATTTCCGGGGTTCTGCATCCTCTCGGGCCGTAGCCTCTTCCCTCTTTCGTTTCGCCATTTGGATAGCAAAATTGGGCTCTGTTTAATCAAAAAGGACCAATCCATCCTGGAGCTGTACACACGGGGAAGCTTTTACCTAGAAAATTTTGGGAGCGTGGATGCCGGGTATCGGATGAATAAAGATCCGGCGCGCTTGTCCCGCGAACTCGTTGTTTCGCCCCCCAACCGTGTCACTCCCTGCGGAAACCAGGCGGCACAGTACGGAGGACGGAGCACGGAGCACGGAGGACGCGGGCTCCAACACAAGACTTTACGCCGTACAATCTTTTATGGCTGGGCTGTGAACCAAGGACTGGGCACCGCACGCTTCTCTGGCTCGCACAGCACGCAATCCCGTCCTGCAACGCTTGGTTCTGCCCTCGCTGAGACCACCACTGCACAGACTAAGTTGGATGTATCAGCCACAGGCCCCCCCCCCTACGGCGCTTTTCACCCTCCCCCAAAAGATCAAAAGTCATCGCCTGATTTGCCTAGAATTATTCCACCCCAAAAAATTTGTGACTCCTTTCCACACTTTTCATCAAATTACACCACAACCACTTCTTTTCCATCAATTCTGAGCGATTTTTCTGGGTTAAATGTCCTCAGAATAATTGTTCTTAATTTTTTTTCCGTGTAAATCGGATGTGGTTTGGCCGAGATTGACTCGATGCTCCGCGACGAGCTGCTCAAGGCCAAGAACGATGAGATCGAGTGCGTTTTAATTCTCCCAGTTCACATAGTCTTTCTCTCCGTGCCTTTTTGAGTAAAACTAATCGCTCCCTGAAATTTTTAGGCGTTGCGTGCAGTCGCGGAAGCGCAAACTGAGCGAACTGTACTTTGCGACCGTCGCCTGTCTTGGTACCAAGATCTCTCTCCAGAGCGAGCAGTATCGACGCCAGGAGGCTGCCTTTCTCGACGCGAATGAGATAACAAAGTATGTGCTGTCAATCACTACACCCAATTGCCATTCATTTGATCTTGCTTTAACGCGTGCCCTTTTACTAACTCGGGTGGTTAGAGGGCGATTCTATGACCAAAGCACGCTTCCGCTGCGGCCTAATGTCGCGACTGCCCATGCAGAAGTACCGAGCGACCACACCGTCCGCCACGCGCCCAAGCAACATGGCCCCGATGGTCAAAGCGAAAACCGCAACCTCTCTCCGGTTGAAGGCGCGCCATCGGGTGTAAATGGACCTGACACGCCGGATAAACCAGGCAAGGAATTTGTTGCTGCTTACCCTCGCGTCGACCTTGCACAGGCTATCACCACATCCAAGCTTCAACCAGGTGTTTCCTCCTTGCAGTCGCTAGGTCGGCCACCAAAGCCGGATGGTGTGCATTCAGGCACGTTACAGGAATCCGCCGCCTCGCCTCCTCAACCTCCTCAGTTCTATCCCTCCCCACTTTCATCCCAAAAGCAGGCTCCTTCCGACTCCGCCAACGCCTCTCCTGAAGACAACCAGACACCTCCCACGCAGACCGCTATATCAGAAGCGCAAAAGCCGCGCTCAACGTCTATCGCTCTCCCTCAAGATGCTGCACCCTCGTCCCCAGTCTCCACGGGTCAGTCTTCTGTCCATACTTCTGCGACAGATAGATCCCCCGCCTCAACCTCGACGGAAGAGTCTATCACGTACCAAGAAGCAACCGCTAAATTTCGCGAAGAACCCTTGTCGCAGACATCAGGATACGAGGTAGCCATCACCAGCAAGGTTCCTTCCACACCAGATGAGCAATTGAAGTTTGAAGCTGCCATGTCCAATGCTTCTATTACGCCAAAACCACGCCACGACGAGGTCCGCCAAGAGGAGCTCTCGACGAACGTATCGCCGATTGGTGCTGCTTCGAACACCGTCTCAAACCAAGCAGGTGAAAATGCTGCCGTGCTCACTCCGTCTGAGACTCCCGTTGCACAGAGAGCTGTCTCGGAGTTGATCGAGCCTGCCCTTTCTACTGCTTCCGAGACGCTGAAGAAATCGCCCTCGGTCACTAGCGCTCCAGAACCAATTTCCCGACCTGAGCGTATGACAACTAGAGTATCGTCGGGTGCGATCCGACACAAATCGGTTTCCGAGATCCTGGGAGAAACGCCGCGATCTCCAGCCTCTCCTACGGATAGATCACCCAGTGATAAACTGTCCCGTGAGAGGACCGCATCTCCACGATCACAGGTATCTACCACGGAGTCTCAGCTACAGATGAAGGAGAGGCGGGATCGAAAGGGACGAAGCAAGCTCTCGACGGTTGTGTTCCCAAAACCGGCATCCCCGGAGAAACAGAAACTGCTCACCTTATCTAGCCAAACTGATGCGCCCAGCGCTAATGACCAGGATGACTACCTCTATCTCCTTTTTCTTGTTAAGGCTTACTTCCCTCCAAGGGGCATGCATCTTTCCACACTTATCGCGACCGCGCACAAGACCCTAAGTACTGCGAATCACATGACAGATTATGCAGAGCAGGCGAATACCCGAACGCTAAAACGTCTGTACCAACTTCAGCATTCAGGTAGGTGGCCTCTTCGACAGCTGCAGCGTTCTCCGGAGCCGCCCCGCTCGGCAGCCCATTGGGACATATTTCTTGACCATGTGAAATGGATGCGGATGGACTTCAGAGAAGAAAGGAAGTGGAAGATCGCCGCCGCAAAGAATTGTGCCGATTGGTGCGCAGAGTACGTTGCGAGCAGTGAGGAAGACCGTACGACACTGCGGATTAAAGTGCGACCACAACCAACAGACACCGAAATCGCGTCGAAAGCAGCGCCCCCAGCAGAAGAGCATCCTACACCGGATCTTATACCGTGTGCCGATGATGACTCCGTGAGTGATGGGTTCAACGACGAGTTTCAACCTGACTTGGACTATGGCGTCGTCCCGGCTGCAGTATTTTCACTTCCCTCTGACGAGTTTACCTTCCGCATGGAAAAGACGGTGGCAGCGGAAAAGATTCTTGATGAACTTCCCCTTTATACGCCCGCTAGGATTCTTCCTGGAACAAACAAACCCTCCTTCGAAGAATCGCCAGACGCAGTATGGAAAAAGGAAATAGCCCCTGTATCCAAGTGGATCGATGGCAAAATCCGTTTTACCGGGGAAGGCCCGCCGCGAAAAAAGAGCAGATATGACTATGATGCGTCTGACGACGAAGATGGCCCGGACAATTCTGTTGACATGACGCCAGAGAAAAATGATGTGGCACTTTTCCAGCCCGAAAATAAGCCTATTCGCGATCGTGTCCATCCGAGCCACTGTTTCCGTCCACCGACAGAATACCCAATGCCGTCGGTCGGCTTTTACGAGTCTCGACAATCCTCTCAGTGGACATGCGCCGAGGACGACGAATTACGTAGGCTTGTTCGAGAATATTCGTACAATTGGTCACTCATCTCAAGCTGCATGGGTTCACATTCAAAATTTTCTTCTGGAGCCGAAAGACGAACTCCCTGGGAATGCTTCGAGAGATGGATTGGCTTTGAAGGACTTCCTGCCGATATGGCAAAGACTCCTTATTTCCGAGCGTACACCGCAAGACTGGAAGCTGCACAGAGAACTGTTCTGGCTCAGCAACAGGCTGCTCAACAACAACAGCAGCAGCAGCAGCAGCAGAATGGCAATAACAACCCAACACCCCAGGCATTTATTCGCAGGCGAACAACTCAACCTATGAGAGTGGAGCGAAAGCGATCCTCGCGACATCTAACCCTTCTTGCTGGTATGAGAAAACTTACTCAGAAACGAGAGGCTGCGCTTCAAAAGCAGCAACATGGTGCGTATCACTCAAATCCATTGTCATGATGTGAGCTAACACAGGACTTCTAGGTGCACATCTTGCGTCCTTGCGGAAAGCCAACGAATCAAATCAACCGCGGCCTCCCATTTCTACACCAGCAGAGTTTAGCCGAATGAAGTTTGAGCGAGAGCTTAAATACCAAGAAAAGCAAGAGCAATATCGGCAGCAAATTCTTGCTCATCAGCGGGTACGGATATGTCATATTTCTTGTGCAGAAGCCCCTGGAACTAACTCGCTGATAGGCTGCTTTGGCTCAACGGGTTGCGCAGCAGCAACAGCAAAATTCGAACCAACAGCCTCTTCTTAATGGTATCCCACGCAGCTCCTCCGCAGTCTCAGCAAGCAGTGGAATGCAAAGTATGCCGGCTGGGACTTCAAACGGACTTCCGAATGGTATCCCCACAAATAATGGTATAAATCAGGCAAGGCCCCATACAGCCATGCAGGGAATGCCAAACGGGACACCTGGTAGTACACCTATGCCACCAGGTGGAATGCCACTGAAGATGATACCCCAACCCGGGCTCCAGCCAACGATGAATGCCCGTCCTGGGATGCCCTTATCATCAAATTCAGATAGCGCTCGCATTATCCGTGAAGCAAACCGTGTTCAAGAGCAACAGCGTCTTGTGCAGTCCCGGCAGCAGCAGCACCAGTTCCATAACCCACAGCCGTTTGTGCAACAAGTTCCACACTCGTCTCCCAATATGACCATCCCAAGTGTCAATTCGGCCCCGGCCAATGGCTCGATGATGGGTGCCTTTCAGGCTGTAAGTGGCATTAGCAGCCCTTCTTTTCATGCACCAGCTCTTTCTCAAGGTGTCTCTACCGCTTCCCCTCGTATGAATCATCCGACTCCGCTCTCTGCCAATAACCAAGCTATGCCCACTGTCAGCAGCATCCAAAATTCGATTCAACGGAGCCATCCAAATATGACAGCCGAACAGGCGAACAAGCTTGCCAATGAGCGACTGCAACAGTATCATCAGCAGCAGCAGCGAATCTCACAAGCCGCACTGAATGCAGCAGCGGGTAATATTGGTGCCATGCCTGCAGGGTTCCCGATCCCGCATGACACCAATAGTGTGCAGCAGCAGCCATTACCGCCATCGAATGGGGTTCCCAGTAGTGCTCCCCCGCTACAGCTCCCTCAAACTCAAGGACACTCCCCACTCATGCGCGTTCAACAGCCCAGCCAACCGAATCGCCTAGGTGTCACAAACTCGCCAGCGATGAGTGGCATCGTCCTTCAACCAAGCCGATCCGCTACCCCGCAAAATCACCGCACCGGAAGTGGCCAGAGCGTCCCTCCGGGAGTTCAGGTTCCTTCGGTTCAAGCTCCCGGGCAAAAGAGTAGTCCACGGGCTCCCCAGGCGCAAATTTCCAGCGGATGAATTTACACCCTGTTCTTTCCCTTTTCTACATGTTAGAGTCTTTTTCTTTTACCACATATACGTTGATGAACAATATTAATTGACGTCTCTTCACGGTGATGGTAACCCGGAGGCCTCACATTATGTACGGTTACGTTGCTTTCTGCCCTCTTCACTATTGTTTTAACTCACGACCCTCCCAATTGATTTTCTTTTAACGTACTTCTTTACTCTTTGTGGGGCCTTTGGTCCGCTGAGGGTGCTTTATTTCCATGAAAGCATGATCAGGTCTGCTTTCCTCCTTGTTTACTCCCTCACAACGCATATGTATTTGTATCGATAGATGGATGCATCATCGGCTTAGCCATGCCGGAGCCCCCGGTATTAGGGTATGCAGTGGGTAAAAGGTATAAATGTAGATAATCACCCAGGACGGCTATCCCTGATTTCTAGCACGTATTAAGTCTGTCCTGGCTGAATGCCGCCTAAAGAATTTCTTTGGATGCTTTTTCGTCCAGGACAAATCCCAGCAGCCGAGGGATCATCCACGTGATCCATGGTGTGGAGTATCACGTGGCTTAAGCGCTTAGCGCGGCTAAAGCTCTCCGCCACCCGCGTTCGCCTGGCGCAGGATTAAAAGCTGCATCGGACGGAGGAGGCCGCCATTTAACGAATGCACCTGCAGAACCCGATATTTCAACATGTCAGATCATCGACTGCCCTCATCTTCGACCGCACCCAGTTCCAAGCCCTTCTCTATCTCGTTTGCTTCCAAAACATCTACCGCCCCGCCACCAGCCCCGTCCATCTCAACTTCCCGACGCTCCAACGCCCCCACACCCAAATCTAGTACGCCCCGTCCTGGTTTCCACGATCATGATTCAGACGCGTCAGATGCGGAGCCTGGGGAGCCCACTCACGAAGAAGTCACCGGCTTTGACCAGTCTACCGGCGGCGCGATAAGTAAGCATGCGCGCGAAAGCAAGGAAAAGGAACCGTTGGTGATCAAGGTTGATAAGAGGAATGGGTGGCGGGAGAGATTACTGGGTTCTACGAGAGCGAAGAAGAGTTGGCTTCCCGAGGAGGTGAGGATGCAGAGGGAGGCGGAGAGGGAGGCTAAACCACAGGACGTGACGGTTGAGGTAGCAGGGCCAAGTACGAAGTTTGGCTTAAGTTATGCTTCAGCCCCGAAGACGGCAGAGGATGAAAAGGCTACAGGTGCGGGCACGGAGATACAGGAGGATACCGCTATGGAAATTGATACCGAAGCGACTGTTGAAAAGAAGGATTTGTCACACGATGAGTTGGCTTTACGAGCTTTGATTTCCGAAAGTAAAGGCGAGACTGAACAGAAATCAGACCTAGTTATTCAGTCTCGAGGTGGATCCTATAACGCTCGTTCCGAATACGACGAGACAAGGTCCTTCCGCGACGATGTGGCTCATCGTCCAGATTCCGCAACCTTGGCAGGCTACGCCGCCGTGCCCGTCGAACAATTCGGTGCCGCTTTACTCCGTGGGATGGGTTGGAAGGAAGGACAGCCCGTTGGACGAGGAAAGTATAGTGATTCCACGTCTCAACGACAAAATACAAGTCTCGCGCCGCGTATTCCTGAGCGCAGACCCGGATACCTTGGCATCGGCGCCAAAGATCTATCGGGCAAAGCTGGGGCTGCGGAACTTGAGCTCGGTGCCTGGGGGAAAGCAGCTATGCGCAAGGGCAAGCCCGGCGAAGGCCTCTATACTCCCGTGTTGATGAAGAGTAAGAAGACTGGAAAAATGATTACAGAGGAGGAATTTAAGAAAATCACTAAAGAACAAGAAAGAGAGAAGCAGAGGGAGAAAGAGGACGAATGGAAGGAAAGGCGGGACAGAAATTTGACCAAAAATGGAAGACGGTACGACGCCAGCGACGATGACAGGGATTCAAGAGAATCTTCATCCAGGCGGAATGGTCGTGATAGATCACGCTCGTCAGACAGAGATAGGGCAAGAGATCGAGACAGCAGGCGGAGGAGAAGGTATGATGATGACTATGATGATCGAGACAGAGACAGTTATGATAGCGAGAAAAGGAGGAAAGATGACCGGCGCTACAGAGATCGAGACTCACCGCGTGACCGGGTTGAAGATAGCAAAAGGGACAGAGACCGAGAAAGAGACAAAGATCGCGATAAGGATAGGGATCGGGATCGGGATAGGGATAAATACAGCGACAGAGAAAGAGATAGGGGTAGGGATCGGTACAAGGAGAGGGAGCGGGAGAAGGGCCGGGAAAAGGAGCGACGAAGGGATTACCGGTAATCCGTCATCAAAAGTAACCAGTGCGCATTGCGTGCATTGGCCAAGTTTAAATGTTGTTTGATGTGCTTTTCACCGTTGAATAGACCGTATGGAACCCTCGTCGCAGAATTGGATATAGTTTAAGGTATGAATCTTTTAATAGAACTAACCTCTCTAGAGGTTGATGATTCAATAATGGACCAAAAAATTAATGGCACGGCGTGGGTCTCCGCGGGAATCATGGAAATTCACATATCAAACTTTTGAGCGGCATATATAACTCTGGGTTAACCATCCACGTTCTCATCCGAGAATCAACTCCAAAGCGCCCTATCTCAAATGACAGTGTTTCCCAATCCGGCACCACAGCAAACGTATAGAAAACATATTTAAGAACCGACCATAATTACATCCTTCCCGCCAGCAAACGCATCTCCATTCTGGTCACCATCGGCTATGTCAACGTCAATCTCCATGCCTTCCATTTCCCCTAACACCCACTCCACCAAGTAACTCTCATCAACGAGCTCTTCAACACGCTTATAATGCCTTTCTGTATATGCCGACAACGCATGTAGAATGTCCTTTAGCTCTGCCTCCTTTGCTCCCTTCCCACGAGCGGGCATAGGATTTGGGCGGGAAGCTAATTCGACAAAGGTGGATGGTGGGTAAGACTTGAATAGGGCAAAAAGTAACCGCTGCGATACGCGCGATGTGCGAGCGTTTGTATTCCAATCCCTGATTCGAAGGAGAAGAAGGTACAAATGGTCCAGAGAAAGAGATTGGATAACAGTATCGATGTCCGGGTTTCCAGTGAGTGCTTGGGAGGATGTAGGCTCGGTATCCATAGCGGTCGTGAACAAGGACAAGAGTCGTGCCGGATGGTTCAGCTGAAGAGCCAGAGTGATGGCTTCGCGGTAGGCACCGGCGTGGATGTAATTTTGCAACTGCTGATCCTGTTCTATGCGCGCAGAGTTTGCAGAGACAGCAGCAGAAAGAGTAGTGGAAGTTGTATCTTTCCAGAACGTTACTGTTGAATCTGCTGCACCGGAAATCAGGGAGAAATCGGGTTCTAGTTTGTTCGAAGATGGGGAATTTGGGCTTGCAGAAGGCGGGAATGGAGTTGCCAGAGCCCACACACGATCTGTATGGTTGTCTAAGGTCGTTTCTACTTCTCCCGAATACGGTGACCAAATTTTGACCAGGCCATCCCCAGCAGCGGATGCAACAAGCGGGTGAACTTGGGCCGCACCACGAGAGGATATGTCTTCATCAACACTTGATATTCGCGGAGGAGACAACCAAAGAACCTTTAACACACTGTTAGAATGTCCCTCGAAAGTCAGCAGGCAGCTATAATCCGAAAGGTTCCATAGTTTAATCGTCTTATCTCCAGACCCAGTCGCGACAAGACCTCGACTCGTGCTAGCGGCAGATTTGGTATTAATAAGGGGCGTGTCTTTGGGGGCGAAGCGAATAGACCACACGCCTCTTTTGTGTCCCCGAAGGATACCTAAAACTGAACCGTCCTCAAGCGACCAGATTTTAGCAGTACGATCCTGGGATGCAGACGCAAAGAGTGTAGCGTTGTGGTTAACATCAAGAGCATTGATGTCTTTATCGTGTGCCTTTCTTGTGTAAACCGCTTTTGGACGGGATGATTCAGCATTTAACTTTCCAGTGTCCCATCGTTTGATCGTTCGATCTTGAGATCCTGTCACTAAAAATGCCGGAGGATGATTAAGGGGGTCTCTGAATGCTGCAGAATCTTCTGGTGGTGGAGATCGAGAAAGTGCAATGGCGCCCAATGATTCAGCATGCCCAGTAAAGGTTGCAAAGCAAGTATAGGAGTGTGAAGCTGGATCTATACGCCAAAGCTTCGCAGAGTTGTCCTTTGCACCAGTGACGAGCCAGTGCCCTGACCAATCGACGTCGATGCAAATGATAATATCATCATGGCCTTCCAAGCGGGCAATATCAGCGCCAAAATAATTTTGCTCTTTGGTGGCTTCAGTAGGCTTTGTGGAGACAATCCGTATGTATTCGGAATTGGTTGCCATCGCCAGCAGTGAGCGCTCCGGGCCAACACAGGCCAAATCGATGACCTCGTCATCATTTCCAGCAATAGTACGGATAACAGGAAGTGCGCCGGTTTTAGTTCCTAGTGCAAAGGCGGATAGAGCTGCTAGGGAGTGGAATTTCAAGGTTTGGTCGACATGGACTGTCAGGATGGATGGAAGCCCTGGATAATATTCAACCGCGACAATTCCCTCTTGCTCTGAGGTAGCTTCTTGATCGTGCGTGACTTCACTGCCCCGGTTCGGATCCCATATTCTCAGCCGACCATTTTCACCACCGGTATAACATAAGAAGCCCTCATGTAAGAAACCGGCAGCTTCGACACTTTCAAGTACCGGGATGATCCGCTTGACTTCCCATGTGCTAGCATCCCACGTTATAATAGTCTTATCTCTACTACCCGACAACAATGTATTTGTCGATGCGGAAAACGATAAGCCACGTACAACGGAAACATGGGAGTCCAGCGAAGCAATGCCTTTTCTCTTGAAGAGGTCCCATACCCGAATCTTTCCATCCTCGCTTCCCGACGCAAGACGGAACCTTGCTGTTACCTCTGACTGCTCTGTCGACTCCTCTAATGGGATAAAGTCAGGGTTTGAGTTCTTTTGCTTATTCTTCCGCTTTTTTCCATCCTTGCGATTGTCTCCATTTATGGCGGAAGACTCAAAAAAGCAAAGGGCGGAGACAACACCTCCATGGCCGTGGAAGGTATGTGTTGCGTAGCCCCTCTTAATATCCCAAACTTTGATCGAGCCGTCAGCGCTGCCCGTGGCAAGTAATGATCCAGTAGAATCAATGGCCGTCGTCACAACAGGAGAGGTATGCGGTTTGAGTGACCGTAAGAGTTCAGGTTTTATGAAGGTAGAGTCTTGCGATCGTGGAAGGGAGAATATTCGCATAGCCAAGGATCGAGAGCATATTGCTAGGTGTGATGCGGACGGCGTTACTGTGGGTAGTTAGAATAAGATACTTAATGAAAGAAAGAAACTCGTACTCGATATGCTAGTGATTGGCTCTCCATCCTTCATTCACTTGTTAGCTAGGCAGACTTTGATAAGCGGGATATAATAATTAAGGTAAACGCACTCCCTCGATACTGGCAAGCTGCTCGCCTGTCTCTAAATCAGTTATAAGAACATCCTCTCCGACGCATGACGCTAATAACCGCCCACTTTCATCGAGCGAAAGACTTCCGCCAGTGAAAATGGGACGGATAGCCCTGAAAGCTTCGAAAGTAGTCTTAACGCTGATCTTCGACATTGGTGGTAGGAACAGGGTGAGAAATCATATATCCATGGATAAATTTCTAATCTGAACAGCCTGTACTCCTTGAATCGATCGCGGGACAATAGAGCCGGGAACGCGATATGCCAGGATTTGCGACAGCGATCTCGAAAAGTAAAATACAGAGCGAAATTTTGGAGTGTAACGGTCTTACAGCACCGTTAAATTACAGCAGCGGGATTAAGAGGTGGCCTGTGCGTTTAGCCGCGATAGGCGCTGCTGAGCCACGTGTCATGTGATATCAGCTCTCGCCTTCTCCGCAGTCGTCATAGCACGGAGTAGGCAAGCATGGCGGTCCCGTTCGACGACATGCTGAACGCGCACTATGATGTCTGAGAGCCAGATTGTGCAGACCCTTTTAATTCCCCTGCATCCTGCTTTTCGATCTAGGCTTTTGCTTCCATTGCGCTGTTAAGATGGGGCGGCGAGGATATTTGACCGTCCTGGCATTGGTATGGTTAGATTTTTCTCCTTTTTCCCGGGGAGAACAGATAAAATCCTGCTGTACTTTCATGAGAGTTCAGTCGAACGGCTTGTTGCCGCAAGCAGCTCATTCTACCCCTTGACATTACAGGGTTACCCACGTTTTTATAACCCCATATATGCGGCTGTCTCTTTAAATTTCCAGGGCTAACATTTACAGGGCCGGTCGCCCTATGATCTACCGGAAGCACCGCCCGATGGACACAGGTCCGCTGCCAGCCCACTCCGGAGTACACATCCGGAAGACTATGTGCAAAGGTATGATAGTCGTGGACATCCAAGGAATCCCGAGTCAAAGGCTTCAGCAAAGCAACATCGGAGAGCGAAGAACGACATTTTATCAACTATGGGGATTGTGGTCAGCGGCAAAAATAAGAAACCCGCAACTGCGAAGGAGAGAGAAAACGCTGCGCTCCTCGAAAAGGAGAACAGGTATGGCATATCTATAGGCACTCTGGATCAGATTTTCACGTTTATCGCGTCCTGGTGGACATCATCGTTGTCCTCACGAATACAGGTATGTGTCCTTACAGGTGACACCTGTTACTGAAGCTAACTTGTGTCCTAAACCCAGACATTCAAATACTACAATCAAGCGACTCTAACCCAAATTATGAGTTTCGAGCAAAGACGGGGGAGTTTGGTCGGATGTTATTATTCTGGGATGCCAGCATGGGTCTGTTCGTTCGCCTTGGTCTTCTGCCGTGCGAATTACTTGGACTCCTCTCTGGAGTGGACCCATGCAAAGGTGGCTTCTTTGGTCCAAAGCAAACGTCTTCGATGCATAATACGTGGGTGTTTCAAGGCCGCCAAATTTGGGTATGTTAGAAAAGCCCGATACTTAATTACTCTCTACTTTTGCTGACTATTCTTAGTGTCTCATTCATCATTTTGGGAATAGTTGGTCAAACATACATGTTTTCTATGCTGCAGACACTTCAACTTATACCTACATTTGCTATACCCTCCCTCCGATCTTTCCTACCATTTGGTGAATATTCGCTCCTGCAGCTACCGCCCCTCCCGAGAATTACGTCTGTACGGGAAGTTGGAGGTTTCCTCGCACATCTTGTTTTCTCTCCATATATCCTAGCGTCCCTTCTCCCAAGTATCCGGTCTGTGCTCGAAACGAGAATCTATTACTTGCTCCGGAGAAGGCTGCAACAAACAGATCAGCCGGATAAACTTTCTATCCACGTCGCGGCGGAATGCGGTTTGATCGACTGGATTATGCCTAGGCTGGGGAAAAGGTCGGGAGAAGAGATCAAACGCAGTCAACTAAGCCTGACTGAAGATATCATCTACGAGATGGCGATATTCAAAAAATACATAATGAGCCTTTTTGATTGGAGGAATGGTTCGAAACCAGATTCCGAACGGAGCGGTCTAGATGAGGATAGAGTTGAGTCTCTGCATCGCCGAGTCGAGCAGCTGCGACGTGATTCAAGTGTGGAAAGGGCGCCTCCATCGCGTCGTCGACGGACTCCAACCAGAGGTCAACCACAACGAGAACCTGAAGACCAGACCCGGGCAAATACAGATACAGAAGAAAGTGAACCTCATCGGATCTTAATGGATGAAGACCAGCGTTTTGCACAGTCGCCCCTCCAAATGAGAGAAGACTATTTCCCAGAAATTTACGGCACAGATCCAGCCGTCGGAACGCCTGTTATAGAGGTTGCCACCAGCCAGGATTCTGAACCTCCTCAAACACCTCATTCTCGTGCCAACACCTTGTTTTCTCGGCCCCCATCCCCAGACACATCCCCTCTTACCTCACCTCGCGTTCGGGCTTCGTTGGTGCATCAAAATTCCGAAGTAATTACTATGCAGCTGGAATTATTGCAAGGTCCCAGCAACTCTGATCCACAGCACCAAACTAACTTGGACAACGGCGATATTGACAATGTGTCGAGTCAAAATAGCCAAGATCAACTGCAAGATAGGCCCATTCAAGATAGTGTAGCTGACCTCGCAACCGACGGCGTTTCTTCAGAGCTCGTTGACGCACTCTGGCCGAGTGACGGTCGGCATCGTCATCCCGTAACTACGCGGTTCCACGAAGAACTCGATACTAGCATGTCGAGCGAGGCCATTCCCACGGCGGGTGCAGAAATCGTCGAGCCCATTCCGGCAGTAATAGCGGCTCAATCCAGCACATTAACAGGGCCAGGTTTCGAAATACCAGGACCGCAGTTAGCACAAGATCAAGTCCAGAGCACCGGGGATATTCAAGCTTCTCATTCACAACCCTTGGCGTCTCGCCCGCGACATATGACAGCGAATAGCCGCCCTGTTGATCGCCGGTTCACAGTTCTCTCAGAATACCCGGCTGATTCGTTATCTTTACATCTTGCAGCATTATTAACTTCAATACTTCTTTATCCATTGGAATCCATTGCTCTTCGGGGGCTTGCGTTTAGCTACTTGTCCTCTCGCGCCCCATTAAGCATTATATCACTCACATCCCCTTCTTCAACTGACACGATTGCAGGGTTGGGACTCCGCTCCGGGTTGGTCATGAATGGAATCCATTCGCTGGGATCTTGGTTTGGCGGTGGCAGCTCTGCGAATAGAATATCATATGCAGGAAAATTGGCGCTTGTTATGGGGTTTGAGGCTATCTCCAGGGCAACTGTGTGGGGAGTTGGGACAGTATGGGCTATTTCCCAGGGAAAGAAAAGATTTGGATGGGGACAGCTGTAACAAGTGAATATTCATTTGTGCCAGCGAAATAGTTACCATAATGGTGAAAAGGATGCCAACTATGGTATATTGTACATACATATGTGTCCATTATCCAGTGAAATAAGAAGCGCTCAGGCGTCAACAATCTCTCAACTCTTCTCTTTACCTTTACTTTTAACCTTCCTTCTCTCCCAAACCATCAAATACCCTTCTCTTGTAAACAATGTTTCGCTTTCTGTTTTCTGCACCCAGAGATCCTGGATTTCCAACCACTCAGGTCCACTCTGGGTCTGTTCTTTCGCATTCTCCACAGCCATTGCTTTATCATGCAGTTGAATCAACCAGTTAACTTTATGGCTACCCGCGGATGCGCCTGGAGTTGTAGCTGTTGCTGAAGCCGCGCCGCCCGCACCAGAAGCAGCTGCCTCGGCCAAACCACCACGGCTGTTTTCGGGTGCTCGGCTTTCAGGGTCGCCTGGAGCCGTGACTGTCGCATCGAGGATGACGTTTGCGACCAGATCGTAGAGAATCGGCTCGCCCGGAGGCCAGACAGAAGGGTTTGGCTCGACGTAGGGAGACATATCTAAACCTCTGGGAGACGGGAACGTGACAATGGTGGGATTTCGTTCCGCGACAAACTTGTTTTTGCTAAATCGCTTTATGTGGAAGAGTAGATATTGAGGAAGTGGGTGAAGTAGACGATGACGGACGCGGTGAGCAAGTTTTTCGATTGCTGTAACTCCATTGTATTTGTTTAAAAGGTTAACAAGAGGGACTTGCGGGATAATGGACTCTTCATCAGCAGCTTGAAAAAGAGGCGTAGGAGGAAGGTCCAAAGTCAAGATCAAGAAAGGTGTCCTTTGAGACGTCGTTGTGCTTGATTCAGAAAAGACAAGCCGGGCATTGGCGGCATCCGATCTTGCCGTGATGGCCTGACTCTCTATTCGAAGATGCCCTTGGAAGGCGGAATGCACTACGCTAGTAGGCGTAGGAGAAGGTTTCTTTGATCCACCGAGACTCAGGTGTAAATTGTTGAGGAACCATGAGAGAAACTCGACAGGGTCAGATTGATGTGTAAGGGTGAAACGCTTTGATGACCGGAGCGCTATCTCCTGGAGTAACTCATGAGGAGATACATGACATTTGAACGCTTTCGGATTCCATAGCTTGCGCACGAGCATTCCGAAACGCAGGGGAAGCTGGGGCGTTCCAGGGACCGGAAACCTGTGCAGGAGGAAGAAGTTCCTAATCGGCCTGACATGGGCGAGGAGTTGAACGATGACATTTAGATAGTCGTTGGATTTGATATTGTTCATTCCAACGTATCCTAGGAAGTCCATATATTAGTGGCAGAAAAGGGCCCGTACGCATTGTGAAATGCTATCTTACCTGGCCTGTACTTCTTTCCGGCCAGATCCCACGCTTCTGTAACCACCGTGTCCAGCCTAGCTACCTCTTCTTTCACATAGGACGGATCGATTACGTATTTAATATCATCCAAACTCTTATTCTTGACTTCATATCCTTCTGGAAGCACATACACCTTCTTTGTCTCCATATTCACAAAAACGTGGTGCCCTATTTCCAGCGAATGGAAGTATGCGTGAGACTTTGGCCCACGACCTTGGAAGTATTTCCCACATACGAGGCAGGCGTAAACATTAATATTCGAAAGAGACACAGAGCACAATTTCTCAAAGTCAAAGTCGAGATTCGAGCGGTGTATTGTGTCGAGGTAGAGGTCGCTGTAGCCTTGAAGCGGTTCGGTCTGACGAACGGATGCTTGCGAGACCGGCTCTTCATCATCCCAATCGGAGGTATGACCAACGGCCTCTTCAATCTCCTCCGCTTCTTGGTCGGCAGCTGCTAGAATATCGGCCCCATTGCGCTCATCATCCTCCCATCGCCTCTCCCGCAGAGGAGTAGTCCCTTCTCTTTCAGGTTCAGTATCCTCCGTTCTCGCGCGCTTTGAGGCCGGGGATCCTTCGGCGGGCTCATTCTCCCCAGCAAAATCTGCAGGTCGTTTAGTCATGATCGGTGACTCTTGTAGATAATGGCATAACCTGTTGCCCCGTCTTGAGTACGAAGATGGATGTACGTACTATTTCCAGCGCTCCAAGCTTGGTTCACTAGTAGAGTTCTGCCGTGCGACACCGCCCTCACCCAGCTCTGGCCTGTGATTATGTCGGATGGATTCATCTGGAAATCACACGGCTACTATACGAAATCAAGCAGAGACACCTACAAATCACCGCCGAATATACTCAATGGCTAAGAAACTAGATTGCTTCGCCGCATGACATACCTGTCGCTGCTTAAGCCTTCAAAATGCAAATCTGACGTTACGAGATGACCTGGCCCAGAAACCACCCGGGACAAAATCGATCCGTTACTTGAAATCATGACGTTGAGACGACTCAAGAGCTATACTGGAATGGGAATCAAATGAAAAATACATCATTAAGCGCTGACAACCTGCTTGTTGTTGCTAGAATCAAAATCTACCTCCTTTATTCCATCTTTCGTTACTACTTTGACGAAGACCTAGAACAGTTAGCGACAAGATCGTCTTTGCAAATTAGAAAGGGACATATAAGGTGAACCTACTCCTTTGAAATCAATTGGCAACCTCCGCTTCAGCTCGTCGGTGCACTTTTCCAACAGTTTAAGGCCCTCTTCATAACTGATATCTGGATGGTGATGCTTGTCAAGAATTGAGAGACAGTAGTACCTTGGAGACGCGTGTTAAAATCCATCCCGAAAAATGCGACAGTTGAAGTTTACTTACTGGGCATAGCCATGAGCAGCATAGGGTACTTGTGCCAATGACGCTAGGTAGTCCAGCCAGTACAGACTAGGCTTTTGTGTGATAGGATCGACACCGCCGAGTAGAAGATTAACCGTATAAGGGCTCCTCGATCGTAGGCTTCTTGCGAGTTCTCCTCGTACGAAATTAGCGACGGCAGAAGGGCTAAGCTCGGTTTCATTTCGCATGGAGTAAAGTTGGGCGTTGGCTTGGATATATTCCGCAAATTGTACTATTATAGGCCGGTGTCAATACGTGTCTTCACATTTTCAAAGGGCAAGGCCTGACATACCTGTGTCGCCTGCCTCCCCGGAGTATGCAAGGAGGGTATGCTTGTTCAATTTACGTGTCTTATCGTCGGTAGACTTCAGGATAGTGGGCCCTCTCATAGCAGCTTTGGATGCCGCAATGAGAGTGAAGTCCTTTCCAGTAATTCCTAATAGAACCTCCCTTTAAGCTGTCAGCTACCTGTAATAGATGAGGTGGAAACAGCTGTTCTCGCTCACTTACATGGTGATGATCAAACGGTAATAGGCCAAAAACTATCTATCAAATAATCTGGACTGGAGTTCAATTTTTTGCGCAGTCGAGAACAGATATGCAATGGGAATGAATGCTGCGAGAGCTACCTATCTATCCAGCGAGCTCCCGTCGTCGTTACGCAGCGAGCTTGACGCCTAAACCGGAATGGACGCCAGTTATGCTTAGTCATACAGAGTGGGCTTAGGCTATATCGGGATTTAGGCGTAGGAGATTCTCCGTGTCCGGAAGCTTATTCGGACGCTGACATAATAGCTTGACCACAGCAACAAAAAAAGTTTCACTCAGGATTGACAATAGCGCACCAGAGCGACTGCGGCGAGGCGATCCACGAGGCGGCTTGCTGCTCGAAGGCTCTTGGACATTTGTATGGTGCGGAAGGGCAGTTGAAGGATTTACTTGTGCGCTTTTCAATATGCCGTCCTTTTTTACAATTCCGGCGTCCCAGCGCAAGCGCAAGCGGGAAGACCAAGCTGCAGCTCCAGCTTCGAAAAAGCGAGGACTTGCGGGAAAAGGCCGCGTGCCATCCGCTGAAAGCAGACAAAAGAGACAGGAAAGAGAGGAGTCTATATCCGGGAGCGAATCCGATGACGATGAAGGTATAGAATCCGGTGAAGAATCAATTGATGAGGAAGAACTTTCAGGTTCCGAAGAGGAGGAAACTGCTGCGGAGCGGAGACTAAGGTTGGCGGAGAGATATCTGGAGAATATCAAAGAGGAGGTGGACGAGGCTGGGTTTGATGCCGCGGAAATCGACCGAGATTTAATTGCGGAGAGATTAAAAGAGGATGTTGTGCGTGGTCCCTTTCAATTTATTCAACTCGACCACCCTCAGACCAACTAACTTATGTTAGGACGAATCCAAAGGACGGACTTACCGGCAAATAGCATCTCAGCTATCGTTTTCGACAGCATCACATTCATACTTCCGTGCAGATACTCAGAGCACGACATCAGTCGCTGTACACTCTCCATATGTCTACACTGTCTCAAAGGACAAAACGCTTATTAAATGGGAACTGATTCCGCCCGTTGATATCCCTGATACCGATGTGACAACCACGAAGAGACCCGCGCGACCTTTGCGGAAGAAGCCCAAAAAGATCCGGTCCATAAAGGGTTTGCAGGCGGGAGGCAACGACGAAGAACCTCAAGGCCATACAGGAAATATTCTCGCTGTTGCGGTCTCACCCTCTGGGAAGTTTGTTGCAACAGGAGGTGCGGATAAGAAGTTGATCATATGGGATGCGGATACCCTAACTCCTCTCAAAACCTTTACACAACATCGAGACAGCGTAAGTGGGCTCTCGTTCACTCGACGCATCTCAGCAGCCACTACTGGAGAGCAGCTGTTCTCCTCATCGTTTGATCGTACATTAAAAACGTGGTCTTTAAGTCCCGGCTCCCATGCTTATGTTGAGACGCTCTTTGGCCATCAAGACCATGTCATTTCGGTTGCCTCCATGGTTACCGACCAGTGTGTTAGTGTCGGCGCCCGTGACCGTACCGCGCGGTTGTGGAAGGTCGTCGACGAGACCCAACTCGTTTTCCGAGGTGGCGGTTCCAAAGGCTCTGAATATGCAGAGAATTCCATTGATTGTGTTGCAGTTATTCCCCCGGCTCACTTTGTCACCGGCTCTGACGATGGATCTATTTCCCTTTGGTCAATGCACAAGAAAAAACCTTTATTCACCATACGCCAGGCTCACGGATTAGACCCTATACCTGGCCCCGAAGAGATTTCTCCTGATCAAGATCCTGATGCCGCGGCACGAAGTACTAAATACATGCGGCCGACTCCTCGTTGGATTACAGCACTAGCAACACTGCCAGGCACGGATATTGTTCTGAGTGGAAGCTGGGATGGCTGGATCCGAGCATGGCAGGTTTCTGAGGATAAGAGAAAAATAGTTCCCCTTGGTTGTGTAGGTGGACAAGGTTCGCCTGCTCACTTTCTCAATGACCAACTTGAATTCAACCCTGCCCGGCAAATAAACGGTGCGGGAGTAAACGCCAACGCGTCATCCAACGAACCACCTTTGAACGGGATAGTAAACGACATCGCCGTCTTTGAGCGCCGTCCTCAAGACTCGAAAACTTCTTCAGCAATGAAGGTCACGTCAGCCAACAACGGCTCCAAGGCTTTCCCGATGCAAGAAAGCACCAGACCTGGTCTGTGTATAGTTGCGGCATTGGGCAAAGAGCACCGCCTGGGCCGATGGAAAGTGTTTGGTTCTAATGATAGAAAGAAGATCGGGGGCTCAAATTCCGGAGGGAGAAATGGAGCAGTAGTTTTTGAGGTCCCTTTCTACCCCAACGCCAGCGTTATTGAAAGCTGAGTGGAAAAATAAATATACCACTTCGTGACAGGTTAAAAATTATGACTTGAGTTAAAAACTCATAGAATTCCCTAGAAGGAATTTTTGTGTTGACCTTCTGGATGACGGTGCTACGTGTCCGTGTAGATAGCCACAATGTGTTGTATGTACGGTATCATTCTCGCCCTCTCTTATGTATGGTTCCAACGCGATCCAAGTGCAGTCAACCCAAGCGTTCAATGAGGACAGGACAAAACCCAATGATTAAAATCTTCCGGGCCGTTTACACCTGATCAGGGTGCGTGCAGTGCGCACATTCGATATTCACATAGGAGAATGCCTGCAACACAGTCTTCTCAAGAGCAACTTGTAATACCAAAAAGCACCGGAATATCCATTGGCACCATTGCATAATGCCGCAACATTATCTCAAGGATACAAGCTTGAGTTGAAATACAAAGCAGGATGGAATAACTGATGAAGTAAAATGCTGATAATGAGACCCAGATAAAATTCTTGCCTTGACTGATGTGCCTTTTCGAGTTTCCCAACGCCATACGAATCCATCTCCATGCCCTGTTACCGCCTATGTTAACCAATCCTATGTAAGCTGACGCCATTCAGGGAATTGAAAAGAGAAAATTTCCAGGAACTCATCCTCGGCGCTAGGAGCCTTATCTATCTCTCAAACGAGGAGGCGTATCATAAACTACTTAAGCTAATCGGGGATCGGAACAAGGTATCATTCGCGTCGTCGGCTTTGGTAAAATAGATCGACCCCGAAGCGATACGATGTCGAGAAGTGAGCCGTTATTTCAGCATGACCCAGGGCTGCGGTTTCCTCGTCTATGCGAATAGGGTGCCTCAAGATAAATCCCTACTCGTCTTTGCCTTCTTCTTCTTCTCACCGGACCACGAGGTTCGTCTGAAGAACTGTCGTGCGTCGAAGGGGTAGGACTCGCTTGTGATCGTGGTACAGTGGTGTGCGAGCCAGAAGCACTGGAAGGCGAGATTTGGCGCCTTCGACGGGACGTCATTCGAACGGGTTCATCATCCTCGTCATCATCGTCAAGATTTATGACCGTGGCATTCCCAAACAAGCCCTCAAACACGTGCTCGCTCGCCCCCTCGGACATGCTATCAGCAATTTCACTTGGCATATCCCTATCGCCAGTGGTAGGCGACTGAAGTGAATCCTCGGTCAAATAGTCATTATTGCCTACGATAGTCGGCGTAGTCGTGTCCGAATCCTCCTCATATTCTTCCTCTCCTCGCTCTTCATCTTCCTCTTCTCCGTCCTCTTCGTCATCGATGAAAGAGCCCATGTCATCCGAGTCTTCATCTTCAGAACGAGAGCTCGTAGAATCGGATAAGCTGTAAAAGTGGCGCTCATCGTCCATGTAAGATTCATTGTCGATAGGATCATCCATCATCATAAGCTCCTCACTATCAAACCTAGAGGCATATGCGGGATCTTCAAAGACCTCCATCATTGCTGTTTCACTGTCGGAATCATAATAATCGTCCTCACTGAACTGGTCTCTTATAAAGCCACAATGGATACAGTCGCCGTCTTCCAATTCCCACGTACACCTAGGACAGCGTTCGACCCCGTCAGCAAGATCCTCGATTGGCACCCCGCCGATCACCGTATGTCGGAAACATCCTTGGAATAAGCCTCCAGATTCCAAATCTTTCTTATCCAAGTCCAGTTTCTCTGTTTCGGCACGCTGATTCTTCAGATGTTCGGCTGTTGTTTCGTCTTTGTCTAGGAGCTCGGGCCGGGTTATAAACATTTGCACGATGTTACGAATCTAGAAGAAAAGAGTCGAAACCGCAACTGATTAGCTCAATAAAAGGGAACAGCAAATCTAACAGAATGTACATACCATGTAGGCAGGTGCAGGTTCCGACCACACCGCAGCTCGGCAATCCGGACATGTCTTTTTTCGTTGGTGGTTCACAAACCACTGAGTAAGGCACTGCGCAAGAAGCTGGTCAGTCGGCGGGGATCAATTTCTCGCATCGCAACTTACGCTGTAGCAAAATGTATGCCCGCAGCCAAGTGTGAATGGTTCATAGAGTGGTCTGACACACACTCCGCAATAGATTAAATTTCGAATGTCATCTATATCCTTCTGGAAAGTCCGCAGAAGCTATCGACACGTCAAGTACAGTCCAGCATGCCCGATACACAAGGTCAACTTACTCCAGTGGGGTCTGTTCGTTTGGGTGACCGCGAGCGTAGGTCCATTTGGTCGTCGCTGACAGAACCGGACGATTTTCTTTTCCTGCTGATGGTCGACATGGTTCTCGGAGGATTTCGACTATGAAGCGGAAAGTGGTGAGTTCAGCGGCCAAGGCCGAGGCCCCTGGCACGGTCTTGACAGATCTCGATGCTGACCTTCCTAGGTGGCTTACGGGATTGACGTTATGAACTGGGTGATTGGATACACGCCGAGCTTTTCAGAAACAGGTCACCCCGAGGGAATGGGGCAAATCAAAGCCGGAAAGAACCGAGAGCATATTCGTCAGTGATACAACCTTTCTCCAGGTTGAAGTCATCCAAAACAAAAGTGAAGGAATTGCGCGTTTAGAGCCTTCCGGACATCTCAGCAAAGAAGGTTTACCTGAGGGCGTCGTCGACCGTGAAAGGCCGCCAAAGTTGATGACGGAGCTCAAAGCCAACCTCCGCGCCCCAATAGCTAGTCCCAATCGAGTTAGTCCACGTGGTATCTTGATTAACTAATAGCTTAGTCATGATTCTCCCGCTGACTAGAATTGACGGGCTCAATTGGCGTTCACCGTCAGAAATCCCCAAGAGGGTTTCTTTTTTCCTTCTTTCTTATTATTTTGAATATGCCTTCCCGGTCATAAGGTCGAAGGATCAATCGCACACTTGCGACTGTGGAATAGCACTGATATGAGCTGGGCAGGAACTTGGCTCCGCTATAAATGGAGCTTAGCAGCTTGGTTATGATGGGCCTTGATAGCTCTTTGGCACATTTGATCCCGAATAAGGCATGCAAGATCATGGCAATTGGGTATATATTATGATAATTCCTACGGAACGAAATACGTATCTTGCATCGAAGAGCTCAACGTCAAAACATCGATGAATGGGAGTCAACTGAGCTTTCTCCTCTCCCAACTAGGCTGCATGTGTGGGAATGCTCTACACCACCTCGCACTCAATTAAACTTTCTGTGCCTTTCTCTACCGTCCAGATGTTGACGATTTTCAAACCCACAGATCCCAACAACTGATGCCAATGCTTTGCGGTGCGTTCCTGGGATGAAAACAGGGCCAACATGATAATATCCAATGAGGTCGTTTCCCAGTACGCATCGATATCAGGGATGACGTTCTCATTGATCAAAAGTCTCGAATACCCAGGCTCCATAGCCTTGACAAGGTTGGTAAGAATCTTCACAGCAATGTCATCTGGCCAATCATGAAGAATGGAGTGCATAAAATATGCGCGAGCCCCTGGCAACAACAAGTCAGGACATTTTACTCAAAGTATGAAAAGGCATATAGGGTTTATACCCTTGATAGGTTGATCTTTGAAGAAGTCATGTTCCATTGCCGTGATGTTCGGGTCAACGGATTTTCGGGTTTCTTTGATCACCTCCGGAAGATCTTGCACAATCAATTTGCCGGGATGTCTGGGCCATTTCTTTTTAAACTCCATCAAATCATGTCCAAGACTGCCACCGACATCAACGATGAGAGGCGCATCCGCTTCAGCCTTGGCACCATCAAAGAGGCGTCCTTCAACCGGGAAAAACCCGGGGTCCATCCAGCTGGATCGGCCTTGGTGATAGGCAGACATATGATTGTTGAATTCGCTACCAACCTTGGGGTTTGCTCCCAAGTATTCGAAAAAGTTAAGATCCGTATTGAAACCCATTTGGAAGGGTGAATCCTTTATATTGTTTGGATTGTTATACCCACGCTTTTTAAAGAATTCGGGCATTGCATGAGCAGCGGAAGTGACACAGCCGGTCCTGGGAACACCTCTGTTATTATCACCTTTCTTTTGCATGGGATGAAAGTGAAGAATGGATAAAGCTTCACATACATGCAAGGCCAGCCATCAAAGTATTTCTTAATTGTCAGGGTCTTTGACAACCCGTTCGGGCGGTAGAGATCGGCTCCGGCTTCAACAACAACACCCATTGCGGCAAGGTGTTTGAGGATGCGACCTACATGAATGGTGAGCGGACCCCTTGCATGGAAGAACACTAATAACGTGCAACTGACTGAGTAAAGTTGGGTCGGACTTTGTTGCGTTTGCAAGCTCGGAAACCGTTTTGGGCTTATCATCTTTGGCTAAGATGTGGAAAAGCCCCATATCAATCCCGGTCTCGATCGCCCCAAAGATGCTGGACTAGTCCTCGGGAATATTGCAGCGTCAACAACCATCCCGTGAAAGATGGATAGTACGGAGTACTCCGACAGGCTTACCTGTGCCCAGCAATACCTTATCATGGCCTCCCGTGGTGTCTCGAGGGCGTAGACCAACGAGCGAGCGGCCTCCAAAAGCTTCATGCGGCTGCGAGGCTCAGCAGCATACTCTTTGCCAAAAGCGGCAACAGCATGGAGAAGCTGGGGAACATCCTCGCCTGCGTTGGGCAAGACGGCAATGCTCTCGTCAAGCACGTTTCCCGCCGTCAGCCCATTCTGCTCAAAGGTATCGACTCTGCTTGGCTCTCCCATATTTCGTTGTCGAGTTCTCAGGCAAAATCTACTCGGAAACTCCTCTTAACTGGAGGCTGAATCTCAACGATACAGTTGCACGGAACGGTGAAATGCAGTGGATTAACCAGGTGGGCTGGCTTTGCTCCGAAGCAATGTCGACGCAGGGGGTTCATGGTTATTAACAGAGGCCCCTGTATTGGACTTCCGTGGTCGGCCCCGGGGAACACTCGCAAGCGGAGACGTTGTTTTTAGTGTGCGCTGCGTTGGCTCGCGAAGTGGGACGGATAGTGTTGTAAGAACCCACTCCAGCGCATCTTTCCGCGTCCCGCAGCTTTGGGCCACTTGGCTGATGAGGACGAAGAGAATGAAATTGTTTGGCGCAGGTTTATACGAGATCACCTCCTTGGTCATCTCAACCATCTCGATAATTCAAGCGACTCTCAGGAGCGACGACGTCGATCCCAGGCTTACGACTCCGTCGAAAAGGAAGTTTGCTTATTTAGGAACCTGAAGAGAGTGAAGCTATTCCCGGGCGAGAGAAAAGAGCACCGCCCCAGGCCGCGAGGAGAGTTCGTTGGCAAAGGTCTCCCCACTGCTCATTTCACGCTTCAGGCTAGCTAAACTGACGATAACGTTAACTCGACCACTGGGAATTTCACCCGCCGAGTAGCCACTGCCAAGTCTCATCATCAGCCCACATTTGTACTTGAAAAAGATGAATTTAACTTCAGGGTTCGGCAATTCTGCCCCGTCGAAGTCCCCCCTGGTCCGTGTTGTGAGGCTAAAAACGGCTGCACAGGCTCAATGAACCTTGACAATCCTGGCTTGAACCAATGCTGAGGGGTCCCTAGCCAGCAGTCCGGCGTTTCTCATCCTCGTTTGTTCATAATATTGCTCCTTTCGACTTTTCACTCCCGGGCCCGCCTCCCGCCCGAATTTCTTGGAGCAGAACCGAGCCAGCAACCGTGCTTGAGGAAACTTGAGTCATTGGACCAATCGGGGAACGGTGGTTCCTAACGGCGAGGGACAGCTTCCCGCCCCCGTGGAGCCGCCAAAGACGCTTGATGTGGGGTACGATGACGATCCTTGCTTTTTTTTTTCCTTGTCGTCTTCCAACCTCCCGAGGCCGAAGAAACGACTTTACCTGTGATGAAAATGTCCAATGCTTCAATTTTTTGGTTCGATGAAGCCCCTTGTAATTCTTCTCCGTTACAAGAATGATCGAACATTCCCATTCGGTGCGCCTGTCCATTTTCACTGCCTCGATGACCTATTTTCGTCTTTGAGAATGGACGGTAGATTATGCTGGCCTGTGCTTCTGTGTGTTCATAATTTCGAATTTGTACTCCGTATTCCGAGAGAGTGGAAAGGGCGCGGCTTTGGAGAGGCTTGTTCTGGATCCATGATCTCCAAGAGAGGGAATTTTGGCGTTCCGTACCCCTGTGCCGGGAGCTTTTGCACATAAGGAAACAGACTTCCGCCTGAAACTCCACTCTCTGCCGTCTCACTGGGTCCAATGGTCGGCAAACGCTGAACAAGGGTGGCGAGGTTCTCCCTTCTCATTGTCGGGGTTAATCCGCATTTGTGTCGACAAGTGCATGAAAAACTCCTCCCTGTTGCGATGCTTTCTTTTGATGTCCCATCCTCTTTTGTTGTTATCCCCATCTATCAAACGATGAATCCTTGATTGATAGTTGAGTGTATCCCCACTTGAGATCGACCTTCTTCAAAGTGGGATCTTCTTAACGGGGGGGTTGTTCAGCATATATATGGTTCTGGAACATCCATTCCTTTGGCCATTTTCTCTTTGGCCTTGAGCACACCTATCTTCCATCCTTAAGCCACAGAGCGTTGAAGAGAAGATGGCTTCAACGGCAGGGAACGATGATGCCAACAAAGGGCCCATGCTGTTGGCAGTGATGTGGTCTTTGACCATTGTCACTGCCATTATTGTGACCGCGAGAATCTATATCAGAGCAAAAATCGTGCGAAATCTCGGCCCGGATGACTGGCTGATTATTGCCGGAATGGTGAGTTACAACATGCCTTGCCACTATCTACCAAAGTTGGTGTTTGACAGGTGGACAGGCCCTGGGTATCGTTTATGTTGCTATAACGCATGTCAACGTGGTCGTTGGCTACGGCAGGCAGCAAAAGACCCTCGCTATAGAGAATATCGAGACTGCGATTATGCTCAATACAGTCAGCTTTATTTTCGGCATTCTCTCATTCACAATTCCCAAGCTTGCGGTTGCTGCCATGTTGAATAGAATCCTGAATCCCACTCGTTTCCAGCGTTATTTCCTCTGGATTTTAACTGGGTTGGGTACCGTGATATCCATCGTGTGTATCCTGGTTCTCTTTACCATGTGCTCTCCCCCACAGGGACTTTGGAGAGTTCGAATGAAGGCTAAGTGCAGAGACACCTGGATCCTTATCAACTATGCAATTTTCACTGGAGGTATGACCCGTTCCCATCTGTTTTTCATGACGAAAACCTGGTTGACAGGGGTAAATGTATAGCTGTATCGGCATTTGTCGACTTATATCTGTCGATCTATCCGACAACCGTACTGTGGAAACTTCAAATGTCAACTCGGAAAAAGGTTGCGTTGAGCGCTGCCTTAAGCCTTGGATCTATGTGAGTACTCCTTTTGATGTGGCGGGAATACAGCGCTAACAATCCTAATAGCGCGTCCGCTATGGCAATTATAAAGTGTACACAGCTTCAGGGGCTCGCCGATCAATCCAACTATACATGTATGGGCTCCATATTCATCGACTTTTATGGTAGTAAATGCGATGCTAACCATTCTCTAGATAGCACTGCTGAACTGGTAGTTTGGACAAAGTAAGCCTCAGTCTACCCCAGAATTTGACTTCAGCCACTAATTACCTGGTGATAGCATTGAAGCAAACGTCGTCGTCATAGCATCCTGCATCCCAACCCTTAAACCCCTGATTGAGCGTCTTAGTGGAACTATAAAAGGTTCACGAGGTAGCAGTGGCCGATACTATGGACGCTACGCCAAAGACAGCAGCGGGCAAATAAGGTCCTCGTCGCAACGAAGCAAGCGATTTAATTCGAAGAAAAACAGCATTTCAATTACCAATGCCGTTAGCGAAGAGAGTTTCCTGCCAACTCGCGAGACCAAACAAGGCATCCGTCGGACAGACGATGTCTGCGTTGAGTACGAGATGCAGGACGAGTTCTCAAGGGAGGCCAACATCCCAAGCCAGCACGTTTGAGCCTCAGGAAACAGAAATTTTCCTCAATCAAGAGGAATTGCCACGGCTCGTTGAAATAGGAACCGATCCGAGCGTCATTAAATTTATGCATTTGAGTGCAATGTTTAAGAGTACCTCTTGTGAAGTCCTCGACGGGATTGAACTCATTCCCAGTCTGTGTCTCCAGGCGTCTCTGCAGTGGCAATGGGAGACGAAGCTGGGCACACACACTTCAGGGAATTCGGATGCGAATGATGCTAGAAATTCGCGAGCATACTTGTACATACATATATAACTTCATCACTTCAGGCTCGGGGTCGGACAATGGACGGCTTAAGAACCACGCGTCGAAGGATAAATCGATACATACTGTATATTTAGATAGTTTGGAGAGGGAACGGAGTCAAGTAGATAGGTTCCTTGCACATAGGTGATTCCTTATGCAATGATAAGGGTGAATAGAAGGGAGTCGGGATTCGAGTGCTTCATACGGAGTACCGTGCAACTCCACGCATCATTTCTCTCCTCCTTTTCCCCGGCAAGGACGATTTGCTGGAGGTCTAGACCGTGTAACTTTGCCGTAACACCAGGAAGTATTATTACGGCAAGAACCACCTATTACGGTAACAATTCCAAGCTAAATTTAAACAGTCTAACCAACTTTGGATTAAGAATCCTGGTTCTGGGCTTTCCTGATAGGACTAGCGCACACCTGGCAGCCCTCCCATATTTATTACTTGGACGAACCCCGCCGTCTTCCTCCGTCGTCAAACCTCCTCGTCCCTCTGGTCACAAAAGTGGACGAGCCATCGTCATTCGGAAAGGTGGTGACAGTTAATCCGACAAGACGTGCTCTTCATATCTGAGCGTCTTTCCTATCTTCCGCTTTCAGTAGATAGTGGGAAACCTTTCAGTTGGTATCGGGTTCCAAGTAGGGTGGCTGCCTTCTTCTCTTGCCTTGGAGACTGCTGATGCTACCTGATTCTAGTCATCTCGACCCTTCCACACATTCTCATGGATGGGTTCGATGAATTGCGAATTGCTGGTCCTTGGGAGTCGTCGCTAGCCATCTCCCAATTTGATATTTTGCCTATCATTCCAGCAGATAATATACAAGACCCTCCAAGGGTTTTGAGGAAGAAGCAGAGCTTGTGGAAGCTGCCAGTCTCATGACAAGAGTACTGTCAATACGTTGTCGAGTATCTACCTATTTAACGTTGCGATTCAGAATTGAAAATCCTTTTTGGAAGCTTTTGTTCCTTTCTCTACGTGCGAAAACTAAGCAGTGTCTCCAGTACTCTTGCCACCGATGGTTTATAATCATCTGGCAAACAAGTCTCGACATTCCCATGCAGCTTGCATTTGTTTCGAGTCATTCGTGTCAACATTCTTCAGTGACCCGAGAATGGTAGCATTTACCATATACGCTGTACCTCGAAATATTTGCACTATGAAACTCCCGAAGCGATAAGATAACACCAAGGCTGTTACCCAAAGCGACAACGATATGATTCCAAAAGCGACCACTGCTAAAAATATTATCTTCCTGATGCAGCACTTCCACAACCGCAACAACAAAGGCAGTAAACAAAAGAGCACAACAAATGACGGCAAATTCCGAGCAACTCTGAAAAAGGCACATTTTCCCTTGCGACACTCTATCCTAATGCACCACGCATCGTATGCGAGAATCTGAAGCGTTTTACTCGATCGTAGGACGTGCTCGCTTCCTTGAACGCTCCTTGAGATCTTCCGAAAGCAAATGACTGTCGTCCGTGAACCCTACGGTAACTTTATCTTCATCCACCATTTCTTTGTTCATGTGAGCCAAGAACTGCTCCTGCTCTAGCAAGAATCGCTTGAGACTCTGAGTGTTGAAGGGTCGACGCGCTCGTTTTTGATCGCGTATCTCCTTCAGCTTCTTGCGAATTCTCTCCTCAAGTATCTCAAGCCTGTACTCGCTAAACTGGAAATAGAGCTCCGGTAAGTCCGAGATGGCACGCACAGTCGTAAGGACTGTGTCATCCGGCAATGTTGCAGAACGGGGCCGGAACGATGTCACCATGGTAATGCGCTCGGTGGAGCCGAGGGCGCGTAATGCGACATGCTCAATATATCGTCCCTGAAGGACAACAGCACAGCCCTACCGTTGTTTCGATTAGTGCTGAACAACATAATGTAGGTTCATATTCGTTCGAAATTTGCTTACCATTTGTGGGCCCCTGACTTTCAGAATACTGCGATCTCCCTTACGAAGAGCCGTTTCTCCTCCGATCATATTGGTGCAGTCGCTCAGCATTAGCACGCAAACAAAGGGATAACTATCCGTATGCCAATCAACAATAGGCATCTGCTCCTCACCCTCCCCTTCTTCAGCCTTCCTTGCTGCATCTGCGAGGGCCTTGTTCTTTTGTTCCTCTGATTGGACGGATATGTTTATATGGCCAATCTCCCAGTCCATCACTGGAACGAGGTCAATTCCAGCAATTTTGGAAACTATGGCCAAAGTTTCGGGATTTTTCCAGGCATCATATACGAAAGGAGCGAACCTGCCACTTGTCAGTCTCATACAGAATACATCTTTGGGAGCGTTCTTACTCTGGAGCAAATCCTCGCAATTGGCATTGGGCGATATTGCTTGAGAACTTATAGTGGCGCCACACGTTCTCGCTCAGAACCTCTTTTCGCATCTGCTTGATGGCCTCTGCCGAGAACAGCGGGAAAGGCTCAGACACGCCGACTGGCGACACTCCAACATTATCTTTATACCCTAGTTCTTTCATGGTATGCACCTTGGAGGGTGCGGTAAAGTTGAGATGTACGCTTGGGTCAAACTGAACACTCCCACTTTGCTCTACAGCATCACTGTTGTTGACAATTGGTTTTATTTTACCATTCTGTGGCTTGGAAGAGGACGGCGACGGCACATAGGCGGAGAAGGCAGGAGGGAGGGTTGGGGCGATGGTATCTGCAGCTGCCATCTTCTTTTTTTTCTCTTTTCTTGGTGAGTATTTCCCCGTCAATGGAATAGGATAAAGTCTTGAGTGTTTTGCTTTAAACAACAGCATCGTTAAGTGAATCACAAAACAAATGAAAAAGATGATAAATTGGTGTGGCCATTATCATCCAACAACAAAGAAGGGTGTTGTGAAGTTGGTCCCATATCGATCTCGACTTGGTCTGCCACTCACCCTGGAAGAAGTGTGTGCTTATGACTTTTTGCTGTGACAATTATAGGAAGCCAAGTCTTTTGAGAAACGACGACAGAGGAACAAGCGAATAAATATATTTTGCAAAGATCACCAAATTTATTCCGGTCCAGGAGTCTCAGGAGACCAAAACCAATTCTAAGACTTAATGACACCTGTCTTCGAGACGGACGATGGGGCCTATTTATGTGGACAGTCCCCTAATTGTCCGGAGGTACAAAGTCTTTCCTACCTGGCTTCGGATTTGGTCTATGTCTCTGCATGATAATGGTCCGGGGAGCACTTTCGGAACCTTGGAATCACTATGCTCTGTGCTGGCTCTAACCCTGAGATCATATGGCCAACAATGCCTGGCCGCGCAGCCACCATGACGGAACAGTGGAGCTCTCTCATACCAGGTGACGCGTAATGGAATTGGCTGTTTTGCTCCCTTCAACTTTGGAATACAAGAATGCCACGACACACATGGCCATTCTCTGCAACATATGGTGTCTACTGGATGCGCTGCCTGGACTTGGCTGGATGGCTACGTATGGGACAAGAAGAGATAACGAAGCGCTGGGGCATCGAAACCGTGAAACGTTTCGTCGGTCTCTCCATCCTACAAATCCTCGAGATACTGCTTCCAAGGAAATTGTTTCTGGTTTAGGTTTGGCATCGAATCTGTGACTCGAGGCTGGTTGCGAGCCGGGATGGTCCAGGCCCCGATCGCCACCGTACCGGCGCTGTGCGTTGTATGAACAATAAAGGAAGGCGAGAAAGTTCGAGTCCTCAGATTTTCACATTTCGAGCGCGTGACTTGCGACTTGAATGGCCGCATGCAGGACATTGGGCGGAACGAGACAACGGTTCAGAAGGTGTGAGGCCTCCTTTCCCCGGTGGTTGAATGATTGTGGAGCAGCCTGGACTCCCTACAGGCGCTTTTCTATCTGCATGTGCGTTCGTGTATTACACTTGTAATACACCTATTTTGACATTTCGACTGTTATGCTTTTATCCCACTTAAGCTTATTCCTCGCCGCCTCTTGGTTATCCGTCCTGGACTCCTACTTCATCATTCGACGGATCAGGGCTTTGCCAGGATTTTATTTTATCGTGGGAAAAAGAAAAAGAAAACAAGAGGAAAGAATACAACGTGGAGATGGGATGAAGTCACACTGGAACTCACGAAGCGAACACCGTGTGAGTGACGACATGGATGGCGGTTGTGATGCCAATCGTTCCAGGTAGACCGAGTACTGGCAAGTAAGATTTGGTCTGTCCCATGCAACCACATGGAAGTTTTGACTTGATTTGGATGCGGGTTGTTGCGGTCTGCTTTGTGGTTGGTGTCTTGCAAGGATTTAAGCTTCTCCAAAACCCGGTCCAGATGCCTAATCGCGGGGCCTTTTTTGCAGCTTCAATATGGCGAATTGTCCAGGTCGTCTGGATAATTTGTGACAGGAGAAGTCGGTGAAACCGCCCAGACGGTTTCTCCTCTTCTAATCAAGTCTTTGGGTTGCAACTCGATATTCTAAAATTAGGACGGTTCGTCGCTTCTCCTCAGAGGCGCCGTGGCCTAGAACTTTAACTTCACACACGGCCGCGGCCATCCCGTGGAAAATATGGTCGGAACCCTGGGCCGTTACGAGCTATCCCAGGGGAACTTCAAATCAATCTCCAGGTATTATCTGCCCGAGGATTCACAAAATATGGCCCAAAACGTGTACAAAGTGCTGATGTGCAACTGTGCTACATCTCCTTCGAGTTACCCGATGAGCTTGCCCGTGTGTTGCAGATGGTGCGGGGTTCGCCATCATTAACGAGTTGAACAGCTCACACCTACTTTCTAGACCATCTTAGTTCAGACGCATTATTGATGACTATCAGCATCTTACGATGGGAACACGGCAAGCAGAATCGCCTTTTCCTCGTGATACTCCTTTCCCTCCTTTTAACCATTGCTTCTCTTATCCCTCTACTATCATCCTCTTGCGACGGCGATATCATCACGGTATGTATAACTTCGCCTACACACACACTAATCACACCCGCATGTGGTGCATGACAGGCTAGAGGTCCGAACCATAAAAAGCAATCAGGCTGGAAAGGTCTTCAGACAGAAATTTGAACTGGGAAACGGGATCGGAGGAAGATCTCGATTTAGCGGCCAGATTCCACACAGGTTCGATTCCCTCCGCCGGCGGTGTGCTGGACAATAGCGAACCTTCCGCCTCTCCCTAGTAACTACGGAGGGCGTACGTACATATGGATATATGTACGGAGTACACCTTTAAAAAAAAAAAAGACGAGAAAATCTCGATGGTCACGAGGGACTTGGATCACGATGCCGGCGGATGCTCGACCAACCATATATCATTAGCGCGAGAGCTAGCCGGGAGAGATGGATAATTACTCCGTAGTTATTTCCTTTCCAGTGGGGTGTCTCAATTTTTGTGGGCATGGCGCGGAAGCTGAGCCAGGGTAAATTCTTCAAGAGTCCATCGTGTCTAAATTCCAAAAGTGATGATATAAAGATAGTAGCATACGCTGGATCATCAAGTTCAATCTGTTCGAGAAGTGGAATCTGTGTATTTCCGACGTGTAAGCTCCATGGGCATGGCGGCTATTAATTAATACTTTCAGTTCCGAATGTGCACTTAATGCCGGTGTAATTGAATGCATTTGGAGCCATATTCGCACCAGGCCGCCCCCTCCTCGAAGAGCTTTTCCCTTGTGAACGAGCAGCGATGGCCCCTGTCCAATGGCTGCAGTCTCCGGAGCAGGACATACGGGTAGTCCGTAGAAGAAGAAGAAGAAGAAGGGTGGTATTATTAAATGGCCAGAATGGCTGGGCGTAACGGTTTCTGTGTACTCCGTAGATACGATTCAAAAATATAGAGAGAACCCCCCGAGACAGAAGATATGTCGCTCGACTTCGCGCTTCAACATTCTCCGGCTTTGGATGGCGGAGATGGCTTCGGTCCGACCAATCGTACGCCAGATCGCTGCATCTCCCGCCACCGCTGACAAAATCTCGCCAGCCGAAACTTCACCCAACTGACACGCGGAAAACTCCTCGAAGGTTGTTCCGGCATCAAGACCAAACATGTCTGCTCAAGCGGGAGCCGCTCAGGCCAAGGAGGATGAATCGCACAAGTACTGGGGGAAGGCCGAACAGCAATTCAAACAGTAGGTGGTCGCGTCCAAGTCGAAGTGATCCTCATCAACCATCCTTTTTTTTGCCCCTTGGCTTATCCCCGACGCGGGGCACTCTTTTATCTCCTGCTGTTGTCTGCCATAGTACCATTTCTCCTCGTTCTATCCTCTTATTGAGTTTATAAAGCGTAATCTTTGATTCGTGATCCTAATTCCTAGTCATCCACCCGGAACACCTATCACATCCTTGCTCACTGTCTAGCTCTATCAATGGCCGCATTGGTGGAAGCAATCATCTTCCGTTACATGTGCTCTGTAGGCGATTGATTGCTCCCCCCAGCTAACTCTTGAACCAGCAAACCCGCAAGCCAATTCTTCGATCCTTGTCAGGAGTTTGCCGACCGGAGTATCAAGTGCATGAGGCGCAATGCCGGTGATAGAGATATGTGCACGGATTATTTCCAGTGAGTTCGGCTATCTATTCTTTCGCTTGATTTTGAGCGGATTTGAGAAACATTCTAGCTACATGCCTCCTTTTTTTTTTTTTTTTTTTTTTCCTCTCAATAATTTCCCCTCTTCTCATACACTCCCAAGAACTTCGCCGCTATTATCCCGCCAAAGAAAACAAATATACTGACACACTTGTTATCAGAGCGTATCGCGACTGCAAAAAAGCCTGGGTAAGTTCTTTTCGGATTCTTAAAGTCCAAATCCCCTTGAGCGCACTGCTCCTGCCAGCTACTGCTACTGGTGGCCGGTCCTGGGGCTTTGTTGATGATCCTGCTCGGCATGTTTCCGTTTTGCGGAGCTTGGAATCAAATTTCGATGCGTGACTTGGTACCAAAGCTGACCGTGTGATAGATGACCCAAAGGAAAGAAGCAAGCCGCTGAAGCTGTGCGTTTGGAATCCTGTAGTTGTGGTATAGCCACAATATCTCAGAAGCGCCGCTCGAAGCCGCGGCTTCATCAGCTCAATGATCTATGCTGGGCGACTGGTTGTATGATAGGAAGTCCATGACCTTCAAGAAAGGTCGGAAGGTCAATGGAGAACTGGATTTACTGGCGTTATAAATAAGGAGGGTGCATTTAGCAGAGAATTTGATCCATTTTGACACACATGCGTTTATGAAGGGAGCAGCTACAGTACAGCTGAGCGTCTTTGCCGTGTTCAGTCGGGCAAATGCTCCTTTCACTCGCCTTTGAACCTCTTTGCCTCCGACTATTTTGGAATTTTCCTTTCGTACTGTGCTCTTCTTGCGACCGACAGTGAGTAAACAGCTGCTGCTGTCTGGTACATAAATATTATCTTTTTTGATTAAACTGTGCCGCGGCCGGTTGAAGGCAAGGAAGCCAATGCCTGATGTACGTAGCAAACAAGTAGACGTATAGTTTAGTGAGGTGGTAAACAGTCGACACCGTAGTAAATTCCTGGGTACTGGGGCCTTTTCCCGCATGCTGCATCTTTTCGGTTTGCTGAGGCCCAGAAAACAAGGTTCGCCGCGACTATTGCACCAACTCAACCAGCACGCTCTAAGTTGGGTGGTTGGCTACTTTCAAATAAACGAGTTCTCGAGCCAGAGCTAAGCTTCGAGAACTAGCGGATCATCCTTACACAAGCTCGCACATGAATGTTTGCTCGCGCATAGTGGCAAGCCTCTTTCTCTTTCTAGATATAAAATGTCTTCGGCTGCAGTGATTGAGCGCCGAAACAAGCAGATCCAGGATGCTGTTCAAGGAGGAAACTTGAAGCAGGCACTGCAGCTGTGCGAGAAGAGGCTGAAGAAGGGAGAGAACACCCCGTTTCTCAAGGCTGGTCTTCCTCTGCGTTTGTCGGTCCCGAATTCTATGCTAAAATGATATTGTGAAATTCCCCGCAGGCCTGGAAAGCCAATATCCTGTTCCACCATGCCGACGACGCCCATCGAGAGCGCGGGGTTGCGGAGACCCTCGAACTATGCAAATCCACGCCCGCCATCACTGACATCAATGCGTTGGAAATGCTTCAGAATACACTCGCCGGTTTGGAAGAACATACAGAGACGTTGCGCGAACTCTGGCAAAACGCCGCCAAGGCCAATCCACAAGACGAGGATATTCAATTGCGATGGTTTACACTTGCATCAGAAGCGGAGGATTGGAAGACCGCTCAAAAGGTATGCGGATGCGATCCAGGATTTTGGTCTTTGCTGCCTTTTCTGAGAAATCGGGGCCGGCTGATTTAATGTGCTGCTGCTTTTAGGCCGCGATGAGTCTTCAAATCAACTTCCCCAAGACAAGGAGATACTATTTCTGGGCCATATTCATGTGCTACCTCATCGCTGCGGATGCTGGCAGTTCACTAGCAGATAAAACACTTTTTGGCACGCTAGCATATCGGATGATATCCAAAGCCGCAGACAGCGTACCGACAGACCCTGTATGTATTGCCCGCTCTCCTTTCGTCCAAAAAGTGCCGGACTTTGTTCCCAAACCCTTCCCCCTGCGGTATAACAATAGTTCTTAACATATGTAGAAAGAGTTACTGAGCCCGGGTAGAGCAATTCAAACCCCCGAAGAGCTGTTGCTGCTCATTAAAATATACAGTCAGCAAGGCCGATACAATGACATTGTCGATATATTAAATAGCCAGCATCTAGGCGTTACCTCGCGCATCGCTCAGAGTGATTGGTCATTCGTGACAGCTAAGCTGGCGACTCTTGAGAAGGCGGCCCTGTGGGAGCAAGGTCTGTCCTATACGAAAGAGCTGCTCAGCCTCCCCGAGGAACTGGCCGAAGGGGGAAAGCTTCCTCCAAATTATGAAGAGAAGGATGATTGGCAGGTGTGGAGCTTGCTACTCACGGCGGTAGAGCATGTTCAAATGGAAGGGTAAGTTGATTGACATGTGTGACGGCTCTCTCGCGTCGAACCCGGCAATCTGACATATCGAAGGGCCTTCAAAGATGTGGAAGAGTTTATTGAAAATTATATCGCAAAACGACCGAAGTCGCGTAATGCGCAATTGGCACGTCTAGATCTCACTTCTCGCCAAGTATCGAAAGGCAAGCGTTTATCGCCGGCTGATCTACTGACGGGATGTAAGATCTATTTCGACAATAATAAGACGAAACTATACTGCTTTCACGATTTGCGAAGATATTTAACGATATTGGATGAGAGTTTTCGAGAGGAATTTCATTCGCATGTGGTGCAGCATGTTAGTATGGAGGCGCCAAATGGTGATAATACAGCAGTATGAATTCCTTTCGGCCGTTTTCGATGTGAACGCTGACGATAATAGGCGGATTATGCATCCAAAACCATTCCTACAATAAACGCTCTGAAATTCGAGTACTGTTTCCGACTTTCCGTGAAATCTGAGGCAGATCCAACTTCACAGGCCAAAGATTTTGCACGCCGCTGTCTTCAGCTGTTCCGAACTTCTAGACAGGCGAATCTTGCTGAAGCATCACCTTCGACCATTGAAACCCAACCTAGTGACGATTTCTGTCTGTTGGCAGCCATGAGCTTGATACGTGTGCATGAAGAGACCCAGGATTCGAAGCCATGTCCGAGTACAGTCTTGACCCAGGCTGCTGGAATTCTTGAACATCTGCTTCTCAAATCCCCTCATAACTATGAAGGTCTTCTTCTACTAGTGCGGGTATACCTGCTTCTCGGCGCCGGCTCGCTGGCGCTCAAGACGTTCGCCCAGCTTTCCGTGAAGCAAATTCAATATGAAACCGTTGCTCATAACGTCTTTACTCGCATTTCGACCATTCACCCACAAGCCGGCCCCCCTTTTTCCAGTTTGGAGAGGAAGGATTTCGACCCTCAAACGGCACTGAGGCAAGCGTTAATTTTTTACCGGAATGCAGTGAGCTCCACAGCGTATTCCCTTAGCGCTGGACTTGACCACGGTAGCTATGTAAATGTTGAAGGAAGCATTGACTTGCAAAGGAGTTTGAAACATAGCATATGCAGGAAGTTATGGGCATTGGAGGTGCGGAAGATTCAGCGTTTAGCAGGCGGTCCATCCGTGAAACAATACGATCAGCTCGGTGAGTTATAGTTCCGCCTACAAACCACGATGCATCGTTTTTAATGGTAGAATAGTGTGCAATATGGAGCCCATCATCGATAAACGCACTTTTGACGGATTTATGAATTGTGAACTACCTGGAGATCCGATATTTGAAGAGCACGTTCGACTTGGACCATTGCCTCGAGTAAGCCTGCCCAACGATTGCGGGCACCCAACGCTGCTACTAACCGGAATTTCAGGAGCGAGCCGTCAAAGCTATGGCAGTAACAGATACGCTGCTCAACTATGTATACACTGATTCGTCCTTGAGAGAACGGCTGTTAGGTCAAGTCAACAATCTTGCCGGTTCGCATCTCGACCTTCCAGACTCCGAACTTACACCCACGGAGATAGATAACATCAAGATTCACCATCTCACGATCAAATTGATCTCGGCACTCAGCCAGAAGCCGACAGCGTCGGATACTGCCTTGTTTGATGCTACCAGTTCTGAGATCGAGGCCTGGTTGAGCGACAAAATCTCATCCATGTCTGCCTCTAACGTCACTGATATTCAAGGCACAATAAATTTAACACCTAGCGATCCTTCTACATCGTCTCCGGCCCCGTCATGGGTCTACTTACACGCAAACATCTCCTTGCTGGAGACCCTCAAGGCTATCTCTCTGTTTGTCTCCTCTCAGACGCAAGCTAAAGCAAAGTCAAAGTCATCGGGTAGTATTCCAAAAGAGAAACTCGACTCGCTGAAAGCATTGACCAAGAAACTTGCCGATATTATAACAATGAATACGCGTATATTAAAGACTCGTATTGCCGAATCCGGGATGTTAGGCCAATTGGTTTCTATAGTGACTACAGGACCGAGTGGAAATACGGACGGTCTATCGGCGGAGATTGAGGAGATGATTGATACGTCATCACTGGAGCTATTCTGCGGTTCTTTGATGGAAAGCTGGGATGAAGCACTTGATGGGGTGCTTCTGATCTGCTCGTCTGTCTGAAAGAAAAAAAAAAAAAAATTGTTGAATGGGGACCTCGTAGCCATTGTCCGTTGTTCGAAGACAGTGGCTAGACTATAAACTGTTCTAAGCGCAGCGCATTTCATCGCTCATTTGTAGCGACATACATAACGTTAAAAAGGCTGAGTTGATTTCATGCACTCAAGATCATCCATTGATATTAAGCAGTCCGAAAACCACTGACGCCAGTAAAAAAAGATAAGTATGAATCTAAACGCAAGAATAAATCGTCCGCATAGTGTAAACCCCCCACATCTAATCCTGTCGTCCCTTGAGCAGCCGTTTTGTGACCTTATCTTTCTCTATGATGTATACATGGGCGCCCCAACCTGATAGAGCATCCCGGTCGACAGCGTTCAGAAGAGCTTGCGAGATGGTCTCGAATAGGTCCTCGGGACCCTATTTACGACTGTCAGTATAAGAATAAAAGCTAAACGACACATAAAAAAAAAAAAAAAAAAGGTACCAAATCAGGCTCCCATAGCCCCTCGCACATTCCGAATAACTGGTCGCTGGCTGTGCCGCTGACAATAAAGTCCTTTGCGAAATCAATGCATCCAATGCTGTCAAACCCACAGATAAACGGCTTTCCCGTCGTGTGGTTGATGCCCGCCAACACGGGACTGACGAACCATGGGCCAAACCGCTTCTCGTACAGACTGGACGAGACGAGGTTGGCCAAGGTCTGGGGTGCTATCTGTCTCTCCTCCCGCAAGCGGTAGAGGTTGACTTTGTAGCGCAGCAGGTCTGAGACGGAAGCGACGTCGGTTGCGAGGCCTGTGAGGCCTAGGTATGTGGAGGGAGCGTAGTTGAAGATTTTGGGGAAGTTGTTGGACACGGTGAGGGCCTGCATGCCGAGACGGAGATCGCAGGCTATGGCGACGCAGTCTTTGCCGACCATGGCGACGCAGGCTCCGCCATCTGGACGATTGCAGCTATTAGTGGTGTGGATAGGCGTGAATAGGGAAGGGGGACAAGTGTACTTATGTCGAATGGAGATGCCTGTGAGTGTGGAGGTCAGCTGGCTGCTTTGTTGGTAGAAGAGAGGCTGGGCGCGCTCACCATGACGGTCTAGAGATTGCGGTGCTGAAGAAGAAGTAATTGCAAATCCTCAAAGGGACCACGGTGTCAATGGAGTATCTTTGAGGAGCGGGTGCGGTGCCGGAGTGGTGGGAGGGTAGATGAAATGTAGGAAAAGAGAGAGAGAGAGAGCGGGAGGGAGATGATGTTTGGGGGAAGCTTCAAGAGAAGCTCGACTGGGCGTTTCTGTTCTTAGCTCCAGCCAACCAGCCAGATGACGATTGGCCCGCTGCCTGCTCGTCCTGCAACGGCCCTCGAGACAGCAACATTGACAACAACGGCATCTTCGGTTTGTATTTAATGTATTTATTCTTGTCTTTGAGTCTGTGATATCCCGACATTTCTATTTAATCGGCATTCCACCTCTTCTCGCCGTTTCCTTCCCCCCAAATCCAACCCTTTGCCCCGCCACTCCATCCGCGCCGCATAGTGATATCCCGCTAAAGGATATCTTGAAGGAGTTTGGAAGCCGGCTTCAGCTGCGGGATCACCAACATGGCATCGCACGTGGTGGTGATTGACTCTACAGCTCGAAGAGCCACCGTCAAGGTCACGCCGGCCAAACATCTCAGCGATGTCTTAGGAGAAGCGTGCGCAAAGCTAGGTCTCGATGCTACGCAATATGGCTTGAAGTGAGCGTGCTCTACCTTTATTTGCCTTTCCCGCCGTTTGATGCTAATGACTATGGCTCCAGGCATCAGAAGAAACAGGTGGATCTCTCACTCTCCATCAGATTATCTGGCCTCAGCTCCGGGGCCAAGCTCGAACTTGTACAGCTCTCTCGTTCACCTTCAGTCGTCTCCATCGCACTCCAACTTCCCGAGTCAGAGGCGAAAGGCGTGCCCGGTGGTCGGCTGACGGATAAGTTCCCAAGCAGCACCACTCTCTGGCTCGTACTACGCAAGTTTGAATCTGGGGTGGCAGGAAATGGAACGACGAGAAACCTAACCGCGCGGGGAGCTCCAAACACGACATCGGGCACATCCGGGTCGGGAAGGCTGTTCTATGAAACTCCCGTGATCCAACTTGTAGGAAGAGAGCTTTCTTCTTTTACAGACCTTCAGAGGACCCTGGCTCAGCTGGGATTGAACAGCGGAAGTGCTCTCCTCAGGCTGAGTTTTCGCACCACGGACCGACCCCTGGAAGAGGCTATGAGCGAGATCGATGCATATTTCAAGTCTGTTGATGCCGAGGAGACGCCGCTAGACAAGTCTCCACCAGTTTCCGAGACTCGCATCTCTTCTGGAACGGGAGAGAGCGCACGTGAGACAACGTCGCAAGCTACTCCGTCCAACACCGATCTTGTGGCTGCGGGAAGCGCAGCAATTGTGCCTGAGTCATCACAATCCGTCTCAGAAGAACCGCAGCACCCTCTTGTATCATCTCGACCGGTTACAATTTTCGCTCCCCCATCAAGTACAACCCCTCAATCGGCTCAAACACCATATAACGAAGAAGATTATATACCTACGGTTGACCATGCGAAGGCGCATCAGCATCGACTGAACCTGGCTGGTCGTAACAAACGACTAGCAGGAGACGCCGAACTCGCCGCACAAGAGTCTGCGGTCAAGGAGAAGCTAGCCAAAGTCACAGAAGTCGACGTTAAAGTTCGATTTCCAGATCAAAGTCAGGTGGTGTCTAAATTCAACCGAGAGGATACGGCTGGATCACTGCATGCATTTGTTCGAAGCTGTCTTGACGCTCCTCTTGCGAAAGAGGAATTTTCTCTCTCCTTCTTCCCCAACGTCTCGCACGATCCCGTTGCACACAAGGGACAGGTAATCATTCCCGACACACCCGATAAATTCCTCATTGCAGATCTCAGAATGAATGGCCGCGTCCTGGTCAACTTTTTGTGGAAAGATCACGCTGCCCTCGCCGCGCGCAGCGCAGGAGTTCCCCTACTTCTCCCCGAGCTCAGGGAAAAGGCGAGCCAGATCAAAGTTAAAGACGTCGCCGCCGTCCCGGCGGAGGGCCGCGAAGAAGACAAGAGATCATGGCTGAGGAAGCTCGGGGACGGGGGTGATAAGGGTGGTAAGAAAGGTGGCGGAGGTGGTGTCCCGAAATGGTTGAAGTTACCTGGGAAGAAATGAATAAAACAATATAATAATCCCTTACAGACGGGGATAAGACTTTTTTTTTGGCTTATTATTTCTGTTGCCGCGATGAATTGGTTCTGATGACTTGGGAGTTTCACGACGGGGTATGGTTTTGTTATGAATGCATGATTTGTACACTTACAGAAATGAACAAAATAGCCTACATTAGATTGGCGAGCTCGCTGATAATGAAAAGCAACGCCGTCATTTGCCATAGGTAAAAGAAGTCCTTAAATTGACAGATTGAGTCCCCCGGAAGTAGTGGTGCGAACATGGCTGGCTTCAAAAGAATTTTTTTTTTTTTTAAAAAAAAAAAAGGAAAAAAGGATATCAGGGAATCATGTCATTATTGATTTTGGTTTCGGTGATTTCTAGCTTCGATTTGTCGACGGATGGGTGCGATTTAAACCACATGAAATAAAAAAAAAAACATAATCTCGAAGCCCATCGTCAAAAAACAGATGCCCCACGAAAAGTTCACCGAGCCCTGCGCCTTGTTTCCCAGTAAGAAATCGAGGCTTCCCTTCTCTCTCTCGCCTAAGAAAAGGTCCAGATGTCGCATAACACAACTCTCTGCCCGTCTCTCGATGGCACACGCAAGGCCATGGACTCTTTGCACTACGACCACCCCAGGCTACTGCTGCCCCCTCCACATCGCAGAGTCGGATTTAGTGAGCACCAGTCCGTCTGGCCTCAGCGATGACCTTCTGCATCTCGTCGACCTTTCTCTTGGCACGGCCGAAGGTACCGAGCTAGTAGCAAAGGAAAAAGGCGAATGTCAGTAAACGTCACGCAATTCCCTCAGTGTATTCGAGTAAATTGGACCGGGGGGGAGTTGTTGTTGGGCGACTTGGAATCCCACTGCTTCATATGGTTGGAAAAGCATCTCATGCACTTCTCTCTCTCCCCCTTCTCCAAGATTTCCAAAGTCATCCAAAGCACCAACATCGCATCATCCCCTCCCCCCAAAAAGCCCAAAGAGGATATAAAAAAGGGAGTGGAGGAGGGGAAAAGCCCTTACTCTCTTCTTAGCCAACTTCCTGGCACGCTTATCCTGGGAGTTTCTCAACAATTCGATGACGCGGCGCTCATACGGTGCGAGACCAGCGACTTCCTTGACGATCTCTCGGACGAACGCGGTACGGCGGGACAAGGCACCCTTTCTTCTCGAGATGCGGGGGCGCTTCTCGATGGCGGAGGTTTTCTAAATATCACACACAATTCCCCATCATTAGCAAAAAAAAGGTTCTATCCCCATCGTTTCCCTTGATTCTCCTTTTTCTTTTCGAAAATTGTATTTCCCAAACAATGGGCGCTCGCGCTGGCGCCAGCTTGGGTGATATTTTTTGTGTGTGTGCTGTGTGGGGAGGACAGGGAGACGTACATGGCCCTTGTTCAAGCCGAGAATGAGTCCGGAGCGTTCGTTCGCCATCTCGAATGAATTGTGACGGGAACCGGTTGGTGGTGTTGACTGTTGGAGATGGGGCGGCGTTTGGTCGTCGATGGCCGGTTTGTCGTTCGAGAGACGGAAGAATTCGTTGTGCACAAACAGGACTGTCTGACTAATTGGCTGGCTTTGCGGGTTGGTGTGGGCACAACCAAATTAGGGCTTAGGGCTTAGGGCTGCGAGGTTCGAGTTGCTCGAAAAAAGTCAAAAGCTGCAAAAAGGTTTCATTTTTCGCCCCAACGATCATACAGGTAAGCAGTGAATCGGCGAGATATCTATGGAGTACGCAGTACAGGCCTTCGATTGGCTTGGTTCTAAAGTTTACAAAGTAGATGAAGTTCATCGAGGTCTCTTTCGCCGTCATGAAGTTGAGTAACGGTATGTCACTACTTGGCTAGGCTTGTTCTCTAAAGCTAGACTTTATAGATCGACCTCATGTATACTCCGTAGCAGAAAATGTCTTTAAAGGAACGGTAGTTGATTGTAGGAGGGAAAAAAAAAGAAAAGAAAAGAAAAGAGGTAAGGTACTCAGCCGAAATATGTAATTCTTCATTGATTATTGTCGGGGAATATCATACCTCATCAATTAATTAAAAAGGCTTTGAATAGGACGAAAAGGCAAAAACCCAATGCAAACAAAGAGGGGATATCATTTATGATGTTGCAGAGGACCTCACAAAAGGTGCTCTGTACATAGCGGAACCGATTCAGATACCAGTAACAGAAAGAGGGAGGGAAGTTATATGGGGAAAAAAAAAGAAGAATAGTAAGCAAAATCCGTGATCCAAAATGTAGTCTTTTTCTTTTATCGCTCCCTCGCAGAACAGAACTCTTCAATCAGCCTTTCTAAATCTCTCAGTTTGTATGGTTTCGTCATATATCCCGCCATCCCAACGCGATTTGCCCGGTCCAGCGCTTCGTCTGTCACATCTGCGCTGACTGCAAACACCGTTGGGGGTCCAAGCGATACCGGCTGTGACGTTTGGCCAGGGCCATCTGCATTGAGATCAATATTCGCAAGACGCTCGCGGTACTCCTCTACCAACGCAAAGATCTTCTCCGTTGCTTCGTATCCATCCATGTCAGGCATCCAAAGGTCCATCAGAACAAGGTCAATGGCTTTGTAATCCTTGGTGGAAGGAAGAGTCTTGTCAGCTTCCTGGTCAGAGTCCGGCGGTGATTGAGTTTGAGTTGGATTTGCGGGGTCCATGGCCAAGGTACTGTGGTTGCTGGGGGGCTGGTTTACAGGTGTATTGGGTAAGGTGATATCGGAATTGCTTCTCGAACGGGTCGAAATAGGCGCGCTTGGTGTTGACGGAGGAGGCGACGAGGCTTGGCTTGATAGGATTTCGCTCACGATCCGTACTGCCTCTTTTCCGTCAAATGCCTCGTAGACATCGCTATAACCAAGTTTTGCCAACATATTAACCAGTATTCGACGGTTGATCTTGTTATCTTCCGCAACAAGGAATGTCAAGGGGTGTCTTTTGGCCAACGTCTTATCACATGTATGCCTCATAAGCGGTATCGGTTTAGAGTTTCCAGACAAGCGGCGTATCATTTGACTCTGATGAACGCCGTTCTGCTGACCGGGATCCTTCGTGTCAGGCAGCGTCGGCGAGGCCAGAGGCGAAGAAACTTCTCCATTTATTTTTGGCTTGGGCTGATCGGTAGGGGGGCTGTGTGCACCATCAGTCCCCACGGACGGTGCAGTAGATCTAGGTGTTGAGCTGTTCGTGTAAGGGGTGGGTGGACGGCTGACGCTATCGCTAGGGAACAAGGGAAGCCGAATTTGGAACTCTGAGCCACGATTCGGCTCCGTCGTCGATGAGCGAACGCATACTAGATCTCCGCCGAGCTTTCGAGACAGCCCCTTAGCGACCATCAAACCCAACCCGAGTCCTTCTTTGCTTCGTGTAGTCGAGCCATCTTCACGGGCCCAGGGTTTGAACAGCTTTGGCAGAAAGGCTTCCGGTATACCCGTTCCGGTATCCTTGACGTTGATCAAGACACAAGGCGGTTTGCCGCCGACTGTGACGGCGACGGTAATTTCTCCAACTTCGGTGAACTTGAGGGCATTCAGGAACACGCAAGAGACAAGTTTCGTGAGGTCCTTTTCATCGACACATAGGCTCTCTGGGACCGATGGATCCACCCACCAGTCGATGTATTTTGTGGAGGCTTGACCGTTGCAACCCAGCGTCTGTACTTCAATTCTTTCACCACAATCTGTGGACTCGACTCTGGCTGAATCCGGGCGGCCACCCACTTGAAGCGACTCGTTGATGACCAGGCGAAGCAAGTCTCGGACTTTTGTGTAGTGCAAGACCATGGGCGGAAAGACAGCGCGTAAGGGACGCGACGACTGGGATTCACGAGTTGTCGACGGGCGTCGAGCGACAGCATCCAACAAAGCGTCGTCCATCGCATCTTGAGGCGTAGAGTGTACGATCTTGTCACTCTCTTCGATCGCACTTCTTAACTCTGCAGTGCGAGGAGAGACTCCACGGCGGGACGAAGGGGTGCATCGATGTTTCGGCGACGATGAGGACTGCCAGTCCATTGGAGTGCTTCGCCTGCGTTTGTAGGGGTTGACCATGATATTGCTGCCTTCGATAAATATGTTTGGGCGATTTTCATGTGAGTCGCCGCTTGATCGAAACGAGCCGTTTTGCATCTCTTCGTCCGCAGGGTTCTGGGGGGTATCAGGGACCTGCATGTTCAAGTTGTACGCATGGACGATATTATCGGCCGCTTCAATGGCCCGTCTGGCGCTATCTGTAGAAACACGTCAACAATCAACTGGCCATGCCAATGTTTAAAGCGTGGGCGAAAGGGGGGTTGGGGTTTCGGTTTCCCTGCTGACCTTGAACCGCTTCGATGTTTTCGCGAAATTCAGTAAACATTGGGACCAAGCTGGGATCCAGCTTATTCTCAAGCTTCTCCTGAACGGTAGCATGCATGATATCTAACATACCGACCACACCCTGCATTGGGGTTCGAAGCTCATGTGATAAGCTTCTTGCATACGGTTTAAAAGCTGGAGCAGCCATGGGATTGCTCTGGTTTACAACCGTTTTTGTGGGCTTGCCCTGCAACAACCTCCTATCGAGCTCCTCCCACCTTTGAAGGTGTGGAGGTTTCCTGTGGCCTTCATCGACGGCTATATGCTGAAGTATCAAGTCTTCCAGGGAATGGAGAATCATTTCAAGATACGGCCACGAGACGTCCCGTGAGAGCAAGCCCTCCGCCGTCCACAGCATGCCTACATGAGCGAAACACCTCCCCGCTGAGAAGAGAGGAACAGCAAGATAGGCTTCGACGGGGAAAGGCAGTCGATCCGCATCTTTCCCGATAACAGCAGGCAAGCTCTCCGGCACCAGACAGACCTTGTCGTGATTCATTGAAGTACAGGGGATATCCCAGGACAGATATCTGTAATCTCTATGCATCGCTTGAAACCCCTTGCCGTCGTTGTAGTAGACAGCCACACCTAGCAGAGAAGAACTACGTTCGTCCAAAGACAGCATCTCAACGTCGGTGTCTTCATCATCATCATCATCATCATCATCCTTGTGGCTTTCCTTGGCGACGAACGCACACTGAGCATGACAGATCGTGGTCAATCCTTCCATGAGCCGGGTCCAAAACGATTCGGTGTCGGCATCCCTCAGCTCATCCTTGAGTGCGACGAGCTGCTCGATGGCGTTGCTCTGACCCGCCTCGAAGAAACGGGAGACATAGTCAATGGGCTTGATGGGGGCCTTGGGGACGACTGCTTCGGGTGGTGAGCTGGAGATAAGGGCAGGATCGGGGTTTGATTCGGCGGGGTCGTTTGACGCAGCAGCGTCGGACTCATCCATCGTTGTCCGCCAACTATGGAGGTAGTAGTGCTGAGGGTCCAGGGCGGGAGACGATGTGTGGGGGGAGAGGAGGGGAGGCAAAAGACGTGGAGAAGAGAAATCGTTATTGACAACGAAGAGCTACGGTCGAAAGGTGTTCCCGAATCACGGGGCGGGATTTGAAAGATGCTAGTAACGGTGCGGAGCGATGGGTCAGCGGAAGAAGCAAAACATTGGACAGTGGGCGTGCAGAATAGAACGGGTGAGTGACGGTGGACGGGGGGATTCCTGCCGAAGGGGGACGAAAGATGGCCAGCTGAAGTATTGACGTACAGGTTTTGACGATCATCCGGATGGCCAATGTTTTAATAAGAGGTGCATGAAGCTTGGAGGGACAGCGGGCGTTGTGAGTGGACATGCAGGACGGCGGGAAGATGCAGAGCCACCGCGACCACCACGACAGACAAAGGGAGACACGCTAGCTCATGGATTCCATACAGCTGGGCGGGGCGTGAGAGGGAGCGAGGATGCGAGAGCACAGCAGGACAGGAGACGATGACTGGAGAAAGTGAGAGTGTAAAGAGAGAGTGAGTGAGAGTGAGAGTGTAAGAGAGAGAGTGAGAGAGAGTGAGAGAGAAGAACTGGGGATTTGGCTGTTGAGGGGGACGGAAAAAGGCTCGAGAAGGGGCAGCCTGCTTAGTTAACGAGTCCTGGCTTCGTCTGGAATCCGGCCGGTCAAGAACTAGACCAGCCCATATCCGCCGAGCAGGCCAAAAAAAAAATAAAAAAAATAAGAAATAAAAAAATAAAAAAACAAAAAAAAAAAAAAAAAAAGGAAAAAGGAAAAAAGAAACAAGTAAGTTATCGAAAGATGCTATGTAATATCTCGAAAAGTAAAACTCTCTGGGATCGTCCCGGCTATGGAGTACGGACGATATCCTCCATCTGCAGTGCACACCTTCACACAGGCGGGCGGCTACAGATGCATTGCGTCCTCGAGTCGGACTGACCACCAATCCTTTTCCTCCCAACCCACCTGGAAACACAAAACACACCCCCCCACCTCTGCTGAACAGTGAGCCCAGGCTGTGCCCTGACGCTCGTACTCCGTACAGAGGAAAAACGAGTTGGATGAATTACCCTCTTCAGATGATCCGCAAGTGCGTCCAGGCAAAGCCGCGGCGCCATGGCCGGAGATACGAGAGATCTCGCGATAATTCTGCTACGGGCAGCCGAAAACCCCCCATCACGGTCACACACACCTAAACATGCCCTCGATCTGGGTTCCTCCACTTGAGTTTTGGGGCCCTCTGAAGAGTGGGATTGTTTTGTGGAGCACGGCGACTTGGAGCTTTGAAATCCGGACCACGTTCCGCGTCTCCTTTTTGCTTTAAATTGTTCTTGTTCTATTTTACTTATTCATTTATCCATTCTATCTTTATTTATCTCTACTTATTTATTCATTATATCTTTATTTATCTTTAATTATTTATTTTTTATTTATTTAGGAAAACGAAGCAGCAGAAGTGCGAGCGAAGAAGCGTGCCGAAAGGGCCCGTCACCATAAATCGCCTCCTCCACCCGGGGCGAAGCGCAGACCAACCCTCCGAGGGCTGCCAAAAAGGACAAATGAACTTATGAAAAAGGCTGAGAAGCGCGGGAAGTCAAACAAAAAAAAAAAGAAAGAAAGAAAGAAAAAAAAAAACCACAGGAAAACCGACCAGAATCTAGACCATTCGAGGAATAGACGGCAAATCCGTTTTCTCAGCCACCGTCGTCATGCCAGCCAATCGCCCGGCTCGTTGCTTCGGACAGAAAGAGTCCCCTGCACGGCCGCCCGGAAGCTCTGTGTGTCGCTCGACCGCCAGCCAGGGCGACGCCGTCCGAACCGTCCAGGGCATGGGGGGGGAATCCCAGCTGTCCCCATGTCCCAGATCAACGGCCCTCCGCCGCTCCCCGGCTTTGCCGAACCTTCTTCAGAAACATGAATAAAAAGAAAGAAAAAAAGAAAAAAAAAAGAGGAAAAAAGGAAAAAAATTGGGAAAAAAAATTGGGAAAATTGGGCAAAATGACAAATAGGACAAATGGAGAGAATGGAAAAATTACTCAATAGAAAAGAATTTTCAAAAAAAAAAAAAAAAAAAAAAAAAAAAAAAAAAAAAAAGAGAAAAAGAAAAAAGTAACAAAATCTATTTCAAAAATTCAAGCACCGAAGCTAACCCTAGCAAGTCTATCCAACTGTTCGGAAACGTAGTCTTTGTATTTTTATTAGGTGGTGGCTTTTTTTTTTTAATAAAAAAAGAAAAGAAAGGAAAAAAGAAAAAAAAAGAAAAGAAAAGAAAAAGGTATCATGGAGAGCGAAATCAATCAATGATCTTGCCCATTGAGCAGAACAAGATGCCTCACAACCTCGACGACCTCATCCTCGCTTATATCCAGGTCAAGGTTGTCCAGCCTCCTTGCAAGCGCCTTATCAAGTAGCATCCTCAGCCGCGAGACAAGCACCCCGATTCTAGCCCAGCCTCGGAGTGACAGCCATCCATCGACCACAAGACCGCGGCCATGTGTGTCCAGAGTAATTGGCCCGCCAAAAAGAAGCAGCGAGTAAGCATTGAAAGCTGTGGAAGGATCATCAGCATTGGTGGCGACCAAAAAAAAAAAAAAAAAGGAAAAGAAAAGAAAAAGAAAAAAGGGAGGTACGGAGTACGGAGTAGTTATTTCACTTAACGGGGAGACCAAAAAAACAAACATCAGAACTTACGGGTTAAATCGCGGACAAACACCTTAGTCGTCGCCATCTTCGAAAAATAACTCACGTATGCCGCCGCTCCCGAGAAGCTCTGCGCGTCGAACAGCGCTGAGCTGGGATGCACAAACACGCGCCCGTTCTCCTCGTTGAAGTACTTGATCGTGCGCGCTTCGGGATCGACTTCGATCGTCCCCGTCATCGACGCGGCGAACCTCTTTTCTGGGAACGATATTGAGGCTACCTGAGGATTGAATGCTCCAGCGATCAAAGCGCGGAGCAACTGCCAGTTTGTGTTATGCCGGTTCCACCGGCGTTCGGACAGTTCTCCATCGCCTCGGTAGCCAACTGGCAGTATGCCAACCTCCTTTAGCGAGGTCAATAGCTGGGCCCGATTAGAAGTGATGTCACGAAGAGTCTGGGGGACCAGAAAATTGTCGTTACACCAAGCCAGTGTCCTCCGATAGCCCTGTAACTTGACTCGCTCTGACCACTGTTGATACGCCACCATGTCAATCAGGAGGTCCCCGTCTCCGGTTGAAAAACTGGCCCTTGCGGCCTTTGCTTCGTCTCGTTGGTCCTTCGGCGATGCGAACGGGCTCTTAGCGGTCAGGATGGCAGCTATGCTCAGGCAAGCCTCTAAACATCCAAATATAACACCAAACACCATCAGCTTGGCACAGCGCAGGTCGGCTGGGATTATGGACAGGTATCGGCCGAGGACGGTTAGCTGATCGTTGTCCAGTGCGCCTATGCGATGAAGCGTGCCTATAGCGCCTTTCACAGCAGCTGTGTCCGGCGGGGTGAGGGTCTTTGCGAGGAAACCGGCTACATCGTCGATACCCTTCATTGCTTTGACAGACAGACAAAGCTGTTCCAGCGGAACCCGCTGTATTTCCGGAGCGGGCCTGGGGGCCATATTATTCTCCGCGTTTCGAGTGTATAACTTATAACAGGTGCCGTTTCTGACTCGCCCCGCTCGACCTCGGCGCTGCTTGCAGGCAGCCTGGGACGCCCAAGTCTCCTCGAGCCGGACAATGTTATCCGCCGGGCTGTAACGCGTTTCCTTGACTCTACCGGTGTCGATGACCGCGACAACGTCTTCAATTGTAATGGACGTTTCAGCAACATTAGTTGCGGCAATAACTTTACGCTTCCCTTTCGGTGCGGCTAAAAACACCCTTTTTTGCTCGTTCGGCGTAAGTGATGCATGCAACGGTAGCAGATGAGCGAACGAGAAATCCCGCATGGTTGCTAAACACCGATCTATTTCCATCGTCCCCGGCAAGAAGATCAAGATGCCCCCGGGTTGATCCTGAAGCTGGGCGTCGATATGGCGTACGGTGGCCGCGATCAAATGATAGCTAATTCCTTTCCCGAGTCTCTGCAGAGCCTTGCCCACGGACAACTCTTCCCGTTCATCGAGGGTCCCTGGAGATTCATCCCAATTCGACAAAACACTCGCTTGGTTCAAATCCGTCAATTGGACAACCTGACCAATGTAGATATCTTCAACGGGGAAAGTTCTCCCTGCGATATTAACTCGGCCAACCTGATTCTCACCGCCAAAATACCGTACGAAGAGGTCCGAGTCTAGTGTCGCACTCATCAGAATGAGCTTCAGGTCACGTCGGGCCTTCAATGCTTCTTTCAGGATCGCTAGAAGGATGTCTGTATCCAAACTTCGTTCGTGTACCTCGTCAACCACGACGTGAGTGATGTCGGCGAGAGATTCCGCAAGACTGTTGCCACCGACTTGTAGACGACGTAGAAGCACACCAGTTGTCATAAAAGTAATCTTCGTAAGCCCAGACTTAAATTTGCTATCTCCTCGAATGATATATCCAACCTCGTCCCCGACGGCCGAGCAGCGTTCAGCGCTGACCCGATCAGCAAGGCCCAGCGCGGATATACGTCTTGGCTGTGTGCAGACAATATTCGCTGTCGAACCGAGGTCGCGTCGAATCATATCATCAAGCAGAAACTGAACGGACTGCGTACTTTTACCACTCCCAGTCTCTCCGGAAATAATTGTCACCTGGTATGTGTTCACGGCTTGCACAATTGCATCCTGCATGGCCCAAGCCGGAAGACACTTTCTGGCGATGATCATCTTCTGCTGCTCGGGGCCCCTATGCCTGGATTCCCACGCTTCACGAATGCCCGCTTTCTGCTGGGCTCCTCCTTGCACCTTGGTCCGATGCGGAAGTGTTCGGGAACCTTTTAGGCTGGCTGGTCTGGCGTGTTCATTAACGACCCTCGACGGGGTATCGATAGATATATTCCGTAACTTCCCAGGATTTTCGAGAATACGAGGTATCTTTTCCTCTAGCCAGTCTACCAGGTTAAAGACCATCGGGCCCCCAAGCAAGTTCTCATAGGCATATTGGATAGCCTCTCTGATTGCGCTGAGGCGTATATAAGCTGGTATTTTTTTGGATGATATGGTGAGAACCAGAGGGCAGATAGGGTATGAAGCGATAGCTGGCTTCTGGAACTGATAGGCTACAGCATACTGCGAATGCAACTGGTCTGATATGATTTCGCACTTATTGCTCGACAGCTTTTTGTATTTTTCACCATATATTGCCTCCAGAGTCTGGTTCTCCTCTTCCCATGCGTCACGTTCGCTTTCAGGCAATTCGCCACTTGGGAAAAAATCCCCACTGTCGACAAGCAGGCTTTGAAGACATTCTGCTGCTTTGAGCTCATCATCATTGTTATCCTCAAGTGCTTTTGCGCATAGATCAGTGGAGTAGCCGGCCAACGCCAGCCGTTTTATTTTAGATTCCCGAGCCAGGTCACCACTGGCAAGGGTTACGCCGGCCGAATAACCCTCCGGAAGACTCCATTTCGGGAGATCGTCCTCCGGAACGTGTATCAATAACCACTCTAACGCTTCTTCCCTATCCTTACATTCCGCCACAGCTTCTTCAACATGGCTCTTGCGGAATCCTAGATTGCTGAAGTCGTCCACGATTCTTTTCTTTTCAGAATCATGTATCTTAACTCCATAGGGGTTCCAAAGGGCGCTTTGCCTGACCAAATCTTCGATCTTTCTGCGTGTTTTCTCGCCCATTTCAATCTTGGGCGCCTTTTGCCAACGAATACCAGGGGGAGGCTTGTTGTCACCACCGGCGGAGCCCAATTGCACAAGTGGTTCCTTTTGCTTCAACTTACCCTTGCTATCTTGCTCAGCCTTGCGCTTCGTGGAGTCGGCGACAGCATTTTGGTGCTCTTGCTGCGCAGTAAAGGGATCGGATTCATACATCCAAGCCTTACCCGCTTTTACGTCGTCCACCTTGAGTTGGGCAAATTCCTTTTTCCAAAGATCACGATAGGTGGGAGGCATCATCATATGTAGATTCTGCATGCTACACACGCGAAATAAGGCATAAGATGCCGCAAAATGACGTGCTTCCAGTGCAGTGGGCTGAGCGGCTAGTTTGCTGTGCGCTTGAGGAAATCGCATTGGGGGAAGCGTCACCGTCTCCTTAGTCTTGGGGTTTGTCTTCTTTAAGATAACGCTGGATATAAAGCCGTCCGGACTTTTGAACTATAGCCAGTGAGCTTCTGTAAATACCAAAAACGTTTAAGGCGATCCAATCTCGAGTCTGCAAGGACTTACCATCGTATACTCCGGCTTTTCCCATTTCTGTCTCTGACAGTGCTCTGAAAGCATGTTCACGGGCAGTTTCCCCGTCCATGATGCGCCGCCTATAATCGATCTGACGGTTGGTTTCTTAGGTTGTTCCGTTTCACCACCGGCAGACGATTCACCGCCAGCCTTCTGGCCTTTGGATTTGCCTTTCGCATTCTTGGAGTCTCCCCCCGCTACAAAATCATCGATGGAAATTTCTTTCGGCTGTTGCTTTGGTGGATTATTCGATTTTCCTCGACTGGCACCGCCCCTTTTCGGGGCCATCGTAAAACCGGATAAAAGGTGTCCCACCCCGGAGCCGTTGCGACCTGATACCTTGTGCTGTTTGGTCTCGATGGCTTCGGCAAGACAACTTTTTGATATTCACGGAATCGGATTAGTCAGCATCATCTTGGGATAACTTAGTCCGACCCCAGCCTTCGACAGCCTTCGAAGACGGACAAGCATTGTTGAATCTTTTAGGTACGAGACACGGAGGATTTGTGACATCACCAGTAGCTTTCAAATAATGCCTGCGACACCGCAAACGAGTGAGAAGGACGCGGAGAGAGCCGCAAGTCCTGAGATGGCTGGAAAGACGACCAATGCCTGTATTTCTCCATAGCAGATGGCCCACAGGATACAGCCGGCAATTTCTGACCTGACTCTTCTGTAGTCACGGTTCTAATGTCTAAAAAGCCAAAAGATTCTACCAATAACCCAGAGCTATCGCGAGACAGAACAAAGTTCCCCCGAGCCTTCCAGAGTCGAGATGCACTGGGCGCCTATATCGAGAGACCAGAATCTTCGCCGGGAATCGTGTATCATACTGACGACTTCGTCGCGATAAGTGATCTCTATCCGAAAGCTAGCATTCATCTTCTTCTCTTGCCGAGGGATCCATCGAAATATCGCCTCCACCCGTTCGATGCATTTGAAGACCATGAATTTTTGACAAAAGTCCAGACAGAAGCCCAAAAGCTTCGGAAGATAGCAGCATCAGAACTGCGGCGTCGTTATGGCAAATATTCTGTGTCGGAAAAGGCTCGCTCGGAAGCCATGGATGCCGATCCCGCTCCTGACGAGCTACCCCCCGGGCGGGACTGGGAGAAAGAGTTAATGTGCGGCGTGCATGCTCACCCATCGATGAACCACTTGCACGTCCACATCATCTCCAAGGATAGATGTAGCCCGTGCCTGAAGCACAGAAAGCACTACAACAGTTTCTCCACACCTTTTTTTGTTCCCATAGATGATCTGCCACTCGACCACCACGACGCCAGGAGACACCCCGGAAGAGAAGGCTATCTCCAGCAAGACTTAAAATGTTGGAGATGTGGATCCAACTTCGGAAACAAATTTGCGTTACTTAAGGATCACCTCAATCAAGAATTCGAAACATGGAAGTGCTATTAGTGCCGATCCTCCAATTTTGCATTTTCTATTCTACGGGAACTAAGGTACAGACCAACCCGCCATGTTTACTCTTGGTGGAGCTCATGTTTAAGTCCGGAGAACTGGGATCTCGAGATGATTGCACCTATTCCCAGGATTTTGCTCTTCAGCGAAAGGTCTTTCGCGCTACTTTTAAGTCTTCAATCTCCTTCTTGAGCTGCTGGCACTTAGGTAGCACGAGAATGTCTTCTCGAGCAATATCTTGAAGGATGTCCGGGGGCAGTTGCTGGTTAGAAGTTGCCGACAATAAACTTGAACGGCGTTGTGGGACCTGTCAAGAGATGGTTGCGTATCCCTTGCGTGGTTACGGTATCGATGAGCCGCTTATGACTAGTATCATAGGATGACTCCAAAATATCGTGGATGTCTTAGGCCGCGTTATCCGCGTTACGCAACGGATGAGTGTCTCAGATCCTTTTTCTTGATACCCTAAAGTACCCTGTCGCCTTTCTCAATGCAGGAAACCTCAACCTTGTCGAAATGCCCTTGGCTTTGCATGTTCTGACTGTGAGTCAAGGTTGGCCATATATTTATTCTTATTATACAAGTCTGATCGGATTATACTCACAAATTTTCTAGTTTGTTACCAAATAAGTAGTCCTCTTTATTTTACTCTGCCAGGTAATTGCACTGTCAATACACACTGGAAGAGTAAAATAAAGAGGACTGCACGCGCTCTTCGGCGTAAAAGGACGTGAACTCTGTCGAGATGAATTGATGAATCACGATGATGGTGTCGCTAACATATGCGAGAGAGATGACTCCCCGCTTGGTTGACTGACTTTTCATGAGAGTCGATAACAAAGACAGATTGAATGGTCCCATTTCGAAGCCCTTTGAGCCATTATATACACTCTCGATCAATTCTAGAATTGACCTAAAAACTTGTACTGACTGAGATTGCGAACTACATTCCAGCCCAGCTTGATGCCAGATTTCTTGCCTTTCAACATGTTAAGACAGCTTTTTCTCCCCCCTTATCCACAAAATCTGGTATGGTAAAGACTCCCAAGGTGCTGTTACCCTCGGATCGAGGTCCTTGCAACGTTGAAGAATATTCTGAATCGCTATTTTGGGACCACTGCCAGCATAGTCGAACGCGGTTTCTTCATATATCTGAGGATCATCCCCTGAACGACCCGAATATCTTCCTTGAATGTGACACCTTCAACCGTATTGGTGAAAGGTCTGGGGAAGTCAATTACACTCAAATAATCTAGCCCCTAGGTCTGACGAAGAACGTCTTCGGAGAAGATGGACAGGCTCGGACTACCCTTGGTTTCTTTGGGGCGACAGATTCACCGCTCTGTGGGCCTTAAGACAGTTAGAAAAGCAAACCCGCAACTTGTGAAAGCATTCCGCATATCTCTATCAAAATCTCCGTTAGCGATATCGCGGCTAGTTTGCCAACTTCTATGTTTCGACTTTTTCCATTCTTCACATGCTCCGGGCTTGAGTTTAGTACAGGGATGACGGACATCTTGATGCTTTCCACTATCGCATCTTCTCTTACGCCAAATCTAAAATCTTTTGGGGAGTGATATGAAATGTGAAAGATAGAGGGAAAAAACAAAGTGATGTAACAGCTCGAACCTGGTCTACGCAAAGGTATGGCAATCGCCTGTTTCGACCGGAAACTTCGGCAAAGCTCCCTTTCTCACCCTCTATGGCGATGAATCAGCCCTATCAATCACTATTGTTGTGTTTGCATCAGTTGTCGGTCAAGGACCTGATTTCCCTATACCCAACACTTTTGCTCGTGCTTGCGCTCCAATAATTATTGATCCCTTCATCATTACCATGAGCAATGCAGTGTATTCATATACTCCTAAAAGGTCCATTTATTCCTGCCAACCCTTCTAGTGTAGTCCTAACTTAACCAAGTCAACATTTCCACAATATATACACATCCTTCAAATCCTATTCTCTCTGTGTTCTCGTGTTTGTCGAGATTTGCCGATCAAACAGAGCCGGATCGCGGAAGAAACATATGTGCTTAACTTCACCCTACATACCAGATAGATAGACCCTCATTCTTCTCTGCGACTCTTCTTCAAATTGTCTCTAAGATGCATGCAAGATATAACCTCTCAACTTAGAAGAAACAATCAAACAAAAAGAACTTTCATCCTGTGCAACCTCACGAACGAGCTTAAATAAGCTTAAAATGGTCCTAAGCTTGGCATCACTCTTTCTCCCTTCTGCCACTAGAGAGGACCCGTATTAGATGAGAAGGCCTCAGCAGCTACTCGCCAACTCCCATTGACGTGAGTATCGAAAGGAAACATAAGCTCGCAGAAGACTCATACAATTCAATTAATCATAAGGAAAAACTAAGGTTCTAAATAAAAGCAAAAAGAGAATACCTCACAAAGACCAATCTGATAACCCATATTAGAAACTGAATTCAGTCTCCCAACCCCAACCCATGCCCAGAGAAGACTCCCATTTTTCCCACCCTACCTTGAATCCTTTGCTCTCACCGAATACGCCACATAATATGAACTCCATCGCCAATCCGATGGAACATATGAGATCCAATTGCACCGCAAAGATAGACATAGGAAATCCACACTGGGGGAGTCCAGAAAAAAGAAAAATAATCGAGCCACGACTCTGATCCGTGTTGTGTCCACAGTACCATGTCGAATCGTAACTTAAGTCGAGTCAAAAGTTGAAAAATTGATTGTTTCAGGAGTCAGTTAAGAAGGGAAAGCCGAAAGAAAAGAGAGGATTCGACGGACGGCCATGTTGTTTGAAGGCGCCTTTCACTGGTTTATGCACCTCAACTAGCAAAGATAACCCTATGTTCTGGCCGATCGCTAGTAGAACATCGGATTCATACGAACAAGGCCAGAGTTATAAGATATCGTGCAAAGGCACCTTAATGAAGAAAGATCCAGTACAATAGGAGATGTGAATGAATGTGGAATGGGTGGGAGCGAAAGTCCAGTCGCCGCAGCCAGGTCGGAGGTTGAATATCATGGCTCGTCAACTTCATCGTCTCATAATAGAATGGCATGGTTTTAAAAAGTCCAAAACATAAGAAAAGTTGTCGCGAGAGAAATCACCATAGTTCATAATAACCTTCACGGTTTTATTGCATCCATTGCATGTAAGGTGTGGTGAAATAAGGAGAAGATAGCAGGTAAGACCTAGAAGCGCCGAGGTGCTTGGACGTGATTATGCACGGAAACGAGGCGGTTTGAAGGAAACTGAGGGGGCTGAGGGACTTGGAAGCCGCTCAAAGACTCATGTTCAGCAAAAGAGGCTGCTCGTTTAAACCGGCGATCAGAATATTTTTCGTAGATGGCAGGGTGGTGTCTCTGTGGCGCGTCACAGCACTCAAACATCAATTTCATGACAGGATACAGCTGGGAATACGTGTATTTCGAGTAGTGAACATGGGCCGCACCCTAGAAGATGACTCGGTTAGACAAGTACATCAAAGCGCAATCAGCATGAAAGTGAGAGCATACCCAATCCCCTTTTCTTAGCATCATTCGTGCAAGGCAGTGTGCAGCTGCCGCAACAAAACTCGGAGGACTGCCAACAAATCTTTCATCCATGATGGTGATTTCGAGGAAGTACTTGGCCAAGGTTCGGGTCTCGAGGTCGTAATCATCGGCTTTGCTAATTCGACGTAGAAAGTTCATTGGGCCTGGCCATCCAAGCTCAAACTGAAGCAAGCTAAGCATGAATCGTTCCGCCTTTAAGATTTCTTCGGCGGTGTAACCATTATCAACCATGTAAACGATCTCTTGAACGGATGGGCAATTAATCTCTTCGTATTTTGCTGCGATGAAAATTGCAGTTGCACCGACAAGCTGAAGCTTGCCTAGCGAGACAATTTTGCAAGAAAGAAACCGATCAATGTAATTGACACAAAGAAAAAGAGTTTCGGGAAGCAGGTTAAAACGAAGGTGGACTTGTACAATCCAATCCATGAGAACTGAGCGCATAGACCACTGAATTTCAGCTTGAGTGTCCATATAATGGGGATTGGGCATCAGTTTAATCTATTATATCAATAGTCAGTGTTAGCTTTTAACCGGGATGGCGTAGAATCGGTACCTCGAGCTTCCTCATGTAATCAAAAATCTCATCCCCGTATTCGGCAACCATGGTGGGATCGGAGCATTCCTCTTCATAATCCTGGACGGCTCTGGTAGATTCGACTACCTGTTTAGCAAGTGCCAGCTCTTGCTTAATATTCACACTAATTTCGGGAAATAGGACTGTGGTGGCGTTAACAGTGGTGTTATCAGTACTATAAAGCTGCGAGCGAGCAGTCACACATCCATCGTCCACATAGGGCCCATTATCCTCATCCCATGTTTCTTCCGGATCAAATTCTGTGGAATGATGAGCATAAGGCACCATTGCTTCCTCTTCTGAAATTTTTGCAACAAGGCCAGCGATGGGCCTTTCCTGGCTTGTTTGAATGTCCGGCGCAGGACCTGGGCCTGACTTCACTTCAGTTGACAACTCAGGGATCCGAATCGCAGGATTGTGTGGCTTGTAAACCTTGATCTCTCCATTGTCTTCGATGTAAATTCCTTCAACTTTTTGAAGACCGTCAGTCCCATTGAGCACAGAAGAGTTCTCCTTAGGCTCCTTAGCGTGAATGCTAGAGGCATCATTGTAATCATGTGAGGTGCAGTGTGCATTGGAGCTTAGGGCTCCTTCAGAAGTGGTATGCTTGGCTTGTGTTGAAGAGGGATTTTTGTCGGCAGCAGAGGGAGCTGCCTCGAGCAAAGCGGGCAGAACAGATTCCTGAACAACGGTATTGCGTCTTGTAGGCGGCTTCCGGGCGTTTACCGGCAATTTATCCAGAGCAGTAGTCTTTATAGTCGCGGTTCCTGCATCGGCAGTAGTGCTTTTGTTCAATATTTTTGTCGTGGAGACTTGAGAGGCGCGTTGGTTCGGTCGGGCGATGGCAGCAAGCTTCTCCGTTGGTCTCAGCTTTTCCTTCGCGCTGACAGTGAAGCTATCGTCTTTCGCCAACCGTAGGATATTCGCGGTATTGCTAACGTTGCCCAATGCAGCTCGCTTCAGGGGTTCCTTGGCTCCATCAGCCCGGGCAAGTGTCGACAATGCCGGGGTGGACTTGTTGCGTTGGTGAAGAGTTTTGCCGTTGAGGTTGGCGATCGGCGCATTCTCGTCGCCCCGAACGCGCAAGGCCTTCGGACGCTGTGGCTATATACAAAGAAACATCAGCGATGCTCCGAGTCTGCATCAAAGGGGGTTTAAAAGGGAACCTCAGTGACATGTGCATGTGGCCCACGGGCACATCCGATATCATTGGGACTATCATACCTTAGCATCCATTATTCAATACGATAGAGATCGCAGATTCAATCCTCGAATCGAGATATAGGGTAAGGTTGAGTCCCGTTAAAAAAGAACCCTCATTCACTGCTGGATTTCGTCTTTGCAGTATTCCGTAGAAAGCCTCGAAACTTTACTGCAATCTCATTAGGACCCCCAATTGCGCGGCCCCCCCTTGAAATAGCAAGCTCAGCAGCCCTTTACCGGTCAGCGAAGACAAGCCAAAGGATGCGAGGAGAAGAGAGGTCCGGGTTGCGTGTGTGGACGTGCGAAAGGGCTTGTTGTTGCTGCTGAGTTCCTTGCTTGGAGCCGCTGAAGAGGTAGCCAGGAGCAGTAAACAAAGCTAGTCCCAAAGGGGGAAAGGGGCCGGTCGGTTTGGCCGAGCAACCACCAGCACGCCTTGATTACGTCACAAGCTTTTGCACCAGACACGTCCTCCCGCACACGGCGGAGAGAGCGCTGAAGCCCGCACTCCGCCCAACACAGCTGGGCTTTGAGAGGCACAGACTGCTGCTGTATTCACACAGTCAATGCGACATATTTTGTGAATTTTTTAAGTGAAATTGAGTGTGAAATTGGGTGGATATTCACATGTGGTTAGCTTCCAGCACTTCACGCGTGAAGAAACACGCTACAACACCAGTTCACGTGATGATGGAACACCCGCGGAATTTCCGTCATTCCATCCATGACCAGCACATCAGACGAGAAGGAATGAGGGACAAAGCCACACAGAATGGCATCATAAAAGCAAAACTTGATCCAAATACGCGGATCTAACCATCTGCGGCCTGCACCGCTGAGTTATCCCGTCCTCTCTGCAGGGTTGACCAGCGAGATTTGGCGGGTAAGCTAGCCGGGTTGATCCGACCAGCCAGCGCTTTCGGGGTCGTCCGAATTGAATAACGAACCTGACGGGCGTCTACCCTCATTGTGGTCGCGGCGACGGACGCGCGATGGGGTGTCTTTCGGATCGGTGAGGGAGTCGAGACCTGCGTCGGCGGTCACAAGGTAGTTGTGAGAGTTAAGTTGTTCCGAGCCTGCCAAGACGTGCGCAAAAGTCTCAGCTTCGAATTCCTGCGTAATCGCCGGTTCCAGTTTCAGGCTGTCCTGTCGCTTTGGCCTTTTCGCCTGAGTTTCTTTGTTGGAAACAGCGTAAGTATGTATGCAGCATATGCACAGTAGACATGGCCGAGGCGAATTCTTTTGCATGATAACATCGGGACTGATGGACGGTGAGGGCTGCCGGGGACTGACGCCTACTGTTACGGCATGTAGTTTTGGAAAATGAATCTTTTTAACCTACGATGGACTCGAGCTCGGACTCTTCGAATCATATAATAATATTCTCATTGCAACCTCGATACCGTTCCATGGGACCTACGAGAGCATGAATTCTCATCGTCAATGATGAATCGCTCCTCCAGGTCAAGGCTGGAAATCCGACGCAAATTCTATCCTAACGCACCAATGAACATGGAAATTTCATTCTGATATAGGTACATACATGGTTGTTTGTTGTTTGTTGCAGTCGAATAATTGCCAGGATTTCTGGCCAAAGTGGTATGTTATGGAACGGCTTGCATCTGTCCATCCTCCAAAGTGGAGATCGTCCTCCGAAAGATGGAACAGCACCACCCTATTAGCAGGGTGTATGGGCCCCAGTTTTTGTCAGCCTGTCGGGCATTCTGGTTTCTTTCTTTGCCAGAGACTGACAGGCCCTCTTTGAAGCTGTTTCCAGTAACTTTCTAGGGGAAAATTCTCGGTCGCACAAACAGCGTTCCCCAAACTCACTCCTGTTCAGTTGAAATTGACCCCTCAAAATTAGCTCGGGCCACAGGAATTGAAAGGGGGGCAGTGATTCACCAGGATTGACCCGGAAATAGTGATTAGGACGGGTCCAGCTGCCTTGACGTGGCCGCCGCAAGAGGCTGTTCTCTCAGCCAACCAACGGCCGGCACTTGTATGTGGTGGCTATCTCGCCCGTCTTCGCTCTCCTCTTTGGCGAACGGGCACGATCGCACCTCGAGATTGGAGAACGAGGGAAATCCACAACCCGATCAGCAGCGGTAGTTAGAGAACCCGGCCCAGAAAGCTCGTCGCTTGGGGCGATTTCCCAAAAAGATTCGCATTTTGGAAGCAATGCGACCGGATTCAAAAAAGAGCGCCATGCCCCAGCTTCCCTACGCCTCCTAAACTGTCCACTCCTCAATCTTACGACCTTCTTCCAGGGTCAATTAAAAGCTTCTCGTAATCTGAAAGTATATTGTTTCTCTGTACCGCGCTCCAGGCCAAATGCGACATAACTCGCTGGCACAGGCTTTTGCGACAGTCCCCAGCGGAAACGAGTGCAAGGAGATGGTAATGAACATAGTAAATAATGATATTTGCAGAGAAAATTTTCAGAGAGGAGTCTCTGAAGAATAACCGTAGATAATTAATTATCGGATGAGAAGCGTTGAGAGTCGTGTCTGGTGGTCATGCTCCATCCACCGCATGTTCCTTCACCTATTTAGGTGTGAAACCTCCACTGTTCGCAACTTCGCTCTCCCAACATCTCCCTTGTCCTCTTGCGCCTCCTCGACAACGGCCATTTCAATCAACAACACTCTTGCTTGTTTTTATCTTTGGATCCAAGTACATAATAGTGGTTTATGTGAGCCTTTTGCCTTATATTGTCATTTGCTCTTTTCTGTCTGCTGTTGCTTGAGTTCTCCTCTCTGCTTCCAGGAGCCCACCGACTGGGTTCTGCACCAAAAACCCTCACCGTCCACGCCGTCGTCAACCCTCATCGTCTGTGCTTACGGCCGATGGCCGTCATCCCTGTATGATTGCGATTCAGCTTTGACTTCTTTGGAGAAGCCCAGGTAAGTTTCTCTGTCGATTCGGCCTCATCCGGGCTCTCCCCAAATTCGAGGGTCGGCCACAGCTGCACTCTTCCTGTCCTCTCGAGTTTGACTCAATCATCATCACCAAACGGCTGTATGCCTGATATGGAGTCATCGCGATTTTCGAGTCGACCGTATTCCCCTACTTTTGTGACCAAATGCTGATAATGCCACCTTTGTCCTGTAGTGCATCGCCTTCCCGTCTTAGCCGCTACCCCGTCCTTGCGCGGACCTCGAAACCTACGGTTTCTTCGAACTATCCCTTAACTATAGACCGATTTTGAATTCTCTACCCCTCAATAATTTCACTATTGGGACCGATAACCGCTACGGCTGTTATGAGATAGATGGAGGTCACAAACCTCATTTCGAACCTGCCGCTGAAACCCGGCACCAAGTCAAAAGATGCTAATCTACACGAAACTACAAAAGACCACATTTCTGATCACTTTTCACACGATAGCACTACAATGATGGCTGTCTCCCCCAAAAATCATACAGTTCTTGAAAATGGGTATTCAACGCCACCTGACCCGTCCCCATCCCACGATGGAAGCACCGGGAACTTAGTAGCCCAACAAGCTTCATCCGTGAATCCACCCCCCAAACATGTCGCTTTTGAATTGTTGCTTGACGAAGAGTCGAAAATGAAAGCAAGAATACCGATGAGGGTACAGATCTTTCCCCATGATACTACGGACTCCATCGTTACGACCGTGAAAAATTTCTACGGTATCTATGATGGAACGGGTAGCGGTGTGAGTTTCGAAGACGAAAATGCGACGACCTTGATCGCACGCTACGAAAATCTGCGGAACAATATGACGGTATACGTCCGTGTGATCCCAAATCACGGTCACTCGGCTCGCCAGCCGTACTATGGAGGACCTCAAAATGAGGGTGCCGCCCGCCCTTGTCTTGGAGAGCCATTCCGACCGTCGTCAAATCATGGTCGGCCGCCTTCAAGGCCGACATCTAGGGTTTCACGGAAGCGTAGTGCCTCTCCGTCTGGACGTGGACGTCGAAGTGCATCTACTCAAAAGGCGCCACGATCGGGCAATAAAAGTCGCGGCTCCAGCACCCATGGTAGCTTCCTCGAAGATGCCCTAGTCCCCTATAGCGACAGTGATGGTGGTCACGCCTCCATCACTAGCTCAAAGAAAGGGAGAAATGATCATTTCGCCAGCTCCGACATCAGTATGGAAAACATCCTTCATGATGGTCGAAGGAAGAGACCAAAATTTGAGAGTTCGGTATGAACCTCTACTCTACCCACGTTATATCCTTATTATGATCACCATCTGTGTATCCCGATTTATCTAACCTTCTTCTCCTCGTCCAGGAATTACCCTTGTTCGCTCCTCCCCAAGTCCCTAGAACCACATCTACCTCATCCATATCGCCCCAACGACGCACGACGATCCAGGACGGTGCTTCACCCTTCGCAAGGCCAGCACATCCTTTTGGAGCACAACACCCATTGCATTCTCCTCAGGGTCTTAGAAATCACGAGCAGTTATATTCTCTTCAAGGGAATTCTCCTTACGCCACACCTGGAGCCCCACACCACGGGCATCATCTGCGAGAACGCACTAATTCTCACTCTGTTGGATCGTACGGAAACCGAATAAACAACTATGGTATTCTTCCGACCCCAGATCCCACAATCGCGAGTTGCATCTCAGACGAAGATGTGGCTATGCAGTTAATTCGGCTTGGTGATGCGTCGAATTTCTCCCACGGCCGCACCTCTCTGTCCACAGCGGACGATGCTTTTAGTGGCATTGTCGATGCTTCATCGACCGGGGCAACTTCGGACGGAGAGATGAGTGGAGATGAAGATGTACTACCTCACAAAACAACAAGAATGGATCATGACGGCTGCGACCCGAGCAGCGATGGCATTGATTGGGAGTATCAACCGGAAGGTCTCCCTGTCGCTCTAAAGAGCGAGTGTGAAGATGGTGATCATTATAACGCTCAAGCTGCGAGGGCCAAACGAGCTAAGCACAAGCCAAACGCAATGGCTAGTGCAAAAACAAAGCAGGGTACAATCTCCAAGTCAGCCAAGGTCACAAAGGCACGTTCCACTACGGCGGCTCGAAAGACAAAATCGGCTATTGTCAGTGGCACCAACAAAATCGCACCCCCGCCACCTCCGATCATGAATGCGCAAGTGGCACGCAAAGCGTCTGGATCCGGATTGAATTTCCAGCACCAGCTCGCAGCCGACGAAGAGGACTTATCCACCAAACCACGGTGCCAGCGATGCCGCAAGAGCAAGAAAGGTTGCGATCGGCAACGACCTTGCCAGCGATGCAGGGATGCCGGTATTGGTATTGAAGGGTGCATCAGTGAGGATGAAGGCAACGGGCGCAAGGGTAGATATGGACGCCACATGGGCGTGCCTATCAAGAAGGTGATGAACCCAGTCCCTGCCGGTTCAGAGTCCCAGACCATGGGACTTTCATTTGCCTCAGCTTCTGCTGCTCAGGCTGCCAGTAAGAAAAGAAAGAGATAATTCCTCCGGGCTATCCAGTATCCATGCTATCGCAGTCCGGGTTCCGCAATTTATATTATTTTTTAACGATGTCAATTCGGGCCCTTGCTGCCACCCAGTCCGCCCATCTCTCGGACACGCCCTGAATATGACCGGCGGAATGTCTTATTCACTGTGATAACTCTTCTCACTATGGTATGCTTGTCCTTTATCGATGTTTAGTCTATAGCTTATATTTGGAGTACTGCTTAAGTGTTTCTGGCATTTTTCAATTTGATGTGTTGTTCCAAGCATAGAGCACCAGCTCCATTCATGACTTTCGAGAAGGCAGGTTTCCTTGCCCGGTAGTATAACCTTATATGTTATCAATCGTTTTATTCTGAGGAAGCCTTTCTCTTTTACACTCGTTTTCCTATTATCGGGATAGGTTATCCTCTCCTTCGCCCACTCTCCTTGAGTCAATTCCTTGCATTGCTGTCTCCTTTTCAGTTTTCCTCTTTTTTTATTTTTTTCCTTCTCTCTCCTTTTTTCCCCTTTTTCCTTTTCCGAGCAATGCGCCTATCTCACAGTATCTATTTAATTGATGCTTCTTGCTGAATGCCCTATCTCTCGAGATCCCTCTCTCCCAGTTTCCCGTTCTTTTCCATACTGGGCTTGGAGAGGCTACGAAAAAGATGCTGCTTCGATGCACCATACACACTCCCAGCTTCATTTCATTTCTCTATGTGTTTAGCTACTGTCCTTACTGCATATGTTTATAGCTATTGTTGGGGTGTCTTGTATTCGGCTATGAATTCCTTTCTTATCCCACTGCTGCTCCCATTTGCTCTGCCGCGATTGTGATTTGTCGTCGAGTTCGAGTCTACAAGTAATATGTAGCGAGTACTGCGTATAATCTTATCTTATTCAGGCTGAGTTGACAGTCACGCGACACGGCGTTCCGCGTAAGTAGCGGCACAGTCTCGGGGATCCTGATGCGCTCTGAGCTTCGCCGGTTCGCAGCTGTATCTCCGCCACCGGCACAACTTCCAATGGCAAAAAGTCGTTTGGCGTGCGATTCACCTGACCGCTGATTGGACGAAAGCTGCCGCCTCGCCTGAGCCACAGGAAAATTAACCGTATATGGTTAGCGCCACAATTGCAAGTGGGGCCGTCGGAACATCAACGGGCCGATACGATTCCGAAAAGAGTCGGCGGTGGAAACTGTGGATGCGGCGGATTTTGAAGGCGGGCGGGTTGATATTAGGCGGGGGAGAATCAGCGATAGTTTCTCTTTATTCAGATAGGCATTTCATCCTGCCTATATTCAGGCGATATAGGCATACTTGCGATTTGGAGTTTAAATCTATAATGACATAGCGCACTGTTTACCCTTAGACCCCTTGACGATTCACTTTTTCTCACGCCTGCTCTGCGCTTGGGGGCCCGGTGCGTCGAGAGCAAAGAACCATGCCTCCCAAAGCCGCGAGCAATCGCCAATCGGCGGCGCGCCGCCCTATCCAAGTAGACTCTGCGTCTCCAACTCCCGGTCCTTCAGGCACCACTCCCTCCGAGAGCTCTAGATCCTCTCTCCCCGCGCAAGCCACCCCCACCGCACGAGGAGGGCCAGTCCAACGTCTCCAGACCCTCAAAAAGCGTGCACCCTCGGGAAGTCTTGTACCTTTGAACCCAGATGGAACCGCCCCCAAGCCCACGTTGAAATTCCAGCCGAAGGCCGTTGCGCGTCGCAGCAAAGAGGAACGAGAAGCCAGGGAGCGACTCGAGGCGGAGAGACAGAGAGAACGGATATCAGAAGCTGCTGCCGCAAGGCGCACGGCTACCCGGGGCGATCGTGGGCGAGGCAGAGGTCGCGGGAGGGGTGGGGCGTTTGGTCGAATTACTGCGGACGTTGGTGGACCATTGGGTTCTGGCAGAGGAAGTAAATTCAAGGGCAAATACGGCCAATTCGGCGCAAAGCGCTCTGGCGTTTACGGGTCAGGCGGACACGGCGGAGGGGGAGATGTCTCGTCTGATGAAGGGAGCGACTATGGTCCGCGGTTTAGTATCGACCAGATCAACATTAGCAGCGATTCGGAGAGCGAGGCGATAGACGCCGGGAAAGACAAGATGCCGGCGAAGAGCCCAGTGGGAGGTCGCGGGCTCCGACCTATTCGTGTGGAAAGACAAGAGCACGTGGAGCGCATAATGGATATCAATACCGATGCGAGCTCGAGTAAATCGGCGGAACTCCGGCGACAAGCCAAGCAGAAAACTGGCAACGACGACAGTTTGTTTGTTGAATCAGATGATGAAGAATTGGTCGAAGCCGAAGATGTTGAGATGGCTGATTCTGAGCAGGCTCCGCCTATCAAGGAAGAACCTACGGATGGCGATACGGGCGTCGCAGACGACATTCCCGCTGCGGGTGACAAGGCCACTGCTCATGCTAGAGACACGGTCCCCGGTAAACTGAAGAAAATTCGGAAAAAGGTCACCATAAAGGATGCACGAAGCATGCTACAAACAGAAGAAGAACGACAGGAGTATGATCGACACGAGGAAGATATAGAGCAACTCAAACAAGCGCTGGGGAACATTTCCACCGCCGACATAGCAACTGGTGCCGAGGCAGGTGATGAAAATAAAATAAACGCCGAAGCTATCAAAGATGAACGTCAAGGCCGGCTCTTCCTCCTCCAATTCCCACCCATGACTCCCAACCTCATGACCCCATCTGCCAGGCAAGATCAGTCCGACGAAACGACAACTCTCGATGGCGCGTCCACAGCACAGGCGCCTGAAACAATCACGATTAAGAAAGAAAACGGCACCACCGCCCATATTCCCCTAGGCGGATCCGCAAGTCTTACTGTCCCCAGCAAATCAGCCTCTTCTATTCCCTTTATCTCGGCGACGAACAGCCAACTTCCACCCGGCCGCGTTGGCAAGTTGAAAGTCTACAGGTCCGGGCGTGCGACGATAGATTGGGGCGGAATCAGTTTCGAGCTGAACAAGGGCACCGATGTTGACTTTCTCCAAGACGCCGTGGTAGCGTCGGACTCGAAACCGGGAGAAAATCACGGCGCCGATAGGAAAATCTGGGCGATGTCGCAGGTAACTGGAAAATTTGTGGTAACACCGGATTGGGATAAATTGCTCAGCGAGTGATGGTGAAGCTGGGGGAATTTTTCGTTGTTTTCTTGTTCCTTTCCGTCAGCATTTATGAGCGCATAGACATTTGGAGGCATTCTTTTATTTGGCCAACGGAGTTATTATTATTACGCTATTTGGGTGGAGAAATAGGAAAAGTCTGTATCTAACTAGAAGTCTTGAATCTAGCATCTGTCTCTTCCGAGTGGAATAGGATATCTTTTTACCGTATTTGAATCCTCCTCCTGAACCCGCTCCCCCAAAACACACACTCGCAATATTCATCGCTTATACGCAATTGCGCTTGGAAATGATAAGGCCCGGCAAAATTGAGTATGCGGCACATGATCAAGAGTTAAATCCCTACATCATCTACACGCCGTGGATATTTGCCCATGGGGATTCGTATCCGAGGGATATCATGGTGGCAAACGATGATCGCGCGCTCCCTTATTGATTTTAGCTCTGCCATCTCATAGCCTTATCGTACAAATTTTCTGGTTCGCAAACGTGAAAGTTTCCAGAGGTTCATAGATGATGAGAAGGCGGTCCTTGAATTATTCTTCTTCCGATTTCAGAATGTAAGCCATTTCCATCCCGCGTATTACCTCACTCTTAAGCTCACTCTATAGCAGTTAAAACACCACAAAGGCATGGTCTTAACCCAGGCTCGGCGTGAAGAAGAAGCATATGGCTATCCAATCATGGAGCGGGCGAACAATAATTATAGCTTCGACAAATGAGAACCCCATAACCTGAATTTAATATTCAATCCGTAGGACCGTCTTTCTCAACTCCAGGAAAATATCATGGATATTCTTGAGACCGAGGCCCTCAAGGAATGAGAATAGCTGTTGGATGATAGACAGCTAAGTACGGAATTGTCTTAAGAGACATCTGGACAAGGACAGGGCCTATTCATGGTACTCCTATGGTATGTATGTGCCAATAACAATTTTCTGATGTTCACAAATATTAGTATCTGACTGCCTTCTAGCCATGTGCTCTCATCTGTGATTAAAATGATCCGTCCGCATCTTCACACAGGAGACCGAATTTTTTCTCAATCAGCTGGGCAGCTTACGCACATATCTCAACCAGATGCCACTCGAGCTGGGTCAGTGGATTGATTGTAACTGGTTGGACAGGTTCTAATGATGTATCCGAGCAAAACTGTGGGCTGGGCCACCCAGTTCAGTGATGTATTCATTCTATTCCTAACTAGCCTTGTAACTCAATTTGGACCTGCGATAACATTGAGACACCGGAGGTGGCCATCCTGCAGGTAGTCATGCGCTAAATCTAAAAATGGTCTTCTTGGAGATCATTGCTGTCGACAAATCAAATAAGAGCGTACAGGATTCTCCGTACATATGCGCATATCATAGTCATGGTGGTGGGTGATATCCGGCCTGGACTGAGCAGAACGAGCCGAAAATGTATCCATGACTTAACTACATAACGCATGTGATGTAAGTATTTTTTTGGATATATTGAGGAATATCTACGGCACGTCTCTTTTAGTTACCAGCAGAAGGCCAATAGAAGAGTAGAGATGACACGAAAGTACAATACTTTGGGCAAATGCCTCAGTAATTAGGGGGGTGATAGATGTATCTAGGAAGGATCCGATACGGGAGCCGGATTTACTATCCACTAGATACTGAAAGGTGATAATGCGGGGATTAAACAGGTTCTCAGACATAACAAGAGCAGCCTGGGTCTGGATGGCCGATATCTGTTGGGCCCCTCCTTTTGTAGGCTCGTCAGTCCGTTTCCCAATATGCAAGTAACTCTCTGGATTTCTTTGCGAATTGGAATTGGCATGGCTTAAATATGAAATCATGTTCGAAATATTTGGGATCGACTGTCGATATCAACAATGGATCCCTTCTTCGTTGTAAGTGAATGGTGGGTGACATATTAGTCGATCACCGGACCGTCATGAAAAGCTAGCAACGCCGTGTAGGCATATTGGAGGGCAAAGCGGACGTTGAGCGATCATTATCAACTCAGCCAAGCACTGCGACCATGGAACCGCTGTAATCATCAACCTTAAAACCAGTCAAAGTATGGCTCCCCCTCGTCATTTCAGCTAGCCAAAATTGCAAATCAAGATTGAAAGGTTTTCCGCATCTTAGATCAGGGTGGCTTTGAGCTGGTGTCCGAGTGAACCCGGGCTTAGAGTGTCTGGAGTGTTAGCTAAAGCAGGAGCTACACAAGAACTCAGAAATTCGCATTAGAAGGTCTCAACCCCCCAGCTTGCAGACATCATTATCGTTGAATGAATTATTTTATTCCCCGACTTGACTGGCGGAGTAACCGGCAGCTAATATGCTGTCCGCGTTGCCAAAAACGATACCCAAACCTTCCCAACCTGGCGGATGGCATCTCGAAGATTAGCGTGTCACTTACGAGCGGACAAGCAATCTGCTTGATAGAACTAAGGATATTCCCAAAGAAGAACATAGGATCATTCGGAATTCAGGGACATTCTTGATAACGTGCGAGCCTCCGAGCCTCGCTACTAGAGGAATGTTTGACGAAATACCCCATCAGTTAAGGCCAAATACGGACAAAGAATCACGTATCAAGTACAATGTCGGGAATTTTGCCTTGTTCCTCCGCAGATTGCCCGAGAGCAAGCGGCCTGTTGCGCGATCGCATTCTGACCCAGCTAAAGACACGATCATTATCAGTGCTTGCGAGTCTAGTTCTTAAGCAACATAGCTGAACGTTCGCGATCATCGATTTGATGAATCCTCAACAAAAAGCCTCCCAATTCGAGCACGGCACAATCTTTCAGGCATTTCTCAACACGGGAGGCTATCATCGCTGGCACGGTCCGGTGGATGTGGTAATAAAACAAGGCCGTCATAGTTCGGGGAGCATACTGTTCGGGAATTCGCCCTCACGCTGCCTCGGACCCTTCAGTGCCAGGGAACACCCAGCATCTCGTCGCTTCGATGGCGATACGGGCATTGATCTTCATCAAGGCCAAGATTGTTGTTGTCGGAGTGGATGTTTTATCCAGTTGTCAAATCACGGTGGTCGAGGGGTAAGAGGTCGCAAGGGACAAGATATCGGGATGTTCCACCAGGGAGGCGTAGCTCATTGCTTGTTCCTCTAGCTTGGCGTGGGTAAGCTGGGAGGGACGACCATTAGGGGAGCCGGTTAAGGTGAACAGCGCGTTTGCTTCTGTGGAGGAGTAGGAGTTCGACTACAGCCAGCATTTCGGGCGCGCGTGTTTTTCGGCCGTATATTTGACTAGTAGTTGAAATATGAGCTATCTTAATTTCTCAGTCGAGTAATTAGCGAGCAGAATAATTGCCGCCTTGGGGTTCCATGGCTTACCTGTATCCTGTCGTGCATTGAAGCAGAACAACTTGCGCGATGGCGGGTTTGGTGATGTTTGCGTTGTTTGCTTCTGCACTTCATCGACCCGCCTGCAAACAAGACAACATGGTCAATCTGCTTTAATCGGACATGCAAAATCGAGCCTTGTCACTGGAGAATCACAAGTCGTGTTCGCTTATCAAAATTTCCTTAGGTTTCCCTCCTGATCAAGCCTTCTTTTCGCCCTCGATTCTTCCCAAAGACGAAACTCTCGACAGTACAGACAGCCTCCCCCATGGATCCAAACCAACTGGGCGGGGTGGCTATTTCCCAGCTCAGGCCGTGCAGCAAGGACCTCAGCAATACAGCCAGGTACCTGTTTGCACGGAGCCATCGCGGAATAAATTATAAGCAGCACACTGATATCCTGCAGAAGCCAGGCTAGAAGCATGACTACAACCTGTCACTGCCGTGGAGTGATCACTACTATCTTGTCTGCTCATTCACATTAACACGTCCTGAGTTTTAGGGAGATGCCAATGGTGGCATAGGGCCTATAGCTTTTTGATGGCAGTCCGTGCTCTGCAATCATTTCTACAGACTGCCAGGTCTCATGGGAACGCAAATTATTACTTTATACTGGTCTCAATCACCATGTGTTCAAGGAGTCTTCAAAGGATTGTGTCTTGCTTATTCTCTAGAAAAGAACTCCTAAACTTCCAATAATGATGGCACCAAATTTCTAGTTACTTTGTTCTAGGACATTTCGCCGCTTCAACATCCATCATTTCCGCACCAGATGCTCTCCCCACCTCAGCTTCCTAAGCTTCAACAAGGCAGCAAAAAGCCTGGGGCTGTTTGACTGGCGAGCAAACATCTCCGCTGATGCAAATTAAGGTTAAAGCTGCATGCCAAGCTTTGCGGCTCCAATTTCAATTGGCGCAGAAAATCAGCCAATTGAATTGATCGACAGAGTGGAGACTCCAACCAATCGCAGCGCACAGGGGTGACGACGTAATGGTCCAGGGATCTCCGTTGTGATGGACAAGCAGGACGAAACAAAACATCAACGCAAGCTTCTCTTCTTTAACAATCAAACCCGTTCCCATCATCGTTGACACTTTTCCTCTTGCTAGTTCCTGTTATATCCAACCTCTCACTCGGAAAGGGGCTGCAACTGCCAAGTTGATCGAGCAGCGACAGCCCTTAAATCTTCTCATCCGGCCTTTGGTGCACACCCGTCTCATAATGCGGCTTCCACAATCCCTCGTTTTCCTTGCCATTGGGAGCTCTATCCCCCTTACAAGCGCATCCCCGCATGCATACGAACTGGCCCCGGCCGACCGACAGCCAGCACTTCCGTCCTTTGCCCCAAACCAACTCCCGACCCCTGGTTCCTCCCTCTCGCTCTCCCGACCTTCCGCAACCAATTCACCCGTCCTAGACGAGCGAGAAATCGTCAATGCACCTCCCGTCGCTCAGCCTACAAAACACTCACAAATGTCCCCTGTGATGACGGTCAACATCGGTGGGAAACCGGTCCTGTACACACAGAAGTTCTCCGATGTGCCAGACCAGTGGCCGCAGCCGAAGCAAGGGACGATTGGACTAGGGTCCTTGAAGGGAACGATTGGTCAGACGAAGACAATTGGGAAGCGATCTCCGGTGGAAACTACGACGCTAAACGCAAAACAATTCAGATGTAGGACGCCGGAGTGTGCGAAGGCACTATCCGAAGACGCAGTCATCCTCGGCTGATGGATTACTCTTTCTTCTCTATGAACGTGGGAAGCTTTCAGGTGGATTTTCTCTATGGATGGATGGTCGTGGCGTTGAGAAGTACAGACGGATATTTTGAGTCCCGTGGTAAAACGATGCGTGAATACGCACCATGGGATATAACAGATGAATGAACTTTTCTTGGGAGTACACATTTAAGACCTTCAGATGGGTAGAGTAACATTGTACTCCTCGACCTGAGTCATATGCAGCTTAATTCTTTGTAATTTACTGGTACTTGTCTTTATCACTTTCTTGCACTTGACATGGATGGCCCCGTCTGGGTCTATTATATGTGTGAGTACAGGTTCCGGATGCCAACGCCATTTAATATCAATTCGCAGTAAAGGAGATACTTACACGTGTACATGCAGGTTCTTATTTCGAAAATAGTGGTTCCACAAACTTTCCCTCAATCCGATACCATTAAGACCCCACAAAACGCAGAAAAGCTCTTCATGGTTCCTATAAGCCAATGTTTCAGATGGACAGCCTATATCTGGAGCATAGCACGAATATTTTCATTTCCATGATTCAATGGAAACATTGAGAGATGATCAGAATATAACCCCGCCTCCCGCCACTCCCCAAGTTATGCTTCCATCCATTTCACCAACACCCTTCCTAAGACGCAAGCCATTATAACTCCAAACGCAACTCTTAGTTTCCGGTGTGGCAATAAATACCCTCCTCCAATCGTAGCTCTCAAGACCCCATAAATGCCTGGAAGTGGTCTCAAATACTTTACCCTATCAAACGCTGCCGTGCTCGCGGCCGGATCAGTTTTAACCTTGTCATATACACTAGGCAATAGTGACGAGTGGTGCTTTTTCCGCAGCGCATCATACGTCTCACGGTCATATATGGTCCAAAATTCGTTCTCCGTGTAAAAAGTCTGGGCATAGAGCCATTTTGCGCCACCAAGGGAGTAGACCATATGCTCCAGGGCGCGGTTCGCTTCGATAAAGGCACGGTGAGAAGAAGGCCCGGGAGTCCATAGGCCGACATTAAGGAGCATTGTATTTTCTTCTTCTCCTACTCCGTGGACGACCCGTTGAGACTCAGGCGACTTTGACGCCGGTAATATCTGGGGATGAAAAGATGCATATCCTTGTGGATGCGGCTTAATGGGACATAACCACAGCGGATATCGGTCAAATTTCTCGTTCAAGTAATGGATAAAGTCGCCTGCTGCAGGCCACGGCAGCGCAAGATCTTGAATGATAAAGCTGCTAGAAAGCCTGCTCTTATGCAATGCATGGTACATCACGCGTGTATGCATGAAATAATCCAGCAGCCAGCGCGTAAACCTGTTAAACGGGAAGTAGAAATATTCGTATGCGAATTGGGCAACCCAAAAGCCCCCACGATCGTATCGGAAGAGATAGTCCACCAGCGGAATATACTCGATTTTTCGTTCCCTGTGTGATTCTCGGCAAAGTTGTTCGGCATGAATATAAAACCACTCATCAGCTGGACGGCTGAAGGTCCGAAAGCTGCTTTTCCTCTCTACATCAACAGCGCTTGCCATATGACCTGTAACAATCACGCCTCGATCCTTCGCAAAGAGGATACCATCCACATAGTCAACATTTTCATCCCGCATCTTCTCACGCAACACGCTAATCGCCTCTTCGACACTCTGCACAGGGAAATATCCCACCTTAACCCACTTGCTGGTCTCAATCAAGTTGATTTCCAACAGCGTCGTGACCCCTATTGTGCCAAAGCTCCCCGAGACGCCCCAGAACAAGTCATCGTTCTCTCCGGAATCCGGTCGAGCAGTAACCACATCCCCATTGCCCAACACCACCTCGATCCACGTAACGGTTCGATCAAAGAACCCGTACCGAAACGAGCTGCTTTCTCCTCCGGTCCCCGCAAAGGCCCCTCCAACGGTGATGCCGGGAAACTCCATCACCACAGGTGGAACGAGGCCATGCGGCAGCGTAGCTGCAACGAGCTTATCCATGGGAACGTTCGGCTCCACGAGTACGGTTTTTTTCTCGGCGTCGACTTTCAAAATACGTGTGAAAGAGCTGATGTCCACGATCCTGTCATGTTGGAATGACTGAGGACGGGTGCTGTTCGTAGAGCCATGATAGATCCGAAAAGGCAGGCCGCGAGAGTCCAGTCCACGAATGGTCGAGGATACGACGTCCACGGCGGCCTTATGCTGCTCCATTATTTTTGATGATCCAGGGTGAAAACAGATATATCCGTCTATGGATGGAATGTTACGTCCGTTGGACTCCCTTCCCTTGAAAAACGGAGCCCTAGCGGCGAATATGGAACTCACGTTGTCCCAAGGGGTTAGTAGTCAACACTGTTAAGCATCCAATATAATCAGCTGCGAGTCGTGTGAGCTACATTGATGGCGCATTGATGGTCGTGGTCGTCGACAACAAAGTAGAACCTTAGTCAGAAAGCGGTTATCGAGCAGTCAGCGCCACTTAGCCACATCTGGCAGTTGATTAACGTGACGGGCAGCGATGCAGCTGGTGAAAGCGCCAGGTGAGCCCCTCCTGGCACTCGCGCAAATGTGTAGTCTTACCTACAGGAAAAGCGAATGGAAGCCCGGGATTCAGGTGTAGATTTCTCACGAATTCAGTGTATATACAATTACATCAAGTGCACCCATTCCCATTAACGGATTCGCAAAGCGTCATCCGATTTATTATATAGTATCCCAAGATTTATTCCTGCTTCTTAAAGCAAGGAAGCCACTTGTGCAATGCAGCTCTCCACAACTGTCTGGACTTTTCTCCCGCCTTGAAGTAGGATCTAAAATCATAGCAGTGCTGCGCGTTTGGAACTATGTAGCCAAAGATCTCCCGCGGCGATGTTGGCTTATTGCACTCCGGAATTTCAGTGATGATGTCGACCTTCGGGGCAAACCATTCTTGCGAAAGCGGGGAGAGAGACCTCCAAGGGTCATATTGTCCTCCACTCCAGTAAGTATTGGATGGACGCATATGCCAGCCGCCGGTGGCCTTGTTCGTCTGGCGGGCCTTAGGGCGGCGTGGAAGGTAGCCGCTCTTGAGGCCATCGGGGAATTGGCGATAGCAAAGAGACGTCTGGATATAGCGATCCGTTTGGAAATCGGAAAGAATCTCGTGGGGTGGCCAGTTTTGATACTGGAAGTATCCCCATTCGCTGCAGTACTGCCATGTCCAAGCGATACCTGACGGATCTGCCACTCTCTTTCCAAGGTTGCACATGGTTGGCTCGTCTGGGTTTTCGCCCTTGCAGTTCGTCTCAAAGGCGGCGTTGACACGGGGAACAAGACCCGGCCATGCTGCAAACCGCTCTACCACTGCCTTGGCGCCTTTAGTTGGCGCCCAACCCTCAGCAGGAGCTGTCTTATTAGTTTTTGGGTCCGTTTCGAGCCAGTTGCAGAATTGTCCGACTCCGCCGTCTGGTCCTTGACTCTGCCATGTGGCCCAAGTCCAGATCAAAGCTTGTGTGAAGTCGCCATTGGTATTGTTCTGTGCTGTATCTCCAAGGAAAAGCTTCTTTATCTCGGCAGCACTCTCGCCCCGACGAAGCTTTGAGTCAATGTACTTGTAGGCAGCGCGGACATCCTTAGTGCAATTTCCATAACCGTATGCCACCAAACCCCTGTAGACCTGCTCGTAGTAAACACTCATATCAATCTGAGCTTGTACAGGGGCACAGGCAGCGAAGGAAGCAAAGATAGTTTCTGGATATTGGTCTCTTGTGAAGGCAGCTCGCATTCCAGGATACGAGCCGCCGATCATGACCCATGGTGTCGACTTTGGTGTCAGGTCATCGTCTGGAAAGTTCTCACGTTTGAAATTTTTGGCAAAGTATGGAATATCAGCCAATGCTTGCTCGTTGTTTAAGTATTGAAAGTGTTCGGCGGGAGTGTCGAGATTGACCGGGAAGGGATTGGATTCGCCATAATATCTTGATCAAGGTTAGCTTTTCGGATATGTTCCTAGTTGGAACAAGCCACGTAGGTACGTACCGGTGCTCCCAGACGATACCCATACCGTGGAACTCTTCTAGTAATTGAACGAAAAACGAGGTTTCATTCACAAGATAAAAGTCCGCGTAGCGTTGAGCATTGGCCTCGCCGCCATCAAACAAGAAGACCGGGCCTCCGGATTTGTACTTGGAATCGTTAACCCAGAAGCGATTCTTGTACTTGGCATCGGGGTTCTCATGATCGATAGGAATCTATAGACGTGCCAGTTAGACTACGTCCTCCGCAATAAAAACCAAATTCCTATCGAGCTCTATACACACCTCTGTGAATTCCGCTTCTGGTGCGCCGCTCTTTTCGGCGTGATGTTTCATAGCGGCTTTGAAACCGGCACGGTCGGCGAAGACGGTTTCAGGGTCGATGCCCATCATCCCGGCCATCTCTAGATCTTGTTGTAGGGTAGACCATCCCATTCCAAAGGACGCTCCTAGACCTAAGAGCGTGGCGAAGGCAGTGCCTCCGAGAAGTTGATGAGAAAACCTCATCTTGTCAAGTGGGCTGGTGTATGACGGGCAATTCTGCGTTCAATTCCCCACAACGACCAACTTCCCTTGGGAGTGTTGCAAGAACTTATATCCTGTTCTTCTCGGAGAAATAAGCGTAGGCTCACGTTGGCATGGGTTCCAGCCATATACTCCATATTCATCTCCCCCCTGTCATCAGCCCCAGCCTAAATTGCTCCGCTGCCGCAGGCCCGATAAGAAAACTGTCATGCCACAAACCTTAATTTAGTATAGCTGAGGAGGAGTCGTATCTGTTGTACGCTGCAGAGCCCACAGTCTCAGCCCACGAGGGTGAATAAACTGGGTCTGCTGCCATGTCGAGAGAGGAGGCACTCACTTGAAGATTCATCCCCGAAGCCCTTAAACCAAGATGGGCTTCAGATGGGGAGAAGGCTCTGATGTGGAGCTGTTGCAGCCCTATACAGACCACTCCAACGTAAGATCTTTGTGATTGGCTTTAAACCATACAAAACCCAAGGTTCTGAGCTCCTCCGTTGGAGTTAGTTATGTTCGCGAAGCATGAAATTTAGAATTGTGGCATGCCAGTAGTCCTGGTTCGGACCTGGGCAGCCGTCTTCGAATTGCAGGACATGCCGCCCAAAAGTTGCAGAACCGAGGAATCCATGCCGATCCCTGAGAGAGGTCCATATGTCCTCCGTAAGTTACATCAACATCCATACAAATGCGCTCTATGTGGGGTGAGCAATGGGTTGCTGGCTTCCCATTCTCATTCATTTCTGGCCGCGTCGGTGTATGTTGGGAGTTTCTGATTGGTCTTCCAAGGCTACCCGGCATTATGCTCGGGTTTCCGTGCCTCACCAGATGCTGGGGATGTTGGTTTGGCAATCTTCTAGAAATCCCAGACCGCGTCTTCCTCCCAGCAAGAAAGGGAGGGGGTAAAAAGACTGTAGCCAATCACTCGTTCCGTCCCTTGCACCGGGGCAGAGAGACACTAGGCATTAATCCCGGTAGGTAGATCCTGACACCACCTTAACTTTGCTTCGTTCCAACACTCTCTTGCCGGTAAGGGGAGCTGATTGAGCTTATGATTTTGTTTTTGGGAAGCAAGCAATGAGACGGTGGAGAGAGAACGATCGAGGGTGATCTCCGCACTGACCAACGTGGCAAACTTCTGGGATCCGGCTCCAACCCGCGGCTGTAACCTTGGAGGCTGGACTCACTGACCAAGATATCGTCGGACGACAGTTCCCGGGCGGTGGGGTGTATGCCCGGGATGGGCAGTGTAACGTCCACAAGGTTGACATGTTTTCCAAATAAAATAAAAGAAAAATAAAGAAAGGGGAAATCTCCAGGACTCAAGAAGAATCAGACACGGAGGCCAATCAACAGGATGGACTTCTTGCGCTCTCGACGGATCCCGCCTTGTGGTCGTCGTCGTAGTAGTAGTAGTAGCCTCTCGTCAGCTGTTCGCGGGCCGAAAACGTGTTTGTCATCGAAAGGCGGTTCATTGTGGCGCTAAACTGACTTTGGCGTAGGCACGTCGATCTCGTATCCCGCCAGACAAAACAGCCTCGGGCGACCGCAACATCAACGCGACCGCTGACAGGCATCTCCCGGCAACGCAGAGCGCACCAGGAGGGTACTTTTAAACGAGGATCTCGCTCCGGTCAAAGATGATCTGTGAATCACATCAATCTTTTCATATCACGGCTGGCATCGGCCGTGGGAAATATGGAATGTGCTCCTGTCCGTGAATCCCGTTGTGCTGCCCTTTTTGATGCCCCAGATTTGCAAGAACACTTTCCCGTCTCCGTGGACTTCGGACGGATTGCGGAGAAGTGTATCTTTGCGTAACAATATTCCGTTTGTTCCGCCGCTGCCCCCCGGAAAAGTCGTGGAATCCCTTTTTTGGAATTTCTCTCCTCCCAATGACACTGTCAAAAGGACTAAAGACGGAACCTATGTCTCATCATCCGTGTTGCGATTTTGGGGCGGTACAGAGTACCCGATGTCTGTTGAACACTCGGGGCAGTCAAAAATAAAGCAGGCGGGGTACTATTGGACCCTCGCCTAGGATATGATAGCCGGGGTACGGTGCTGGTGGGTACTATGTACTCCGAACCACAGCGGACTCCATCCCATACTTTCACCCTTCAAACTGCTTAAGTTCAATCAATGGATGACGCTGTGCGCCTGTGGCAAGTTTGTGATGAGCTTGTCCCAATTCTGGAATATCAGGATTGTAGAAAATTTTGACGTATCGCTTCGCCATGGTCCTTTCAGGTCAATACCGTTGATCCTTTTACCACACAGCCGTCAAAGCTTTTCGTCTGTTCATAGATGGGAAGACTGCCCTTTTTGGGAACAGCGTCGACTGCCATATGACCGAATTGGTCGAGCACTGACGTTTGATATCTCTGGCAGTATCCCAATACGTGCTGCGAACGGTGTGATGGTATTCAGCAAAAGGATGCCAGTGACGCGGCACCACAGCACCTTGGTCGGATTATCACCAGAAGTACTAGGACGACTCGAAGCGCAAAACCAAGGCTGATATGATGTGGATGTGCCTTTTCTGTCAGTCATCGCCCTGATCGGTGCCCCGGCGTGATGACAATGACATCCCGCAGTTTCTGTTCCGAGGAGGCTTTTTTCGAACGACGTTTTCGGTCCTCCCTTCGCGAGAAGCAAATTTGAATGTATTCTTATGGATTGCAATAATCACTCGGTTCAAAGCATCCAGCATCTCTCTTTGTGATGGTGTTGTTCCTAGGAAGCGTGTGCTGGCACATGGAAATATTAAGGGGCATTCCAGCTTGACCAGATGTTTGGGTTTGAAGAGCTTTGTCCTCGAGAAGAGCTCTAATGCTGTGGATCCAGTATCAAACCGAGAAATTCAGAAATTAGGGAAACGAGAGCACATGCGACGGCATGTGGCTATATAACAAAGGCGCGATTAGTTCGAAGTTTACCAACCACCATGATTGAAAATCTTACCTGTACTTGTCTTGTCTGACTGCTATGAAACCTGATTGAAAGCAAGGGGCATCCATCAAGTTTCGTTACCCCCGCTTCGAATTCATGCCACCGCACATGTCGCTTTCAGGTGAGAATGGTATCTAACTGGCATGTTTATCAGCCTTCCACAAAGCACTCCCAGATATCGCGGGGAGTGATGACGACAAGCAGCGTAATTTTGGCTGGGAAGTTTGCCCAGCATGACCATCCTAGAGTCCACGGCGAGAATTTGTCTGTGCAAGTCTTTGCATCGTTTCCCCGGTACATAGATCCTCTGGCCTCTTACCTCGCAAACCAATGCTAGATATATACTCCACATATAGAGATAAAATTCGGAGAGTCTGAGATCCTAGCTTATTCCAAAATTTCATCGCAAACAGAATAGCAATCAATCATGTCTTGTAGACGCTCAAAGCATCCCAGTGGCTACCACATCCTGACACCGGTTGGAACACGCACACCAGCGGCAATTAAGACAAAGTTTTCTTCCAGAGCCACTCCTTTTTTTGACTAACCACACCTCACGCGCCGAAAGAAACCCAGAATTGAACAGGGATCCCTATGAGGCTCAATCACCCACCGTCGCCTTCTCACGAGCGTGTTTGCCGTCAACCACCACCCACGCTGTCGGCGTAGTAGTTTCGAGAAGCCTCAGTCCCCGCACATGGTCTTCCTTCAGGCTGCTTACCCCACACAAAGAGAGAGAGAGAGAGAGAGAGAGAGATATCTAAGGATACCTCCGGCCCGGCAACTGAGCATTACTTAACTAACCAACTAATAATTCACGAGGCCTGCAGAAAGAGTGTAGCACCCTTTCCCCCATGTCGCTCCGCATCCACATCTTTTTTCTTCTCCCCCGCAGATATGCGGCTACGTTGGTGGAATCGCGTCTTGTTGATCTAAGACATGTTGCATGCATTGTGCTCCGCTCTCGCAAACAAACAAGGTCTCCCTTCCCCCCCACGCGACGCCCAGTGCACACGGAGGATTCGGTGGGATGGTTGCCTGTGACGACCGCAATGCCGGACCTACATCATTATTGGACAGGGATAAAAGGACTTCCGGACCTCCTCGCAGCAGGCGGCTTTGTGCCACCGTGCCAATCTTGCTTTGGAATTTGCACCTTTATGTGATTGAGTCTACAAAAAAAGGTCCTCTTGAGAGGTATATCGATATATATGTGCAGTTCAAATGCAGCGAGAATGTAAGAAAATAAAATGAAAGGAACAGAAAAGGGCAGAGCCTTTACGTTGAAGGCAAATCTGACAGAAAGAGTTCACGCATTCAACATAAAGAAACAATCAAGATGAGGCAGAACCATGTTGTAAACGGGGCTCATGCCCGCAAAGTAGATCCCAGAATAGAAGTCAAGAGGAACATCCCCAGGAGTGTCACAAAATACATAGGTCTGTCAAACAGTATGTGATTGAAAAATATGTTTTTTTAAAAAGAAAAAAAAGAAAGAAAAGAAAAGAATGAATGAAGGCAAAAAAATGAAAATATCATCTCCGTGAAAAAATTTATCATGTTCGTCGTGATTGTAAATGGCTCTTTGGTCTGTTCCATTGATTGGCTCTCAACGCTTGTAAAGCGTTTTCCCGTCACTAGCTTGAGTGATATGGAAGTTGTCACAGCGAAGTCCTCGAAACTTCTCGCTTGGCCTAGCCACCAAGGTTTCCTCAAGCATTTGAATTGACAGCAAGCGGGTGGGTCTTTTCACGATCGACTTTCGTCAAACTCGGGCGATTGCAGATTAGCCCGTGTCGTCGTTCGATCGACAGCTTTTGCACACTCAGGTGGCACCTCCGCGCTTTGTGAATCAGGTTCCCTTGTCTTTCGATAATTTGGCGACCATGGTTCATCCTTGATGTCTTCGCGGATAAAACATTTTGTCCCGCTTGGCCTAATGGTCACGGCAAAGGCGACAGCAGCCAGCCGTCATAACGGTTGGCGGCACAGAGACGCTGGGAGAAAGACAACCTACCACGTATCAACCATGGGTCGTATGCCCAGCAGCCTTTCCAGGAAAAAGCGGACACAAAGCAGCTAGCCGCTAGTCCTTCGAGAAGATCCAAAGAATGCAACCTCGAGAAGCGCAGCGAATGGCTTGGAACGGAGGGCGAAGGGCGCACTACTTCGTGCCAAGGGCCCAGAGACTCGGACTCCACCCCGGCCATCCGGCCCCATTTATATGATCGTCATTAATATCTCTGAATAGACACGAATGACAACCATGGGGTGTGGTGGGATTCCGCTGCTTCGGGAAGAGGGTGGGTTACAAGAACCCGGATTCCGACAGCAATCTACTCAGCCAGAAGGGGAAGAACAGAGTTGTCAGCTAATAAGTTAAGACACACCCAGAATTTTTATGCGCCGAGGCGACTTTTGTTAGAAGGTTGACGCAGATAGAAATTGGAGGAAGGCCAGAACAGTCAGTGCATGGGGCAGACAGAGAGAGAGAGAGAGAGAGAGGATGGGAGATATCTCGGACTGGGGCCCAACCCAACCACGAGCACAATTTACACGGCGTGCGTTGTTGGCCCATGTGCCCTGACTTTGGCCAATCCCAAGGATGGGGCGCTGTTACAACCTTGCTGCAGTCTTCGCTTCGGAAACACTTGGCACACGTGGGCTTGCCATCCAATCAAGGGGAGAGTGCAAGGATGCTGTTTTGATGATGTCAAGCGGCGCGGGGAACACCGAACAGCAGCAAACAAAACGCAAGGCAAGGCAGGAAAAAAAGGGAAAAAAAAAAAAAAAAAAAAGGAAAAAGAAAAAGAAAAAGAAAAAAAAACCGAGAGTGAGTGTTCAATGACCGCCAACGGATAGAGCAAGTGCAAACATGGATGGATCGTATAATCTACCATACCTCGCAATTTTCTCATCTTCCCGTTCTCGAGGTTCGACCTCCAAACTCCGGTCGTACATCTCGTGCACATCCCCGGCTACTTGCATGTTACTCAAAACGTAGTCCTGCAGCTCCGGCACCGGCTGTAGCTGATAAGGTGTGTTCTGGTACTGCTGGATGTCTCGGATCACTTCCGCCGTCTTATAGCGCTTGCTAAAGTTTATAAGATCGGAGGGTGTTAAGGATGGTATTCCGTCTTCGATAAAGGTGAGATCGGTCAGGTATACGCCTAGGAGCAAAGAATCATCAATATACACCCCGTTAAACACGACAAAAACCATATACTCCAAGCCCAAGGGGAATCCAGAAGATTACCGAAAAATGGGATGCAAGGTGGTGTTGCAAGATGCAACGTCTCACGGTACTCTCCGAAGTTCTTAGTGCTGGCCATGAGCTTACGCATCGCCTCCAAAGTCGACGACGTCTTCTGGCTAACTTGCGACCATGTCCGGTTCAACCGGTGGATTGGCGCGGTTCCGAGAGCCGAGATGATCGACGTCAAAGTGGAGTAGTTGTTCATCTGCCGACATTTCTGAATGATTTTTTTGGTTAACATAGTGAATAGCCAAGAAGAGGAATGCTCAAGGTTAAACCTACCTCTGCAACCGTGACAAAATGCTTGATGACGACCATTCTTCTCTTCACATCCGATTGAGTTAAGATCATCTCTGCCACCCAATTTGTCAGCTGATTGGAGTGTAAGATAAGCGCTTTGACATTAACGGCAGGGTCCGGCTCATCGGGTCCGAGCTTCTTCTGCCATGTCTTATTCAAGCATTCTGTAGGTTTGATCTTGGCATATAGTCTCGATTCAATGATCGTAAGCTGCCTTGCGAACTCGGTAGGGTCGATGTCAAGGAATTTTATCTTCTTCATATTCTTCGGGAGAATAGGAGTGGGTGTGTGGGCACTAAGCGTAGGCACTAGGCGCCTAGCTGTGGTATCTAATCCGCGTATTCGCTGATCAATTAAGCTGAGCAGCTGAGTGGTACCGGGAGTTCTAGTATTTGTGACTGCATTTGTCACAAACGCGTGAATTCGTCTTAGCAACAGGGTGTTCGCATTGTCATTTGGTTCCATCCAATAAGTCTCTAACCAACTCTTAAGGATACTAACAACGCGGATCCGAATCGGGTTTTGTTTCTGCTCTGTCCAAGATTGCAATTCTGTCACATTCAGGCCTGACGGAGGTTGGAGAGTAAACCGAAGGACAAGCATTTCAAATAGTTCGGACGCTGTAGTGAATGATCTGTACGTAAGCAGGAAGGTGTCCTTGAAGGAAGGTTCCAGTTTATCGTGGCGCGTCAACTGCTCGACTAGTCCAGCCAATGTACCACATTTTACCTGGGGTACTTCAGACTTGGTATCATAGAATACCTCTCCTTCATGATCAAGACTTAAGAACCAAGGAGTCTCTTCAACATCTCTAATAGGCTGTTCTCGAGGGACAGGCTGTCCAAAGAAGCGCTGTGCCTTATCGAGAGTACGCTGCGGCTGTTCTATCAAATCTTCGCCATTTATTGGATAAGACGATGGAATACCGATAGACTCTGGCGGCACGCGCCTGACTTGGGACTCCGAACGCATCCGCATTGGCGCAGGGACATCCGATTTGCCTCCCGGAAGGTTTCCTGGGCTTTCCAGAGGTGACTGCTCCAATAACAGTGTGAGAGAGAACCCGATTTGAGACATATATTGCTCCAGTTGCCTCGTTATAACCTTAACATCATTAAGACGGGTATCGAGCGCATCGGATCGAAGTTCGGCCCATTCATCAGCCAACGGTGCCGACATTGCTTGGCAGGCTAGGACGAGGTCCGCGACACCGTCATACGCCCGTTGCTTTTGGAGACTAAAGTCTGCTAACTGCGGGTTTTGAAGGCTAGTGCCCAACGGAGCAAGATCGATTGATTCGATATGGGACATCCACGGCCGGAAAGCCTCCAGAATGCGAACGCAGGCGGCGCATACAGCATCCCCGATTGTAGCATGTCCGCCAGAGGTCACAATTTTATCCTTCAGACTAAGCTGCTTATCCAAATAACGACAGTTGGCAACCACCGCCTTTCGAAGATCATCAATTCGGTCAAGAAGGGCAGAATCAAGTGCCGTCGAAGGAGTAGCGCGGAGATCTCGGCCTAAATCGTGCTCTAGAAAAGCCGTGGGATCTTTATCACAGAGATTATTGTTTTGCCAGTGCCCTCCAGAAGTGCTACCACTGACGAATCCAGGCACCAGCCGCCGGATATCCTCTCCTTTTTGTTGCCTAGCTATATTAACATAGCCATAAACGCCGGAGAGGACGCCCTCGGCTTCATGAAGGCATTTCTTCGACGAGTCTGGAACGGGCCAATCTGCAGCCGCAATATGGGACGACAAGACCAACTTGGAAAATTTGGACATCATGTCACGGAAATGAGGATACAGCGCCTTGTTGGTAGAAATGATAGACGGGTTCCCCGAGTGATTATCGGTCGTACCAGAGCCTGCAGCCAGAAGCATTCGCAAGTGGTCTGAAATATCCTCTGCTCTACTCACGAATTGGGACCGGTCTCCTGCCAGCATCGCCTGTCGATACGCCTCAATAGCCTGACGCATATTTTCGACCAACGATGCCCACGATGGCGGAACCTGTGTGGAACCATCAAGAAAATATCGAGGGACGGAAGAAGAAACGGGGGCTGGTGCAGATCGTATACACAAAGAAGTCGTAGCCGCCGCGCCGAAGTGAGAGGTAGAGGAGTGCAACTGGGTCCCGGCGCTCCGTGGAGCCTGCGAATCAAGAAGTTTTGCAACGGGTGATGGATTTACTGAGTCTAAAGAGGTTGCAGGAGACACTCCATCAGATAAGCCCGAACGACGTCGTCTTGATAAGGACTCATTTGATGTGAAAAGAAGGGATTCACCTTCAGCTTCGGATGCAGAACCGTCATAATCATGCTCGTACCCACCGAGAGACCGGTTAACTAGGTCGATTGGCGCACGAGTGTGTTCAGGGACGTAAATATTCGTCTGATTCCGCGGTCCAGACTCATGGGGCGAGGTTGGCGTTTCCAAAGGAAGCTCCATTGTACTATAGCCCGTCAAAGTGTTGTAATAAAACAATCGCCCGTCTGCCGTAGCTTGGGGGATCCAATACGCTGCCTCTTCCTGAGTGGCAGGAGCCATGCTCTCGATCGGGAGAATGGATAAATCGTCTCTTGAATTTCCCTGCGAATCCAGGTCATCATCGTTATCGTCCTCATAGTCATCTTCTGTACCAGATTCGATACTTAATTCGGCCGCAAGATTGGCCCGATCACAGAAGGCGTCGGGGCCGGGGACAACAGCGCAATAGTTGCTTGGAAACCAACCACGAACGTCGCCGATAACACCATCCCACCACCCCGTTTCCAACTGATTCAGGACCTGTATGATGTCCCCTTGTCGGAAACTTAAGCTGGTGTGGTCATCCGAAGTATAATCGTACAGGGCTTTGACGTATAGCCCCGGTGGCGCCTCAATCGGAGACCCATAGCCTATAATTTTATGAATCAGCATCAAACCAAGCTATTTTAGCTGCGAGCGTAGTTTACTGTGTACCTTCTTCGGCCATTCCCCCCGTCTCAGCGCTAGAGTGGTTATCGGTGTTTCCGGTATTGGACATTTCTATGCAATGGGCCTAGATTTCGTCCTGCGAACGTACGTATGCGTGCGCTTTCAAGCGTTTAGAAAAAGCCGAGTGCAAAGGGATTTTGACCGAGGGCCACAGCGAACGAAGGAGCAGGCGGATAAATAATTCTTAATGGACCAAGCAGGAGAGCGCATGATTCGTATTCTGCCGTCTCTCAGTTGTACCTTCAACCTTTCATTGACTAACATCTATTCTGACATGTTGTCTCGCAATTTTGTATGCCCGTAAGAGTGTTAACAGAGTCCCCTGGACAGGTTTATACCACAGCTACGGGGAAAGCGTGGGACGAAGTAGGCACAGCAAACAATCACCGATAGGGGTATTTCTCCCCCCGGCACAACAATCGGGTTGACGATGGTCGATGTAGCAATTTCCGGTGAGATACCAGCAGCGTCGAGACGTCTGCTCCTCTCAGACGAGGTTGGAGAGAGGCGGATGGGGAAGAGGTCGGATCAGCCGATGTGCGAGGAACACGGGTGAGGATGTGGGGACGAAAAGCAAGAGATGGATCAGGGTATCACGCAAGGGAGAAAGGACCGGGTCTGGAAGGACGGAAATGAAGGCGGCTCTCAAGGCTAGAGATAAGATCAAAAGACGATCGCGAGAGAGAGAGAGAGAGAGTGAGTGAGTGAGTGTGTGTGTGTGTGTGTGAGAGAGAGAGAGAGAAGGAGAGGGAGGGAGTGTGTGAGCAGCCAGCCGGTGTTAATGGCAGCAGTCGGAGGGAGCCGTAGGAAGGGTTGAGTTTGAGGGATGAAGTTCAAGAGCGAAACACAAGCAATAATACGGCGGGTGGAGAGCGAGCGCGAGAGAGACAGGCGAGGAGGGGGGGAGCGTCACGTTTGTTACATAACACAAAGCTAATTGCTAACCGCCTCGCCTAGCCCGCAGTTGGTTAGTCTGGCTCGTGGGAGTTGGCTGCGTCGCGTGTTTTGTGCTGGCTCTGGACTCTTTTCTTTCCCCCCGAACTCCGTGACCATTCCAGTCTCGCAGTTGGGCCGGTGTTCGCCCGTGTTCGGAATGCGGTTCACCACACGCCCTCGAGGTCTTCCGCGTGTACGTGCCGTTGAAACAAAACGAGGACGGATTGCAAATAAAAAGGACGGAACTGACTATCTGCCCCTTGACGGCCATGCTACCGTCCACTCGCTGGTGGTTTTCTATGTGGAGCTGCCCCGAATGCGTTCTTACCCATGAGCTGGCCTCGAAACCCATGGTTCATCCTTGTTGCGGGTTAAATTGTAACTAACATGGCCTCTTGGGTTGCAGGCACTTTGGCCAGCTTCGCACACGATATTTCTGCTTTCTCTTTCTCTTTCTATTTATTTTTATTTTTATTTTATTTTATTTTATTTTTTTTCATTCTTCCTCTATCTTATTACTCGTTGCGTGATCTTGGATTCAGCAGAGATGATGTACTCCGTATCTATCATGTCTGCCGTTGCTCTTCGTTGGAGCAATCTTGTCCGAAATTGGACAATTGCCAGCAACCTGTACGCGGGGCCCCGGCTGTTCTCTTTTGGTCTGAAAACGGTTTACGAGTCCTTTCTTTTTTTTTTTTTTTTTTTTCGGGCTTATGGGTCGAGCATGGGCCCGGTAGCAAGGAGCTTTTCACCCCGAGAATCGAGTTCACGGCATGGTCCTCCGTGCTACCCGTCTCCTTGGTAAATCGTGCTTTTCCTCTATATTTGTACACATCAATAGGAGACACCCTTCGATTGAAGGTGGGTTACAAATACCCCCAGGATATTTACGAAAATGAAAGCCCGAGTGCATACCATTCTGCTCCATAAGAGATGTACATAAACTCGGAGTATCACAGTTATGGCTAATCATGGACCCCCCGGCTTGACAATCAGGACGTATGGCACCGAACCCGACCGAGGTTCTGGGAGGAAAAGAACGGGGTTTTAACCTCGATCACTACAGAACCGGACGATCTGGACAACGTGTGATGAACCTCACTCCTTGAGCTGCTCATATATATCATGTGAAGTGCCTGTCCGCCCGAGTCAATGGCACACCAACGTTGGGTTCAGCATGCGGAGCCGGATAATATGTTTTCTTCGGCATGTGCTTATATGCACCCCGCATCCGATTGAAGTCCTCACGTCCTCTTCTTGAGTATGATGCTAGCTTCATGCTCACCAGCCAGGTTGGAGGATATTGTAAGGCAGCATGTCTTAGTACTGATCCGGGCCTAGCGCCAAAGTGGTATTCAGAAATTCTAGATCTTCCCCTTAACAATGGGGTTACTTGATGGACAGAGCGTGAAACGCCGGAAAATCTTGTGAGATTGGGAGTGGGAGCGGGCCGGCTAGGACGACAAGGGCCGGACCGGCGGGTTGAGAAACAGGAGGCAATTTTAACGTCTGTGCTCTTCCAGGGACTAGAAATCTTTTTTAAAAAAGAAAAAAGGAAAAAAGGGGTTGGCGACTCGAAGTAACAGGGTGAATTCTCCCTCGTGTCATTCTGTGACTTTCTGATTGAAGAATTTGACTGTGTTCGTAAATTCTCTGAAAACTAAGCGGGGCGGAGAGTGGCAGTGAATCCATGATATTTTAAGGCTGAGGGCCTGCGAGCACCCCGCCCCTTATGGAAAACGTTTTCAAGCCGAAAATCTTTAACGTCTTACGGAGTACGGTACGGAGCAATGCTTGTATCCCATTCGACGATGGGAATATGCAGACAAGACCTGGTATTCCTAAAACGACTTGAGAACGCCTTATTGAACACGTTGACCATTCTGTGGATGATGAATGAGGTAAACTCCGTACTTGCCCTGGCGCAGAACCGGTTGGCCGTGGCCAAGCAGGAAAGATAGCAAACAGTAGGAATAGTAAGCAGCTGTGTCCTCTGTAGGGGTTGGAAATCGCCAAAGGCTTGTTTAATTACGAGTACTCCGTACATATGTAAAGATTGCGATCTGCATGTCCGGAGGACAAGGAGAGGCTAGCAAGATTGTTGAATTGCTTTCTCGAGAACCTCCGGAGTCCTCCGTACAACCCCAGTGACATATGCTTTGATGTGGCCTTCGCGCACATGGGGTTCCAAGGATATATAAAGATGATGTACCACTTAGCTATGGACGATGTAGTAGATATAGACTGCTCCCCCTCCCCCCCCAAAAACTACCAAACGAATAGATGTGCCCGCGGTCCGACCCAAGTCAAGTCAACAAAAACCACGAATAGAGCCTTAAGGACTGAGCAGCAAGAGTAGGTTAAAACAAGCGGGGGCGGTAAACCGAAAAAAGAAAACTAAAAACACCCATTCAACGATGGAACGACCCCTTATTTTTCTCTAGTTATTCTCCATCCCGGAGGAAGAATTAGTTGTTAGTTACACTTCAGCGGTCGTGGATTCCACACAGTAGGGGGGTATATTGCGCAACATGCTGGGACTTCAGAGCAGCAGAGCTCTTTACCTCTCTCCCTCCCTCTCTCTCTCTCTCTGTGTGTGTGTGTGTGGAGTATATAAATATACATCTCGAATCTGTTGACGCGCATTAAAGAACTGCCATTCTTATTCTAGTAATATTTTGTGTTCGGTGGTAGACCCTGTTTCTGATCGTCTGCCTGCAAAATTTGTCAGTGGCAAGGAAATAAGCAGTGAGGATCTTTGAGGCACCAACAAGCAACCTCCCAACACTCTCAACACATTCGATTTCAATCTCAATTCAGCCATGTTCCCTGTCTCTAACGTAGATGCTATCCGGATAAGTGATCGCAACATCAAAATCTATCCGCATAACTCTTTCCGGGTCACCAGGCACAATTAGAATGTTCTTAGGATAAGGGTCATTATGCTCAACCAAAGCTGAACGAATCTGTTGGATACCATTGACTGCCTTGGCCATGCTCTCTTTGCTGTAAGTGCAGCAGTTAATTGGCAAGGGTTTCGCAAGTATTCCATCGGAATTGCACATGGGAGGCCAGCATCTTGCCTTAAAGGTATCTAGATCATGACGAGCAAGGGCAGCTGGATTCAGAGACAATACATATCCATAGAACTGTGGCACATAGCCTGCATCATACATGCCATACTGCTTGAGGCTGCAGTAGGCCTGGATTTCGCAGCGAGCATGATTCAAGTCACGAACCCATCATCAGCATACCCGGGGTCTTTATTGTTGTGAAACTGGACATGGTCAGAAACTGATAGATTTGGGATGTAGCAATGGTCAAGGCACATACAACTTTCAGAACACGGGGCTTGTCATCATAGTTCACATAGAATATTGATGATGACTTTCATATTTTCAGCTATTTGATAAACTTGATCTTTGTGGGATCGATCTCAATCCTCAAACTGTCGTTGAACCCTTTCTCTTTCTCATAATTGTTACCCTCGGGGCCACGAGGCGGATCGGTGTGATCGGATATGATGGCGGTAAGAAACCGAAAACAAAGATAGCTAAACCTCCATGGTGGAAGAAGTGGGATGATGAAAGTAAAGTGCCGTGCCGCCCGTTGCTGTACCTCTCCCTCGAGGCCCGGCTCCATGACCTCCATCGGAATTAAGTTGTTCTTCCCACACGCCATGGCCAATGGACCCGTCTGATAAGTGGAAGGCCCACAGCACAGTTTCTTCTATCCTTACAGACTTATGGAGTACTACGCACTGTTTGGTCTCGCAATGATTGTCCAGCTTTTAGCTTGGTGCTCCAGCAGCCCCTCGCCACCGCTTCTTTTAAATTGCGTTTCTAGTAATGCATCTATCGTTCATTTGTGGTGCTGAATGGTCTAGAAGAGTGAGGAGATACAGCTCCTTGAAGAGGATTCTTTCAGCCACTACTCCGTACTCCGTAAGCTCACTGAGGCGGGTTATTAAAGCGGCCTGCCTCAAGCGCCACTCTGGGCCTAGTAAGATTGTAGCATTTTGGGAAATTCCAGATTCCCTCTTGATTATGAGGGGTCAGTATCCCATATATTGACGCACACATTCTGACCGAGATACTATGCATACAGGTTGTCAACGACGGGTGCGAGAAGGATACCTCAAATAGTCACGTTCATGTCATTGATAATGGGAGCCCCGACGTTAATAGAATCTTCACAGACTCAGGGTAAGCGCTCTTTAATATTTGCAAAGGCCGGATCGATGGCTAACACGCAACTCGGCTTTGTCTGGCTGGTTCCAGGATGTAGAGCGAAACTTATGAACATCAACGACCTTCTCGTGTATGTGAATGTTAATATCCAGTCAAAGATACTGGAAAAAAGGTGTACCATCCTTGGATGAGATATCATCAAGGGTTGCATCTTGAATTGTAGCTTTGTTGGAAGTAATAGCAGTAACAGTCTCAAGCACCTGAGCTTCTGTAGCTACGCAACAACACCAATCAGCAGATGCCAAAAATATGGGATATGATAGGCGTTGCTAGGAACTTGAATGGGGATTGGGGAGAGGACTATGTCCGTTGTCCTCTGGAATACGCAAGATATCGATATATTTGTAAAGGCCTGAAATCTAGTCATGGCGCCATATTCTAGAACCGTCAATATGCTCCATTTCTCTCTTTTCGAGATTTGCTGGTGGGGTTCGAAGGAAGATTGCTTTGTTATATTTACGTACTTTTTGAATTAAGGCTCGACTAAATAAGAGGGGGATAAATTGTTTTTGGCTGGGGGGGAGGAGCCTCTGCACGAGGAATTATTCTGTATATAACCGGGCTTGACTGGGTCAAAGGTGCATCCTTCGAGGTCAAATCTCGACAGCAGTCAAAATTCAGGCCCATACGGATTTCCCAGCTCCTAGTAAGAGTGTCATCGACAAAAAGGGCCATGTGGAAGGTAGGAGAACGGAGTACGGAGCACCCCAGATAGGAATAGAAAGAATCGGGAGAACGGCAGACTGGCGTTAGGTCAGATGAAACCATCCAACGCCGTGGTCTACTCCGTACAGCTGTGCCAAAACTCAAGGCTCAATGTAAAATTTAATCTAACTTAAGTGTGAAGGACGGTGGGCAGAAGACAACGAATGCGCGAGTTTCGCCACAGGTAAGTACCCTGTACGATGGTACAGACATGCTAGTTTTAGCTAGGCACCTTGGGCATATGTAGGATCCGTGGAAGACATGCGGCACAGAACAATCACTTGTTTGCTAGCTTGGTTCATTGCATTTTAACTCCGTAGTTACTTCATAAACATTATATAAATATTCAGAGCACAGAGTAAAAAGGTTTAGTTTGGAGGGCACTGTGTTGAACCTCTGGTGAAATTTTCTTTTTTTCCCCCCACCAACCAGATTGACAGGGGTTCCCCCCCACCAACAAACAAAAACGGCCCGACCCAGCGCAGAAAGGATCCAGGGGTTGCGAAAATTAAATGCCTGCCGGTGAGCCAAAAAAAAAAAATAAATAAATAAATAATAAAATAAAAATAAAAATAAAATAAAAACAAGGAAACCAAATCAAAGACGAATAAAGAATTTGATGGATAGCTAATTTACAGAGTAGATCTATGGGATTTCGCCGCCTTTCACACCTTGCTCAAGAGCCAGGGTAAAAGAGAGGGGCAACAGACACAGGGAAAAAAAAAAGAATTGCAAATTATGTCCTTGGTCTTCAAAGCGCGCGGTCCTGGGATGAATTGTTAAAGCGCGATCCTCTTTAGGGCCTTTCTTAACTTGAGACAGCCTTGGGGCCAATCTCTTTTTGGAACCATCGGTGAAGGCCAAGGGGGGCCTAACCATCCTAGCCTCTCGAAACATGATTCCATCTTGGCCGAGAATCCGAGATAATGCTCGGAATAAATGCTCTCCAGAATTTTCCATGTATACAGAGTTCGTACTCCGTAGGAAGCAACGAAAGTGAACACAACACGCATCAGCTTCCCCTCACATGCTTGCGGTGCAATGCGCGGCGCTTGTGTCTAGCCTAATCTATCTCCGACCAACATTTCAACCTTCCTTGGTTTTACGGAGTGGCGGCCCAATCGATTAGACAGCGGCAAATGTGATATCAGAACACTGAACACTCGGATCATGTATCTAGTGTGTGAATCTTCATGCAAGGGACACGTATTTGTGAACGGAGTACGGAGTACTCCGTACGGAGAAGAGTGATGCACTGACAAGAAGGCCTAGTCGTATGCGCGCATGCATCGACTGCTCGAAGTTCATTAAAAGCAGCGGCCTCTCAGTTCCTGGTTTGAAGAGAAACCCAGTCATCGCTTGATTGACCTTTCCGGCAGGTAACGAGGCCACCGCTGCAGCCCAGCTTAATTTCTCCACGGCTGTCTCGTGGTCGACTTCTTGAGGCAGGTTTGTTGGTGAGAAGAGGTCCAGAGCATGAACATCCTGCCAATTCTGACGACCACCAATTACGCTCCGGAAGAAAGAATCGATTGGGTGAACGACGTGGCTCGGAAGTTTGTCAAGTTGGCTGTGGAAGCTGTCAGAGGTCCTGCAGACAGGCCCAGCTTCAGGCGGTGAGGGTGGTAGTAAGGTACGTATTTGCCATGGTGGAATTGTGGGTCTGGCAAGAGAGGAAACTTTGGCGACAGATGGACGAAGCAGCTTTTCATTTGCTCTTTGACAAAATCCTTCGAGCGATAGCCTGCGTTTCACTTGGACCAGGCAGTCTCTATTTATTGGCGAACGAATCGAGGATTCGAGATGAGTCCAATTCGATTCTGCATGATGTACTCCGTACTCCGTACTCTGTATGATTTTGGGGATAGCACGCGATCTCGAAAGTGGCATACATTTGTGCACCGTACGAAGTGCAGGTTCAAGTCCCGGTTCTAGGTCGTCGTAGCAGCGGGATCTTCAGCCTTCACTTTTAAGTTCCTTTTACTAGTGCGAGGGAAGCGGCTGTCGGACGGGAAACCGCAAACTTGGAAATCGCAAATCCGAAAAGCGCAGAGGGTTGCTCCATCGCACTTTTGGTCCTTGAAGAACATTACGGATGTGGTTGTCCAGAGGATGCGATGCACCGCAGCCGATAGAGTGGTCGTGGTTTGGCCTATGGAGGACAACCTTCTTGCGATTATGACTCTGGTGGTCTTTCCACAGCATATACTTGGAAATAGTGAGGCGGCCGATCTGGCTCCCTGTACGCCAATAAAGGCTCCACGAGAGCTGCCAGGGAAACCAGCGTGACCGCTCAAGCAAAGCCCATTGACGTGGGGCAATTAGGACCAAATATCCCCGCAATCAACGCACGCCGGTGGTGTGTCGGCTTTGACGATGTTTCCATTGAGCATTGAGCGGAAGGGGACGAAAGGTGCTCTCTTCAAGCAGGTTCCTCTGCCGAAATACCACCAGTCAGACAGGGCTGCCAAGCGGCGAGCGCAAGGGCAGGGCAGCAGGGTCAACCCAGCAACACCAGATGGCACGCAGGGAAACACCCAAAGGAAAAGCCAAGAATTTTTTTTTTTCCCTTTCAGTTCCATTACATTTTTTGTACCGAATTAGCCAACGAGAAGCGCCGCTATGCTCGTTCGAAGCGGGACAGACGTATGTCCCATTACTGAGCCTTGTCCCACTTGCCCTTGAGCCAGAAATTACCTTTCACACACACCCCTCCCCGGCAGACGGCCCCAGGGTTAAGGAGCACGCAGGTAACTCCCCCTCGCTCCACGACGTTTGGGAGAGTGGGCGTGGTGGGGGGAAGACACCATCCTGGGCTTCCTTGTAACGAATATTACGGGCCACCGAACGCTCCACCGGCTGGGCCTCTCCAGCACTTTTGTGGGTTCTCCGGTAACCCCGCAGCCAAGTTGGTGGTCTTTCTTTCACCTCTGGCTCGCGACAGAAAGCTCAAACCGAGGTCGTCGTGGCAGCATCTCCCGAAGTAATGGGCGTGAAAACCAGAAGGGGGGAGTGAGGGGGGCAGAAAAATATATATTTCTCCCTCTCGATATTTCATGGAAGCAGGTCAAATGTCCGGGATCCGGTTGGTTGAATTTCTGAAAGAAGCAAGGCACAGCAGCCTGACCTTCTGCGGAAATGATGGGCATAATGTAAAGTTACAGGATACGTGGGTTGAAATATAGCGATGGATGGTTTCCTATTGGGTATCACCGCGTGTGCTGCCGGCATGAAGGGTGTATACCGTGTACGGAGCAGTTACCGGGGGGGGAGTGAAATTCTCGCCATTGGAGGGGTTGGGTTGAAGGTTTCGGCGGGGCAACAATGAAGTGGCTCACCCTTTCCACGTCCTGGGGGCTACGGGAGAACGAGCTCAGCCAACCACTGCCGCCGCCCTAGAGGACACGCGCTGAGACCCGGTGCCGGAACGGCCATTCCCATCGCAGAGTCATCTTACCGAACTTACAGAACGAACGGGCTCGTGTGGCTGGATAGTGGCTTGCCCTTGCAGGTTGTCGCCCGGCCATTGGCTCAGCCAGCCCTGGCCCAAGGGAAAAAAAAGATTACGGGTGAGACGCGTGTTTTTTTTTTTTTTTTTTTTTTTTTTTTTGGATGAACCTCGCACGAATCTCACCAAGGAGCAAAAATACATCCAGGGTTGCTTGGCGCACTCTTTCGGCAGGGGACGATTCAGTTTGGGCGTAAATCCCGGCATTCCGGCTAGAGTTGAGTGTGGGCAGCAATTGGTCTCCAAGGAGGATTGTCCTCGAACTTGCTTGGGGCAAAACCCGGCACCCAACTTACATTCCTCCCCTTCCACACGGAGTACTCTGTTTATTACCTGCACATGACGGAGGAGGTAAAGGGACCGAGGGCACAACGACTAGATTCAAACCAGCGATTTCTGCATAATTACGGAGCCGAGCAGTCCAGCACACACCACGTCTTTAGTCAAGGAATAATAACGGCCGCTTTTTTTCGTTTAGAGTACGGAGTCCGTACGGAGGAGAGAGACTGCGACACATTTTCTAAAGCACGTGATCAGACGCCGGTACTGTTGTTGTGTACCGTACGGAAAGCTTCGTGCCGTATCGTATTTTTGCGCACCCGGCGCGATGGCTGGTCTCGTCGGCGGCTGGGGGGTCTCAACTTACTCCGTACGGTGTACGGAGTACAAGCAGCCAGATTTTGTCCAGGTGCGCAATCTTCTGGCGGTCTGCAGGGCTTGGTCCCCTTCCCTGTCTCCAAAAGTAAAATACAAATCGGTCTCCATAAGAACCGTATTGTCCGCGGCTGGCATGTTATGTATGAGTGTCTCTGTATTCCGTACGGGCTTGTATACGAAGCTTAACACACCCTTATTACATTACATACAGGGGGGTGTGTTTCTCAAGGAAATACGGCGGGATGGCTCGTGCATTCTAGAAAGCGGTGCGTTGTCTTTAGCATTTCGCACAAATCAACCACTTTCCTGCAGTGTCGCTTGATCTGCCCCTCGCTCCCCTCCTTTTGTCTCCCCTCCGGTACTGCCACTACTTCCACGCCTACATCACCTTCGTCTCTCCCACTTCCACATCTCCCCATTATTTTTTCCACTCTCCTCCCCATTCTGTGCGTCCACGGCCGTCGACCCTCAACAACATTTTACTGTTGTATCATTCCTCACCGACAACACCCATCCTTTTCTCCTTATTTCTTCTTTACTCATTTGGTATTTATATATGCTATTCTTTACTTCACATGAATCTCTGACTTCTTCACCCCGATCAGCCCGTGGCCGGTCCCCCTTTTGAATTTTGACTTCCCACTCATTTTCCCCCGCCCAAGGAATGAACAGTTTCGAATCCATACCTTCTTCAACATCGTGCTCCTCCCAGTCACAGCGTGCGAGCGCAGACCAGTCGATAAACCCTATAGAACCTCCTATAGCCAAGTCCTTCGCGAGCTGATCTGCGTTCTCATCCGCTGCTGATATGGCTCCTTCCACCGCGACCTCGGCGAAGAAGCCCGCCACCGCACCCGAGCGGAAATACAAATGTCAGTTCTGTAACCGTGCCTTTAGTCGGAGCGAACATCGTAGTAGACATGAACGTTCCCGTAAGTTCATCTTCTTCTTCCCCTCCTCCCCACCATTCTCCCGTGTCGGAAAAGCCATCCCCTTGGAAGACGGAAGATTGTTATGCCCTTGGTTTCACTGACTCCCGTCTCCTCCCTAGACACAAAAGAGCGCCCATTCAAATGTCTAAAGTGTCGAAGCACTTTCGTCCGACGAGACCTGCTGCTCCGCCATGACCGCACAGTACATGCAAAGGATGGTGGCATACCTTTAGTGGCAGAGGGTCGTCGGCGTGGACAGAAAGCGGCCAATAATGCTTCTAATTCGAACTCCAATTCGAATTCCACTCCCGCAGCAGCACCAGCAGCAACGGCAGGGCCATCAAAACCATCAATCACAATAGATCCCGCCGCCTTGGAGCAAATTGAAGCGAGCAGCGATGGCATGGTTGATCTGGAGACGGCAGCGATGTTGATGACTGATTTCCAACACAAGGCAGCGGCCACGGTTTCCCAGGGTCTCGGTGGAGAGACTTCGGATCCGGCATACTCTCCTGATCATGGCGTGGTACTGGAACCGTCGGTGGGATACCTACCAGGAAACGCAACTTTACCACAGATGCCTTGGGATTCCTTTATGACACCCTCCGAAGTCAAGCCACACTCCATGGTTCAGGATTCAAAGCATCGGTTTTCGGGCTCCCACAGTCATCAAAGCCAACTCGCTTCCTCAAGCAATGCAGCCTCAGAACCCTTAGCCCCAGCTTTGCATTCTCTGGTCAGCTCGCTTCCGGTATCCGGTAATTCAACTCCAAACGCTCTTTCCCCTTATCCTTCGATGACTGGTCCCGTGTCTCCAGTAAATTATCGTCGGTCTCCAGGCCCAAGCCAGATCTTGACTCAACCAAAGCCACCTCAGATATCGAGCGACGCAGAGCGAAACATCATTATTGAACATGTTAGGGCCAGCGATGCGCTCGGGGCTCTACCTGAAACATTCCAACTGCCAACCACCACAGCCATGAATCGGTATCTGTCGACGTATTTCAACATGTACCATCACCATCTCCCTTTCTTACATCAAGGTTCTTTCTCTCCAAAGGATTCGTCGGCGCCGTTGCTCCTTGCTGTTCTATCCATAGGAGCCTTGTATACGTTCGAAAAGGAGCCCGCTTTCATGCTGCACATCGGATCCAAGGTGCTCGTTAATCAGTTCTTGCAACATAAGGAAAACTTCGATTCGAGGAAATGCCCCCTGTGGGCCATGCAAAGTACCTTGTTGAACATGATCTTCGAAAGCTGGAGCGGTGATCCCAAGGGACTTGAATGGACATGCTCGATAAAGAGCTTGCTTGCCAATGTGAGTTGAATTTATGTCTTGTACGGTGCTTTACGAGCCAATAAGCTAACATTTCAATAGATGGTGGCGGGCAATCGATATCAGCTGAAGCTTCGTATGGATGCACGAGGAGGCGCCCTTCCAACCCACGATGAATGGGTAGAAGACGAAGGTTGTCGTCGCACTTACTATGCTGTTTACGTGTTTTTTGGCATGTTGACACTCACCTTCAATCACACACCAGCCATGAGTTTCGACGAATTCGATACATTGGAACTTCCTTCGTCGGAGTCGTTGTGGAATCTCGAAATATCGGATAATTATACATGGCGACGTGCGCTGTCAGCTTATCATCCGGTGTCCTCACGAGAAGCGCATGACAGCTTATTCCGTGGTGAAACGGTTAGATACAGCGCGTTTGCTACACGAATTTTGATAAATGCGCTCTTCTTGGAGGTGTGGTATCACAAACGCAGCATCGAGGCGCTGCAAGATGTGGTCATGGGATACAAGCTTCGGCTTGCTCTTGACACCTGGGAGAACTCGCTCGATATTTGCGAGCCGGAGACCATCGTCGTTCCGGTCAGTACTCCACAGAAGGGTCATCCACTGATTTTCAACTCGATGGCTGTTTATCGTAACACGCGGGCCCGCCTGGAAGTCGACCTGAAATCCATCCAGGAAGCCCTTCGATATCATTCTTCTTACGAAGTCGCCGCTGCCATGACCGTCGCTCGTGATAAGGTTAAGAGATCCCAAGAAATGAACAAGGTCATCCAGCAATGTTTTGAATGCATTGAAATAGCTGCGATTCAAGGCCTGAATTGGGTTGCCACAGCTTCGGCGACAAACTGGAGTGTGGAACACCCATTGTGCGGTATGGATTTGATGGTTACACTGAGTCTCTGGCTGTACCGCCTGGAACATGATGAAGAACCCGCAAGTGATGGTGAACTTGTGCTCTACAACAAGATTCGAAACCTGTTTAGCAACGATTCAGTGGAGACTTACGGATCTCAGCTCTGCTCGACCGTTGCGCGGGTGTGGGGTAACATACTGGATGGTGTAGTGGTGTGGGGGTAAGTCTTCTCTTTAATTACTGAAGCCTGGGATGGAAACTAACCAGTAATGAACAGTATCACCAAACTCATGGGAGAAGCATTTAAGCTTCACGCTCAGGCATTAGTTGGCTACGAAGACTCAACTATGACAGTTTCCGAACATCCATTGGAGCCGATGCCGACCAAAGGCCTCGCGAGCGTAGGAACCGCCTACTAATTCGCAGCGAACCGCCGATCGTGGCGTCGGAATTGATTTTCTTTTAACTGATTTATCCTCCCTCTCATCTTCAATATATACTGGTGGGGCTTTAAAGAGCGGCGTTTTATGGGCTTTCGGTGCTTTGGGCGTGAAATTCCTCGAGCATTTGAGCAGCATTAATTTTTTTTTTTCCTCCCTTTCCTATTGCAAGCATTGTTACACGTCGTTTACGGTATTTTCGTCGCCTCGGTTGATGTCATTGAGTTTCTGACGCGTTCGGGATACCGGAATTTGTGGAAAGGTTTCTGGGAAAGATTGGCACGGGAAGGCGGCACGGTGCTTTTCTGTCGGGATGTTTTCCTCGTTTGCAACGCTTTCCTTTCCGCTGAGCATCTGGGATTTGATTTCTCGCTCTCCTTAGCTTCTGCTGCTTTGTTGGTTCATAAAATCTGTTTCTTTCTCCTTTTCGTCTTCTTCACCTTTTTCTTCTTAATATGTCTTGATTTGTTTTCTTACTGGTCCTTTGAAAGAGAGAGCACACAGGAGTCCGGTCTGGTTGCGTTGATTGTGTTGATGGGTTGTTAACAAGGGCAACACCCCTACACCAGCTGGTCCTGAGTGTTTCCTCGAATCCTGGCTGCTTTTTAAAGCTCCCCCCCCCGGACTGCTTAATCTTTAGTGCTTCTTTTGCTTTTGAATTCCTTTGCATAATGCCTTCTTCCACTCTGCTCACACGGGCCGAGTCATTTGTCAGACTGCGTTTTGTTGCTGTTCTGCATATTATTAGTTCTGCTTTTGTTTATCCTCTTCATTTTAGCGGCCTTATTATTCCGTCGATCTAATTCTGTTAATTTCGCCTTTATCGGGATATTTTGACATCGTCGCTCCTTCTTTTCCTGAGGTCTTTACCTGTGCTAGTTTGACTTCTGATCATCGAGTGTTTATTGTGTCGTTGTGATTTTTGCATTCTCTAGATCCTGTTCGGTCGCCCGCTAGCACTCGATACTTCTGATTTCGCAGCTTATATCCCCTTCTGTTCCAGGGCTCTTCTTCGCTTAATTCCGATGCTGTCTGCCGAGCCCTATTCTTAGTTTCGTGTCTATACATGCGTTTTTGAATCGAACTTGCCTCTTTTTATTTTTGTCTCTGTGAGTGTGTTTTTAACGCTTTTGTGTCTTTTTACGTGACTCTCCGCTGATCTGCTTAATCAATTTGATAGCGAACTCTTTTTTAATCTTCTTTTCGTCCGCTTCTTGCAGTGTACAATATCGCCCAGGTTTCTCCGACGTTATCGAGCATGCTATAGGGGTTTAGTTTCCATCCTGTAGTCCATTTCGCTGGTATGGAGTAATTTCGATGTAAAATTTGAGGAATGGGAAAGCGTATGCTCTCAGCGTAACCATGTGGAATTGGATCGAAATCACTGCTAGAAAGGCTATTTCACGACCTCTCCTATTCCCGTCGCTACATAGCCCGCAGCATCAACAGACGTAACGAAGTACTATATATCATAGGAAAGTGTCCGAGTCCCGGTCAACCCCGAAAAAGGCCTGCTCTGAGGTGAACTCAACAGTTCAAAACAAACCGACTAGCTACTTCCCCTGCGCCAAAAACAAACGATCTCCTATATCACCTAGACCAGGCACAATCATACCTTTCCCATCAACCTCCTGATCCACACCCCCGACCCACACCTCCACGCCGTCTCGCCATTCATTCGCCGCCCTGACCAGGCCATCGTGGCTCCCCAAGACGCTGAGAAGAATCACCTTCTTCACGCCCCATTCCCTCAAGGTCTGGATGGCGGCTGCTGCGGTCCCGCCGGTGGCGACGACGGGGTCCAGCAGGATGGCCAGATCAGCCGCTGATTCGCTAGTATCGGCGCCTGAAGTGGTGCGGTGGAACGGGAGGTTGTTGTAGTACTCTACCGGGTGTAGGGTAATGGGTTCGCGGAAGAGGCCGAGATGGTGGATGGGGACGGGGTGAGGGAGGAGGTCCTGGATGGCTGTGAAAATATTAGGTCAGTTAGAAAAGGAATTCCACTTCTTCTTTTCTTTTCTTTTTTTCCTTTTTTTGAAGTAATAGACAGGTGCTAAGAGGAGGCTTCTTTAGTTTCTTTCTTGCCTTGAAGCATTCCCAGACCGGATCGTAGGATCGGGATGAGGGCGATTTTGCTCGGGTGGATTATTTCAGCGGCGTAATTATATCCGAGAGGAGTGGTTTCCTACATGTAGATTGTTATTTTGGTTGGTTACTGTTTCATGGAACCTTTCTCCCTTCCTTCTGGGTGTTATGGTCTGCTCACCGTGCCATCTGCTGTAGCTTCTAGACTGTTAGCAAGGGCTTCGCAGCCCAATATTGTTGAAATCTCCCTAACGAGGAAATTTGTCTCTCTAGCTGTGGTCTTGGTGGATCGAAGTTGGGAGAGCTTGGCTCTCAGGCATGGATGACGAGAAACCCGAATATTACTGGGAAGAGAGGCAGACATGGCGGGTTTGCAGAGGCGATATTACTGGGCTTTAGCTGCTCTATGGACAGGGAAGAGATGCAGGATGAATAAAAAAGACTAGTACTCTGCGCATTAACAGCTTATTTTGGCAGACAATAAAACAGCGGATTCAAGGGCATTAGTTAGTATCCGATAGCTTTGCCCGGAGGACTCACGATCTCGTCGCTATGTTGAGGCTGGATGGAGCGTGTTTGTTGACGGGCGGGCCAAACGCGGGGTTTACGGATTAAGCTTCGGTGGGCGGAGAAAGCTACCAGTTATTTATCTTATCTGATCGAATCTTACCACCCTGTACCGAACTTTTTGGCTTGGCCGTTTGTTACGGGGACACTCCAACAACTCCACAGCACCATCGCGAGGATCGATACTTAAGACTGGACGTCTCGCTAGCAAAGGCGAGAGCCTCTTCTGCTGGCTCTGGCTAGAGACAGCCAGATCCAATGTTAATCATTGAGAGCACATGGAGACAGACACATCGGGGCAACGGCCGTCGGACCTGCGGCCGAGAGATGAAGAAACACCCACACGGGAAGAAGAAGATATCGTACCGCCTACCGAGCTTGCCATCCCCGAGATTGAGCAAGAGCACCTCAGGGAAGAAGAAGAACGCGAACGACTGAATGAAGAAGCATTCAGGAGAGCTGAAGAGCAAGGAGCACGGCTCTCCGAGGTTGCTGTACCAGCTCCTGTCGAACGAAGACCGTCGCACCGGGAGCCGTGGGCCACATTAGAAAGTGCGGAATCGAGGGTTTCCGGGCCCCCGCCCAGCGTTATATCGTCTCAAGTCCCCCTATCGGAGTGCGCTACGAAGCTGTACACTGTTTCGTACCTGATTTTCTTTTCGATATTTGGTGCCTTGGCTAGAGTTGGGCTGGAGGCGCTTACATACTATCCCGGAGCACCGGTGACAACTGGTGTGCTATGGGCAAACGTGGGCGGGTGCTTGCTGATGGGGTTCTTTGCTGAGGATAGGAATATTTTCCGCGAAGAATGGGGCCAGCAACAAAACACCGAGAAGCATGGAAATGGCTTTTCGTCAGAGGAGAACCAAGGAGGAACGAGTCCTGAAAACAATCTCAAGCTGCATAAAGCGGTCAAGAAGACCATACCACTTTACGTTGGTTTGACGACTGGGTTCTGTGGCTCGTTCACGTCCTTTTCCTCGTTCATGGGCGACGTCTTCCTCGCATTGTCGAACGATCTCCCTAATCCGAATACGGGTTCGATTTTACCAAGAAACGGTGGATACGGCTTTATGGCAGTAGTTGCCATTATTTTATATACGATATCCCTTAGTCTATCATCGCTAGGTTTCGGCGCTCATCTCGCTGTTGCCCTGGATCGGTTTACTCCAACGTTGCCATTTATTGTTACGCGCAGAATCGTTGATCGGTCCATGGTTGTTCTAGGATTTGGCTGTTGGCTTGGAGCCGTGTTTCTCGCAATCTGGCCTCCAGATCGACATAACGGCATCGATCAGAATTGGCGTGGTAGAGCCGTTTTCGCTACTGTGTTTGCACCGCTAGGTTGCCTCTTGCGCTACTATGTCTCATTATTCCTCAATGCACGGATCCCGGCTTTCCCTCTTGGTACCTTTACGGTCAACATGCTCGGAACGATGATTTTGGGGATGTGTTTCGATCTGAAGCACGCAGCCAACGTCGTTGCAGTGCCCGCATCTACGACAGCTTTCAGTGTCGGCCGTCTTACAGGCTGCCAGGTCCTAAATGGGGTGCTTGATGGCTTTTGCGGATGTACTACCACTGTAAGCACCTGGATCGCAGAGTTATACAGCTTAGAGCTTCGACACGCTTATCGTTATGGCCTGCTGACAATTGGCTTGGCCTTATCATTTTTGGTTGTTATTATGGGATCTATGAGGTGGACTGTAGGATTCGCAGTGCCCGTTTGCTGAAGGGGTATTGATATTGATATGCTCCTAGATTTTGCGGTTGGAATCATCAAATATCTACCCTATATTTCGCTAAGGTATCAGATTGTCAGGAGGACTATTTTGTTGTCTCCAAGATAATAACAAAAAGCCATTAATGTGCAAATCCAGTGTCATATGCTATATCATTTCAATTTCTCGTGTGCGTCTGATAAATAGTCATCGAATCATCAAAGAGAGTTCAGGGCCCAAGGATTGGTTTCAAATCGCCAAATCCTCCTCCAGCTCTCCCAATCCCACTCGGCTGGCACTCGTCTCATTCCAAGCAAGCCTTCTAGCCTCTCCACTGCTACCGTTGAGATTATTGCGTTCCTCTAGGATCCTATCCTTATTGTTGACATCCCGCATTGGCTGCTTTTCCGCAACTGCACGGGCACGAGTACGGGCCGCGATGGCCTCGAGCCTGGCGGCTTCCTTGGTGGCATTTCGTTTTTGAGCGGCTGGAATCCGAACGATTAATACAACGAAAGTCCTTGCATTACGTAGTGCCCGAGACAAACCTTGCCAGAAAATCCAGTATAGCCCCATAGTTATCGCTGATAAGCCGATAAATCCAAACATGATACCCAATTCTCGGGCCAGTGGGGCGGCTGTATAGGCCGGGTAAACCGTGTTACCTGTGCCATCGCTGGCAGTGAAGTCGGGATGGTCTATCATCTTTTGTTTCTTGTTTGCGCTGGTCGACGGATGACGGCTCCAGTGGGTGATATCTTCGCAGTATTTGCAAACCACAGTTCAGCCCAGCCATGTATATGTGTGTACTCGTAGATGTCGGGTGTATTTATGTGGAACAAGTTATTCTTCAAACCACCTCGATTAGAATTCAATTTATGTGTGCATTCTGCAGGGTAACAGGCTGTAAAGCCATGCAGTATAAAGGGATTACCCCTAAACCTGGGAAGACAGTGGTTATAAGTAAGATGCTAACACATTATCTGGTTCGCTGCCCTATCGAGGTCTGTGCCACGCATCTTGGTCCGCTGCAAACGGACAAAGAAGCGAGTTAAAATCATCCTTTTGGTTTGAACTAGGGCTCAACGTCGATAAATGCGGATGTTAGGAAATTCCAGACTTTGATGGGATACAAATGTCAGCCATCTTAATTTATTTTTATTGTTTTTTTTTTCTTTTTTTCTTTTCTCCCCCGACGGTGATCGCTCAAGCATGGCGATTGCTAGATATACCGGCTTTTAGTTGATCCGAGCCGCCTGGTCGACGTCCCACTCCATCCTCTCGTCCCGCTTCAAGTTTCTGCATTTCGTTGCTCGACGGAGCTGCATGTCAGTATCAACCAACATGATAATGCACCAATTTGCTTTCCACACAGTCAATCCTTATAGCTATTTACCCTTAGCATCTAGGCGTACTCCTCTGATGGAGTATGAGCTGTGAGCTACAGTGTATACTTTCATGACAGGAGGCCAAGCTTCCTTTCTTCCGATCCTGAATGTGTGAGAATACCCTAGTTACGATGGATTATCCATTACCAGCCTGTATTGATATGTGCTCTTTGAGTTCCTATCAGTCAGTTTGGCCTATCGAAATAGGATGGAAACTCCAATACGCCGTTCTCCTCGTGGTGGATGGGCTATGTAGCTCTGCTTCGATATATCTTCTGCGTACGGCTATATTCCCAGCTTTTAAAGTCCAATATTCAGGATGGAGATACCCATATATCTGTATAGCCTGATCCGGCGAAAAATGGATATACCCCCAAGAGCACTGTATAACTCTGTTACACCTGACTCTTTGATCTTGGCACGGAACCTGCCATGAATTTGGTGCCGCTCTATGCCATGGAGCTCGTTGCTGGAGTGCACTTGTTGTCACATAGGTCTGTAACCAGGGCACTATGTCTGTCATAGATTCCATGAAGAACACAGCAAACCCTCGCTTGTTTTAATGGCGTTCTATAGACACATGTGACCTCACACAAACATCGCGTGCGTGAGGACTTCACTTGCAACCTCAGAACTCTCTCACTTGTCTTTTCTCTCAGATGTGGATCTTCTCCATCCCTATTGATTTTAGCTGCTCGGCGTGAGGTTTCTTTCCCATTGTGAAGCTTTGATTTGCAGCTCCGCACTTAACAACCATCATGGCATTGCTTTATGATGTCGTTGGAAGCTTATCTCGCGTCGCGCAACGGTCTCATGTTCCAGGTGCAAGAGGCTATGACACTATGATCATTCAGATTGTTTTGATAATCATCGCTCTCTTACTTGTTGCAAATCGATTTCATGTCCGCTTTTATGTAGGTCGGAGCCTAGCACCTGATGATTATGCTATTTTAGCATCTATGGTACTGCCTGAAGCTTCTCCCTGTCAGGAATATTTGTTTGATGACTGGCTAATGGTATACAGCTTTTCTCTCTAGCAATGAATGCAGTCAACATTACTGGTATGTTAAACTTTGTATACTTCTGATTCTTCCAGTTTTGGCAAGAAATACTGACTTTAAGCTCAGCAATACACTATGGATACGGGAAACATGCGAGTGAAGTGCCAAAACATGACATGCTTATTGCATTGAAGGTATGCTCTCACTGTATACACAAGGCAACAAGGATGGTTGACAAGATCCCTATCAGCTGTTCTACACCTTGCAGATCTTCTATAAATGCACCATTGGCTTGACTAAAATTTCAATTGTGCTTCTCTACCGCCGCATTTTTCAAACACGCAAATTTCGCTTCCAGCTTATTTGCAACTATGTTCTTGTCTTGGTCGCGTTATATGCAATTGTCAGCATTATCGTGACGATATTTGAATGCATACCTATTGTTAAGGTCTGGGACAGGTCAACTAACGGAACATGCATCAATTTCACTGCATTCTGGTATGCAAATGCAGCTTGGAACATCACCACAGACCTTATCATCCTGATCTTGCCAATGCCTGTGGTTCACACACTTTATCTTCCTTATCGGTCGAAGTTTGGCTTGACGGCAATATTCACTTTAGGAATCTTGTGCGTTGCCCTAGCTCCCTTTGCGGTCGCGTCAATGCACCACTAACAAAAGCCAGTGTATGCATTACATCGATTCTGCGAATGACAACCCTTAAAGTCTCATCTGAGGCAGCGGATCAGAGCTACGGAACTCTGATCTCAACTATGTGGACGACCATCGAGGCCAACGCTGGCATTATCTGCGCTTGCCTCCCCATGCTTCGCATCCCTCTTACCCGGCTCGGGATGGCCTTACGTGCTTCATTTCGTAAGGAGGAACCTACCCAGCCTCCGCAGGTTCAGTCAGGAAGTACATCTTTGGATGATGAAGATCCTCCTCCTCCTTCTCTTTCTCCTCCTTCTCCTTCAAAGCCAAGCAGATGGGTTAGGCTCATGCCTCAAGCTTGGCACAAAGGTAATGTCACGGGGGATAAGTAAGTGGCTCAGAAGAATGAATAAATCTACTTGGTGTAAGGGGGTATTTAGTGGTAGGAGCCCGGTGGCGTAAATGGGCGAACTCAGGAGGGGCTTAAAAGGGTTTGCGGAAAGGTTTTTTTTGGGGGGCGGTTTGTTTATGAAGAATGTATCTAATAGGAGAGGTTGAAAATGCGATTGCATGACTTTTAAGCTTGAAATTAATCCCTACCTTCAAGCGCTTGTTGGTCTAGTATCTATCTCGTACTTTTCTGACCCGTAAAATAGTATGCATAAGCCCTCTTAAGGAGGGAGGGGAAAATAGTCAAGCAAGGCTAAGAGTGCCGCGGATCCATAGATATTTCTCTACAGATGCCATAGTGGAATTCTACACGTATCACGTCTTTCCCGCCGCCTGCGGTCCAACCCCTTGGAACAATTCTCTCTTAATCTCAGCAGCCATGAGTCCGTTCAACTCCTCTCCGACAATTCTTTTCCCCGCCTTGACAACCTTCTCGAGCTGCTGATCGTTGGTTACCAAGGTATTTTCCCGTTGGGCGTTACTTTCGACGGCCCTGGTGGCCTTTTTTATTTTCTCGCTTATATCTGCCATCTGCTTCGTGATGTAGTCGCGATTCGTAAATAGAGGGCTCTGGCTTATCGTCGCCACCCAGTACTTATTCCAGAGAAGGGAGAGAATCTTCGTGTCAAGTGTAGATTTGAAATGCGAGACTTCGAGAGAGTAGTACTGCGACGCGTGCGCGCCAAAGTCCTCCACCTTGTGCAGCGGTATGCTCTGGTACCCGTCGTCGTCGTGCTCCGCCCTCGACGGCTGATAATCCTTTGGATATGTTCTGAAAGCTCCGATCTCCACCTTCCCCGCGGATATGGTGCGGTCGGCATCGATCACGACGGCGACGAAAGGGTCGTTGTACGTCTGCTGGGTATCCTGCGTGGAGACGTCGATCCCCGAAAGCCAGCACCCGTAGCCCGGGTGGCTGTGATACCAGCCGATCGCGTTCTCCATCCTGCCCGAGTCGCGACAGGCCTGCAGGTACGACACCATGTACTCATTGGCCTCGTCCTGGGCGTTTACTCTGGTCTCGGTGCCCTCGACAGGCAGGCGGAAGGCGTCGGTGACGACGAAGGTGTTTGCGGAGACGTAGCCCTGCATGAGGCCCATGACTTCGAGGCTGCCGCCAGAGCGGGCGTGCATGACCATTTTCAGAAGGGCGACGGCGGAGATGCGGATGGACTTGAAATAATGGGGGTCCCTGGACCAGGGCTTGGCGGACATGAGTGCCTGGGAGGCGGCTGGATCGTAGGTGTAGAGGGCATCGCGATAGGGGTCGACCAGGTTGACACAGTTTTCTATCTCTGCAGAGAGGGTGAGTTAGCTTTGAGAGGGGGGTGTGTGTGTGTGTTTGTTTTTGTAAGCATGGGTTGAATCTCAACTTGGAGAGGGACCGATATATAGTTAGAGCATACCCCAGGATCTCTGAGCGGCGTCCATCGTGAGCGTTCCAACAGCAGATTTTCCACAGTCGCAGCGGAGAAGCGGAGAGAGAGAGGCGCGGCTCAGCCCGTCATTAGGTAACTTTCGCAAGCCAGGCTTAGGTATGTAGGTGGCTGCAGCGTGGAGAAAAAAGTGGCTTGAACGGCGGAGGGAGAAACGTCGGGTTGCGCCTGCCACTTGCTTGTTTGGAGCTTTCTGTTTGCTCTTGCCTGGGCGGGCAGTGATGACCTCAGCGGCCGTTTCCGGTTTAGCGCAATCTGTCATAGTGGGGTGGGCACGGCAGAACGAAGGCGGCGAGCATGCTTACTCAGCGGTTGCTGGGCCGACGGCACTCGGCGTCAACACAGCCCGTCATGCTGTTTTCTCGCCAAAAACCATTCCATTTAACAACCGCCGCAGCTGATCCCGCGCCTCCCCGTTGGCTGCCCTCCTTTCTGCTCGCAACCTCATCCTGTGGGAACTGTGTCGCCTGCTCTCCTGCAAGCACCTTTTTTTTTTCCTCCCCCGGGCTGCTGCGGCTTGAATATGCGAGTTTGTTTCTTATCAGATGGACTTGGACTTGTTCAATTGACCGACTCTTGCTCCACTCGCTGTCGTTGGCCCCGGAGCCCCGTTCTGAAACTTTTGCAGCTCACTCTTTCGCGACGCGACGATACTTTCTTTTTTTCCCTTACCTTTTGACCCTTTTTTTTTTTTTTTCTTTGTCCTCTCTTTGCGGTTTGGAATGCCTTCCAGCGTCTAGTAACCGCGTGGCAAAGTACTACAACCTGTCGTTTGCTAAACAACAATTGGTCTCCTGATAATTTGTGCTGCTTCCGGTTCGCTATGACCGTGGACACCAGCTACCTGACCACTCAGGTCAATAACATCGTCGAACAGCTCCACGGTCTATTCGATGACATTGGCGTCCCAAACCATGAACGGGACTCAAGGGAGTCTGAGGTACGGCAGAGCTCCGGAGGTAACGTCGCATGTCACTGACCAGGGTTTTAGCTCTTTGCAGCGCTGTCAGAAACACTCAATGGCCACTTGCAAGGCGTTCATAAGTAAGAGGAAGATACATATGTATGCCATTGCGTTTCGTCTATTGCTAACATCAGACAGCGAGAAGAACGATATGATTGAGGAGGCCAATCGCCTTATCACGACGATCAAACAGATGCAAGCGTCGCTTGATGACGGCGCATATGGTTCGCGACGCGCATCGGACGACCCAGACCTCCGCGTCACGCTTCCGCTAAACCATTGCCTCGCTCTTCTCCAGGAGAAGCAACATGCCGTCGGTAAAAGGCATCAGGAACGCTTCGAGCAGGTGAAGAGTACGGCACATTACATCCACCCCGAAGGGGCCTTTCTCTTGCTGCTGCTTCAAGGAACTAACACGAGTATTAGAACTTGTTGAGGCACTCGAGTCGTATTCCTCCCATCTTGAGTCAACTTTTGTCAAGATTCCGCTCCCCCCAACAGCCCCTGGTACAATCGTCCCTCCATCCTTCGATTTGTCTGCCGCTTATGTGAATGCGCTGGACAATGAGTTTACTCGAGTCTACGAAGAATACAACCGTCGCCTCGTCACCGTCAGTACGGTTTGCGAAGAGATAATAAAGCTGTGGGCAGAACTCGGTACACCCCAAGCCCAGACCGATCCTGCGATCGTGGAACACCATAGAGATTCTCCCGAGCAGCTTGGTCTGCACGAGTCAGACCTTGCGTCCTTGCGAACCAAGCGCGACAAACTCCTGAACGAGAAAACAGCGAGAGAAGGCAAGATTAAAGAACTGAGAACAGCGGTCGAAGCCCTGTGGGGCCGATTGGGTGTTGAGGAATCCGACCGAAAGGGCTTCCTCGCCGCCAATCGTGGCTGCGGGCTACGGACTATTAACGAATTCGAGGAGGAACTCGCTAGGCTCAACGAGCTTAAACGACAGAATCTTCACTTGTTTGTGGAAGACGCTCGCTGTCGCCTGCAGGAACTATGGGACAGCCTTTATTACTCAGAAGAAGAGATGCTTGACTTCACTCCGGCATTCTCGGACGTCTATAGCGACGCTTTACTCTCTGCCCACGAAGCTGAGATCGCTCGCTTAGAAGCACTCAAGGAGCAACGGATGCCTGTCCTCCAGTTGATTGATAAACATCGCTCTCTTGTCGAAGATCGTGATGCCCTTGCCGCTTCCAGCCAGGATGCCTCTCGATTAATGGGTCGTGGGACTGGTCAAAGACGCGATCCAACTCGGCTCTTGAGAGAGGAAAAGATGCGAAAGAGGATATCAAAGGAATTGCCCAAAGTTGAAGTAGAGTTGCGGAAGATATTGGAAACTTGGGAGGATGAATATGGAAGACCATTCTTGGTCCATGGCGAAAGGTATCTGGATGAGCTAGGCCCTCCGCCGCAGAAAATTCCTCCCCGTTCCAAGACCCCTTGCCCCTCGGTCTCACGTCCCGTGTCCAGGGCTGCGCCATCGCGCGCCGGTGGCACAATTCGCGGCCAACAGAATCCCTCGTCTGCTGCTAAAACGCCAACTGGAAATGGAACCTTAAAGCGCAATGCTGTAGGAACCGGGTCCCTGAGGAGTGGTACCAATCCTCGACCAAAGTCACCAACCAAGATCCCCGCCCGGGTTCCTCTCGCGAACATGCCCGATGGAAGTAATTCCCCGGACCGCCAACCAGCTCAGTCATATTCAACCAGCACGTTCCGTGGCAAAATGGGACCTCCGCGTGCACCTCCACCGAAGATGAGGGAGCTTTTCTCTAGAGAGGAGACGCCGCAGGCTACGTACCAAACCGGACTGAGCCGTAGTCGTAGCGTCATGTCTTCAACATCCAGTGGAAAGGTGCGTCCAGTGAGTCCGGAAGACGTCTATGATGATCGTCAACGGTCCTTCATGAGTTCGTCCATGTCCCATTATAGACCCATTTCGGACCAGTCCTTCACGTCTTCGTACATATCTAGCCGTGAGGATGTGAGCTTTTGCAACCAACAGCCAAAGTCATATGCCAATCAATTTCAACAACAATACCAAGCCCAGAGTCCTCCCCCAAGACAAATATCGAACTCGTCCACAATTAACACGCTGGCGTCTGGTTCTGAGAACTGGGAGACGTACGACGACGCCTCAGAGCCGGAAGTTGATGCCACTGAGGCATATTATGCTAAAGTGAGAGCCGCCCAAGGCAAACGAGCTGGCGCTGAAGCCCAGCTCGGCTACCCAAACAAACCAAAGAGCATCCGGGGTGTGGGGTCGGATGATGCTTGTGTTCAAAGTAGCTTCCACTCCAAGCGACTTGGTGGCAGTGATGACTGGACGGATGATTTAGAAACGTATTGAAACGGATTTGAGCATCCCACGAATTTTACCTTCCCTTTTCTGTCTCTTCTCTGAACGACTGTGAATACTAGACCCTTTCTGTTTCAGGGGCCCGTCCTCAATATCTCACTCGTTTTCCATTCCGGATACACGACGTATGATAAAACGTGGCATACGAACTGTTCGTGTTAATTTCTAGCAAGGCGTTTTTGAAATTGGATGTTGCATTGAATTTGAGCACTTTGGCGCGATTGTGGCGGGAGATACTGGAGGAAAAGAAGATTGTTGTTTTATATTTCTTTTACCATCACCCTCGCCCACCCTGATGCTCGGATCTGTTTAATTATGGCTTATTCCCAATCAGTTTTCCGATTTTCTTTTCTTTTCCTTTTTTTTCCCCCTTTTGGTCGTCTTTCTTTCTTACGGGTTGAAATAGGGCGGGAATTTTTTGTTTGAGTCTTTTCCTTGTTTATTTTTTTTTTCTCCCCCACACTTGGTTTTATTGTATCATTTTTGCCTTGACGGCCGCTGTCCCTTTTTTAATTTGAGTGTATGTAAGCTGTGTTGTTGAAAAAAAAAAAAAAAAATAAAAAAAAAAATATGGATTTTGTTCGAATTGGTGCGCTGTCAATTTTTTCGCAATGACTAGGTCTTGATAAATCATAGCTAGTCCGTTAAGGATTTCTCGCACGGTAGTGGGGTTGATGGCCCTACCCAGACAGTCTCTAGCTGGAGGAAGACGTACTTATGATTACATCTCGGATAACCAGCCATGGTGGGCATAATCGGCTTCAAGGAGCATAAATCTGGCCGGATATCACGTCGCATAGTCCACTGGCGACCGTGTGGTGGGATACGTAGCGAAGCAGAGTTATACTCTGTACTCCCGAGCGGTGCGGTGAGTTTTGAAGCGCAATCAGCCCTCTGGAATTGGCAGACTCCATGTATAATAACAGAGGGGGGTTCTGGGAATAACAATATGGCATTTTTGGGGATATAAAGAGTTTTGAAAGAATGGGTGGTTATACCGGATCTGTCTCCATCTGAGGACAAGGAAGAAGCTTAATTAAGCCTGGTCGTGATTGAAAGCCTGGGGACCTAGGAATTAGAGGTCGGTTCCAGGTGCAATACCGGGCAGCCTAAGGGGTTCGTGTGGAGGTGCTGATCGCGGAATTTTCCCGGCAAAGTGTGAGTATGGAGCTGGAATGGCGAGTTGGGGTGTGCAACGCATGTATGTTTGACCTTGCTAAATATGTAACTAGGCTCGAAAACCCGCTTTTGACTATCTTCAATATCAAAGTTCCGACGTACAGTACATACAAGGAGTTGGAGTCAACCTCTCTTGAAGTCGCATCCATGCTTGGAACTCTTTTCGTGAGCTTCAGCTGCGCTTGCCTGCCCATCATGGCTTTGATACCCCGCATTCGGCATAGCCAAACGAAATCGAACCAGCGGGGCAGTTATGGAAACGGAATTGGGATTGGCGCTCTTTCAGCTGTTCGAGTGGGAGTGTATGCGGCCGCACAGATGTATATAACTTGAAAATCTGGCTCATTATACGAGAGATCTCTTAACGCATAGGTCTCCGTAGAGTTCAAGATGGGCGTGGCCAAAAAAAAGACGGAGTCAATTTCGGACTTGCTGCTCGACAGCATGGCCTAGGTCAATTAAGTCGACAGTCGTAGGAAGATCCCGTAGCTGGGCCCGTAGATGGGGCATTAGCATCGCTCCCTCAAGCCTTTCATATTTGTAGGGTGCTTTGACAACAGATTATCAGCAATAAGGGAAAAAAAAAAAAAAAAAAAAAAGAAAAAAGAAATCCGCATCCGTGTTGAATTGAATGCGGTGCTTGATAGCTCTCATCGCTGCAAAGTGATTCACATGCTAGCGCAGAGTTCCTGTCCTCGTGGTACAGACACATTTTGGTTCGTCTGGATGGAAGGTTCAAATGAAAACCTGTCCTTTGAATCGAACGAAAGGGAATAACCAGTGGCTACCCCGATGCATTTTTAGTTCTGTGGGCGACAGGAGGCGGGCTGAGCTCGATGCCATCAGAGATCCTCTGATAGGCCTGGATATATTCGTGTAAATACATTTGACTTTTCGCCATGTGCTCACAGCCTCATTTGGTGCTTTGAGGGGTACCGAATGAGAGCGCACGGATCGGACAGCTCGTTGGCGACGTGATGGAAGACGACAGGGCGAACGTTGGCTCGGACTTGAGTTGGCATGTCTGCCCTGAACGGTCGCGTGGACACGAAGCCGTCGAAGGCTGAGGCTGAAACGCCCCAAGCCGGATCCGAAGAAGAGATTCCGGCGGCTGGGCGGTTGGCTTTGCATGGCCGGGAGAATTGTTTGTTTAGTCCCATGCTTGTGATCTGGGTATTGATAGTTGCCAGCCAACCAGCCTCTTTATTCGGATATTTATTTAAACTCTTTCAAACAGCTTCATTGTCATCTGGGAGCTCAACGTAAGAAGTTCTCTTGTGGATATTTATTTCTTTTCCCCGGCAGCCGCCGCCCAACCCCCTGAGTGGTTTGGTTCCCGCAAACAAAGCGCCCATGACAACAATTACGACGACGACGACGACAACACAGGCCGAAGATCCCAAATCGATCCCTTCCCGTTTCGCAAAAGCACTTTTCATGTCCGTCGCCGATCCGGTCTTCTCGACCGCTCCACCGTCCTGTCCACGATGCGGGTTCGATGGAGCCCCTTTGCTCCAGGACGATGCGAAGGCAGCGCAGCAGAGGATAACAGAGCTGGAGACTCAGATAAAGTTTCTCAACCAACGTGCAGCAGCAACAGGTACGCTTGTATCATTTCCTTTGCCTACAAGGGTTGATCCAACCTTGCAATGTCTAAAAATATTGGATATCATTATCTACTCCTTGAAGAAAGTTGAACCGGATCTAGGAAGCGTGGTGCTAATCTTTTCCTCTTCGTTCAACAGCGGAGAAACTAGCAGACTACGAAGATGAAATCCGCATTCTCCGCTCCCAATCGGCATCGGCATCGGCATCAGCATCTGTCCCCCCTCGCACACCCACCTTCACCCCACCCTCACAGCTGGCCTTCTCGACCTCTCCATCCCCACCACAACCGCGGCTGCAGCAGCCGCAACACACCCGTTTCGCGACCCTCACGTCCTTCTTGCCCTACGGCAAACGTAATAATTCCAGCGCGAACGGTGCTCCACTCAGCCAGACTACCTCTTCGCCCGAAAGCACTATAACATCACCTCCCCGAACGGCCGATTCCACTCTCACCGCATCCCTCCAAGACGCCCTGCAGCGCGAAACGGAACTCAGAAAAGCGGCGGAGTCGCGTCTCACGCAAGCCAATTCTGAACTGGAGGATCTCACAACGCAGCTGTTCAGCCAGGCGAACGAGATGGTTGCGCAGGAGCGGAAGGCACGGGCGAAATTGGAGGAGCGGGTAGAGTTGCTGGAGCGGAGAGATGGAGAGAAGAGGAGGAGACTAGATCGACTGGAAAAGGCGGTCGCGAGAGTAGAGAGGGTAAGAGGAATGGTTGGTGGACGGTAATTGTGGTGGCATGCCAGGGGTGTTTGGCGTTGCTTGTCGTCTTTTGGGTTGATACCTCTTTGTGTTTATGTTAACATGAGCAGACGAGTAATGTTTTGAATGAATGACGTTATGAATTCATCCTTCATATCAAAGGTATTATTATCTCCGAGAGATTCGAAGCTTCTCCTTGCGTGAACTTGCCCTGCCTGATGTTTTCAGGTCCAATGCGAGCCAAGGGTTGATGACAGAGCACGCAATGTAGGGGATAGTTGGTGTTTATTGTCTATGATGTCCTGGTCTTATGATGATGACATTCACTGTGCGTAGCCGCTGTGGTGACGAGCGGCGCAAGCTTCGACAGGGGCGGACAAAGCGGGCGGAACAAGGACCTTTAGGAGCGGGGCGGGATGCCAAGCGCAGGGTATGATGACTAAGTAACCCGCCCGAAACAGGCAATCAGGGCTTCTGCAGCACCAAACCCTAAGGTTTCCCAGTTCGCTTAGCGACCCACTAGCGCCGCTCAGCACCACTCCAAGCTGGTTGCGCAGGAGGAATTCGCAGTTAAAGCCCGACCTCGATAAACATCTCCCAGCCGACAACCTCCACGACCAGCTTCGGGACCCTATAACACCGCCAAGGTATGCTCTTGCTGCTCGATTCTGTCCCTGAGTGGTATCTGTGACGCTGACCGTGCTTTTCCACTGCAGATGGTCGCCGCAAAGAAGCATGTTGCTATCGTGAAGAAGCGTACGTTGGCCCTCCTTCTCCCTTGAAAACTATGAACATCCAGTCCGCAATTTCGCTACGGCACGATTTGCTATGCTATTATCTATCAAAAAATTTGGAAGTTGGGACGATGTCATACGTGGAAGATGGCTTTTGGCTGGGGAAATGAGCGGATATTTTGATTGAGGAACATGAGGCTGATATCGGAATTTTTTTTTCTTGCGAGTACAGACCCGAAGCGCTTCAACCGACACCAGTCGGACATGTTCAAATGTGTCCCGACTTCATGGCGTAAACCAAAGGGTATCGACAACCGCGTTCGCAGACGGTTCAAGGGCCAGGCTGCTATGCCCAAGGTATGTGCGAATTTCTGCGTTGCGCGAAAGGATCTCGGGCGATTTCCCTACAATTTGAAGCGCACGAGGTATTCTGTTCGTCGAGTGTCTTTAGATTCCCCGGAGGGGGAAGGGGGAATTCGGGGGGGAGAATTCGCCTGAGCATCAATGAGCCGATCGAGTGTTATCTCCGAAGTATCCATCGCTAATAAGCAATTTCTTACTCCAATAGATCGGTTATGGCAGCAACAAGAAGACAAGACACATGATCCCCTCTGGCCACAAGGTCTTCCTTGTCAAGAACCCCAAGGATGTCGAGCTTCTCCTCATGCACAACCGCACCTATGCCGCTGAGTACGTCATTTATTCCACCCCCCTGCGACGCGGCCGAGTTCATTCCTAACTCAACTCTCTCTTTCTAGGATCGCCCACGCCGTTTCTTCTTCCAAGCGCGTCGACATCATCGCCAAGGCCAAACAATTAGGCGTCAAGATCACCAATCCCAAGGGCAGAGTCACCACGGAGTCATAAGCGCAGTCCGTCGTGTTTCTTTTTTGCTGGGGTCGGTGCGTGGTTGGGTGTGTGTTTTTATGGCTCTTTTTCCTCACCCTTTTCCTCCATGTTCTTCATTACTGGGACAAGAATAAAGCGGCCGGCATATGATACGAAGGAGGGATGGATATACTTCTACTTTCTGCACCTCCTTTTTTTTCAAATTAACGAGTGGGAAAATATAATGGAAATATTTTGCTCGTTATGACTTCATCTACGGCCTGTTTAGGACATGGTGATTAGTCCATGCTGGAGCCGAATGGAAGGAAAGGAAGCCATTTTGCCTCTTGCCATGGTGTAGGGAATACTGGCGTATGAGACGATTCAACTGAGATACAGGTGATTAAGACGAATGCCATTTCAACACAAACCTTTGATGTCATCTGACCCCGTTTAAAAGCTCATTGCGATACAGGATTGACTAGTAGTTACTCATGGCGAGAGCCTGTATCTGCGTCAATTTCAGTTCGCATCAATAAACCTTTTGTCTATTCCGGGATCTAATTGGTATTGAAAATAACCCAAGTCATAGAACTCGCTTCACCTTTAATAGATCATGCACCAAAAGTCATAAACAGGAAATCAAACGTAAACTCAATCGTAGCAATCAACCCCCCGCTCCTGCAGCAATATTTCCGCTCTCGGATTTATCCCTGCTCATCATCTCCGAGATGCTCAAAGTTCCTATTCCCTCCACGAGCGCAGCATCACCATCAGCCCGGCCACCACCAATAATGATATCTTCTCCTTCCTCCGTCCATTCAGGAACGCTGGTGGGGCCATCCACGCCCTCCGGGGGCATAGCCCAATTGGGCATTTTACTTCTGTATTTCCAATCCCCAGCAAGGTCCGCATAAGACACTGCGTGAAGGAAGATTCCAAGCTCATGCACACCAGGATCAGTGTACAAATCAGTTCCGCAGGTTTCGCATTTCTTGCCGCTCATCTTCTCTCCTTTACGTCTTAGGTAATCGTTAACCATTTGGTCATGCTCGCGGGCAAGCAGGTCATTGATGACGTTGGGATCGCCGCCTTTGGTCATGTGTTCTGGAGGCGGGTTTTGGAATGTCTCGTATTTAAATCCAAAGTCCCCAACAGTATCAGCGGTCTCTGTCTTCCCCATCCTAGATAGGCGGGCCATTATCTCCTGGTCGTGTTCTCCCGTGTTGTCGGCCTTTCCGAGGTTACGGCCAAACACGCGTCGGTTGGAGTAAATGGGATCGTTGGTGATAGGATGCCCGAGGAATTGTAGGTGAACACGTAGTTGATGGGTTCGTCCTGTGAGAGGCAAGCAGTGGACGATACTGTAACCTTCGTCTTCAGGTGGTGATATCGTGGCTTTGCCATTATTGCCAAAGTCCAATGGCACATCGTCCGCCAGTGTTGCGGGTGGAGTAGCAGGGTCATCTTCAGAGGAAGAGGCCTTCTTCACTGCCGTTGCTGGATAGTATGCCAGTCTCCGAAATTTACTTTTTGCTTCTTTGCCTGAGGCTCGCACTCGATTCAGACCTAGCTGATGGCTGATCTTGAGCATTGGCTGGTCGCAAAGGATGATTCCATCCGGAAATTTCCCCTTTACACGGGCGATATATTCTTTCTGCATTGTTCGTGCCCGGAGGCCATGGCTGATTCTCTCAGCGGCTTTGGGATCCTTGCCGATAAACATCACACCCGAAGTCAGTCTGTCGAGGCGGTTGCATGGTAGAGGATTGAAACCGTGGCCTCTTTCCGCGCGCATGATTTCAATAATGGAGTTGTAATTATATCGTCCGGCGGGATGAACGGGAACACCGGCGGGCTTGTCGATAACAATCATCTCGTCGTCTTCGTGGATAACCCCGATTGGGAGACTGGTAACTGGTGGCTCGTGGCGATGAAGGGTGTGTGAGACTACATCGCCATTTTTCACCTTTGAATCAACACCGCCTGGTTTTCCGTTGATTGTCACATGGCCAGATTCAATCGCCGCTCTCTATATTTCTGTCAGCTAACGGCCATGCCCAAATTTCAGGACAGCAAATCAGCGCTTGCTCACATAGTACTCCGCCGGCCTGTCTCTGAATTCCGTAGTAAATATATCCAATAAGCCCCGCCCTCTCCATCTCTCTTTACAGTAGGTATTGTATGTATAATGATAGGGCGCAACTCGGCGGAACCCTTTCTCGAAGTAATAGGGCCTCGGCCACGGATCGCACGGAGTTACGACAACGTCGGGAGGAGGTTCAGCAACTTCAGGCTTTGCGATAGGCTTCGACGATTCCTCCATGACTGTTAAAGCCAAAGTTGGAGAAGGATGGCGACCTCGCTTGGTCAAATAAGCGAGAATGCGGGGAGATGGCGCCAGTTGTAAGGAGTTAAACAACGGCTGAAACGTGGAAAAGGGGGGAAAAAAGGGAATTTCCCGAAAAAATTTGGATATATAAACGAGCAAACAGATTGCAGACGCTGTGGAAAAGAAATCGAACGCCCACTGAAAGCGCAGGAAGACCGCAGACACCGCAGCTCGCCCTCCAGCTCGCGCCGTCTTTCAGCTTTTGAAAATTCAAAACGCGTAAAAAAACGCGGGACACTTATCACGTGACCCTGATCTTATCTGATGATCACTAGCACTCTAATTGGTCGCGTATCAACCTCGGCCCGCATCGCGCTCCAAACAGCAGCGTCAATGAAGCGCTTTGGACGGAAGAAAGAACAGCAAACATCTTCAAAGCCGATTCCCGCGTCTGGGGGGTGTGGAATCTGTGAATCTAGGTTATCGGGGTCTCTAGAGCCCAACTATCCGGAAAAATGGCTCTCTCGGAACTAGAACAGAAGAAACGAAGAACGAGAAATGATTATACATATCAGCTGGAGTACCGAACGCGCTGGTGGGTTGATTATCAGTCCGTCCCCCCTGATTTACCAGGATAGCGCTGATGGCGGCATGTCTATACATAGGTCGGATAATGATATGTACGGTCATATGAACAACAGTATATATGCTTTCCTCTTCGACTCCATCATCAATACGTATTTAATAGAAAATTGTGGCCTGAATCCCTTCTCTTCGCGGTCTTCTTCAGAGCAGTCACCAGATGAACAGTTAGCCAGACAGGGGAAACTCCAACGTCCACCTCAGATTGGTCTTGTCGTTTCGTCTTTTTGCGACTTCTTTGCCTCCGTGTCATTCCCGGACGTACTGGAACTAGGTTTGCGAGTGACCAAGCTGGGGAAGTCCAGCGTGACGTATGAGGTCGGTGTGTTTCGGAAAGGAGAGGAGCCAGTCAAGGTGGTTGGTGGGTTCACACACGTTTTTGTCGATAAGGTTACTATGAAGCCTACGAGTGATGGAATGGTCCCAGCTATTCGAAAGGGCTTGGAGAGACTGGCTCTGAAGAACAACCCGGGGTCAAAACTCTGATAAGGCCAACGCATATCCACATTATATGGCTCAAAGGGGGCTGTTATTTGCAACTTTTAAAGGGATTATGGTACTCAATCGACCAATATACGCCCTCCTTCTCTCTGGATAACCGGTTTTTCGCTGGTGTCGCCAAATCGCAGCAGACCTTGCGGTGCCAAACCGATTGGCAGTCGACCAGGGATCGACCTGGTATGAGCCTTCTATAGGATTTCAAGGCCCGCCGCCCTCACCATCATCACAATGAAGTGCGGTATTATTCCGCCCTACAACGTTGTCCTTTCTATTAAGACGTTGAGAGCACCCTACTGGTTCAAGCTCCATTTTGGGGGGGGGGGGGGGGGGGGGGGGGGGGCCGAGGTAGGGCTCAGGAAACAAGTTGGTCCTTACGCCTACCTTGCTTCTCCAGATGCGCCTTGCCTAATACTAGAGGATTCAAATGATTGAGGATTGGGTTCAGCTTCGCAAAATTATTTCATTGCTACTTTGATTTGAGACGGTCAAAAATGGCCTCTAATTTTCTTTCTTCCGATCAAGATGTAGATGGGAGCTGGGGTGATACCACGCCAAAATCCCAATACAATCAGATTTTAAATCCCCTTCCTAACGCCTAAGCATGCTAAGTTATCCTTATTCCTTTATCGGAGTAATCGCATTTCATGACCATAACCATAATGGGAATGAAAATGAACTGGCAAAAAGATACGAGATCGGACTCTCGTAGTGGTATTTCCCCGTTCTCGAACTTTATTTTTCCGAATTTTTACTGTGCTGCACATTGAGGTCCACCTTTTTCTTCGTCTTCGTCTTCCCAGGCCGATCCACCTTGGGCATCTTTCGCCCCGAAGTCGTCCAAGTTCGCCTTTGGATCGTAGTCAACTTCATCAACGGGCTCCGCTTCAATTGGCGGCTCTGGACCTGGGAGAATATCCCGTAGCTTGTTAAGAAGGGTCTGATCCGACGCCCATCCGTCTTCCGGGAACTTAATCTCAATAGTCAAATAAAGGTCGCCGCGGGCTTCGCTTCGTTTATATGGCATGCCCTCGCCTGCGATCTTGAGAACCTGTCCTGGTCGCAAAACGTCGCCAGGCTTCTTTGGGTGGGTCAGCTCTATGCCTCTTCCGTCCAGATGCTTTAATACGACTCTTGAAAACCCGCAGAGAGCTTCGGCTAGTGTGATATGAAGAACGGCGTGAAGGTCACCACCGGCGCGCTTGAACACGTCGTGCTCTGCCTCTTCCAACTGAAAGATAATATCACCTGGTTCAACGTCAGGAATCTGGTCTCCTTCGCCTTCTAAAACGATCCTATCCCCTTGCCTACAGAGCTTTGTTAGCCGACGATAGTCCTACACCCACGGTGATTGTACGTACTTGGCGCCTCGAGGAATATAAATTTCCAGCAATTTCCGTTCTTCAGTAACTCTTTTGCCTTTGCATTTCTTGCACTTGTCCTTTGCCTGAAAAAATTTTCCGGAGCCTTCGCACACTTTACACTCCGCCGTGGCGCGAGTGACGAGGCCGGGGCCAATCTGCACGAGGGTCTCCTTGTGGCCTGTTTCGCAACATTAGCGAGAAAAACAGCCTAATCCTCAAAACGCTCACCTTGTCCATCACATGCTGAACATGTTTTTGGAGTAGCCCTCTCCTTTCCACCCCTACCCTTGCAAAGGCTGCAGATAACGTTTTTGGTACTGGCAAACTTGACAGTTCGGCCTTTGTATAGATCTTCCAGGCTTACGGTATACGTCTGCTCTTCGTTTGGACCCTTCTTGGGCTTTGGGGCTCCCGGACCATAACCAGGCATTCCTCCTCCCATTCCCATGCCGAACATAGAGTTAATTATATCGTCGAGATCGGGACCTCCCATGCCGGGACGACCCGACCCGTCAAACGCCGACATGCCGTGGGTATCGTAGATATGTCGTTTCTCATCGTCATGGAGAATGTCATATGCCTGGCTAACGGACTTGAACTTGACCTCTGCGGCTTCACGTTCGGACTCTGGGACCTTGTCTGGGTGACTAGCGAGGGCAGCCTAAGACAACGCGAAAGGGGTTAATATGTGAAATATACATACAAAACCGGGATTTCCAGGTGGTATATACCTTTCTATAGGCCTTTCGGATCTCTTCTTTTGTCGCAGTTCTCTCAATACTTAGAACCTCTGAAAGCATAGTCAGTGGCGCTCACTCCTGTACAAAGGTTAGGGAATAAGTACCGTAGAGGTCGATCTCCTCGACCCCGGAATTCACTGCACATTAATTAATATAATAAGTTTCCAACAGCTGCTTGGTCCTCCAAGAGAAAGAGACTCCGACATGCTTTGGCTCTCTTCACCGCAGCGGGGATCGGCGAAAGCTTACTGCTGAAAATTTTCGGATTTCACAGATATTTTGGATACACAAGGAAGCAAATTTATAGATGAAAAGCGGGTATCTCAAGTAGAGAAGTAGTAAATCTATCTCTGTCTTAAGGAGGGACGGAGGATAACCGTGAAAGAGAATGCGGAGGGACGGCGAGGAGCGGAGGCGGGAGGGTTGGAGGAGCCTTCTGTTCAAACAAACAAATTTAATATTTATTATGAATATTTCAGTCTCGGCGTAAGAGCTTTCTAGCTTCAAACACTTCCGCCGCACCAACTGCCGCTACTCACAGACGAGAAAGGGAAACGAGGAATGGTTGTTAGAATGGGGAGCGGGCGGTGAACATTGATGAGATCAGACGAAACACAGCTGTGAATTTTTTTTTTTTTTGCCTTCATTGCTCTCCAACTGCACATCCCCTCACCCAACCAAAGCCGCGACAATGCGGCCTTCCGCCTCTCGGTTCTTTGCCCGGAGTCCATGGGTTTGCAAATCATGTAGGGCTAATTTCTCTTCGACAACCTCGTGCGCAGCAAAGAAAACCAAGTCTCGCCTTCCTGACTCTCCGGCACGCACTCGTTTCGCCCCGTCTCCGACCGGATATCTCCATCTCGGATCCCTGAGAACGGCGTTATTTAACTACCTTCTCGCAAAGCGGACCGGCGGACAATTCCTTCTACGCATTGAAGACACAGATCAGGTCGGTGTTGCGCTTTCGGCTAGTTTGGAGCTTGGACATGGTACTGATTGGCGAAGAAAAGGACAATTCCTGGCGCAGAGCAGAGGCTGTATGAAGATCTACAATGGGCCGGTCTCCAGTGGGACGAAGGTATAGTTTTGTGACAGGACTTGGGTCCCTACTTCAATCTACGGAGGAGCTTACACCCATCCCTAGGACCCGTTGTAGGTGGACCGTATGGCCCTTATAGACAGGTAGGCAATCACCGCCAGCCATGACGCCAGTTGTACTCTACGACTGACATTGACTTGGATTCCCGCAGTCTGAACGGACGGCATTGTACAAATCCCAGGCGGAAAACCTCATTTCCACAGGCCATGCATATCGGTGCTTTTGCTCGTCAGAGCGCCTTGACAGACTCGCGAGACATCGACATGATCTCGGCCTCGCCCCTGGATACGATGGCGCTTGCATTGATATATCAAAAGAAGAATCAGAGGAACGGGCTGCAAATGGGGAAGCCCATGTCGTTCGATTGCGAGTTGCAGAGTCCTATCCCATGTTTGAAGACATAGTATACGGCAAAACCGGACAGAACCGCGCAGGGAATGGTGGCAAAAAAGCTGAACTTGTGGACACGTTCGTTGATCCTATCCTGCTGAAGTCTGACGGATATCCCACGTACCATCTTGCAAACGTTGTGGACGACCATTTTATGAAGATTACTCACGTTATTCGGGGCACGGTATGGTGGTTGATTCACTCTCCAAGCGAACTTATCACTAACAAAAATCGCAGGAATGGATGTCCTCAACTCCGATGCATGTAGCTTTATACAATGCCTTCCAATGGCAACCACCCAAGTTCGGCCATGTCCCGCTCCTCGTTGAAAAGAACGGCCAAAAGCTCAGCAAACGCAACGCAGACATAGATATCGCGCATTTCAGGGATAAACAAGCGGTGATGCCGGACACGTTGGTCAATTTTGCTGCGTTACTAGGCTGGTCCCACCTACGGAAATCAGATGTGTTTAGTTTGAAGGAGCTAGAAGAGATCGTATGCACTTCCCCTTATCCGTTCTCTGCTCTTAGCACTACTAATGCTAGAACAGTTCGATTTGAAACTCACTAAGGGCAATACGACTGTAGCTTTTGAGAAGCTCTGGTTCTTGCAAAAATCCCATGCCCAGCGGTATGCAGCGACGGGCGGACCGAAGTTTGATGAGTTGGTTCGGCTCGTGTCAAATGCTGCCGAATCAGTATATACTCCCGAGCAATAGTCAGTCTCAAAGTCTCGAATGTTTACCATGCCACTAACACGTACGCAATAGTTCTCCTATCCTGAAATCCCGGAATCTCAAAAAATATGTTTCTTCGATTTTACGCGAGGGCCCTCGCTCATATACAAATCCAACCGAATTCATCAACGTCAATAAATCATTCTTCACTCAAACTGTCGATAGGCCAGCTTATACTCCCGCCACCACCACTTCCAGCGGGGATGAATCAACAAAGATCCCCGTTTCAGCCCTTCACACTGCTGCAGCTGCCCTCTCCATGGTTCCTGCATCGCACTGGAACTCACAGACACACCGTGCCAACATCGAGGCATATATGTACACCGATCCCTCCCCTGAACTCGGACCTAAAGAGCAAAAGACATCACAGCAGCTTTTTAGAAAAGAGCTATATCACTATCTACGATGGGCCTTGTCGGGCGGCACTCCCGGGATAGGTATACCATCGACCATGGAAATCCTCGGTCGGGAGGAGAGTGTCAAACGGTTAGACGAAGCGAGGGAAGCAACAAAGTCATTGGCTTCGGCGGAGAGGAGAGACATCAGGCGCCCCATGAATCAGAAGGAGAGCGACAAAGGTAGTAACGAGTGGATGGGTTCGTTGGCCGGAGCCGCAAAATAGGTTTTTCTGGGAGAGAACAAAGGTGGACGACGGAGGCTTTAGCGGGAGTGGGAGGCCTGACGGAGCTACACCTGGTATTATAGAGAGCACTTATCATAGTTGTACGATTAAAATAGACGATGTAATTTAAGCCCACCTGCCGCATCCATTGAGCTTATGCGATCGCCATCGAGATCTCCTATTTAACATTATGCCCATATTATTCCTTAGCGCCCCAGTGTAAAAGGCGGGGTCTGCGCCAAAATCGCACACCTATTCCGGTAGTTTGTGCTGAGAATTTTCCGGCCACAGCGGCGTCATCCAGCAGAGGGGTCTGAAACCTTGCCAACCGCCCCTCCAAGTTCCACGCCGGACTTGAACGAGTCTTGGGGTTCCGAGAGCATGAAGATGTCCTTTGGTGGCCTTAGCCAAAAGAGCCGTTTGTTTCCCTGGGACACCCTTAAACTGACTTGTTAGTAGGACTGCATTTTGGAGGGGTTCAAAGCCCCCCTAGTTCATTCAAAGGAGGTAATCCACTCCCGGCCCAATAGCGAGGGACTTATGAGAAAAGTCTTCAATTCTGACAATGCAGGTTTTTTTGGTTGTGAAGAGGGACTTCTCGTCTGGCGCGGGTCAATTGCGCGTGGAAATCGAAAGTTGAATTGCGTGTCAACGTGTTATGGCTTTTAACCAGATCCCGATTGATATAAACTGCGGAGTGGAGGCTCACTGAAACAGTCACATTGCATGTAGAATTTGATAAATATTGAAGCTTTCAAAATTCAGGACATTTTGGTATTGATACAACGGCCGATAATCAAGTCTAGGTGCAAAGTAGTTTAGTTTAATATCTTAATTGACGTATGAACACAGAGGGACATATATAAAGCTGTCCTGCTTTCTCTTCTGATTGACTCTTGAAGATTTTGTGAGAAAAGTGTAATAACGTTTGTAGTCAATCTTTTGGTGCTGACCTTGTGCACCCTGTCATAACCCGCGCCAAAATTAGGAAAAAAATTAACAATTTTAATGGGCAGTTGAGCCAGACTCAACTAGGAGGAATCCTGAGGAGCCAATGCTTTGGTCTTGTCAGCACCTACCAAAGATAATAGGCAGGGTCTTGATGCATCAGCTGCTGGCCGATGCTATGATACATGGTGAATAGCCATCCGTAGTTGTCCCGACAGACAAAGCAATTGCTCAGTTGTGGCAGTCTCTGGCGCTATGATAATTTCGATACCATGTCCGTTGTTAATATTTATGCGTGCCATGAACCTCCTAGCAATGTTGATCCACATTCTTGCCCTGGAGGAGGTCCTGCCCCGGCTCTAGTCACGAGGATACCCTCGCGGAGTTGGGCACGAATTCCAGGCCAGCAAGCACAGGCCTTTGGATAGGCTCGCGACACCAAACCCTTTCACGGGTGGACGAGGGTTGGGCCGCTGTGTGGAGTGGCAGGCCAGGAAGGAACGCCAATGAGTGAGGCACCTCTGAAAATCCCCTGGAGCGGGAGAGGCCACACTCAACTTCTAAATCCCACCATTCTTCAAGTTGTAAGTCCATGCCAAACAGAATCTTTGTGCAGTCTCCCTTTCTTTCAGCAGTGAGTGTAAGGGATCCTTGGATCACCCGCCTGGGCCCATCAAGCTCTGTTTAGCGAGTGGGGAGCCGGAGGGGGTGATCAAACACAAAAAGAACAAAGCCATTTTGTATGGATAAGGGAGCCAATGGATATTTAGGGGCTCTTCCTAGCCATAGAATACAGTCACTCCGGACGGAGAAACTGTCAGCGCTTCCAGCACCTCGTTTATATTCTTTGAGGCTACTCTGCACATGTGAGGGGAGTGGTCGGTGGCTATGAAGGACACAAGCATTTTGAGGCTTCACGTATGCAAAAGCTGAGCTAGAAGGCCTGGTCAGTGGTAGTAAATTTGTTAAGGGACCATAATAAATCATATTTATGAATAGCTGATTGATGTGAGGAGGAGAAGAAGAGAAGGGGATGTGGCGGCGAGGAGGTTCGGGGTTTATATAGGGGGCGATATCACGTGGGCCAAGGGTTAGCGTGCTCACTTTCCCGTCACTCGAAGGTGGGATTTCATTCACTCTAGAGTCAGAAAGCCCTGCTGTGAATCCTCATGTGGTGAGACTCACCCCATCCTCTCTTTATGCGAGCTGTAAGCACTCATATGGGTAGCTTGTTATTGAATTCCAGCTTGAATTCTCTGAAAGACAGATAGAGTTATAAGACACCATTTTTATGTTATATAAAATACAAGTCCATGTAGAACACCTATGTTGATACAATCACGAACCAAGAGCAAGATACCACCACTCCTTCACTGTCCAGCCTCCCTTAGCTTTGGCATCATCTTCCATGCCATCTTCTCTCACATGCCGAACAGCTCCCACAACATATAGCCACTGCAGGACCAACTCTACCTCCCATGTCCCAAGATATGGCTGCATGATTCGCCCGATAGTATCTGCTCCAGCCCCTGGGATAGCGGCCAATAGTCCCACAACAGCCCCAACCGCGAGCTCCCACAGTAGCTTTGAAAATTGTCCGTGTACATCTACCCAGAGCGGAACCTTGGGAAGAGTCGACGAGGTACCGAACTCGCTCACGGTTATATCCGTATTGGGTACTGGTGTCTGGTCGATCTTTTCCGCCAACGGATTGCCATAAATGTATCTATCGGGGACCGGATGAATCTCCACGTCAAAGCGCAACTTCGTCTTATCCATCATTCGAGTGAGATACCCACGCTCCGTGAGCCCGTATTTGTTTCGTGGCGGGTTTAGCGGCCGGATCGTAACGCGTCCCTGTGTTGCCAGGTTGATCATGACCAGAATGTCACCGTCGTCTGCCCCATATTCTAGTTTGTATTTTCCCTCTGATTGAATCGCAGGGTCCAAAATGGTGAGCTTGAAATGTAGCGCTCGTCTCAACTGCACCGCCTCAACCGCTCGTTTGCGGCCAAATGCATGCAGAAAATGCTCAGTGACATCGTAGTTCCGGCCTGGGGTGACCTTTCCACGATTACTCATGGATATAACGCGCTCCGTGATCAGGGATTGTATTGCCTCCCCAATGAGCTCTTCACCAAAGCGCTCGAGAATTTGCCGAGCCTCAGTGGGCCGGTATGTTTCTTCTGTCGTGATTACGTTGGCGCGAACCCAGGTTTTTGCAACTTCCAGGCGTCTTATCGACTCGGCTTTGTTATTGTCGCCTAGAGTAGAAACAGTATTTGGGCGCTTTTGACCAAGAGGAACTGAAAACGGTACGTTGGCATATAGTGTCCGTTTCCGTGGAATCGTAGTTTGCGCATTGTGCTGGTACAGCTCGTCAATATCAAGCATCTGCTCTGTTCGAACGTCGAAGATGCTGACGAACTGTTCGTGAGTCGCTGGAAGGCTTGGAACCTTCTGGAGACTAGGCCTTTCAAGCTGTTCCTCTGCCCAGTTAACCACCGATTCCCAATCGTACTCTTGCAAATTGTTGTAGTCAATGCTCGGCACAAGGTCATTTTCGTAGGCTTCAATGTAACGCTCTTGAAAATCCCGCTGCATCTTAGCCATCTGCAGCCTATGCCGCGATACTATACTTTTACCACGATCTTGGATGAATTTCGAATCATAGTCGGGGAAAACAGACGTGACTAACGGCCAGTCGATCAATTTGCCCTCTAAACCTCCTGCCAAGGTGCGTACAACCACTATCGCGACAGTGAGCTTTTGAGCGATCCGCTGAGGGAAATCTTTCGCATATCGAACGCGCTTGAATATGCGATCCACGGATTTTACCGCTCCTTGCGCGGCCTTCGTGGTTTCCTGAAGCTGCGTGAGACGTCTACCAGATTGAGCATCTGCTCTCTGTGGCTGAACAGAGCCCTTTTGAGGCATCCAACCTAAGGCTAACGGTTTATACCGAGCGGGAAATGCTTCCATGATAGCGCGAGATGTTGCCAGTCGAGTTACCGGTGGCTCCATGGGCTTTCGCTGTTGAGGAGGGGGCTGATCAATCTCGAAACGAATTGGGCCTTCTAATGGGGCGCTTTCGAAGGGTCCAGGAATTGCATGGTCAATGTACCTCAACATCTCATCCGGTGGGCCATCAGGAAATTCATTCCTTAGTTCCCAGTCCCTAACGGTATCTATATCGGAGAAGAAGCCGGTTGAAGCTGGATCTGCAACGTTAGATAAGTCTACGCTGCGTTTCCTCGATGTAGATAAGATATCATTCAACCCATTCGGTAGAGATTCTAGTTTCGGCATTACCGCTTTTTTCCTATAGCTACGCCTCCGCCGGGTCATGTAGCACACTCCGGTTCCAAATGTCCCGGTCGCTGCATTGAATGTCTGAGCTGGTGACATGAGCATCAAAAGTAGGCTAGGTTTCCAGTTTGCGCCAAATACCATACCAGCGTAACCTTCGTCAAGAGGCCAGGGCCTGAGAACAGGAGGCCTGGCGATTGCTGGAGCATACGGTGCAGGGATCGAAAGAGAATCCAGGAAGGGACTCGTAGACGGCATTTTTTGAAGACTTTTGAGCCGTCGAACCCTTCTGTAGCATTCACCAGCTCCAAAATCCCCGCGTCCGAATGAACGGCCATCTTCAATGAACCGAAGCGTACGCGGCTTGGGTTGCCGTGGGCGGAATTTGGCTGGAATATAACTCAATGTGACCCGAACTTCATTTTCGACCTCAGGTAGCTTTAAGTCATGACCGGCAAAGCCTTTGTGTGACTTCTTCAGAGATGGATCAATGGTGGCCTTGGGGTGTAGATACAGTTGAGGGTCCGCGCTGAGCATGGCGCTCTGCAAGTCCCGAATCATGGGATCCATCGAGTCTATATCTGGCTTGGCGATTAGGCTCTTTGTCACCATAAGCCCTTTGGAGTTCTTCCCACTAAAAGTGAGCTGTCGAAGCTTTCCGGCGTCAACCAGCGATTTAACGGCGGATCTGATTGTGCGCATGTCAGGCTTCTCTGTCCTTGTTTTGAGCCAGACAGTGCTGAAAGGATACCACAGCTCAGTACCTAGCGGGTGAGCTCCTCCGCACTGTTCTATGATGTCCATTACAATCTTTCGTCGCTGAAATGCAATGGAGCCTCCTCTGGAGTCTTTCTTGACACTTGATTTTGAGGTTTCGTCTTTGGCCTCGGATGGAGCGACGCTGGAAGGGACAGGAAGTGGTTTCGTTTCCAATGGCTCTATGGACATATCGACGTGTGCCCCGTTAGCCTTAGTTGCCTGGCTTCCAGATCCGGTCGGGACCCCAATCTCGTCCCTAGGTACGCTTGTATGTATTTCCATCGGTATTACTTCGAATTGCTCTTCCTGAGTTGGTGCGTGGAGTGTGCCAGGGGGTACAACCGGTAAGTCAACATCATGCTCTTTGGGCTTATTGCGTTGTGTAGCGGTGGTCGGAACCGAGGTGGAGCTTTGTTGAGCGGCCAACTCTAAATCCAACGGATTTTCATCTACAACTTCACCAGAACTGTCCTGGGATTGAGCAAGAGTATCTGCCTTCCCATTTTGGCTTCGTTCCAGTACATAGTTCGGTTCAACGTTCGGCGGTGACCCTTGTTGCTGTTGTAGTTCACCGTTAATATCAGTGATATTCTGCGTCCCGCTCGAAGCGGAAGCATCAGGACTAGCATAGACATCTTGTGCGATCTGACGAGGCTTAGAGTCACGCGTGAAACGGCGCTTTTTGGGAGGTCTACCCCTCCGCGGTTTCTCAGGCATTGTTTGGGCCTGGGCGGGGTTGATATCGTCAAGGCTAGACGGCTTTCGCTTTCTAGCAGACCTCTCGGTTACGGCACTAGCGCTATCCGCGTCACGAGGGGTGGCCTCCGTCGAGGCCACAAGTTGGCCGTTTTGCTCCTCGGGAAGAGAATCTACCATAGAATCTCTTAGCTTGTCAATAGATCTATCCACCGACGACCTCTCACTTAGCCGGCTACTAGAACGCGGGGCGGCGGCCGCTGCAATCTCTTTAGCTCCAGAAGACCGTGTCAGTCGCATTGACACAGGTTCGTTTTCAGAGACCCCAGCTGTTGTTTCATCGGCGAACCAGCTGAACTCGTTCAGCCTTGGTAATTTGAAAATTGCAACGCGACTCCGGGCTGGACGGCCTTGCCTCATCCCAAAAGCCCTTCTTTTGCCAACTGGCGTTAAATAAAGACCAGGAACTGGTCTTTCGAGTGTTAGAGTACTGTATGCTGTCCAGCTTTCGTCGTAGCCTTTGGCTTTGAGTCGGTCCAGCTCCGACATCTGTTCAAGATCGTTCATTTTCTTTCTTCGCTTAGATTTATGCATATCGCTAACCACAGGAATCTTGCTCATCTCTTCCAAGTCTCCAAGCCCGGCATCGGGTGTCTTACGTTTAATTCCGTCTTTGATGTCGCTTTGTAGTCCTGCTGAGACACTACGTGATATTGCTCTCGTGGCGTCTTGTGACCGCCATCGGCTTCCAAATCGAACGCCTTTCCATCAAGTTAGCATACTTTACGTTCTGGGTATTATAAAATGTTACTTACCAAATGTGCCGTCACGGAGACACACCACAGCCGGGTCACGGTGCGTAACAACATAGTCGTTGGGCTTGGCAGATTCTAAACACTCTCGGAGAGTAGCATTTCCTTGCTTTACGAGATTTGGGGGCTCCTTTGTGATTACAAACCCATGTGCATCGAGCTCAGGCTTTGCATCAATCGGAGGAGGACGAGTTGCACCTTTCTTAACGGGGGTTTCGACGGCCTCCCAAGAAGCTTGGCCATCTTCAACGAGTGCTGCGAAATTTCGGACGGAGTACTGAACAAAGTAGGAAATGGTGCCACGAAGGGCCGTATCGCGGACCAAAGACAGATGTCGTAGATGGAGAGGTTGTGAATATTGCCATGAATCGACAAGGCGAGACAAAAGAGCTTCAATTGGCCGCCTAAAGAATATGCCCATTGATTCTCCAGCGATTTCCTGTTTCTAAATTTCAGCATATGTTGCAAAAGGAGGAAAATTAGAGTATGCGATGAGGACGTACCAAATTGTCCATTCCTCTTGTCCCGGCCTTATCAACTAGGCTGAAGATGAAATTTGGGAGACTTTGATCCGGAGTCCATTGGGGAATTCTGCGACCAGCATCTCGGACGATACTTTGTTTGGCATCGCTTGGCTGAAGGGTACCAGCCCCTGACATATCCTCTATGGCCTCGGTTTGCGCCTGGGCCTCGTCCAGGTCATCGTCCTGTTGGAGGGACGCAATAACAGCAGAGCTGTCCTCATGAAATAGTTGGATATCTTTCTCTGTAGGTTCACGGATAAGCATGATGGACGCGTGCGAGGATCGCATCGCCTCGGAATACTGTGAAAGGGCTTGGACACGTCGCACGCATCCAATGGCTTCCAGCTTCCTGATGGCTCGTCGTAGAACCTTCGAGCGCCAGAGCTCCGTCATTCCCAGCTTTTCTTTCAGGTCATTTCTCGTGATCACTCTGTGCTCTCTCAAGCACCCAAATAGTTTGTCCAGCAGGGCAGAGAAATCAATCATCTCGTCGAACTGGGGATTCCCAACACGTTCACTCTCGGGCCGGATCGACTGGGAGATCTCTGCTGGCGCTGAGGCAGCATACTTGCGTAAAATGCACAAGCTCGTTCTTGCGCCCTTGTATTGAATCGCCTTCTTCTCGATGTAGCCCTTCTGCTGGAGCGTATCGGTCCGTTTGGGCACAGAACGCTTATCTTGACCGCTGAGCCTGACGAGGTCACCTTGGACTACTCCTCGAGACTTGTGAGATGCGATGATGGACAGAAGGGTAAACTCTAAAGGGAAAATGCGATAGTTGTCAGGCTTATGGCCCGTGATCGTGAGCCACATGCGCTCTTGCGAAACAAAGACACGGAATGCATCTTGTGCGGCTTCCTTTGGTCCGGCCGTGTTCTCAGAAATGAGAGATGGATCTATCTCTCCTGATAAGGGTGTCTGTGACGGGTTGCTTGCCAGGACTTGATCCAGGGTGAAGCCATTTCCTTCTCCGTTCTTTCCGACTGAAACCTCAGGATGCCGTGTCAACCACGCCCATAGACAACATTTCAGCTGATGGTCAACCTTTGGCGGACGTGCTGTCCCACGTCCAGTGCCGTTATGCAAACTTTGTGTAGCATAGACTGCGTCAACAAAGCCCAGCACTTCAGCTGGGGATGCACCTGGAGTTCTTCGTCAGCGCCAGCGCAAAAGCCTAGAAAGCAACCTTGGGAAACTGAGTTATGTTTGGATCCCAGACGATATCTTGGAACCACGAGGAATTAAGCGAGAAATAGGAAAAACGGTTCTCCGCTCGGTGCAAAGCCCCTGACGGGGGCAGAAAAAAGAAAAAGAAAATTTCCAGCCCATGCAGGAGGGCGAACGTTTAGAAGACTTACCGCGGTCGCCACACAGGGAGATCTCTTCCAGTACAGACTCGATGACGGATCTGAAGCTCTTTGCCATAATGGAACATCTTTGCTGGCCTATGCAAAATGCCACTAACTCCGGAGGAACAAGCCTGGATGGGGCATTAATGTGGTGAGCTGCTGATGGAGACGGCGCGATTCGAACTTGCGACTTTGACGATTCTTCGTTTTTCGGCGGTTGCAGGTGTGTGGCGGTTCTCCACCGAAAAAAGCCACCCGCAGCCCCGAAGCCTGTATCACGTGAAATATTGTACTAGTCTAGAATAAGTTTAGCGCGTATCTACATTAATAAGCCAATGGGAAACAGTTTAAAATAAGCCAATCAGAGGAGAAAAACCAGCTCGAACTTCCATGCACTCTCAGCCAATAGCAGCTGGCCGATCGGCCGCCGTTTTGGAGTGACATCACCGCTGGAATGCGCTTCCGAGAAAATCCAGCAAGCAAGCAAGAAATACAGTACCATCCCAATTCTCGTCCGCGCTGAGCATCGTTCGCCACCCGCCGGACCACGCATCATATAGGGCCCAAAATGCCGGCAGACGTCTGCAGTCACCTGCTGCATACCATTGAATTTTTCCAGATCTGGCTACCCTTCCAATTGCGACCCGCTTGAACCCGTTTCCACATACTCTGAAGCATTCCGTCCATCCCACAGTCGCTTCTTTTGGTTTCTACTCGGGGGACAATTTGTGTGAATAGGTATGATCTCTATATCCTGTACATAGAGATACAATCCCTTTCCCTATTATATACTCGTTTTCGATAGCAAACCCATGGTTCCTCCCGTTCCAGTTCCACCCCAGCTGCCGTACTCCCTGAGGGACCGCAAAAAATCCATTACTTTCTTCTGGACTCTGTTTGTTGTCGACACGCTTGCCCAGCCGTTGATTCTATATTTTACCTTGTGGTATTGCACGGACTTGTCCCATAATCTAGGTTCGTTGGCCGCGGTTGAAGTCTTCTATTGGACGGTTAGCTGACCCATGCTGCTTGACATGCTAGTATTTACCATCAGTACAGCTGCGTTGGGAGGGGTGTCTGTTGCGGAATACTTTTATCGATTCTGGACATTGTTCAAGAAAGACTCTGTTGTCAGGCCCTTGAATGCGCGCCGATCATGGGTAATGCAGCTCCCACGCTCGGGGAGAGAGAGAGGTGTGTGCAATGCTCTGGAGGAAGAGAGCTAATATATTTTGCTAGCTCGACTTCTTTCAAATCAATTTCACCGTGGTATGGCTCATCCTGGCAGTTGAATTGATAGTGTATGTTGAATACCAAACAAAAAATGTTTTCCCCATGTTGGCCGAAATGAACGGAGTTGACCCATTGTTATTTATCTAGCGGCACCGTACAAGAAGAACCGTATAGTAAGCATTTGTCCCGATGCAGTAGTGCCATAGCTGTCAGGTGCTAACTGGCTTCCGATATCATCAGTTCGACTCCTCGCCATGCCTCTCCCAACAGTCATGTACTACTTTGGTGCTGTTCACCTTACCCTTGATTTTCTCCGAGCAAGAGGCTACCAGGCGCCGTTTCGCATATCCTCCACCCCAAAGGGCTACGTCATGCCCACTGCGTTATACGTCCTGATAGAAGACATCGTTGCTGTTGACGGTGCCGGAGGGCAGAAGTACCGACGTGCGCTTCGCGATCGATACCTAGCAAGTCCCTACTTTCGACAAATGCTCTTCGAAATGAACTGTTTCTGGGGCGGCGGTTCTATCATCTGGGCCACCATCACCACCATCTTAATTTTTACCACACCCCGAGACGTTGCCTATACCGTATGGCTTCCTCCCTAAGTTACAAACCCCCACTCCCCTAAGCAGAGGGATGCTGACAAAAGTCGTCCAGCTCGGATGGTCTCTCCCCTTCGTATGGGCCGGTCTATGGACCATCATTACCATCCCATGGGTCCAAACTGACCTTCGCCGTGAAAAAGCAGCTTGGGCCATGGGTAACATCCAAGGCGAACCGTTCACCGATGATATCACCGCACCCACGCCGATTACAAGGTTTATCTCCGTATCAGGAAGGCTGCAATCTATGATCCCCTTTCATAAACCCGGCACGCGGCATGTGGATCTTGAAGGTGGTGGTGGTGGTGGTGGAAACGGAGGATCTGAGGATACGGTTCCACCGACTGCTGATGCAGCAAATTCAGGGGTATTGGCCCCAGACCAAGAGGTCAAACCAGAAGAGTAGGTTTCAATGCTACTTTATTCATTATGCTATTTATATATACAGAGTACAGCATATCCCGTTTTCACGCAATCCATAGCACAGCGTAGATGATATCCAACTACGTGTTCTCTTTATATACCTTTTAACATCATATTAGATTAGATACGTGGATGGGACAAACAAGTGGTCCGGCAGAGGATAACGAATGATACATCCTCCACTAAGCTCTATGAGCTCTGTTAGACCGGAATACTAACCTGCTGAGCAAAAAAGAGGGAACAATATCTGGTTAGGACTCACTAAGCTCTCCTGACACGCCCCTCCTCGATGCCACAGTCCACCGGGCAAGTTCCATGTCCGATACAGCCGCGATCGGCGATCATAACATGCATTGGCACTCAGCTTCAAGTCCGAAACCACACCCTTACGAGTTCATAACATCTTCCTTTCCCGTATTTACAGGTGATGTTGGTCGATTGCATGCAATTATCACCGGGATACTCATTATGCTCCTTCAGATGCCTGCGCCTTGAGCACAATCTGTTTGCTGAGCATGTCAATTAACTAGAAAAAGAGGGGAAATCAGCCACTTCACACAAGAATACACACAAAAATCTAGGATCTAGACGCATTCAAGGAACGGCAAATTGTCGGTACATTTGACACGATAGGATCAGAGGAGACCATGGGGGTTTGCCGCAGTTTCGCCGGGGCGCAGAAAGTGGTGTGGGCACTAACGGGTTCGGCGGCTAATATCAGACTCAACGAAGTGAGCAGCTGGATTTATGAGGACTTTCTGCGCCGGGCGCTGGCGGAGGGCAAATACAAGTAGCCCCAGACCGGGTGGTTAGCTGGGGCCTGGGTTCAATTCAAGTAGCTCTTGAGGCTCACAAGAAGGTGACTGTGCCAGTTAACGAATGATGAAATTCTCCATCCTTGTTCCATACTCCATCGTAGCGGCCATAGGTGGCAGGATTTGTGGAGCACAGTACATCGAGGTAGGTTGATGGGGATGGATGAGATTAATGGGTGGTCGAAGTTGGCGTTCCATGTCCTGTCGTGGGTGAGGACGGAACTATTTATTAATAGCAGCTAACAATGTGACAAACTTTGTATTTCACTGTTTCAAACAAGTGATTGAGCCCCCGAACGCCCATCAAGATCAATAAAGGGCACCAGTATAAGATCAAAAGATTTTTACTTTGTATATCGACTATGACAAGCTTCAGTGCTGTCACGTAAGAAAAGCAACCAATCTCTGTCAAGACCCACGCGACAGAATGGTCTCTGATAGGCTCCATTCTGCGCCTGTATATACCGGCCTATGTACATATATGCTTATATCGCGGGGAAAGTCACTATGTACTGAACAAAGCATCTGCATAGCAGCAAGGGGGTTAAGGGGGCAACGAGAAGCCAAATCACGAACGATTAAATCGAATATCGGGTGAGATAAGGAAACGCACAACGGGGAAAGCCAAAACGAGAACTAAATGCTTCCTGTATGCTCGCTTGCCCCAACGCCAAAATGCAGCCGAGGTCAAAACAGAGAGCCAACCAGCCAAAGACCCATCTAGATGCTTTGTGTGTATTTTGTACGCGTAAAATTTGCGCACAGATGGGAAAATATGAAATTTGGGTTGTATATGTAGAGAAGAGGTGTGGGGATGAGGGTTAGCAGAGGACGAGTACAAGATGGGGAGGTAGAACCAGTTACAGTGTGAGCGTGTGGGGAAATGGGTTCAACAACGGTATTGGTATCGGTTCGAGTGAAGGACATGAGCTGTGTCAGGATATAACGGAGAGATGTTAAGGACACCAGTGGGAAGATAATGGGCAAGCTCTAATCTGGAGCCCCCAAGAACTTGCGACGGAGTTGAGTGAGAGACTTTTTGCGTAGACGAGTTCTACTATATAATCAGTGCTAGGCCAAGCAAGTAAGAGTCTTCGAGATCAGCTTACTTCTGGGGTTTCTGGTCTTTTTTCTCGACCTCGTAATCGTCACCGCCCGTTCGTCGACGCGTGAGTTCATCTTGGAAACTCCGAGACTAGAGATATGTTAGCTTTATCTATCTATTCAAATGAAGTTAAGGTGGTGGGGGATTTACATCGTCGCAAGCATCCATGTTCAAACTCCTCGCAGAACGGGAGTCATGGATAGGCATTGAGGGCCCGGTTGAATGAAAGCCGGAAATAATAGATTTTGCACCGGAAAACGGCGAAGCGTTTGACTGAAATGACCGACGAGGTGATTCAGACTGCTCGGTGGAGCTACGGCTGACGATGCTGTTTGACCCGTCTGAGGGACAGACGTTCGAGATGCTATCTGAAGCGAAGACTTGCTTCGAGCTGGCGAGTTCCCGAAGCCGCATTTGTTGCTGCTTATTTGGACGGTTATGTGAAAATTTGTTGCCGAGGATTGCAGGGGCATGCGAAATGAGAGCTTTGATCGCATCCTTCTTTAGACGCAATGCAAGGTCAAGGTTAGACCAAGTCTTATTGCGATATTCTAGAACTGGTAGTCTGAACACAAAATCGTGAACGTCTTCGATATTGCGTTCGCCTCTTCCTTTATAGCTTAAACAGAGGACAACATCGTTGATCTTTACATGTGTTAAGATCATGTAATTTGATGCCCTTGACATCATATGCGAGACGTCATCGACTTGACCGTCGGATTTGTTAAAAGCTCTTGTCGAGGATCGAGATAGGGCGAACCTCCTGTGCTTGTCATCGTTCACAGAAGTTGTCGATTGCACCGTTAAAGCCCCTCCGGTCTGGGATCTCCCAAGCAGTCGCAGGCTGTCAACAGAGTTTTTCTTTACTGGAAGGCGGCTCAACGGCGGAGTTCGTGTCGCAGATCGGGATCGATCTCCCGCGGCTCCAGCTTTCTGCTTCACAGCATCCTTGCTTATGTGGGTAAATCCAGGTATCTTTGGCCTTCGAGCCGGAGATTTCGACCGAGTAGTGTCTTGTAATGTAAGTGTGGGCTTCAGCCTCATTTCAATGGCGCCGGGGTAAGAGCTCTGCGAGTCATCGGCCGATCCACTACCAGTGCTTGCTCCTGGCGTAGGCAACTCGGCATTATCATCGCTATCCTCCTCATCATCATCCTCAAGCGGGTCCATTTTCTTGATCATGAAGGGGGAGAAACCCCCGTTTTCAAAGGCATTTGAGCCAACTCCTGGGAAAATGTATTCAAACAGCTTCTGCCCCAACTCTCGCTCCAATTGAACCTTCAGCGGGAATAGGGTCACCTCGAAGTCATCCAATATTGGAATTCCGCCAATAGCTTCGAGCATGTACCAATTAACTTTCAGCATCCTATCGTCCTCCTTTTGAGGATTTTGACGCTGTTCATCCAGATATGGCACAATCATCTGCGGATATATCGCACTGGAGAGAAGATTAAGTCCGTAGATACGTTGGATTTCAATCGCGTTGTGATTCGACCCGTCTATATTATCCGTTCGCTCATAGGCAGCGTTCCTTAATTGGAACTCAACAAGCGGCTCCCCATGCTCCCTCATTAAGTGCCACACGATTTCCGATGCTGACAGCGTCCACCTCAAAAGACCGCTAGAATGATGTTTTGTACGCTCCTCATTCTTCCGCTGTGAAGTAGTAATAGCCTTCATAATAAAGAATAGTTCATCTTCGCAGGTTGCCAAATCCTTTTCCACCGCCAAGCGATCCTTCCACCCCTGGGCATCTAGGTACTTTGACTGTATTTGGAAGAGATTTTTAATATCTTCGAGGTGCCTTATTCGCTGTTGAAGTTTGTTGACCATCTCGGGAGCGCCTCTGAGATCGCTAAAGTCTGAAGCCAACATTATCTTCTCCAACCGTTCATTTCGGACTTGCTCTAACGGCTCGCTGTAAAGTAGAAGGTCCAGTACAATGACATACATCGAATAATACTGAGACGAATCGCAGATTGCTCGGACCTGTGGAAAATTGATCGAAATTTGATCAATCCTGTTCTCATTGGCAATCGAATCGCAAACTCGTTCACCGTCTCCTTTAGCAACCTTCTCATTGTACTTTAGACGTAAGGTGTTGTATTTGTCATATCGAAGGCTGGCAGACGTTTTCTGGATAATGCGGGACAGCCCAGACGGATCGCGGTCGAATTCAAACATGGACTCTAGGGATACCCATGGGGGCCAGGCTGCTCCGGGAGGGTTTCCATATCTGTTTCCGCAGTATATATGGGCATGGCTGGAGAACGTCTTTTGGGTCGCAACGAAAAATTGAGCGCTATCCATATCCAAAGTGAATCGGCGCTGCACGAGGCCGCTAACATCATCTGATTCTCGTCGTTTGTCCCGGATTGAAATTACTTTCAACTGCATGCCCTTAGCAGTCACAAGCGCAACAGTTTTTTTGTTCTTCTCGCTCTGGAGCTGAATCTGCGGAGCAATCAATCTGACATGGTAGCTGTTGTGGGCATTAAACTCAGGAGCGATTTCTTCCTGCTTCTTAGGTTCCTCTTGCGTGCCGTGGGGGTTCATTGAATCATCCGCATTGACATACCGCTTCGCATCATTGAGCAACTGTTCAATTCGAGCTTCCACCGTCACCTCGTCATCTTTATCTTGGCTCGCTTGGTCCGGTATATGACCGGAAGACTGGCGCCGGCTACCCATCGGCTGCAGTTTGGATTTGCCTTGCTCTTCAACAATATCTAGGATGAAATTGACGGCACGACGAGACATGTAGTAAACGAAACCTCGGCGTTGGCTATTTTGGTGGATGTACCGAAGAACAATATTTCGTAAAGAATTATTCCACTTCAATTGGATGTTGTGGATAATAAAACGGTTGTCAAAGTCGGTGACAAATGCATCATCTGGAGACGCGTAAAGCATCTGGGCGCCAATATCTTCTTTCAGCTCTTTAACGTCAACGGACGGGTCGGGATCCGGATTTCTGCTATGTGTTCCATTGGCTCCTCTAGCATTTGAAACCTGTTCCTCAAGTCGTCCAAGTCCACGTCGAAGGAATTCCCTTCTTGTTTGGAGAGATTCACCTTGTTTGAGGAATAACTCGTACTGACTTCTAGTTCCTTCGTCTACTGTGCCCTCACGAACAAGTTGGAGTTCATGTTCTCCAACCAATCGCGCATGAGCATCAATTTGCGCACCGAGTACATGGAGACGCTCTCTAATTAGATCCATTTGAACCGTGCGTGGATCATTATCTTGCGACATGACACAGTAGTGTGTAGGTTCGTCACCGAAACGGCTATAGCCTGTCTCCTCCGGGCCAACTTCCCGGTGATCCGTTTGACGGAAATACGAGAATCGCGGAGAATATGCGAGTGGAAGAATCTTGGTCTTGGGATTGGATTCAGAGGGTAATATCCAATCAAGCTCGACGAAGTCATCCATATCTACCCAATTTAAGTCATGATCCGGGATGGTAAACCGAGAAAGGTCAGCAGGTGGGGCTGGTTGCTGGAAGGTGGACAGGATATCATCGTCGGGTTGCTGGACATCCTCTAGATTGGTACCGCCAATACTGGCTGAAACAGCTCTGAAATCCGCTGATATAAAATCCAACTGCGCACGATTGATTTTCATCATACTCGCCTTGGTTTGCTTCAATCGTCCTTTCACCTGCGTCTTGACTTGCTCCCGTCGCTGATGGAGATCTAACATGAAGCTTTCGAGACGGGCTTTAATTCCCGTAGCAAAAACGACATCTTCATTATAGTCTTCGGCGTCCTTATGTTTGTAAATGTGAGAGACAAATAGAGGTGAAAGGAAGAGGTTGTATTTGACGGTCCCAAGATGGCGACTGAACTTTTTGCTGGTCTTCGTTAATCCTGGCCAGAGAGGACCCTGGCGGACAGGCAAGGACATGACTCCTGAAAACAAGGACCACCAATTGAAGAAGTGGGTGAAAAACCTAGGGGTTAGATGAACCGTATTGTAGCTTGCGGATGGTTCCCGGTTTGACACGGACCAAACTCTCGAGACCGGAGCCACGACAGCGACGGAAAGGTGAATATGGTTACTGCGAAATCCACGATAGGCGTCGTAGTCCTGAAAGAAGCAAGAGTTAGTTTCAAATCAACTATGAAACTTCGTCTGGGAATGAAAATACCTTTAACCTTTCCACACTGAGATACTTAGGGTTCCTTAAGACAACGTCATAATGTGGTCGGAAGTCAAACGAGCGTTCCTGCGTGCCGTGGACGGTTTGCTCAAAAACCAAACCTGCAAGCCATCTCACATTCCCCGAAAGCTTCATAATTACTTTTTTGAATATAGGTTCATGTCTCAAGCTACTTTTGGTCGAGGCCGTATCCTTGTCCAACGTGATTGACTCATAGGAATGACGTGCTTGATGGCTGTAATCTGGAACGGCCAGGACATATTCCCCGCTGGTGACAGTCATAAACTCTTTGGGGTCATCTCTCGTATGTATCTCCCACTGTACGTCCTTACGCCAGCACATCACAAAGCCGGCGCCGAAGCCGGTCACCACGTAAGGATCGCGAGAACCTGAGATGAAGGTAAGAAAGGATATCGAGTATAAATATGAAGCTGCACGTACCTTTGAGTCGGAGGTGAACGTCCCCATCTCCTTTCCACATTACATTTATCCTAGAATGAAAGCTGAGCCTGATTTTATCCCAGAATCCGACGCGCTCAGAGGGGTCGATCTCGGGTTTTGAAAATCCTTCAATGATCTTCATCATATCTTGAATAACGGGCTGGTAAGACATTCCCCAAGATATACTTGTCGGAAGGCTTGTATTAATCTCGATTTTCGGGTCAGAATACGTCTTGACAGGCGATACGGTTCGGCGAACGTCAATTGAGAAGCCAGGATGAGAGACCCCATCAGGAGTAATCGTTGGTGGCACAATATTGACCATAACGCGTCTGGACGATTCGTGGTCACGAAACTCCTCTGCGATCACGAAGTCTCCACTAACAGACCAACAGGCGAGGCGAGCCGGTTGACCGGAACGTAAGGCGGGAATATGTAATAGGTCAAGAGGATAATCTCTAAGGTTTGCCCTTGCTTCTCCCATATCTAGATGGATGCTCATGGGTATCAACAAGGAGTATTTCATGTCCATAGGCATTCCTTTACCGATTTTGTTGATATATTCGGCGTAGGAGTTTATTGGGAATGAGGGCCTATCGAGAACGAGATGGACGTCACTAATCGTAACAGCCAGCAAACCCGGCCGGTTAGGTATAGCCAATATCGATTCATCATCCTGCATGCCTTCCGGCGGCTCATCGGCACCAGCAAAGAGAGCTCTGATCTCCTTAATTGCTGTGTTTTGGAAGCGTATAGAGCTATCGATCCTGGTTCTCCAGGAACGTGCGTCATGCTGGCGAAGCCGAACCCACGCATCGTCCAGGGCAATTTTGCAACAATCCGTAAAGTTACGAATAGCGTCAGGGTCATATCTAACTTTCCGCTTCGCACGTCTACCTCTGGAGGTTGACCGGGCGCGGTCGTGGCGATCTGCGCTTTTGCTGCGTTGAGTTTCGCCACTCTTGCGAGATGCCGCCGGCGATTTGTGAGAGACAGGGAGCGCCGATTGCGTACGCAACCGAGAAGATGCATGGCGGTGCTGACACTCCTCAACCTTTCTCACTTTCATCATAAAAGCCTCATCGCGAGACAACCGCTGCTTTTGCTCCAAGAGGCCAAGCCGATAGATGGTTGAAAGTTTCCATTCAAATGCATCGTCTTCTAGCTCGAACAACAGTACTCTGCTTCGCAATGATATCCGCGGGACATGTTTCGGGCCTTCGGGATTTTTTTCCAGAACATACTCGTTGGTTCTTGTTTTAAAGCGATGATTAAGTTGTTGAATAGCTTTGGTAGTGTTGATGAAGTTATCAAAAACACGGTGCATAATCATATGGTGGGGTACGGCGAGACGGATGAAATCAGTCGATATATCGTATCCCTTGGCATCGGCTATCGACTCGGCTTGTTTGGTTCGACTTTCTCTGAACCCAACGCGCATATTTTTTACGCTCACGATTCGTGCCCATACGCCTTTCAGTTTCGGGGCCTCCGCATGAAGGCGAACAAGGTGCGCACGAATGAACGGAGGTGACCACCTGTGACGACCAGCCGCCAATCCATATACCTGCACCATCATTGCAGGGTCCATAGGCATCGCCAGCTTCACTTCAATCAAAGGTGCCTTGAAATCAATAGTGACCAGTTCGGTTCTGGAGAGAGGTGGAACACGGAGTGACTCAGGGCTTTTGCTGCCTTGCCCCGTCGACGGGGGCTTCTTCGCTGATTTGTTGACAAAGGTATCTTGAAGAACCATAAAGGCAATTCCGATGGCATAGTATCGATAAAGAGAATGTTTTAGGAAAATTTCGTGCACAATTGAGTTTATGTGGAATATCGGCCCTTGTAGGTCGCTCGTGGTGCTGAGAGCAACCTCAAAACGGGGAACAGATAGAAAAGATTCTGTTTCCATATAATCTGCGGATTCCATGACGAAGCCTTCGAGGCTTCGGACATGGATTGCAAGACGTCTACCGTCTGCCGGGCCATTGTATGACTTGCGAGATGGTGATGTAGAGGTAAATCTAAACGTAGGATCATCGGATATGGCTGAATGGCTTGGGGTTCGCCTTCGGGCTACTCGTTTGTTCGGCTCCACCTTTTGGGCTTCATAGTGGGCGGAACATCCACCAACTTGTAAAACAATTCCTCGGGTAGCTGGCCGGATTGTATCGTCGGTTCCAGCAACCTCAACGACCAGGCCCAGTATCTCAAACTGAAATTGTAATAACCATGGCGGGAGGCGTCTTAAGAGGCTGGGCGAATTTGAATCCATGGCTGGCGGTAATTTAGTTGGCTGAACATGATCATAAAACTGTTCAATCACCTGGTGGACGCCCTTGGTAACTTCACCGCTCACGAGGTGAACGGAGAAGGTGTTTAAATTTCCAGAAGCTACCACACACAGCTCCGTTGTCGCGTTCAGATGAAGCTTGACTTCCAAGGATTCGGTAGATATAAGATGATGTTTAACCCCTGAGACTGTCTGGTAGTATAGCATATGGGATGCTACCCTGTATACTGAGGCCAATGAATATTGAATTCCTTCTTCAGCCGAATGAGACGATTCAATGTCCAGGGATATTGAAGATATTGAGGAGACGAGTAGGTTATAGTCATGTTGTTTAGAGGGTGCAGAAACAGGAAGAACAAATCGAAGAACCGGCTCGTGGACTGATAATTTGATCGAGGCTTTTGGCAAAAGACGAGAAATCAAAAGATGTTTGTCCTTCTTCCTCGTTCTACGAGTGACGTTCCTTCTTTGAAGTAAGCTTATTATCTGGGCCAACTTCCCTGGTTCCAGGTCCACAGACGGCGAAGTTACGACAAAATTGGCAAAGAGTACGTTTGTATTGCGTTCAGCGGCATCGTGCCTTTCCGAAACCGAGACTGTCTTGGACGGCAGTGTCGTTTTGATTGTCGCTGTTGCCATTGGGATATACATTATTTTATCACGGTCGTTTGTGTTGTCATCGAGGGAAACGGACGATGAAATCGCAGCTACCAGAGCCTGGTGGGCGATATCGTTCCTCTGGAAGTACATCCTGTGCGCTGGGTCATTGGGGTCCATCCGGTGGAAATCAACGCCGACCTCATGCGTGACGATGTTTAAATACTGCGGTTTCTTTCCCTTCGGAAGCCGCTGTACGACATGAGAAAACCGGAAGAAGCTCAAAGCAAGTTGGATTTCCTGGATACCACGAAGCATGGAAGCTAAAAACTGGCGGGATTCCGCCACTGTTTGAACGATTGCCGCTTCCCGAGTTCCAGGATGATCCAGTTCCTCAACGATATCAGCAAAGGATATTTCATCGTCCGCATAGTTCAATTTATGCATCCGCAAAGGCGTTTCCGGCCTTGGTATTCGGCTTGTGAAGGAGACCAGATCATCGTATGGAACGTGTAGCCTTCCGACCTTGACCGAAACTGAAACGTCCCTCAAACCTTCTATGCCCTTGTGGAGCAGGCCATGGATGTTAAGCCCAAAATTGTCCACAATTTCCTCTGGCTCCTGACCTTCCAGTGCAAGAAGCACATTCTTTATGTTGAACATCCACTCTGCGGGTTGCTGATCGCCAGATGGATCTTTCTTGTGGCGGAATAATCTCCCACGCTCCATCACATTCCGTCTTGTATCAACAGCCACTGTAATACCTCCAACTTGAATCTCTCCAGCTTTCACAATCCGCAGGGTGGTGTCCGCCGCGGTCACATCGACCAGGGACCACAGATGTATTCTTCTATGCAGCCACTTTATTGCTTCTTTCGCCGTAGTCAAAGCTTTCCACGTTCTAGAGTAGGCCTTTTCGGTCGGGGTGCCACGGCGGAACACCGATTGCTTAGTTGCCTCGTTCGCGGAATCATCTTCGTCACTCACAGTGACCGAATCCGACGTTTTGTCCTTTGAGCCGACCGCAGCACTTTTTCCGCCACGCAAAACATTCGGATCGACAGTCACTGATAGTTCTTTGACACGGATGCTGACATAAGTTGGCTGTGCAAACGTAGGCCAATGCAGAGACAATCCAAGACCGCGGATGCTGATGTGGATTCCTTCCCGGGGGGAGTAGGCGATACGACGTAGGGAGAAGTAGCCTATGCGCTGGATCGAGATGCCGGTGCCAAATCGGATTATCGCGAAGAGCACAAAGGTGGATATGTAGAGGAGAAAGATCGTCACAAATACCGAAGTCGGACTTAGAGAGATAGCCATTTCGACTCGCGAGCGCCCAAGGGGCTGCGAAAGGGGTCAGCGCATTCGACGAGTCGAGAAGAACATGGCATCGAGGTTAGCAAAGAGGCCCCGAGCCTGAGAAGCTTCAAGTCAGCCTGTGACTCCGCAATGACATTGAGTGCCCTGAATCACCGATACGAGCATCGAAGCTTTTACCAGGAGAGCACTCGGAGATCGACGGAGGGAACGGGAACATACCAGCAGCTCGATAGATCACGGGACGAAGTAATAGACGGTGGGGTTTCATTCTTGAAAGCCGTCGTCCAGTATCAAACGTGAGAGCGACCCGGATCGGGAGAGCTGGAGGGAAAGCGGGTTTCCAGGAAGCGTCCTACCCGCAGGAAGGATTTGGATCGTGCTTCTGGGAAGGCCATCCTTGCCAAGGGGCCAGATAGTTCGCCAGCTTCCGGTCGGGACGCTTGGCACACCGGGATTAACTGGTTCATCCGTTCCGCTGCTGAGCCACTAACCATCCGATAGGTTAGTAAGGGGGTGTGGCGCCATCAAAACCTGCTGCCATCAGCGAACTGCTTTGGAGGGCACTTACGGAGTACGGAGCATGCACACGTCAAGAGCCACGCTTTGTCCTACCGCAGATCAAGCCATGGGCTGCATATGCACTCTGCACCTGTAAAACAGGAACCGCATTGTTCTCCAAAATGTCTATTTATGGGCGTCAAGTATGGAGTTATTGACAGATCCGAGGTAACTCTTGAGTTCTCTCAGAGCCCCGCGTCCCCAATGTTTGCCAGGCGAATTTATCAGCAGGCCGTTGCAGCGCTGGAATATTAACTTGAGCGGCACAATTGCCGCTACCAGACAAGATCATCAACTCGGAAGATTGTCAGTGAACTAAGAAAGCAGCCTCCTGTTTCTCACAAACGACCTAGGGCGTCCAGGTACTTTCTTCGCCAACTATCTTGGACGACGCATAAGGAGCAGGAAACCGACTTTAAAAAGCCTTACCATCTCGACTCGAGACAGTTTCTCATTGCTGGCTTTTTGTTGTCAAAGTGGCAAGAAACGTCTGAACTCAAGCAATAAAAAAATGATCCGGTCCAGCGCGGTCTTCCACCATCGACTGCAATGGCGCAACATTATTGGCTTCGGGGTTGCACCTCAGCCATCCAGCCCGGCCGGACCAATGGCTATGATGCTCTCAGAGCGTTTCATAACAATGATGTTGGGTTAACTAGAAGCTACAGGGGGGCTCTATTGGCAGTCATATGGATTATTTTGTATGAACATTCATTTGCCCCGAGCATAAAGAGGTTTTTCGCAGTGTGTGCCATTGCCTGGAAGTGTGAGGGCTGAATTGTGTAACCAGAATCAACTTCGGGCAATACAAAGTAGTGCGCTCAAGATCATTATGCAACTTCCGGTGAAAGCTCACAATGATAGAGGAAACCGGAGGAGAGAAAATCAGGCGAGAACAGAAGTATGAAAGTATTCTGTGCCATGAGAGCTAATTATTTTTCCCCTGTATAGTCTATAATGTCCTTTCATTGCCTTGATACTTGACCCGATTATTGAAAAGAAAAAAAAGGAAGAAAACAAGAAAAAGAAAAAGGATAACTTGTTAACCATGAGGTATGTTGGGGTTTGAATAACGCAAAGCTCAACGCCTCCCCCTCTAAGCAAAGGTATGGCAGGGATGGGCTATTTTGAAAGCTGTGATGCCTCCCAGTGTACCAGCAAATATTAGCGTGCGGCCCCAGTGTGGGTCTTCCGCCCTGCTAACGACCGAGACCCGCCGAGGCCCTCCGCTGCCATGGATCATACAAGTGCATTTACCAAAGGCACCATAAAATCCTCCTGAAATTATGTCGCTTAGAATTGGCTACAAAAACTATCTATATACAAAATATTGACAATGTTGGCTTTTCCAAAGACTTGCACAGATAGCTGGATACCTATCCATGGCAGAGTAATTACTACCCTGGATGATTATGGAGCCTATTTGTACTCTGTATATCTCTGAGCTATGTGAGCATGTCTGTTTTGGCACATTCGCTGGCTTCACCTTTAATCTCCAATTGCCACCCCTTGGTACGTATGGTTTCCTTCATCTTGTTATTGGACCAAACAGTGTTTCCAATGCAGAAAAAGCCCAACAGATTCCAGAGTTTGGTACTGATAGCTTGTCTTTCATTATCATTCATGCCGCTCCATCTCTCCTGCAAAGTCTAAGATACTTAGTAAAGTGAACCTCTAGCCTTCATCCTCGGCCCAGCCAAACGCCTTCTGGATGGGCAGCTGGCCTTGCCATTCTTCGCATAGCATCACTTGGGTCTGAGTCTCAACAATCTTTACATCAGTTTCATACATGACAACCAGTCCTCAGTGATGGGATTATGGCAGATGGTGCGCAAATGGGGATTAGGCTACGGGCATTATCCAGCTTCTTGTTGATATCTTTCAGTTGGTGTAGGGAGCGCTGGTTTTCGGCTTCTTCTTTTTTTTTTTTTTTTTTTCTTTGGTTGAAGCTGTATTCAGAGATTTCTATCGGTGTTGAAGACGGAGAAATTACAGAAGCTGGTGCATAGTTTTGAAGTATCCGCTATCGAAGTTGGATGCCAAAGTGGGAGCGCACAGGCTTATAACAGAAAAGTGTCAGTTTTGCCTGGTATTTCAAGCTTCGTTGTTCACCTGGAAATATAGAGAATTCTGCACATCGGATCCTGGAGAGATGCGGCAACCAAGTATATTATACAACACGGTGTACTCCGTACGGAGAATTCGGACAGGATCATAGGACTTCGGCCCAATACTAAACTGGTATGGTAGTTAAGCTTATGATGAATCCCTGCTCAATAGTAAGCCAATCGTCCGGAACACCCACGGACCCTTGAGGATTTGGGGCCCAGAACGCTATCCAAAGAAAGGCACCCACTCCGTACCGCCCGCATACGGGGTACATGGTTAATCGAAAAGACACTTAGCTACTCCGTAGAAAGAGATAATAAACCCGACGCCCGACAAAAAACGGTACCAACAATCATGTAGCTAATAAGTGGTACTAACAGCCAGCTATTACAGCAAATACGGCAAAGATATTGGTGATAGCCCTTTCTGATAATAATTTTCAAGACAATAAGAGAAGCTCCTAAGATAGTCAGTATCCGGACGGCTCCCTGAATTAAAACAAATCTATGCCTAAACCCAGGCCTCAATGACCTTCGCAGTCGAGACGAAGGATCCCGGGCTCGGTGCCCGTCCGCGCTTCCCCTAGAAATGCCCTGGAGTCCGGACACCACATTGCCCCAAACATGCAAAAAGGCCAGCAGGACCTGTGACCGTATTGATATATGTGACACCAACCTGGGAGAGGGAAAACTCTACTTTTCCACGCAGGCGGCGTCGGTCACCACGACTGGTCCTCCGCGTTCCTAGCAACAGAACTCATTGTGTCAGGTTAGCAGCGGAGTGCTCCGTTGCAAGGACAGGGTGCTCAATGAGTAGGTGACCACAAATGAGGATATTGAACCGACATATCCAAATGTGGAAATGACGCCGCTGCAGCAACGACCATTTTCCCCTTTTCGATTTTCACGTCGTTTGCTCATCCCTAGCAAGAGCATCGCAATAGGGTGTGCTAGTGGCTTTAAAAGGGCTCCCAAAGATCCTGTCTTCTGTCGCGTGATAGAAAAAGTTTCTCTGGCTGTGGTATCGTTCTTTTCCAGTCATTCCACATATTGCTTCCACCATTCCTCCACGATATATTTAGGGGGTCAACATGGCCCGCTACCTCATTTCTTTTGTGTTTTTGGGGGCCTTTGTGGACGGATTGGCGATCCAACCGCCTGGAGACCCCCTAAACCCGCAAGAAGAGTATCGTCGAAAAAGTTTACCCTCTCCGGCAATATCGGATGCGTTTCAACAGGCACGGCCGACGTCGCTCAGCCCTAGCATTTTTCCCAGAGTCGTGAATGTCGACCTAGAAGCCAGGCAGGATGCAGGATCGGCTGCGACCACCGACACACATATGGCCACCTCTACTCCGACTCCAGCGGGAGGAGCTGAGCCCTGCACATACACCCAAGATGGTAACACGCTCATCATTCAATCTCCCGGAGCCAACACCATGTGCCCGCCTACTGTCTTGGGGTTCGCATTGGCAACGAACTCGGTGTCACCACCATCAACCTCTTCCACATCCTCCGCTATGCCCTCGTCAACTCCAGAGAGCGAGATGACCGCGACACCAACGACAGACTCGGCGGCACCGATGCCTACTTGCCCTACCGCTGCTACCAATGAGAAATGGCCAGGTTGTAAGCTTTGTCCTAGTGGCTATAATGAAAAAGACTGCCTCAGTAGTGGCACTCAGAAGGTTTGTCGCTGCAACGACCCGTGTGTGACAACGTTCTGCTTCACATAAAGCATTTGGAGACACTGATATTTTTTTTGGATGAGAGGCTTGGGGAATCTGGAGGTATTTCAAATGCTTTCTTCTAGCTCTGCGGATTTTACCGATATTGTTGTGCAAAGTTGGTAGAGTTCTTCTTTGCATTTGTGGACGTCGCAACCGGGTTTACCAGTGTGTGCCTGGGGCGTGCTGCTCGAACATTTGTCGATGATTCTCTTAAGAAAGGTGCGGTCTGAGGTTTAAATAATGCTTCCAGTAGTTTTCAGCGTGTGCTCAATTAATATCAAGCTTCCTTGAAAAAAATCACGTAATTTGGATTCTCGCAGGAATGACATGAAAAAAAAACTTGAAAAAAGTTGACTTATACATACATACATATACATACGTGTGTGCATAGATAGTCCAGTTGTTGATTAAATTTCAATATTATACACTTCGGGCCGCCATGGGGATATGTATGGGCAGCTCCACTGCAGAGGTCATGGCACAATGCGCTTCATTTCAGGCCCGCATCAGAAAGCCATATTTCGATAAGATCCATACTCCATTCTGCTTGGGCAGACGGCTAGGATATGCTCAACTAATGCTTGTCAGATAATTGGGACTCACGGAGCTCCTTGATCCGATCATCGATCAAAGCAATCTCCACTTCCACACCGAGCAATTTTTCGTTCAACATGGCTTTGTACTTTTCATCTGTTAATACTTTAATGGGCATCCATTTTGACTCGGCAACACGATCTGCCAATGATTTTTTGGGGAGCCCTGCTATCTGGGTGTGCCATCTATCGGCAACGTTATAAGATAGCTGCCCCAGGTAGCCTAAAAGGGAAAAAACCACCAGGCCGGGGATGAAACGCCGGTCTGTACGATGTGAGATCAGAGATCAAAGCGTCCTCCTGGTCACTGAAGATGAGACTTAGTACATACGAATAGCCCATGTTACGGCACCGCCCGAGACACCTCCGGCAACAGCGCTCGCGTACGCGCGCTCCTTCGAAGTGGGATTCTCTTCGAATTGAATCCTCAGTATGTTGCTTCTTAACCCTAGGAAATCCGCGGTGTGAGCATAGGACAGCCAAGAGGTTAGGTTTAACCCCCCCAGCTGGTTTTGAACATACACCAAAACGAGGTTCCAAAGGCAAACCAGTGGACTCCGGTTGATATCGAGTGGATGACTGGATGGCGATGTAATTTCAAGACACCAGAGGTGGCGCCATAAAGTAGACCAGCGGTACCTGCACAGATTTAGCAGTCGATTTCGGCTGGTTGAGATACTCCCCATTCAGCAGAGAGAAAAGCGTGAGATATCACGGACCGGTCACAGCACCGATTTTGACCGCCGGGATGAATAGCCCGGGGCTATGGGAGCCATTGGAGCCCGGCGTGCCACTCATGGTCAGTGCTTATCTATCAGCTTCCGGCGGGACTGCATTCCACACGCAGGTACGGAGTACTTGGAAGTCTTCGCTGCGGGATTCTCACCAGGCTCACCGGGAGAGGAACAAGCGACGAGACGCCGCAGCCCCCAAAAAAACTGCAAAAAACTCTCATATCACGTGGTTGTAATTGAGTTCTTAGTCAGCAGCCGACAAAGGCGCATTTTGGACGTTTCCGTATTTCCGCGGCAATTGGCTGGCACAACGACGGAGGAATCAGGATCGAGATGAAGGACTGGCTGCTCAGGCCGCTCTGGGAGGTCTGGGGAGGTCTGGCAGGTCTGGCACAGCGCGTGTGGAGGGGGGAAGGGAAATTCCCTTCCTTGCTATGGCTCTTGGTTATGTATGACCTTCATCTGCTTGGCTCCAGCCCTTTATCTTGTATCATTTCACATGCATCTTTCGCCACGTCACAGAGCAGCTGGCTAACTCCCTCCCAGCAGCGAGGACCCTCCGATCTGATGTTGCATCGAGGTTTGCTGGGTGCCAGCGGGATCGTCAGGGAGTGATAAAACTACAGAGTATTCCGTCCACACTACACACACACACACACATATGTAGTTCCAATTGAACATCACTGGCAGTGCTGTATCCTCCGTAGTTCGTTACAATGCTGTGTTCTGCTGCTGGTTTGATTCTCCTCGATTTATTTCATTTTTCGTGTTTTTTTTTTGGGGCGTCGTCGACGAAGGAAAAAGTGCCATCGCGGTGGCTTTGGTGCGCCACAGTCTTAATAATAGCGCGAGCTAGTCGAGATTCCCAAATTAGCGTCATCAACTAAAATTTGTCCTCCCAAAATTCCAAAGACACAATTTCCACCTCCTCCTCCACCACCACACCACGACCAACAGCCATCCACCCTCCCCGTCGCTCTATCCCACAGAGCGCTCGTCCCCGATCGATCATTGCGCCCACTGAAAGATTATCCATCTTTCAGCCCTTTCCAGCTTCATCAGAAACGCGCGGATCCCGTTGCGCGTTTCGCTGCCACACACTGCAATCATGGGTGCGTTGGGAAAAAAAAAAAAAAAAAAAAAGTCTCCGACTTCGCATTGCATTGTGCCTCGCTAGCCCGACAATGCGATCGGCTCTCCGAGTTATGAAACGTTGCTAACCGTTCCGATTCCAGCGCCGCCAAAATCCAAAGCCCAGAAGATGTCCGTAGGGGCCTTCTTGGCAGATGAGAGTGAGTCCCGCACAACCGAACATGGGCTTTGCTCTATGGCTCTGACAGATGGGTAGACTATGGCTCGTGGGCCGACGAGATGGATGATCTTCCCCTTCCATGTGAGTTGTATTCTGTCCGTTTCGTCTAGCTGTGGTCCGGCCCCATGCTAACAAATCGTCCTTGCTTAGGTACGTGCAGGCTCTTCCGCACCTATGTTGGATATCAATCCAGAACGCTCTTTTTTTTTTTGGCTAATCATACGTAGCGTCCACCGAACCTCGTTCTGGTTATGGACCTGAACGTCGCACTTACGGTGGCCCCCCAACCTCGTTTGGCGGCTTCGATCATGGAGGTATGAAACCTTGTACAAGTCGTGTCGGGCCTCGGGCTAATGCTCCTTTGATAGATCGCGGATACGCAAGAGAGGAGCTTCCTTTACCAACTCAACCTCCATATACGGCCCACATTGGCAATTTGTCATTCGACGCTACCCAAGCTGATATCTCGGAACTTTTCGAGGCCTGTGAAGTGACCAGTGTCCGTATTGTGGAAGACAAATTGACAAGGGCTCCAAAGGGCTTCGGCTATGTCGAGTTTGCAACCCTCGACGGCCTTAAGAAAGCTCTCACATATCAAGGAACTTCTCTTCAGGGAAGAAACATCAGAGTCAGCGTCGCAGAACCCCGTACGTACGCTCCCAAAGGCGATCCATCCGTCCAACTCGCCCCCTTCTTAACATTACTGACATCTTTACAGCCAAGGAACGCCATGATGCTAGAGATCTTAGTGATTGGTCCCGAAAAGGCCCACTTCCTGACCTCCCACAACGGAGGGGACCTGATCGTTCAGGATACGCCCCTCGTGGTTTCGATGCTACGTCCGATGCCGGAAGCGAGCGCGGCGGTCGCCGCCCATATGAGCCTGCAGACGGTAAGATGAGAGACTTCTCCACCTGGGAACGCAAGGGTCCTCTCCCTCCAGCTGCACCAGCCGGTAGGGAAGACGGCCGTCCGCGAAGCAAGGATGGTCCACAGCTCCGCCGCTCTTCACCCGCTTGGGGCGAAGGTCGCTCACAAGATGGCTCGAGACCTCCCCGACGCGAGTTCCAAGAACGCCCACCTCCCGAGAGAGCCCCCACCGCTCCGGAGCTCGATAACCAGTGGAGAGCACGTATGCGGCCTGACGCTCCTGCACAGCCTCCTGCTCCAGCCGCTGTTCCGGCGCCTTCTCCGACTGCTCCGGCTGCTCCCGCTCTAGCTGTGAGACCTAAGTTAAACCTTCAGAAGAGAACAGTTCCCGACACTGAAAGTAGTATTTCTCCATCCGCTGGTGACTCTAAATCTAGTCCTTTTGGCGGTGCCCGACCTATCGACACTGCTGCAAGGGAACGGGAAATCGAAGAGAAACGGCTGCAAAAGAAAAAGGAAGCTGAGGAAAAGGCTAAAGCCGAGAAAGAGGAACAAGAAAGAATTGCAAAGGAGCAAGAGTTAGCCAAGGAGAAAGCGAAGGAGCAAGCCGCCGCCGCTAAAGTCGCTGCCGAGAGCGCCAATGGCTCGAAGGAAGGTGGCTCCGAACTTCCCCAAGGCGGGTCCAACTTTGAGATCCTCCAGCGGATGGAAGAGACGGAAAATGGAGAACCTGCAGCCGCGCCTCCTCAGGAAGCTTCAGCGACTCCTGCTGCTCCTACGGAAGAACCCCAAACTCCTAAGGAAGGTAGTCGCCCACAGCCTCCCAGTAGAGCCCATAACAACTGGAGAACCGGAGGCCCAAGACGCGGTCAGGGTCATGGCCAGCAAGGGCCCCGGAACCGTGGTCCACCAAAGCCTGCAGCACCACAGCAGCCAAGTGCTCCGGTTGTAGATGAAGAAGGCTGGAGCACCGTCAGCTCTAAGACTCGAGGTGGTCGTCGCGGAGGATATCGCAACGCGGCCTAGAGGCGTTAATCGTTCCAGAGCCAATACTCTTAACCATTTACCAGAGTCTCGAGAGCAAGATATCTCTAGTATGACCGTAAAGTCTGCCCTGTGACCGAAAAGGCCTTGCTTACCGACCCCTCGCGACCGCCATCCCTGACGATCCTATTTCTCCTTCCTCATAATCATCCTTTACTCAGCTTCCGAAGACATGAATTGTGTGTTCCTTGTCTATGTACCGTTTCTTGAAATCTGTGATTTTCGGAGCACACCTTCCATCTATCAAACAGTCAATCTTCTTTCGCGCCTATTCTCCATCTTTCAAAATTCCCCTTTGATTGTGCCAACTTACGTGTGATATGCAAGCTCCGAATCTCGGAATGTTTTAATGTTACCATAGCTAGGAGGAAAACGGGATACGTGTTTCGACTTACTCTTTTTCTTTCATTTCTTCACGGTTTATCTACTTTCTTCGCGATGGAATTTTCCTTGTGGACTTCTGCCTTCTCAATCTACATACCTAGGTTCCCGAACCCATTAGCCCCCTGACTATCTTCACGCCCCTTGTTCCCCACCTCGAAAAGAAATTTGAAAATTCTCGGCTAGGGAGCAATCTGGAGTGAGGAGTTTTTTTTTTTTCTTTTCCTCTATTTTATTTCTTCCAGTCAACTGAAAAGAATGGTTCATTTGGTTTATTCGCCCTTTTTTTTTTCACCCCCTTTCATATCCTCTGGAGTCGTCCAACTCATTATTTGTTCGACGAAAGCTCCCAAAAAAGACCCCTAGAGAGTTATCATCCGGCCCTTCTCATCCAAGTCCATTAAGCGGTCTCCGTTTGAGATCCATGGTCTGCGTGCGTGCTATTCTCTCTAGGCTATATTTCGAAGTTCGAACGCCCCCTCCCAATTTCTCTGGTTGATACGCGTGGATGTCGCTTCTATGAGATATGCTTTGTCAAAATCGCCGTCACTGTACCCTTATGTGTAAATTTGAATAGATTATTCGACAGATGCTGTATTTCCTTGTGATTCCAAATCTTAGGGTGTTTCAATGTTTCATTTTGGATGACACAAACCACTGGGTCTGGCTGGTAGATTTCGGGGCTCGTCATATGCTCGGGAAACGATATTTGGGATTAGGTACGTAGATAGAAGTACGTTACTTTGTAGGTAAGAAGGGGTCTCAGGGGCTGAATGTTCAGTCATAGCTTCAGTGAAATTGCTTCAAAGTTAGTCCTATCAACGCCAAAATCAATGATTGTCTCGTCAACGGCGTGTAATGTTTTAGCATGACCCTAAAGCATTCCATAAATCCCACCCTACAAAACAATCAGGAAAAGTTAATCCACATCGTAGTGACTCCCAAACGAATATGCATCAAAGCCAACAAGATATGCCGGTAACTCCTAACACAAAACACGTGTAAGGTCTTTGTTCGTCTGGATATAGAAGGGTTTTGCGAACGCTGAAATCAGGCTGATTATGTACAACCAATGGGTATTATATCCGCGCTAGAATCGCTCTTCATTTGAAGCGGAGTAGAATATCTTCTTCAGGACCATCAGCGCCAGGGCGATTATGACAGCAACTATAGCTCTGTCTAGCCAAGGACCATCGGTGGATTGAGTGGTGGCGGTGATGTTCGTAGTAGAAGTTGTAGATGCCTGGGTTCGAGGCCTTGACCTGCGTTCACGAACGCTCGTAGTCGCAGAAGACGCAGGCGGAGCAGGAGTAGAATGAGTTTCAGCTATTATCGAAGCACGAGATGCTATTTCGACTTGCACAGTCCCAGCATCGCCCGAGGAGTCCGCCAGCGTCATATGCTCCTGCGCACGCTCTCGCAAGCTCATCGAAGACTCACTCTTCCCCAACTCATCGCGATAAACCACCCTCAACCCATCCGGCAGCCTCTCCGCCCCATTGCTCCCCACCGCCTGATCCTCCTGCTCCTCCACCGCCACGCCCTTCTTCTTGCACACCTCCCACCACGCCTTCAAAACCTCCTCGTTCGTCTTCCTCCCAGGACACACCTCACACCTCCACTCCCGACTCCTCCTCGCCCAATCCCTCCTCACCTCCTCCCTCGCCTCAATCCCACCAATCTGGCCCTTCGCATCCCCATCCATAAAGCTGCGTATCGCCGTCAGCGCTGTGCGAATCCCCCACGCGGGCTGCCACGTCTCGTCATGGTGTCCGCTAATACTCAGACATATCTCGCGGTTAACTTCGAAGCGGCCGGAGGGGGTGAGAAATCGGAACGACGGCGGGCGGAGCGGGTACTGCGGGGAGAGGATGATGCGGCCATGGTAGATGCCGTTGGCGTAGGGGGAGGGCGAGGGGGGTCCGGCGAGGGTGAAGTGCCAGTCGAGGAGGTTGGAGTCGGAGATGGGGTGCGCGTGGAAGTATGGTGATGGGGAGGAGGAGGACTCGGAGAGCTCTTGGGCTTCTTTCATGAGGCGGCGGAGCGTGGGACCGGGTACCGCCATGGTGAGTGCGGGTGTGTACGTCGGTATGTAGGTACAAGTGGGCGAATGAATCAGTCTAGTATCAAATTAGAATTCAGGAGAAGCCTAGTTCCAGGGATAGATAATATCGGCCAACAACTATGCGAAGATGTGTGTTGGCTTTAATTGAAGCTATGGAGTAGATCGTGGGGATTTTTCGGGTTGGTGATGTTGACGCCGACAGGGTAGTCACAGAAAGGACACTTTGGCATTCCAGCAAACTTCTTCCGTAAAAGGTGTTTCAAATCATTAATCTCTCTTCTTAGGTAGTACTTTCTTGTGATGAATGCCCCCATAGAGCTTTCTATCTAAATGCACGTGTATTAGTGTTCAAACTGGCCTATATATACAGAAGAATCCATCGAAATCTAATGGTACACACAAATCCTAATATAATCACAGACTATCCCAACCGAGAAACGCCCACCCGCTAAGGTTCGTGCAATAGCGCCTCGTATAATATAGAGATGAAAAATAAACATAGCCGATGACTTCATTCCGAACCAGCAAGAAACGCAACCATCCTATACGAAATGAGCCGACGCATTATCAATCCCAATTACGCCATTCATCTCCGTTCCGCCTCACACGGCCAGCCAGGTCGTGAGATGCCAGACCGTATTTAGAATTTGTATTTTGAAGCCCTCGATCCTCATCAGAGCTCGTGCTATAGCGGTCAGAACCACCGCCTGTATCACTGTCATCATCGCCGGGCGTGGCCCGGGGAGATCTCGGTGCCAGAGTCTTCATCGAGACCCCGGCTGGAGAGTGACCAGTCTCATCTGGACCGTCGTAAAAGTGAGAAGTACCTGAGCGCTCGTCGTCTGGATGCCACTCTCCATAATATGGGCTGTGTGATTGTTCTTGTAGCTGTTGTTGCTGCTGTGATTGGAACTCTTGCCATCGTTTTGCGCGACGATTTTCAATACTCTGCCGCGCCTCCAACCACTTTGAACTTGGTTCCCAGTGCCAGCCGTCTCCGGTGGTGCTGAAAACTGGCAGAAGCCAAAAAAGAGGGTTTGTGCCAAATAAATCAGTCAAATTCCGTCGCCAGCCGAGATCGAAGGCATTTGGCAATTTTTCTGAGTCCTGTTCATCCAGGTACTCTTCATACCTGTCTCGCTCTCTATGTCGCTCCAGCTCCTCATAAGATCGATACAGAGATTGTTGGGCCGGGGAACGGTAATCGCTGACATGTTCATTTGGATCGTATGTGTCGCCTAGCTGCGAAGGATGAGGTCTCCGACTCGGAACAGTAGGCGATGGTCGCTCCTCTCCTTCCTCCTCCCTAGTAACACCCGGTATTGCATTGGCATGCATGTCAAGTAGCTGCTGCCCATAATTATGCAGGGTGTTACCGATACCAGCATCACGACTTCTATCGTGGGATGCTAATTGTCGTCGCTGATTGTCAAGGGTCTTCCTCAGTGGAGAAAGATATCTCGTCTTCTCGAGACATTCAATGGTGGTCAACCCACGCATTGCCAAGCTGATATGCCAGGCAGTAAAGCCGGTCAACACTAGACCAACAACCCCGGAGATTATTGCCAGAAGGATGACATTGATCGGCAGAGCATGCTCGACGTAACGCGTCTCCGCCAACATTTCCTTCCATACCCACGTTGCCGAGACTGCTAAACATACATAGCAAAAGACGCAGGTGTATATTAAGAACAACAAGAAAGCCTTATAATTATAGAAACCGACACAGGTCGACAACCACGGACAGTGGTGATCCATTTTCAAAACACATCTCTTGCATGTTGAACAATGGTGGGCTCTGTCTGGTTTGGGGCACTGGCATTTTTTGCAGTATCTTTTCCCGCCCGAGGAGCTAACGGTCAGCGCACTGTACGCGGGGGTCTCAGTTGTCGGGAGGTGACTGTATTCGTGTCGACCCAACCGATTCGAAGATCGAGCGTTAACCGGAGATCCGGGATCCGTAAACACGGCGATGGTATATGAGGTACCTAGACAGATATAGAAAAATATACCAATTATAGCGCTAGTGCTCCCTATTTGTTTGGGATTAGAATCTTCAAAACAATTTCAGGCCGTTGATCGCCAAGACAGCAATATACCTATCCAGCTATTCTTGGAGTATCCGAAGCCTACTGTTGCCTGTATCCATACGGCCCATGTCGAGAGGCCGCAAACAAACGCGAGCGGGAAGTATTTTGCGGCGCCGCATATGAAACGTTCGCATTTCCGAAATAGGCGACCCGACCGGCGCTTGTTGGGCGGGCTTGGTGGTTCCGGGGAAGCAGAAGCAAATGCATCCATAGTCAAAGAATAAGACAAAGGTGTTCACAGGGCGTTACACCAGCGTCATCGCGGACAGGAATCAAGAAGATCTCGGGGATGAGCAGCTCCAGGTTTGGGCAGATACCTCGGTTCAGCGATGGACGGGTTTCGGGGAACGTAAGGAACGGCGGTGAACGAGAGAAACAGAGCGCTTGCTAAAATCAAACAGCAGCAAGGGGAGTCGCCTGTATTAGTCTGATGGTAACACGCAGTCTTGTGCTTCCAAAGGGCTGTCGGTCGCGATGAGACGAAACGTTGCACCGCCACATGATGCCCGCCCATGCCAAGACCCCGCTTAGTCAGGGCTCCGCTCCTCGAGACACGGACGCAGGGACAGATGCGGACGTAGACACGGATGCAGATCCAGATGGAGCGTGGTTGATTGTGCAGGACATCAGCAAGCATCCACGTCGGCTTGTATCTCCCCAAAGCCCTGGGTTCCCGGATCTTATTCCTCTTCAAGGAACAAAACAAACGCCTCGTTACAGATATAGATCCTTGAACGCAGGTGAACTACTCAACAGTTTTTCATTGCTATGATTGCCTCTCCCGACAGCGGATGCAGGAAGTCCCTCTCCAGGCGGCGACTAAGTGGTAATACGCACACTACCTGACATGTTATGCTCGCAGGGAAAGACAATGCCGTGCAACTGATATCCAGAATATCCAATATAATCCAATTGGAAATAGTTTATTGATATGTCCCCAAGATCTCTATCACTCGTGGAATGGGTCCGTCCGCCCCGCGGTCACTGCAGGAACTTGTCCAAAGGTCGACCTTCAGATGATAGTTACCATTCCCGCCCGCCACGGTATTTCCATTCATGAAACGGAGGTGATGTAATCCCTCCCGCTTGCCCTACGTATAATATGTTACCAGGCATCGGACACGGGGTGGAGCCGCCAGAGTAGATATATCTGGCAATTGATATCCATGGAGCGTCATAAGCACGCACGGAGTTCATTTCCCCCAAAGCCTCAAATGGTAGTGGCTCCGTTCGCAAGTCTTATGAGAATTGTCGCAGGCCAGCAGGTATAAATGTGAGTAACAAGACCACCTTGATCCAAACTCCTGTCCTATGCGTTAGTCCACAGAAATATCATCGGGGTCCGATCACAGCATATTTGGAACCCATTGGTAGACTTATCTTGACTTCTGGTATATTTTGGAAAAAGACAACCATGATCACTCACAAGGGATTTGTCTTTGCTTTTCTTCTCTTCAATTGTGAGTTCAATTTTCACGTAATGTCTTCTTGCATATTGAAGCTGACAAGTAGAAAAGTGCTCCTTCCAGCCATTGCTGTATGGATTCCACCTATGTCTGTTCAATGCTTCGAACATAGCGACTGCGCCTCGAATTGTTGTGATTTAGAATTGAACATGTGCGACAACACTCCTGAAACACGACTTAGAGGGTGTAGGTTTCGCTCCCGTCGACTCAGATATGTCAAGAGGGAGGATCCGCCACCCACAACAACAGCTCCGTCAAAATCAACAGCTCCACCCGAGTCATCAGCCCCGCCGCCTGAATCAACAGCTCCGCCAAAATCAACAGCTCCACCCGAGTCATCAGCTCCGCCGCCTGAATCAACAGCTCCGCCAAAATCAACAGCTCCACCCGAGTCATCAGCTCCGCCGCCAGAATCAACAGCTCCGCCAAAATCAACATCTCCACCCAAGTCATCAGCTCCGCCGCCGGAATCAACATCTCCGCCACCAGAGTCATCAATGCAACCGCAAGAAAGCCCTCAACCAACAGCAGGCCAGGGCGGTGCGGGGAAACAATACATTACTGGTCCATGTAGCAGAGATACGGACTGTCTTTCTGGATGCTGTGGCTTCAATACCGGCGTATGCGAAGCACCTCTTGACACGGAACGTGCTGGGGGATGCGGACGTGGGGATTCGCAGCCCAATTGGTCAGCTAGCATGCTGTACCATGAAACTTCTGCTCCCACTCCTTGATAAGCAACGCACACATGGGTGGATGGGATAGGATGAAGGCGAAAGAGATTGGATTGCTGTTGTGCTTTTGTATTACAACAAAGGCGGCCTCGTGCCGGCAACGGGGTTTTAGTTTCTGACATCCTGTATTACATGCATTGATGTGCGGTTAAAGAAAATTTTAAGGTGTTCAACTATCAGGTCCTCATGTCAAAAGTCTTCGTAGTTATTAATTCTTTATAATTGGAGCTTTGCCCGTATCTACCTCATCGGAAAGCCAGAGGCTCGTCGAGTTCCCTTTCGGCTTACTGTCCAATAGGCACGTCCCATGCAGGCGGAAACGTGGGTTCGCTCCGGGTCGGGCCGTCCGCTCTTGAGTTTACATATGTACTCGTTAAATCTAGGGTACCCGGTCCCCATTGACCTATTTGGTTACAGTACCTAAGGTCAAGGCCATTTTTCGACACCACGACACATGCTTTTCCAGGATTGTTTTTGAGAACCTCCCTGTCCACCTGTGATTGCTGCTAAGGAGCTGCATTCCCGTACCCCGGGAATATCATGTGGTTAATGTGTATATGTCCGTCGTCGGAAGCAACGGGAAGGATGAACATCCCCGCAACCCCGCTTTCCCGTGGCGGAGTCCCTGGCATTCGTGCTCCGCCCCACGGTATGCCGACAATAAGGAGAAGCCGAGAGTCCGTCACAGTTGGTGGGGTTCGGTATAAATAACGTGGTTTCGTCCCGGCAGATCCCGTGGGCACAATTGCACGTTACCTTCTCATCCAGGCATTGCAGACCAGAGAGACATAGAAACCATGGCGGGAGAAGACAAGGTCCATTTCTTCGACATCACCAGCATCAATGAGGGTATGTACGCACCGCGACCCCACCATCTTATCCCAAGACACAGTCGCTCACCGATTCGACGCAGGACCCCTCAAGGCGTGGTCTCCCAACACCTTCCGCACCCGCCTCGTCCTCAACTTCAAGCGCATCCCCTACACTCAATCCTTCCTCTCCTACCCTGATATCGCCCCAACTCTCCAATCCCTCTCCGTTCCCCCAGTCACCAAGCAATACGTCCCCTACGCCCTCCCCGCCATTATCCACAAGCCTTCCCTCTCCGCCAAAAACCCAACCCACTTTGCCATCAGCGACAGCCTCCAGATAGCCCTACACCTCGAATCCGCCTTCCCAGCACCCGAGTACCCCTCCCTCTTCCCGACCCCGGCAAGCTACCCGCTCGCTATGGCTGTCCTCAAGCTCATGACCGAAATCATGGCCAAACAGTCCCCTATCGGCCTCCCTAAGGTCCCCGCCTACCTCGACCCTCGCGGCCAAGAATACTTCAACCGCACCCGCGCGCAGCTCTTCGGCAAGCCGCTCCCTGAATTAGCCGCCAGGGATGACGAGCTCGAACGTGTATGGGAGGCTGTCACGGAGATCCTGTCCACTCTCGGGACCATGCTGCGCGGCGAGCCGGGGAAGCAGAAGACCGGTCCGTTCTTCGAGGGTGATAAGGCCGGATATGCGGATTTGTTGGTTGCGGCGTTTATGGTGTGGTATTTGAGGAACGATAAAAATGATTGGGAGAGGATTATGAGCGTGGGCGAAGGAGAGTTTCAGAGGTTATGGGATGCGTGCTTGCCTTGGTTAGACGGTCAGGGAGAGGAGATTGAGTGGGAGGTTCCAAAGGCCTAGACTTGGTCTTGCCTAGAATATTTAGGATGAAGAGAGTTGCGGCACGACAGACATCATCGCAGGATGATAATGAAATGATATTCATGGAACAATGGCAATTTTTTTTTTTTTTTTTTTTTTTTTTTTTTTTTTTTTTTGTGCTTCTCTCGAGGGATAGTAAAGTAACATAGACATAGGTATTGTGCCTGCCTGCCATAGCACCTAAATTATGCAATGTAATTAGTTAAGCCAACCCGAGCCTCTTTCACTGCCGAAGAAGTTTTCAAGTTAATACAAAGCGTTCACATTTATTATATACCCCAGTATGCTTAAAGTCCAGTGCATCAAACAAAAAGGTTAGCACTCCTATTGCGCCATGCCAACCATCACCCCAAAAACACCATAGTAGAAAGTAAGGAAAAAAGGTGCAATTACAAAACAAAAGACGAGGGAAAAAAAAAAAAAAAAAAAAAAAAAAAAGGAATTACATACGAGAATCCCCAATATATATGTATTAACAAGAAAATGTGAAACAAGTACAATCGGGCATCACGTCATCAATGGGAGGAGGAAGGGAGGCTATCGATATTCATTGGTCTGTCGGGTAGGACAAGTCGCCAGCACTTGGATGTAAGAGCTAGTCATCCAATCGCGGTTACGCAGACACAAGTAAGCCACGACGATTGTTAGGGCTTGTGGTTGTGGTTCCAATGTTCCCCACGTCACACCAATTCTTGATCGGCTATATTTGATGGTGGGTCAGTGTATGTTTGTGTTTACCATGGAGAACAATACTAACCAGGCATGAAAGATACTTGCACCAAGAGCACTCTGACCGGTATTTGTAGAAGTTGTTGAGAAGGAGGATGAAGGCAATCAGGATGCCGACCAGAGCACCGGCTCGCAAGAGCCACCATGCCCACCAGAGGGGCTTGCGGCCTTTGAAAAAGCCAACTGGTTCTTTGATAAACTTCTTGGCGCTCTCAGCCGGAGATCCGTCCACAGACATATACGGTGTGGTAGAACCAATTCGTTCGCGTAAGGTATCAGGAGAGCGCATCAAACAAATACCAAGCGCCAAGCCCATTAGGAATCCGCCGATATGGGAGAAGTTGTCCAAACCTGGCAGTAATCCCAAAACGAAGGAGATAGCCACGGCAAGAATCATCATCAAAAGATACGTCATCGGCCTCCTGATGCTATTCCACTTGTAAAGGAGGTCCAGAACGCATAATGCCAGGATCCCAAACAGGGAACCTGACGCTCCAGTTGAGGCGATGCCGGGCGCAGCGAAATTACCACCAAACACGAAGCCGAATATCCCACTAGCGTAATAGATAATGGCGAACCTCCACCAGCCGATACTCCTTTCCATATCTGCTCCGATAACCAACTGCGCCAGGAGATTGACGCCGATGTGAATAAGACCGGCGTGAAGGAATATCGGGATAATAAATCGAAACCACTGATTGGGTTCGTCCTTGTCGTCGATAGACCCGCCAGTTCTTGGGTTTGGCACACCCCCAAGTCCACAGAGTTCAGAGAGCGTACACTTGTTGTCTGGGCTCTCCGGATCGGAACTTGTAGATTGGGGGCAGGGCCAGTTTATCGGCTCTGTAGCATCCTGAACGCCTTTCACATTCCGCATGCAGGCCACGAATCTCGCACCCATATTTATCTGGACATACGGCGAAGGTCCGATCATGGGGTTAAACTGCGGGCGAATCATGATGGGAGATCCGGTAAGTTGAGCTGATGTGCAAGCCTGTGTCAGCAAGCCGTAGAGAAGCGCAGGGACAAAGTGTGTAAAGCGCTTACCATATTTCGCGATCTCTGCGATGAAGACGGCGACTTGAATGATGGAAGTGATGTAGACAACCCATGGTATCTTTTTAAAGCGACTCCGTCTTCTGCGCTTTGGATCGCCGATCGGGGCATCTGGTACAGGAGAGGCGTTCGCGTACTGAGCAGGTGAATAATGAGTCTCGACGTCCGACCACTCAGGCCTTCCGGGCTGCGAAGCAGCGTTCGGTTTCAGCGGGATATCATCTGCGTAATCGTTGGAATTGTATTTTCCCCCACCACCTGAAAGATCATGGTCTGAATTCATATCATACTGACTCTGCTGTGGGCCGTAAGTGTTGGCATAAGGTTGGGCGGAACTCGGGCTTTGTCCATGGTTCCAGGACGGTTGCTGACTTGCATAGCCGGTGTTGTAGTACTCGTTCGCGGCCATGGCGACGGCGGGCGACGGGGCGGGGGTGAAGTGAGCGACTTGGATTGTTAAAACGAAGGAAGGACGGCAGGCGGGAAGCAAGGGAGTGATATAACAACAGCGATCGGACAAAGCAGCACAGCTGAAGGAGATGACATGGGGGGTAGTCAATGAAGATCCTGTTACAGCCTCACTTGCTGGGTCTTTGCTACGTAACCAAGCCAAACCTAAATTCAGCCACACATCACGTGATGATACCGCGGTTTGACCTCCCGCTTTCTGGAGTTGAAACACATAAGGGCAAAGAGAATGAGTGACTTGAGCCGGCAGCACGTTCTGGGTCTGCTTCTTGCCGGGCGACTAAACCGCGGCCCTGCTGTGTTTCTCATTTTTACGGAGTATGGGGTTCTTCTCTGCTCACGAGTTTCAGCAGCTCCACACCACTACCGGACTTGCTGCACCTGTTAGACGATAGGGGATCACTTCAGGATAGTAGATGACAGAGATCTTCGAGAAATTCTATCCACTAGCTCTTCGCACGTGGTAACGTCGTTCAGTCGAGAGTCCTACGGCGTCTCGAAACCCAATAACATCGTCCCGGATCGATTCTCACTTTTTTTTAAGACCTGATGTTCAAAATGCGCGATGGTTCTTGCACGATTGCCGACCAGGGGTGCAGAAGTTCGTTTCACATCATGAAACTCAGCTTCATGAGGTACAAGTTGCTACATCAGGGGCGTCCAAAGTCAACATTAGCTCGGAAATTGCCCTACTGAATGTAGCACACCATTGAGATTGACCCTCTGCGGATCTACCGTTCGCAGCGCCTTTTCTCCTCTATCCGATCTCGAGCATTCCAATATGCGGAAGCTTCGTTGTGGGGATGTTTTTACGCCCCTTTGCCGTACCCCGAGTATCAAGCTAAGTTATGAGGGAGAGCCATCCTTATGCCTAAAGGGGCAGTAAGAGAAGTTGTGCAGAGCTGTAGTCAGCCGCTACGGTATGCTGATGTGGTATTATAGAAGATCGGTTCGTCTTGCTTGTATGGTCGAAGGTTGCGTGTGCTTTGTACTGGCATACCGTACGTTTCTCAGATGAGACAAGTCAGGGCTGTTCACACGTCGGCGGCGAAAAAGATGTTCGGTTTCAATATCCTCTAGTACATATAAAACTCTAGAATCCTTATCACACTAGAATGCAATGATTCATGACCTCGTGATTGTCGTCGAAATAAGGCTGAGAGATTTCGGGAGTGCATGGCCATCAGGGTCCCGTCCCCGAATGCTTTAAGATACGTACAATCTTGAATTGCATGGCAGCAGAGCCTCAGCTCATAGTGCTGTGGGCCTTAAATCATAAGATTGCACACATGTTTCTTCCCTATCAAAGGGGCCGTCGTAGTGACAACCCCAGTTTGGACTGCCTCCGCATCCGTCGTCACTCTGGACTCTTAAGCTTGCAGGCGAGGAACGGTGCCCCCAAAACAGGCGTTTGTTTTCCTAGGGAGAGACGATGAGCAAGCTGACTCGCTTGCTCAACAAGCCAGAGGGTTGAAATTGGAGTGACGCGGTTGGATTCAGGAGCCGGAGCCACAGCCCCAGGCCCGGCAGCTTGAGGTGCTGGAGGATCTTCTTTTCTGTCCCGTCCCGCGCCCTGTTTTGCCTGAGGTGGACCGCTTTCCAACTGGTAAATTCTCCATCCTCCATACTGGGATAGTTCTCCAGAGATTTGCATTTCTTATAGAATATGTTGGGTCTAACGTTACGGAATATGGAGTACATATGTAAATATCGCCTCTTTTCGATCATTTTCTAGCTTTTCGCCTCCTTGACCACATAACTCGACCTTGGGCGATAGCCGTTGAATCCCCAACAATGCTTGAAAAACATTCCGCCACTGGATGGGTTTACTAAAAAAGCGCAATCCATTCAGCAAAACAGCGCAACTTACCCATGCCCTTTCCTGCTGTTTGTTCGGGGTCGGGCGAAGCCCATTGTCTTACCTTGTTTTTGTTAGTTGTACGGGATCAATGGACCAAATTGACACATACGTGTTCCATCAGTCATTGCTTCAGGAATTACCGTCTGCTGTAATTCGGCATACAGAGAAATTTCCCTGGTGGCACTTTGGGTCCTAATTTGATGAGGAAGAATACAGTTTAATTCCAGGAGGGTCTGTGATTGAAGAGATATTGCACCGCCCTCCCCAGAGATAGCTAAGCCTACAGCCAACTTCGATCCAGAACATGGGCGCAGGGAAGAAATGGAAGTCTGGACAGGAGGGAATAGGCTCTATCTTGAGTAGCAGATCCTACAAACGAGGATGGGTGTGGTAAAGCGTAAAATGTCCGTGTTGTGTGTCTCTTCGTGTCATCCTTGTCGTGCCTTGTCATTTCTAGTCTTTGGTTTCAGTGGAAGAAGGACATTTCTTCATCGATGCTTCTGTGAAGCCATCAACCAATATAGCTTACCTTCAGGGGAGCAGCCGTCTAGATCATCTATCAGTTTACGTTCAAGCTTTCAGGGCCAGAAACATCACTGCCTGATTGCTATAAATACACTCCTAAGTATATCTGCTTCCTGTCTTGGAGGAATAACGTACAGATTGCGTTCTCTGTCAACATCAACAGTTGGGCTAGAACAACGGACCCCTGAATCAATTGCTCTTGGTTATGGCAAATGCAAAGCCCGCGGTACGTGATTTGAAATTGTTCCCCGAACCTTGGAGTGTGCAAGTTCTGGAGCTTGGGCAAGCCGCATCTTTAAAAAAAAAAGCGGCTAGAACGCGAACTCAAAGCGGCTGGTCTTGACGTCACGCTTTTTCAGCTCAGCTCAAGCATTGACAACGCCTGCTATCAGTGCATGAAATGACCTCAGGGTTCCAGCCCGCGAGTTATCGAGATACAGAGATCGATAGCTCCACGATGAAGTTTCCTCTGAAGCCATTGATCGTGATATAGACGCCGAATCGATCATACACACAGAGCTGGCCCGTTTTTGCCCGGGCAAAGGGCTGGCCACGATGGCTGCTAGCAGGACACAGCCTCCCGATGAAGACAACGCCATGACCCGCCAACAACGCTCCCACCGCGCCCATCAGGAATTCATTTGCCTTGGCATGCTTAAGAACATTGTCGAACGGCGCGGCATCGACTTCGTCACCGTCGATGACCTTCGTTGCCTCGAAGCCGTCCTCATCTCCTCACTCCGATTCGACGACCACACCAACGTGCCCCCAGAATTCCAGCATAGCCCCGCGGGTAGGGAAGCCGATCAATTTCGAGCCATCATCTTCGGTCTACCGTGGCCGCTTAGAAAGGAGCTGGTGGAGTTCTTCGATTCCGAACCGCTAGAGCACAATCCGTACGTAGAGCGCTTCCGGCGCGGGCTGGAGAACGGGAACATGCGGTCGACCGGAGCTAGAGCGTCGTCCATGTTCATCGATCCGCAGACGGGGAGGCTGAGGGTGAGGCAGAGACCGGAGATTCGCGTTCATCGGGGAGAAACGCAGGTCTGATAATCGCCAGGAGCTTTTTTATTTTTATTTATTTACTTTTTTTTCTGGTCACACCTCTCTCGCATTTCTCTAAAAGAAGACCCCAAGATGAATTGTTTAAATATCCCTCCATCATGGTTTATCTGATGAGGTCGCGCTTTGGACGGTGGGGATACTTGAGCTGGAGGTAAAAGATTCGGCGTGGTGATCGGAATATATTCCGTGTGTAAAGTTTGCATGCTGTATTGTCTACTCTGTATGCGCCTTGCCATGGATTTGGGGTCCAGAGTCTGAAATTTTCGATCGTCGCTACGGAAGGGTCGAAATGGTGACAACGGCAAGACAGTGAGAGTATCACGACACGGCTTCTATCAAAACGAAAGCAAAACAAAAACCAATAATATTTACGACGCAGATTTATCGATTATACCCTGAGGTATAGATAGCATTGCTTAGTTTAAAAATTACCCAGGCCAGCTTAGGTTCAATCTAATTGTGTCAGTTGGTTATCTCCGTCAACCCAAAAAAAAAAAAAAAAGGCAACTATCGATCGTTGTGATTCTACTCTCAATCCTTCCAGCCCACTTTCTCAATTTCCCCGATAACATGTAAGACCACATCGGCTGCGGATTTTCCCATCAGTCGTATACTCTCGTCCAGTTCCCGTTCAACCGTCTCGCTAACCCCTGCATCATCACGGATACTTTGTGCAAACTTCTTCACCGGGAGAAGAAAGTTCTCGGTGAATACTGGAACCAACGTTTGGAGCTGAAGCTTCTCGCGCAACGCCTCTGATCTGCACAGGAAATAGTAGAAATTAAGAGCCAAAATGTAGAAAGTAGCCTCCTGGCTCGTGAACTTTATCCACTCGATCAATATAACCTGCGTCGACGAAGAACGTAGATTGGAGAAATCGTCTGGAGGCGGACTGTAGAGAGATTTGAAGAGAGTAGCGAATGATTCCACGTCTGTAAAGGGGCTAGATGCATCTGGGCCGGCCGGGGGGTCGAGGAGTTCTTGTTTCAGCCAGTTTAGGGCGGATTCCTTTGCGTATTTAAGGCCTTCATCGTGGAATATTTGTAGAATGAGGTTATACCTGCTTTGGGCGTTGGAGTTCGCACGGAAAATTTCAGAAGGTATCTTTTCGATGCGGCTGATTGGGCGCATCGGTGGGGCGCGTACACACGCCACCATAGCCAAAATGAGTTGACTAAAGTCAGATTCGGCTTGAGGGGCGCTGTCTGGGCCGCAGTGACTGGATGTCAGGGCGAGAGCCAGGAGAGAATCGAGCAGTGGACCTGGACCTGGAATTGCAATCTGTTCTTCCGCAGCTGCCTTCTCGTTATTCCCTAGGAAATTTGCAAAAATTATAGAGATATCCGGGTACATGGGTATGTCTATCTTGGGCTCTGTTGACCCGAAGAGAGCGGCAGTCGCACACCGTGCCGAAAGCAGGATGAGACAACCATGTCGTTCCAATGGAATGTCCTCAGGGGATTTTGGCATAGCCTCAAAATCCAGAGGCGCATCATGGTCCTCGACCGGATTGAGAACAACCTGAAGTAAGGTCTTTGTGTCCAACCCAAAGTCTCTGGATAGTGCCTACGGATTATGTCAGGAAAGAGCAATGAATTAGGTAAAAATCGAAGAAAAGCCTTACAATTATTTTACCCATGGTTGAATCTCTTTCCTTAGCATATTCTGCCTGGTTAAAATGCTCTATTAAGCTGAGACCTGGGGTTACAGCACCCGGGTCGAGTCTCTCTTGTACCCGCAAGGCCCATTGCATCCCTGGTGGCTGTTCATCTGTGCAAGATAGAAGGTACGCTTTCAGCACTTCTATAAGTCCGAACTGCACCAGCCTTTGCGTCAAAATTCTCTCTTGTGATAGAGCATTATCCGACTGCGGTTCCGCTTCGGGGTCTGGTGCTGACCCGCTGGTAACGCGAGGAACTACCTGCTCGCCTGCATTTCGTGGGGGAAGCGCCGGCCTCTTGTTACCGGATATATCCCTTAAAAATTCGAGTATCGCTGCGGTGGTTTCAACCGTGGGATACTCCGTATATGCTTCCAGGGCAGCATGAAGAGAGGTAGCAATAAACCGACTTGGATATTTGGTTTTTATCCTGGAGTGCAGAGTGGCGAGCATGGAGACGAGGCTGTTGAACTGCAAAATATGCAGTGGAATCCGTTTCTCCGCGGCATGCAGGGATGTTGCCGGGCTGTCCTGCGGTACACCTTGTTCCTCGTCATCGCTGATTCCTTCATCATCCGAAGGGTGCAGCGTCATCAGGGCGTCTGAAACGCGAAGGATGACTTCTCGTGGATTTCCCAATCTAGAAACATCCTGGAGGCATTCTTCTGACGCCGGTAGCAATGGGAGTAACAATTGCACGAGATCCCAGCCAATGTTTGTTGTCAGCGTTTCATCCTGAAGGAGGCGATGAAGCGTGGGGAGGCGGGCGGGAGTCAGCTGGTATTCAAGAATTGTGAGATAGCTAAGATAGTCAGTGGCAGGAGGTAAAGCCTTGACAAGAGGGTCTTCGTGGTCCTCCATTGCCACGTTCTTTTGCGGGAACTATGCACGTTCTCCGTCGTAACTTGGCAAAAATGCCTGTCTGTCTGTTAATTCCCCGCAGTTGGTAGGGATGTAGTCTCCCTGGAACCAGTTGAACTGCTTGGACAAGCAAGACCAATTTCGCAGCAACTCTGCGCAGTTAACTATGTTATTCCTGGATTTGAACCTGTAGTGGTTATCCTTATCCTCGTCACGGTTCGCCACGCAAATCGTCGAGGTGGTCCGGATTTGACGCGTCGTTTGCGATGGGGGAGTGTTGATCTCCCGAAGGCTGGTGATGTGTAAGCACGGGCCGGTTTTCCTCCCGGGGAAAAAGAAAGTGAACTGCAGTTCACCCGTTCACACGTCTTCCGAGCCTCCTCCCTGCAGCGACCTCACGACTGTCCAGACTGCAACAGCAGGGATTGTGTGCATCGTCACAGTAACCACTGAGTCACAGGAGTTATTTTATTGACACTGGATAACTGATATGTACTTTTCGCTCCGCATTCCAGACAAAGGCCTTCACCACCACTTCTTGGACAGTTTTATACTCTGTACTCTGTATGGAATCTGTATAACTTCCCCAAACAACAACTTGGTGCTGGGACACTCTCGGAATATGTCCCCTCTTCCGTGTTCCCGGCGCGATTTGAAGTCCAGCCGACATTTGCGTCTATAACTAGTCACTGTCGATCAAAATTTATGGGACCTTGGCCCACTCCGCCGTCCGTAACATGTACTCCCGTATACGGAGTACGGAAAACGGAAGACGGAGTCCAACGAACGGTCTGGCACGCGTTGGCAACTTGTCATCTCCGTTCTGAGGAATCGGATATGCAAAGGCAGGTTACATATTAGCCATGGCTTATTTAGCACGAAGATTAACGGGAGATTGGAGGGAAAAGCATGAATGGTGGCTCCTTGCTCTGAAGAACATCTGGATCGATCCTGGTGCCAGGAATTACGGCAAGCTGCCCGTCCAGAATGCTGCACCGGCTGGCTCTGGGCTCCACAAAGGAAAAAGCAGCGTTCGATACGCAGATGGTGACGCTGTACCGTAACATAGGTACACTCTTCGTACCCGGTACTCCGTGTTTGTGCATTTTCTAGACCTAGAACACGGATTTTTCATGGTTGGATATGAATGTCAAAAAATAAGGAAAAAAAATTCTCAATTCAACAAGCACTCCGCTGGACGAACGACAGGAAGCAAGGAAACATCCATAGTTGAAATAAGGTGCTCCGCTCACCTTTCGTCGGAGCCGTCAATCGTCCTCACCCGGCGAAGAAGTACCTTATATTGACGTTCTTGGCTTCATGCGTCACCGTCGTCGCCGTCACGTACTGTAACAGCACAACGAGCCGCCACAGACTCACAAAACCACCAATGGCACGTTGCGGCGGCGCTTGGCGGCCAGCCCTGTGGCATTGTCGATGATGCAAAACCAGACACTTCCATTGAAAGGAGTCTCTTTTGGTTAATTTTGCAAAATTAAGCCTCCACCGAAAGCCATCCAAAGCAAAAAATATTAAAGAATTAAAAAAAAAAAAAAGAAGAAGGAAAAGACAAGGATGGTAATCTCAAATCCAAGCGAGTGCCTGATCGAGATACCCACTGCCCCCATGTGTACGCCGTAGACCCTGGCGGCTTTCGCGATCTATCTCCGAAGCTTTGTGATGATGTCCAAAACACTTAGAATTGGCCAATCAGCACCGGCCAGCATGCTTATATATCACCCGGGAGATCCGGATGCTGGGCTGAACCGTCTCACCAGCTCCATCTAAGGGCGGCCTTTTCTTGTGCAGCTCTGCTTCTCCCCGAATGGCCTCAAAAAGTCCTTCTGCGAGGAAAGAAATGTCTCCATGCCAGACCCCGGGTCGAATGAGCTCTGCCACATCACCCGTACCCATGGTTAATTAATTCTAGTCTACTGTAGTATCGAAATACCCGAGATCCAGCGTTGATAACCTTTGCACTTTGCATCCATATTCTCTTTTTTCCTCCTTTTTTTTTTTTTTTTTTTTTTTTTTTTCTATTTATAAAAGAAATTTTTTTTTTCCTTTTCTTCATCGGATATCCCATCTATAGTTGTTATTTCTTTAAACAGCTCTGCATTCTCAACCAGCGTCCCCCCTGCACAGCTCGTTGGTCTTTAGACGTTCAAGTAATACTAATCCTAATCTGAGAGCCCCCCCAAGAACCCTCTCTGGGGTTTACCTATCTCCGGTCAATTCCGCCGCGCGGCAAGTCCCATCAGGCCGTCGCTCCTCCAGAATTCAAAAGGGCATTTTTGACGTCAACCTCGTTGCTGTCGAGCGTGTCGATTTGAACACCAGGGGTGCGCAAGGTCAATCCCTGGGAACCCCACCACCCGTTCCGCCTGTTTCCTATAGACCACTCTATAGGCGACTCGTCCTCTCTTTGTGTCGTTTCGCAATCGACCTGACGGGTAGCTTTCCTCGTACAAAAGTCCACGGCAAGGTTCCCGCACGTGTCGCACTTGGCGAGCATAGACAGGCCTCATTGCACCTTCTGCTATAGAGAACACCGCGTACAGACCCCTCCCTCCAGGCCGCGCCCAACATGGCAACGGAAGTGCAATCGTTGTGTGTTTCCACCACCTCCACCCATGTCAAGCCTCAACCTCCAGCCTTTGTCGATGACCTCTTCACGCACTATTCGTCGATGGCTGCTGCAAAGGTATCCCCTTCGCCTTCCGGACACACTGTAGGAGCCGCTGTCGCCACCTACCTCCGCCCTAATCTCCTAAAACGGGGAATCGACCGGCTTCGTCTAGAATATTACCGCTATGAGGTCACACTCGGCGTCTATGTCATGACGCCCGGCGAGAAACTCATCTTCAACTCCTTCATCCTGGTCGTCCTATCGCTCATGGTCTGGGCTCTCTTCCTGTACTTTCCTTCGTTGCTATATCAGAAGCTCAGCCGACTGGACTGGCTCCTGACTGGCCGAGATGGACCCAGTCCTAATGTCACATTCTCGTTGTCGAATGGAAACGACATGTCGGTTTCGTCTTTCCAGATACCGCCGTTCCGCTCATAAATACCAAGGAGTCAAGCGAGGGGCTTTGGGGGAGAAGACGACGACAACGAAATGGGTTTAGGTGTTGTATGCGTTCTTTTGGAGTTTCAAAAATGGCCTGAAAAAGAAGGAGATACCCCTCTAATGGTAGGTCTGTTGTTGGCCATTCTCGTTGCTTTTCGTCTGTAGTTCCTTTTTTTTTTTAAAAAAAAAATATATATATATTTTATTCAAGCATTGGTCTCCAAATGTTGGACATTAATGCTAACACAGCTCTCTCCAATGTCAATAGATGTTTAGGTGTCCTTGTTTATATTGGGAATTGGACACACCCGCGGGGGGTGTTGGTGGTTTTTGGATTGTCAGCCTCATCGTTCGAAACCCAATCTGGATTCTGTCACGGTGTGATAATGCTCGATTGAAGTACTAGGCGAAGTCTTGGGATGGGTTCGCTCGGCGAAGTAATGAACTGGAATCACGATTAATGTCTTAATGAAGGTGGAGTGAAATAAAAGAAGGAAAGCGAGAGAATTTCGATCAGGATCATACCATGATCCAACTGTGGACCACACAGTGGCTTGCGCATGACGATTCTCCGGCAATCGTCTGGCGCTAGGATTTTTCGAACCACCTTCCATGCGGCCACTGAAAAGTTGTCAAATCGGTTCCTCAGTGACAGCGCAAACATCATGGATTCTCTAGTGGCATTTCTGAGGAAAAAAAGAACGACGTCCCCTTGTTTTTCCCTTTTTATTTTTTGTATTTTTACTTTTATTTTTATTTTTTTTGATTCTGGAAATTCGAAACCCCCATAATGTAGATATCACCCGCGTACAAACAGCATCGATCCTAGAATGTGGCTTTTTGACCCTCGTGCTTTCGGATGGACAGTCCTTATTCCCTTTTCTGATGCAAGTCGTCGCACATGTGCTCTGTGCTCGTACTGTGAGCGGAGAACTCGGGGGGGGGGTAAGAGAGGGCAAGCATCCACCGTTCAACGCCAAGCAGGCGATCGCAGACCGGGATGGATGCTGCGCCGTGCCTGTCCGCCGACGCTCCGTCAAATGTGTTCCCAGGCCAGCTGAAGGGGCTGAAAAGAAGCTTCGGCACAAACCTTAATATGGCCAATCACCGCCATTGCTGCGCCACAATTCAGTGCGTTCAGCCACAGAGCCCGTCGCCCCTCCGTTCGGAGTTCCCTTCCAATGCGCCCCCTTGGGCAGCCATTGCACACGTATTGAGCTATCTTTCTCATATGTAAAAACAGATCAATTCACCCTTTCCCGTGGCAGAGAAGCCAGGAAGATTCTTCTTTTGCAATTTTTCTTTTCTGTTTTTTTCTTTTTTTGGAGCACATTTAGAATGGCATTGAGGGATATTCGTTGCTTGGTTTGAACCCCTCTTTCGCTCAGAATCAGCTCGTGTTTTGCTCCCCGCACATCCCCCTTGTTCGACAACAATCCGTCTTATTTCTTCCCCTCCCCTTTCAGCTGAGCGTATCGTTGACCTGATCGATTGAACATCCATATCATATTTTCCTTTTCTTTTGAAGCAATAATCATGGCGGGCAACGAAGATCATATGGCCTATGGAGACTATCCGGGCCAGAAATCAAGCAGTACTCGAGGTCTGCTCGGGGATACATTCAACAAGTTTCGCGATAAGTACAATGCTCACACGCAAGGACAACAGCAGCAGCATCAGCAGCAGCAGCAGCAGTCTCATTACAACACCCAGGGAGGATATCCTGTACGACAACTTGTGTTCTTGCTCTTTTTTTTTTTTTTTTTTTGTTTGTTCTGATTGCAGAAAACAATATGTCCTGATCATAAAGTTTAGAGCCATCCTCCTCCCCAGGGTTACGGCCAACCTTCTTCCCAAGGGCCACCACCACCACACCAGCAGCCAGGGGGGTATGCCCCGACCCAATCTCCGAATCCTCAATCCTCTCAAGGCGCGAAGCCGCCAAAATCCGATCTCGTCTCCGGGCTCCTCGGCAAGGTTCAAGGTATCGGGTCCGATCTGGCACAGAAGCTCGGCTCGAGTATTGACCCCCAGGCGTACGCTACATACGGGACGGGTACACAGGCCGGTGAAAAGGCCCGATATGGCAGCTTTGCACCGGAGCGGGACCACAATGACGCAAAGTGGTACGTTGACGGGTGCACGTACATGTGGGCAGTTTCGAGGGCTTTGGAGACGGCCAAAGAGTCGATCTGGATTTTGGACTGTGAGTTTTTCCTCCGATGTTTAAGAGCTTTTTGTTGCTTGGTTTGGGGGGGGAGGTGATATTTTGTTTATTGACTGACCAACGAATAGGGTGGCTGTCTCCTGAGCTGTACCTAAGACGCCCACCTTCAAAGAACGAGCAGTATCGTGTGGACCGCATGCTTCAGGCTGCTGCTCAGAGGGGTGTAAAAGTCAACGTTATTGTGTATAAGGAGGTGACGCAGGCTCTTTCGTGTAAGTGCATAAGTACCAGCGGTGGAGTAAAAAGTTGGCTAATTCGACGACGACCAATCTAGTGTCATCATCCCACACAAAACACCATCTAGAGGACTTGCATCCCAACATCGCGGTGTTCCGGCACCCAGACCACCTCCCCGATAGGCAGACTCTTCACAGCGGAGTGATATCTTCTCTCCAGAATTTAACCCTTAACCCAGCCGGAATCGCAAAGCTCTCCGGCGACGCCTTGAAAGGAATCTATGGAATGAGCGATAACGTCATTCTTTACTGGGCCCACCACGAGAAGCTTTGCATTGTCGATGGCAAAGTGGCATTTATGGGAGGCTTGGATCTCTGCTTCGGTCGCTGGGACACATATCATCATTCAATCTCCGACGTCCACCCCAACGACATCAAAGAGACCGTGTTCTCCGGCCAAGATTATAACAACGCTCGTATTCTAGACTTTCAGGATGTTGTTCATTGGGAGAAGAACGAGCTAGACAGAAAGACGAGCCCGCGGATGGGCTGGTCTGACGTTGCTGTCAGCTTGCACGGGCCGGTCGTCGAAGACTTGCGAAAGCATTTCGTGGACCGCTGGAATTTTATTTATGATGAAAAGTATGCTGTCCGAAAGGATACCAGATACTCGAAACTGGTACTTTACAAGCGTCCTCTGTCCTCGACCGGTCCCCAGCAGCATCAGGGTCATCATCAAGGGGGCCAGCAGCAGCAGCAGCAGCAGCAACAACAATTTCAGAGTCAGCCTATTCCTCCAAGCTATGGTCAAGGACAAAGCCAGCCTCATACTGGCACTGGCGCCCAGCCCTACCAACAGCCGGGACAACAGTACCCGCCTCCACCACCTGGTGGTTCACCCCCGCAGCAAACGCAATCCAGCGGCGGCTACCAGCCGCAGTGGAGCGCGTCGCAGACTCCCTCACACTCTGGTCCAACCCAGACTTCAGGTGCGACCCAGGCCCCTTACTTCCCCCCTCCACCGGGCCAAGGGCCATCGCACTCCCAGACTCGGGGCATTTTCGACGGCTCAAGCTCCCAAGAGGAAGGTAGCCGTGGTTTCAGCAGCTTGCGGACCGATGTTACAAACTTTGGAAACGTCCTCCGCACCCAGTTGGCGGGCCAAGTTCATCGTTACCAGGATCGTTATTTCAGCGGACAGCCAGGCCAAGGCCAGTCCGGAGTGCGTATGGGATGCCAGATCGTCCGCAGCTGCTCCAAGTGGAGCCATGGCACCCAACAAACCGAGACCTCGATCGCAGAGGCCTATTGTACCATCATCCGAGAGAGTGAGCACTTTGTCTACATCGAGAATCAGTTCTTCATCACGGCGACCGGTGACTCGCAGGCCCCCGTCAAGAACAAGATCGGCGCAGCCATTGTCGAACGTATCCTGCGTGCAGCAAGGGCGAAGCAGAAGTATCATATCGTTGTCGTGATCCCCGCCGTCCCCGGCTTCCCTGGTGATCTTCGTGACGAGGGCAGCTTGGGCACTCGGGCAATTATGGAGTTCCAGTACGACTCGATCAACCGCGGCGGCAACAGCATCATGGAGATGATCGCCAAAGAGGGCGTCAACCCGATGGAGTACATCCGCTTCTACAACTTGAGGAATTACGATCGCATCAACGCTAGTGGCGTGATGCAGACTGCTGAGAAACAGAGCGGGGTTAGCTACGAAACTGCTCGACACCAGTATGACGCTGGCGTGACTGGGTCGAAGCCGGCATTTGACACCACATCAGCGTATGGCCAGTACCAGCAAGCCGCTCAGCAGGTGACGCATGGCAGCTCCGCGTCTGGGCGATGGAACAGTGTTGCTTCGTGTTATATGTTAGGAGGAGAGGATATCAGGAACGTGCCTTGGGAACATAACGATGCCTTGGCAGAGATTGATGCATTTGTTTCGGAGGAGCTCTACGTCCATTCCAAGGTGAGTAGCCCAACGTTCACTCCGTGGTATGTGGCAGCAGTGCTAACCCCCGTTGTAGGTGTTGATTGCGGATGACCGAACGGTGATCTGTGGAAGTGCAAACATCAACGACCGTTCCCAGCTGGGCTCGCACGACTCTGAGATTGCTGTGATCATTCAGGACCCATCCCCGATAGAGTCGTCGATGAACGGCCAGCCGTACCTGGTGAGCCGATTTGCCTCAACACTTCGACGACAGCTGTGCCGGAAGCACCTCGGCCTCATTCCTGCACAAGATTATCAGCGTCCTGATGCCAACTTCGAGCCGGTGGGAGTTCCAAACCAGTATGACCTCGGTTCTCCCGAAGACCGCGTGGTCGCGGACCCCCTATCGGACACGTTCCAGAGCCTGTGGAACTCTCGGGCCAGACAGAACACGGAGGTGTACCGAAAAGTGTTCCACGCGGTGCCCGACGACACCGTGCGCAACTGGAACGACTATAAGGAGTTCTACGAGTACTACTTCCGCAAGGAAGAGGTCAAGAAGCAGAAGGAAGGGCAGCCAGAATGTCAGGGAGGGCCCCCTGCTCCAGGAGAGGGGCTCACCCCTGCACCTCCCGTCAAATACGAGTGTGGCCACGTTATCAGGGATGAATTCCCCGAGGGGGTGCGGGCGGTTAAGGAGGAGCTGAGCAAGGTGAAGGGGACGTTGGTGGAGATGCCGCTGATGTTTTTGATTGAAGAGGACATTGCGAAGGAGGGGATTGGGCTCAACAAGCTCACGGAGGAGATCTACACATGAGTAGTTTGCAGCTCATGAGTGGCTGTCTCCATCTCTCGGTTAGAAGTTTTGAGTTTCCTTTTTTGGTGCCAATGCCCACCGTTGATGCTTTGGGATGCTGCTGAGACTTCTTTGGCCGACACTAGCTATACAACCGGGTCTGCGTGGCTGTGGGACGCTGATTGTGTGTTACAGAGCTGCTTTGACCTTGGATGTGCATGGCCTTGTTATTTGATGTCATATACTTTTTTCCTTTTTCTTTCCTTTTTTTTTTTTTTTTTTTTTTTTTGGGTTTCTTTATTTGTGCACTGATCTGACTTGTCGTATCTCTGGACGAATGCAGAAGCAGCATTTGTAAAGAAGAATAATTAAAAAAAAAAAAAAAAAGGGATATTCTTTGGGTTGATATTGTTCTCAGAGGTTGTTGGATATTCACTGACCGGGGACCAAGATTGTACATTCCTGTGGCCCGGCCAAACCTGCTGAAAGCGAGCCACTGGGACAGCCGAGATTTAATCACTCAGCCATGTCGGTCTCAGCGAGCCAGCCAGATCCCAGCCGCAGTTCGTCCTTTCGCCTTCTTTGGCCTTCGCTTCGGCCTTGATCGCTGCCTGTCCACCAAAAAAGCGTGCAAATCCCGGCTTACTATTGTCCTGCAGAGAACAATAGCAAGGAGAAGCACGTGACCTGATGTTGGCGAAGACGCGCTCTGATTGGCGGGCGAAACAGGCGTTGGCGGTGGATCCCTGCACGTGTCATTACCGCATCGGGTATAGCGTGGCCTCGGCGGTTGGACGACTTTTTTTTTTGTATTTTTTTTTGTTTTTGTTTTTTTTGCCCGACTTCACCGCGTCGTCCAGCACCGGCCGAGAGTGGAAAATGAGAGAAAGTCAATCGACACCTCACCTCACCTCACCGCAGTTCAGCTCTAACTCAGTCCATGTCAACTCCCTGCCGCTGCTCCATACTGCTGCTGCTGCTGCTCAACTCAGTCTGCATTGGTCCCGGGATGCTGGGATGTGCGCTGATTGGCGTCTACGATGCGCCTTCACTGGCGTCTTGACATGGAGCCCCCAACGTCATCGTCCGGGAATCCTCACCTCGGAGCTGGGAAACAAAGGTCTCTCTTCCTTGTTTTACGTTTCTTTGCGTTGTGCGTGTTGGAAGTCTGAGCTTCTCCTGACCATCGCCTCCCCTGGGATCCTCACAGCCCATCCGTTCCCAATCAGATCCATGAAACTGCCCGCCCGTCGTTCCTGGCTCGAAGAATGGCGTGGCTGCCGGCCCTTGATTCCCACTCTTGCTATTTTGCCTCTAACCCACCCCTATCCCCAGGGCGAATGAGGATGGAAAGGCGGCGCTCAGTGATACCCAGTCTATGCTGCCGAATTCAGGGATCTTGACCCGAATCACCCAAGTGGAGGGAGGGTGTCTAAATGATTACATTCCCTCCCCCTCCCCCCTCCCCCCTCTCTTGCTGTGTTGCCGCTGTGTTTTCTTTCCCGTATTCGCCTTCGTCATCATGAATGGGGACAGATAGCCAAGCACTGCGGCCTATGGAGAAAGAGAGCACATCCTTTCCTTGCGACAAGACATCTGATTAGAACAAAGGATGGCTGCTTTTCGGGCCTAGATTCTTGGTTGTCTCTGGATACACTCGCCCCTAACGTAGTAATTAAGCCGCATACCGAGGCGCATGGATATGAGTGAAAGCCTCCCCCCCCCCCCAGCCTGTGCAGGATCAGCTGTTCATCATGCTGTCCCCATTCCATGGTGAGCCCCATCGATCGTTTCTCTCCCGGAACTGCTCGGATTGTGCAGTTTGCAATCCTCATTCGTCAACAGGGATATACTATTTTCTTTTTTTCCTTCCCTTTTTGGTGCTGGATCTGGATTGGGCGGAGGGTCTCTCCCAATCTGCAAGGCATGGAATTCTTGTTTTCAGAGTGTGGAGGAGCACATGATGCTTTGCTAAAAAAAATAAAAATGCAGTATCCACTATTTTATGCGTCCCCTACTACAGAGCAGAGACATGCTTAACCGCCCAGGCTTTTCAATCTTGGGCACCATCCAGCTGTGTTGCTTGACCCAGCTGGGCGATACGAGAGGGCCCCGGCAATTTCCATGCCAAATGTTCACTGGAAGTATCTTCATCAGAACAATACCAAGAACCCTAAATGGAGTTCTGCACCGTCCATGTATGAGTATTTAAATGTCTCATTCATGACCACGCTTCACTGTGATTGATCATCCGCTTTTGTTCATCATATTGTTCTGCCTCTCCTTTCATCATTAACTTTCCTTTCCGCTTGCATATCTTTCTTTCTGCAATAAAGGATTGTCTGGAACGATGCCTTAAGCAGCTTCTAATTATCTTATACTTTATACTATTTTGCGCCTCTCTTGCCTCTACTAGCTTTTTACACTCCTTGTGTGAAGAATTTGCCTCACTTACCCGTGCCCCGAAATCACTCATACTGCAGCATCCACGTTTCCGCTTGAAGAATATCCTCTGCATAGCATTCCCTCATCCGGAGAACTGAGGAGAAGACTGATCAATTATAAATACCGTGTCGTGATCCTTCATGAATGGCCTTTGCTCTCCATCGTCAAGATCGACAAGTCTACGTTGATAACCACGAAAGCTATACTTCTTCAACTCTTTTCAGAGACTTCAATCCTTTTTCCCGATATCAAAATGGAGAACTACGTCGCCCCCAAGGCTCCAGAGACCACTGGTTCGTGCTCCTCCCTTCCGTTACGTTCTTTAACATCTTCCCTCCTCAATAACCCCCTCAAGCGGGTGCTGCTCCGTTTGCTTGACCTCGAAAGCTAACAGGTAATAGGCCCCATGTTCGCTCGCGGCTCCGGAGGCCAGTGCATTGTTATGTAGATTCGTTCCACACCGGACACTTTCAGCCCAGGGGTTGGGGACGATGAAGAAGGAGGAGGATTATTGGCCACACTGGGCCATGTTTGATTGTCTTCGTTGGAGTGGTTTCGATTTTCCGGCACGATATATACGAATCTTTTTGTCAACCGAGCCTTTGAATTCGAATATATCTATCAACACCGATCTTGGCCTTTTTGACAAAGGCCCCTGGTCGGACTCCGGAATTTAGCAACCACTTTACCAACCCCCCGACAACGCGAAGCATTCGACAACCACTGATGTCCCCACCGTCCGCTCTTTTCTTCCTTGTTCCTCAACGTCCGGCGCTGCTGTGTCAGCGACCAACGGGCTTTGCTCGTTGTGCTCGTTCTATTTTCCGCTCTGCCTTTTTGTACTGTACTGGTTCCGGAAGTACGACAGTCCCCTCACATGCTGGATAATATCGGGTTTCTTTGAATCCCGTCGAAGGGGATATATCACGCTCATCACTCTTTCCTTTCGGTGGGGATATGGTATACTTGGGTTTGGATCTAGTCTCTCGTTTTTATTAATCTTTCACAGCGGGTGTGTTTTTGGGGGGCCCCCCAAAGGAGCTTGGAAAGATTTTTTTTGTGGATATATCATATGAATATAGGATTTGTATTTACGAGGAGCGATCCTCTAGCATTCCTTTTTTTTTTTTTTTTCAAGATTCTACTGTCCCTAGTGAATACATATCTCTGTGCACATACGAAACTGTTGGTATTACCCTTTTCTTTTTTCATTTTCTTATTTCCTCCTCCCCCTAATTGTTCGTGCCTCGTAGAAATTAAGTACGGAGTACTTGTAAATAGTGTTGTGGAGGGGTTATAGACATGATTTCAAGGGGGTGTTTCCTTAGCCTCGTCGTATGCATTCACTCCTTTAAGTCCTTGGAATTCGTATCACTCCATAAAGTACGCCGTATGTATGTAAATATGCACTTTGTATGCATGCATGATGCATGTATCTTTTCCTGCGGATGCCTGCGATAGCTAAAGCCTGAGATGCTATAGACGTGTGTGTATGTAATCCAACAAAATCAAATTGCGGCTCAGGATGCAGTTGACCAGACCGTCCGCGGCTCTCGAACCCCGCAAGGCATCGCTACTCACAGAGCCAGTCGAAAGACTACCATGCAACGCCGCTAGGCTTCGCATCAGGGTAGGTGTACGTTACAGTTTGCCCACTCTTCATCGCTGCTCGATCGCTAAACATGCTCAATGAAGGTTTATGGATAACCTGATCATCTGTTTGTACTGCGGGAAACCAGTCTCCTCGCCGGCCAAACGCCTGGCCGCGTCCGGATCTGTCAAGCCGGGCCCAGGCATTCCCAGGTGTCCAGGTATGCCATGAAAGAGGACTGTGCCACAACCTCCAGCGACGCAGCTATCCACACAGTTCGAAATCAACCACGGCGAGGATCTCAAAGCTCTCGTTCACTAGGGATGCTGTACGGTCTGAAAGTCGCAGTTAGGCCAGGTAAGACGACCCATTCTGGACCCGGGATCGGATTATCGGGAGGAACACAGAGCGTAGCTGCAGAGAGTTGGGTTGATGAATGGATCCTTCTCCGCGAGGTACGACTTTCCGTCAGGGCGGCGACCTCCATGCAGTGGTACGCATAGTCCCAGTAAATAGTTATGTTGTCGAACTCCATGGCCCCCTTGCCAGTTTCGTGGACGGGCCCGATATAAAGCTCTTCCGTTTTGTCGTCAAAGCGCAGGTTCTCAATATTGATAAACTAGAATGCAGATGGCTCTTCTTTGCCATTTTCCTAGAGGCTCCATTGTCTGTGAATGGCGCCAGAGTTCTATCGGATTTTCTGGAAGCGTTTGAGGTCTGAGTGGTTAAGTGAGTGGTCTTGTATTGTTATGCAAATGCTTTTCGCAACATACACAGGGACCAAGCTTGACAATAAGGCTAAGATGCTCAACTTTGACTGCTGCGAGCCGAGGCGTGGTGCGGCAATTTAGTAAACGAACAAATGGCCTCTGCCGGAGTTGGAAGGCATTTGTGGCCTGGAGTGTTCGCAAAAGAGGAGGATTCAAGGAAGTCCATTTCGGCTTTTGTCGCATCAGCGATCCATGATGCTTCAAGTTCAAAGCTCCCGTGGCATTCTAAGAGGAGGTCGTGCCAGGTTGCTTGGGTGGGAGAAGGCTGGATTCAATGATTGATAGAAAAGACAAGAGCCGGTAAAATTTGGGCATTCAGTGGTTGCAAAACTTCCCAGCAAGCCAGGCAAATCATCTGGCGCGCCGTGCTGAAACCTTGTTAACTACAGTCTGGTGGTACTGATTGTTGAGAATCTCCCCGAGACGAAGACCGCTAGACGAGTCAGTATGGTCAAAAAATATGTAACGCCCCTGTTCGGTGAGCACCAATCTGTCAGGACCTGAGTGCAATGGTTTAGGTAAAAGGCCTTCCGTTGTTGTTGAGATTCATTGACTTGCGACCCGAGCCGTCGCCTAGCGGATAGAACTCACGAGTGACCCCGTGCGCCGCATAGGGCCGGCATGAAACAAGGATCCCGATCGGTAGACAGGGGTCCTTGGCCCTGTATTGGGTTGCTGAACGGTCGTCAATCCTTCACCAACTCCATCACAGCGCCCCAGTTAAGCGGTAGCCTGCCCAAAGCTGATATCCGCGTCAGTGGGATTTGAAAGTCGATCTGCCCGATTAAAATACGTATGACAGGCGGCAAAGTAGCCGTTGAAGTATTCATCGAGGGCTGGCTCGCGAGTTTGGTACCGGCAAATTTCAAGGATTCGAACACGAACAATTTCCCCCGTGACTCATGAGGTGATGGTCACTTCGGAGGGGAGCTGGATCTTGATCGATTTACGGAGTACTCTCGCATCATAGTTTTGTTACATGCTCATATATCCGCTCTTCTGACGGAATCCAGCGATGTCCAGCGTGCCGAAAGCCCGCCGGTCTAACGTGAGCGGTCTTACGGTCACTCCAGATAAATGGGACTACTATCCCTCCATTGAACGCTCGGACGTCAAGTCCTGCTCCTTTACCAATCTCTCTTCATCCACGCACATCCGCCACTCCAAACTCAACGACGTACACGTCCTCTCCGAAAATGGCAGAGGCAGTTATATCGAACGCTGCGATCTATCCCGCTGCACTATTTCGGATAGCTACATCGAACGCTCTCGGCTTCGAGATAGCCGCGCGTCGCATGTAGGGCGCATGGACCGCTCGACGGCTTCGAGATCCGAGTTCGTGGGCGCGCAGACCGTTGAGCGTTCTTCTTTTCAAGACTCCCGAGTGGGTGGTCAAACCGCCGTGTCGAGGAGTGAAGTAAAGAAGTGCAGTCTGGGGGGAGGCAGTCGTGTACAGGACAGTGTTCTGGATAGGGTGTCTTTGTGGGACAGTACGGCCGACAGGGTCGTGCTTAAGAACTGCGACGTGAAGGACTGTAAGATGTCCAAGACCAACCTTTCTGGAATGGTACTCAGATACGGGATTTGGAATAATGGCGACCTGGTTGGAAGGACGAGCAGAGAGCACGAAGTGATTGCTACATCTCTGGAGGAATGGAATGCTCGGGAAGAGCGTGATGCAGAGGCCGGGGAGCAAGAAGGACAAGTCAATTCAGGCGATCCTCCTCACCAAGCTGTGGTAAGCCAATATTTCATACTGGCGGGATTGACGCGAATATCACTGATGACGCCTCAAGGCAACTGCGCCAACCACTTCGGCTCCTGTGTCGGAGTCTAGATCCCCTTTGACGCTACATATCGAGACGCAGAAGGAAATTGCGCCGCCGTCGTACACGTCACTCCATGCCCAGGAAGACGCTGATGTTCGGATGCGAAGCGAAAGGGAGTTTACTCCACCAACGCCGACTTCCGATGGCTTTTCCGACATAACAGAACTCGTCGACAATGATAATACCGAATATAAAAATGATGCTCGGGTTTCAGAAAAGGATGGTCCTCCGCCACCGTATGAACCGTGATGCATTGATATTGTACCTTTTTTTTGACAGCCATGGATACCCTCCTGTTCAATAAATTAACGACGCTCTGATGACGATGACAGCCCTGCTTTTCACGATTTGCAACATTGTATATTCTCCCTCGAATATCTTGATGTAGTTATAGCATGCAAAAAAGAAAAAAAGGACCCATCCCCACTCCTTAAGTTAACCGCTGGCATCTTCGAAGAGGCACGCATTTCAATTTTCCCCGTTTTCCATCGAACCTCGAACGCCTTGTGAAGTTCTTCTCACGGTCGTAAGATCCTTGAACAAGTCTCTCCCTGCCCGTCGGGCCGACAATCCGCACGGTCCATTACTTGTCGACATGCCCGCTGCCCGTGAAGCGACATCACGGTGCCGACCAGCGCAGCAAAAACTTCTTCAAGGGAGAGAAGTTGCCAACCCTGCTCCTCTCGTCTACCGTAGCCACCTCCCTTGCGTTATTGGTCGCTATGCCTCCCAGGTATTGCTTATTAATCTGACTACATTATCACGTGCTTTCTTGGCGAACGCGAACGGGTCGCGCTGGCTTTCCGTCGCGTCGCACACTTCGACGGAGAAGACGCCGCGGAAGCCCGTCCTCAGCACCGCCCTCGCCACGTCCTCCACCGGCAGATACCCTCCCTCGTACGGCAGCGGCCGGTACCCATGGCTCCATCTGGCCCGGGGTCGCATCCCTTCCACTTCCCGTCCTTCAAACCGCTGCTTAGGCCGATACGCATCTGAAATCTGGAGCAGATAGATCTTCTCCTTGGGGACCGTCTTGGATAGCTCTTCAAGTGTCTCGCTCCAGCCTTCGTCGACGTCTTCCATCTGCGCTACGGTGATTTCTGTCTCTGTGCATCCTGATATACTGCATGGATTTGCCCATTCACTTCCTGCGATCTGGAACGTATCGAGGCAAAGACCGATGTTCGGTCGATCAACCTGCTGTACAATGTGCCATGCTTCTTTCCAAGTTGAAGCGTGGGTGGACCAGCATTGGTTCTCATAGGCAACTCTCATGCCGTGCTCTTGGAGAAAGTCGCACAGTTCACGGATGTCACGAATTATATCTCCGTGCTCTGTGGAAATCTTGTCTTCCGGCGCGTCTGTGGAGCCGACCTACTCAAGTCAGGTCATATTATATATCCGCTGAGAAACGTAAGGCTGTTTTTGCCACTCTTACCTGCAACATATCCGTCCCACAAGCCTGCATAATCCTCACCCAGCCTTTCACCTTCTCCCAAGTCTGCTCCCACTCCTTCGACCCTTTCTTCCACCCTTCAAAATTACTAAATGGCTGCAACATCATTATCTTCAATCCATGTGCCTCGCACAATCCCTTCACCTCTCTCGCAGCTTGGCACAATTCATCATAGTTGTCCTCCTTCACTTCATATTTCAGAAGCTGCGATGCAAATGCTTGCAGATCTGGAAACGAGAGCTCAATCGCTGAGAATCCCGCCGACGCAATTGCTTCGAGCCGTCGGTGTAAACTATCGGTTTCAGGGCGACCGACGGAGCAGGTTGCGCATGCTAGTGGGATGCCATGGGTGGAGGCCGCAGATGAAGTCGCCATCCCCAGACTTGGTGTTCGTTTTACTAGCACTGGGAGAACCGGTGATCTGTATGCACACCTCTCTATGAGGCGGTAAGTAGTACATCCAGGGAAAATAGTGGTATGTCGTCTGGCGCAGAATCGCGTAGGAAACGACGTGATCAGTCTCTTACTCATTGATCAAAGCTGGTCATCACAGACATCATGTCAAAACACCATGTTGAAATTTACAAAGGATCTAGAGGGCACGTTGAGCTGCTGTCTGTTTCTTTTGCTGACGAACACCAAAAAGGCCCAAAATGTTGGAACGTATGTCGTCATAGGGGCCCAAGGTCCCCTTTGTTGACATTAGACTTTCCAAGCTTGACAACACGGCAACACAATACTTTACGCTCGGTGAATAATGCCCTGAAGATAACAATAAGAATACCCTATGCACTTAAACGGGAGAGAAGAAAATGGATAGTCAATGGGGATAAGCAGGGTGAAGCAAGAAGCAGTAGCGGAAGCTCCATTCTTGTTGAGCTTGTTCGACAACGTCGGCGATAAGACCAATGGACCTGCCCTGGTCTGTGATGGTAGCGGCAATAGGGCGTCGACCATCATTCCTGTAGGGTCTGACGGTTGATAACAACGTGCTATCCCGCCAATTCAGAGATTGTGTACACTCCTTCCAGTATTCATTATATGTTTCATTCTTACACGTCGATACATGAGGTATGTCCAAGGGTCGAAGAGGAAAGGCTACACAGGAACGAGTCGGTAACGTTCGAGTTGTCTGTGCGGTGTTCCTAAACGGGTGCCTCTTGGCCGACGTGTAGGCTCTTCTGACCGTAGCCTTTCTATCCCGGCATGTGCTTTTGAACCCGAATCCTACAATCCCCCCTCCCGCTACGAACCGACAAATCAGTATCACAACTTCTCGTGAAGTACTGGCTTTGGGCGTTGATATTTCATGACTGAAAGAAGGCCATACAAGTTAATTCACGGCCATATACGGAGTACCGGGTGACCCTCTAGCGTGGTGTTTGGAACGTGGCGCTGATCGCTCTTGGCATTGATTAACAAACTACTCCGTACTCAGCAGCCCAAAATAGCCGTTTGTGGAATTTCACCACTGACTTCCCCTCACGATTGGCTGGTGTACCCCGCATTATGTCATCGGGCATGCTGCAGTTCCAAGCGTGCGGAGTTAACACAGTACGGGGTATTGTGCCCGGTAATTTTACGAATTTAAACGGAGCTGGCCGCGATGGGTACAAGTGATGTGAGTACCCGGGGTTCAGAGCTACTTCCAAGGCCGTTTCCCCCTCAATTGCCCTCAAATCCGCCCATCATCTCCATCCTGGACAAGACTGAGTGCATTCGTTCACGTTCATCCAAGCAAACGAAGCTTTTATACAAACTGCACTGTCAGAGCCAGCCATGTCGGATCTCGCGAGTCTAGATGTATGTCTATTCATCGGGCTCCGTTTGTATCTCTTATACAGCTCCATGTTAACCCCGTTGTAGACCAGCCAGCACCCTTACCTGCCCCAATCTGCCTCCCTCCTCTTTGACGCCAAAGCAAAGGCAAACCTCAGCTTCGAGCAGATTGCCCAGCACATAGGTCGCAATGAAGTAGCCACAGCAGCAATATTCTACGGGCAGGCCAAGGCGTCCAAGGAGGACATCATCAAGCTCGCTGAGCTCCTGCGCTTGCCGGCCACCGCGTTAGAAATGCAGATGGGCGGCTTTCCGGATCGAGGGCGCTCGGTGGAGATGCCTCCGCGTGAGCCCTTGATCTACAGACTGTATGAGATCGTGCAGAATTACGGATACGCCTACAAGGCGATCTTGAATGAGAAGTTTGGCGATGGTATTATGAGTGCGATCTCTTTTTCGACGAATGTGGAGAAGGAAACGGATGAAGATGGGAACAATTGGGCTATCATTACAATGAGAGGGAAATGGTAAGTATAATCTATAAAAACATTAAACTTTCCTTGAGTAGAAGCGGCGTTGAAATGCTGATCGATTTTTCAGGCTTCCGTACTCTAGGTTTTGATACAATGAGATATGGTTATTTTATATGTGGGCAATCAACCATATTTACCCATATTTGGATTTTCTTGTCTACTTCTCAATGGAATATTGAAAAACGTGGATCAAGTAACCTGCATTCTATTTTGAGATTTATATCTTCAGTCGTTGAGAAATTTCTCACTATCTGTTCTGCTAGTATGATATCTATGAGTGAGGTAGCCATCTTGTGAATGTCGGGTTCACATTAGACCACATACTATCTGTCCCATTTTACTCCAGAGCAGAAGCCCATGCTACCATGTGTCACCAGCTGCTACACTGGCCCTCCACTCCTTTACCCTTTTCACGCTCATGACATCTGACGACTAATCAACCCTATAACTTTCTCACCCACACTGAACCGATAACTTCATTTTTCATGAAACCTTCATCTCACTTTCACCAACAGTTCTCACTCTACATCCATTCAGCCTATCCCTGCCTAACATGGTTGAACCTACGAATCAAGTTGCCCGCCGGATCTTCTGCACCTTCAAGGGCTGCTACCGGTATTTCCCTACCGAAAGGGAGCTTATCAAGCACAAGAAGCATACCCCCGAGCACGACTACTGTGCCCGATGCGATGAAGACTTCGAAGACGAGGAAAGTTTTTTTATCCACAAGCTCGATAGCAACAGGCATATCGCATGTCCTATCTGTGGAGACGAGTTCAAGAGTGAAGGAGGACGCGATGCCCACTTGCGCCAGGTAACGTGTCTTCTGCTGACTAGATGCTCATGCCTTGCTTTGGGCCGCCTGTTTAATATATTGTTTATCTAGCTGATATCTGGAATGATAGATTCACCCCACAGACCAGGCTCTAGAATGTGTTGGTTGCCATACCAAGTTCAGTCGCGCACATGCCTTGATGATGCACATCGAAAACGACAGATGCCCTCGAATCACCAAGGATCAATACAAAGCTCAGCGAGCCCAGAAGCTCGCTACCAGAGTAGCCTTGGAGGGTAAAGCGGGCGATAGCAAAGGGCTTTCCGGTGCAGGGCGTGGAGCTGCCGCCGGTTCGACTATCGAAAGTGTAGATGGCGGTGTTGAAATCACCATGGATCCCTCTGAATTTCCGCCTCTCGGAAAAGGGAAAGCAAAGGTGGAGGCGCTGCCCCATTTGGCCGTTGGAGAAGGCCCCGACGCCTTTGACGACATGGTTTCTGAGGTGAGCGGAGTGGCTCGTAGCATCAAGCACTGGCCGATGAGTTTTCAGCAGAAAAACGACAGCCTTAAAGATCTTATGGCCTTCTCCGATATTGAATCGACTGAGAAAGGCCAAACTGAGCCTGCATCGAGCGAAGTGGGAGGAATCGAGGAGGACTGGGGAGATCGCCCACCAGAACTCGTCGAAAGTGAAAAGAAGATGCCTCAGCACTTCGTCATCTGGGACACAAAACAGTACTATAACAGCGTTCTCGGAGCGTATATCTGCCCTTGCGATAAGGTGTTCAAAACTGGCGACGAACTTTCCAAGCATTTGGACTCTGGTATCCATGATGGTGGAGTTGTCTAGTATGTCCCAATCAAGATACCAATTCCACTCCTTTTTTGCAATGAATTGCCCTGTCTAACTAGAAATGTTTTAGTTGTGCTGGCTGTCTCCGTCCCTTCAATTCCACACCAGCGCTTATAGCGCACATCGAGTCGGTCACATCGCGTTGCAATATTCGCCATTCGGGCAACCTAGCACAGGTCGTGGATGAGGCCTCCGGAGGGGTGATTGAGACGTGCGGTCACTATGCCGATGGGACTGCTAAATTTCATGCTGCCCCCAAGCAGGAAATTAAGCCAATAGATTTGGATAAAATCGCCTGGTGAGAGACCACCGCGTGCCTTCCCGTAAGTTCTTTCGGCGAGCAATTGGTGTGGAGGAATTTTCCTTTTTTACACGAAGCTATTAACTTCAGAATGCAACATCACAAGAAAATATGGGCCTGAATTTAATGCTCTGGGTGTCCTCATATATCAGGCCCTATGCTAGGGAGCAAACCCAGGACTTTTTATCAGCTCTATCTAGGATTTTCTTTTTTTTCAAGGTAATTGCGTTTGTCGATTCAAAATACTCGAGATAGTAATTAGCTTCAGAGGAGTCCTGAGCACTCAGAACCACTGTCCTCAATTTTGATCGTGTCGCCGGGGCTTGATACCGCATCGATCGACGGCCGGGTGCAGCTCTTGGTGGGCCGTATCCCTGTGCCAAGGCGGGGATTTCCCGAAGCAAGCGCCATAGCATCCGCTCCCGTTGGACTATTAAGCGCGGGATCTTCAACCGCCCGCCGCGTTTCTCCCGGACTGTTTCACTCGGATTAAACCCTATCGGCGCCAAAAAGGTCGGAAGTGTCACCCAGTGCGGCCAGGGGGCCTGACAAGCCTCTGCTATCTCATACCTCTGTTGATATGACTCGAAAACCCACATGTGCCATGATAACGGAAGAAGGCGGGTATGTTGCTTTCAAACCAACGAGAAACGAAGTCTCAGAGAAGAGCGTCTAGGATATACATACATGAAGTGTGAAAAAAAAAAAAAAAAATATTTAACGAAATACTGCTAATCCGACTGAGAGAATACCTTCGTTGTAGATGCGTAATCTTGCTCGCATGAATGGGTGCAAAAATAAGTCTGAATAGATATTGCTTTGGATGCCATGGTTGTATTTAGGCCTAGAAGTTGTTCTGTGCAGTTGCAGATGGCCAAAATGGGCTCTTCCCGTCGTTTTGGTTTTGATGATTTCACTCAAAGTCTGCGACGGGTGCGCCCGGGTGGGTTGCGTGGGACGTGATGCTGAACTTGCCCAATGCCAGATTTCCATGCCAGCGACTGTGTAGGCTCCGACGGGCCACATAACCCAACAGTCGAACTGGAGTGCCTTCACGTTTCCCCCTGAGCACCAGAGTGGACTTGTGAAAGCACGGCGTAGCTGCTTTCAATTCCTTTGATTTTTCTTTTTCTTTCACGGTTCTGCATTCTTCTCATCCGTTCTTTCGCTGTCACTGGTATATTTGTTCACCCCAATGGCATCCCGGATATGATCCATGATCAAATCGCCGTACCCTTTTCCTTCCTCCAGCGCCTTTCTCTCCTCCTCCATCCGCTTCTCCTTCCATCCCTCCGTCTCCTCACCCATCCATATCTTCTTCCCCAACTCAGCCAGCACGGGCCCACCATCCTCCTTCTCCGCGCCCTTCTGCGCCTGCTGCCGCTGAAACTCCTGCTGTCTCGCAGCCTCTCTCGCACGGCGTATCTGCTCCCTCACCTCCTCCGCCCTCTCAGTGGGCAGGTCTCTGAAGATGCTAGGTGGCTTCTGGCCCTCGAAACGTGCTCCGAGGCGCTGCATGATGCTTTTACCGGTCTGGTCGGCCGTCAAGTAGTTTGCAGAGAAGAAGAACGCGGAGGCCAGGGAAACGCTGTATAGATCTAGCTTTCGCGGAGGGAGGGCGATGAGTATCGGCGCCGCGACAACAAAGGTGATAGAGGCATAGCGCTTGAAAAGGAGGTAGTCCTCGGAGTGGGGGAGTGGTTTGGTGCTGTCGCTTGTGCTAGACGTAGACATTGTGTGGAGCGGTGTATGCAATTGTGCCTCCCGGTGCCGGTTTAGAGGAAAAGTGATTGGTAGAGACAGACAGCTGCTTTGAATTTTTGCTCTTGGTGCTCTCTTGTCGACGCAATTCAGTCTCAAGAAATTTTGCTTTCCGTGATGCTGATTGGCCGAAAGTCAGCTACACGGATAATTTGTTCATCCGAGTCACCGCTCATCACGTGAACCGTCGCCTTTCACCTCAAACGGACTACTTTCAAAGTAGTCCGTTTGAGGTGAAAGGCGACGGGAGATCAAGGTAACAAAGGCTTACATTGGAACTCGATCGAAGCACAACTCCTGGGGCATTAACCTGTATAGTTATTGCGTTCAAGGCAATATTGACCAACTGCTGAGCTATGAGTTATAAGATGTTACCTCCAGAGCAAGTCAAGGGAAGCTAATTGATGTTCTAAATATTTTTTTCATTTTAATGCATACTCATTGTAATAATACATATCCATCTAACCGTTAATCTCAAAATCATATCCAACTCGAGAAAGGACCTCAGGAGGAAGAGGGTACAGAGATGCATATCCATCGGCAAGATCATCCTGCGCAACCATATTAGTGTGATGTTTGCAATGGGAGATAGTGGCCACTTACAGAGATTGGTTCGCTATAACGCTTGTGTAGATGGGTATAGTTTAGGACGTAAGTAGGTCTGGATCGAGAATTAGCAGGCTAGGAACATACTAGGAATGGGAGAGGGAATGCATTGTTATACTCACGAGGACTTCCATGGAAGAGAAAAAACAAACAAAAGGAGGATTTTTGGAAACGTTTCATATCGTATATGTTTCGAGCAGCGGCGCAAGCTTATTGGTAGAAATCGTCTCTCGGACGAGTGTAGAAGCGGATACCTTATGTCGCAAGCCTTTGCGCAGGTATAAAAGAAGGCACGGGATAAAAAAGAATAGCCATGCCTTATGTCCTGAGCTTCAGCACAGGCTTAAAGCCAGGCATAGTGGACGTGGATTTTTTTTTTTTTTTTTTTTTTTTTGGGGGAAGACCATGCCTTATGACCCGGGCTTCAGCACAGGTATAAAAGCAGGCACGGTGGATGTGGAAATTGACCATGCCTTATAACCCAGGCTTCAAGCGCAGGTATAAAAGCAGGTATAGTGGATGTTTTTTCTTGGTAAAAGAACCATGCCTTATGACCCGGGCTTCAGCACAGGTTTAAAGGCAGGTATAGTGGATGTGGATTTTTTTTTTTTTTTTTTTTTTTTTTTTTTTTTTTTAAGACCGTGCTTCATAACCTGAGCTTCAAGCGCAGGTATAAAAGCAGGTACAGATGTGGAAGCTTTTTTTTTCTTGGTAAAAAGACCATGCCTTATGACCTGGGCATCAGCACAGGTTTAAAGACAGGTAAGAGAGAAAAAGACCATACCTTATAACCCAGGCTGCGGCACAGGTATAAAAGCAGGCACAGTGGATGTGGAGTTGTTTTTTGTAAGACCGTGCCTTATAACCCGAGCATCCAGCGCAGATATAAAAGCAGGTATAGTGGATGTGGATTTTTTTGGTAAGACCGTGCCTTATAACCCGAACATCCAGCGCAGATATAAAAGCAGGTATAGTGGATGTGGAGTTTTTTTTTGGTAAGACCGTGCCTTATGCCTCGAGCTTCAGCGCAAGCTTAAAGACAGGTATAACGGGAAGAAAGAGATCGGGCTTTATTCGAGCTTCAGCGCAGGTTTAAAGACAGCCATAAGAGGGGGAGAGAGAACATACTTTTTATTTAGGGCCCGAGTCAAGCGAATTTGGCGCATATCCATTCTCAAGGAATAGTTGGTCTGTACCTCTTGCACATATTTCTTATTCTCTCAGCGCAGGTTCAAAGGCAGGAATACGTAAAATCAAAAGAAAAAAGAAAAAAAAAGGAAAAGGCAGTTAACAAGATAGCAGATTAGCAACAGTAAAACAGGTTGCTTGACAGTTCAAGCGGGTGGTTTTCGTCACAAACTGATAGCTTTGAGAAAGAAAGGAAAGAAAATGAGAAGGAAAAGATCAAGATCAGCAGGGGGTAAAGGGGGTATTTATAGTCGTCCGGCTTTGGTGGGTGAGTCACTGACTGCAATCATTCGACTATTCAGCAGGAAGGGAAATAAGAGCATTGAGTCAGAGCATTGAGTCAGAGCATTGAGTCAGACAATGACCCAGTGCATTCCAGTCAGAGACGTTCCAAGATATGAGGAAGGATGGGAGTCATGATACAGTGTGCACGAATGTTGATAAAGTCACCGAGGCAACCAGCTCCCTTCCTTTCTCAAAACAAGAATGAACCTAGTCGTAACGAAAGTTTAGCTTACCCGCGGATACCCAGCAAGGGATTTCCCGGCTTGACGTCGCTGAGTGACTCTATAATTGCCGAGAGGGAAAGCGTCCAGACAATAACAGTAAGCACCGAAACTGCCATGCAATTGCTCACAAATCCATGGTATATTCAAACTTTATTGAGTGGCCAAGGCAGAATTTACTTCCTGCAAACTCGTAAGATGCGTCGACCGTCGCGAGAGTTCGTTCCTGCTCAACCGCTCTGCTAAACTGGGGGAAGGTAAGGACAGCTGCCGAAAAGCTGCGGAGGCCAAAATTGCCTCGCCAAAACTCTGGGGGGAAACAGCATAACCCAACAAAAATGTTGTCTCTTACCGTTAACTTTGTATATCAATATCCAACCAAAAGCTGCCAGGACCAAACTGCGTCCGATACGTATAACACGAAATCAGCAGGATCCACGCTGGCTTCGCTACTTCCCGACACTACCTTCTGGCTCTCTTTCCGACGACATCTCGTTCAATATAGTAGTCATCTAAGCCTCGCCTTTTTACTTGAGCGATATGGGTTATCAGTACTGGTTTGTGCTGTGTGAAGACCGTCCTGGGGATTGAGCTTCTTTCGTTTCAGGGCCGAGTGGCTGGGACCAGAGTGGCTGTCAGTCGCCGAGCCATGACTATCTCTTTTCCGTTTCTTTTCTTTCTTTCCAGCTCGGTTTCGTCGTGCTTCTTCTTTTAGCCTCAAACGTGCCTCCACCTCCTCGGATATATCCTCAACGTCAATCGTTGGGATATACGGAGTTACTTCAGCAGCGCTACTCTCAGAGTCACCATGTAATTTCGCTGTGTCGCAAAGGCGCTTGAACTTCTTATTGGAGTTTGCCTCTCCGGGCTGCTGATGACTGTTTTCGTCTTCTTCTTCGCCATAAGATCGCTTCTTGTTGCTTGGTCTCTCCGGCTGTTGATCCGAACCAACGGATGACTTTTTGTCAGGGACAGGCGCATCATGCGCAGCTACATCTCCGGCGTTTCTCGACGCCGTGTGGCGAGCATCTTGGCTGCCCTGTCTGGTACCTTCGATTATGCCGGTACCCCGGAGCGGCTTAGGATTTAAAATTAGCAATCACTAACAATCCTAAATGATAAAGAGACTCACGAGTTGATCTCGAATATTCTCCAAATCCTGCATGAGCTGCTGCGTAGCTTGGATAATGGAAGAGATGACTTTGACTGAGTCAGGATTGGAAGAGACGCGTTTCTTTACCATGGCACACACTTGAATGTGGGTGCGTAGATTCAAGTCATGGCGCGATAATATCTAGAGAAGGGAAAAACATTAATGAGCAAAACATATTTCCATGACGCACTTGACTTGTTGACTTTCTTGTTGCTCACATCCGGCCACTGAAATGTGTGACTTTTTCTCGAAATACCAGCCAACGGCATATTTCCCGACCCAGAATCCACTTGCGTTCGTATTCGCGTAGAAAATATATTATTGAACATTCAAAACACAGCTTTCAATATGGGGAATCAACCTTTTTTTGAAGAAACCCTGTTTCTTGTTGTTGTGATGCTTGAGGACGCGCTTTGAAAGGTTTGGCGCAGAGAAGGCGAAGGTCAACAAAGCCGAGACGTTGGCTTTAGTTTCCTTTGATTGGCCTCAGCTTTAGGTGTGGCTCGTCCACCAGGTTCGCTTGGCGCGCCGCAGAATGATCAGCCGCAATTCCCAACCTAATTTTGGTGCTTGCGGGAGCTTAACTACGATAAGCTTTGCGTTGCATTCTGCAGAGATGCCAGCGGGGAAAAGCAACCAAAGATGACTCGAAATTCTGGTGCGCGGTGGTGACTCACACATAGCACGTAAAGACGTGGAACAAACAAGACAGTCATCTACAAGCTTATAAGTCATAGTCTCTGTCGGTCGAGTCACCAAACCTTTGGATCTCCAGCTCGACAGGTCGATGGAATCTTCTCGGATGGCTTTGGAAATTCCACATGGTGCGCAATCGACCCCCAACGGCAACCTCACCAGTCACACAAGCTTCAATACCACAGATAACGTGCGGCGTCTTAATGAGAGGCTCAGGCAACGGGCTACGCTGGAACTGAAGGCTCAAGAACTCAATAAAGTAATATTGTCATTGCTCATCCGGACTATGATTAAATTATTTCTCTTTATGACCTATAATTGATCAATATAGAATACAACTCTAGTAAATTCCATCATACACATACATGTAGTAGGTCATAACAAAAAAAAAAAAAAAAAAAAAAAAAAAAAAAGGAAAAGCTCATTCAGGGATCAACGGACATCGATTCTCATCCCAGATCCATTACACATCCCAGTCGAAAAATATGACATCGTCGAGGAATTTCTCTTGGCACGCCCTACCATGCACCGGGGTCGTGGTCGAACCTCGCCAGTTCCCTCTCTGCATCCTCCACGTCTTTCTTCGCCTTCATCCTCATGTAGAATATAGGACAGTCTCGACTCGAGCAGATAACCTCGCAGTGTAGACTCCCCTGACACCTCTGACACTGTGTCCATAATCGCCCAAAACGGACTTCTAGATCCGATACCTTGTTCAGGGTTTTGGAGTACAGCTCGCCTAGGCGGGGCCGGCAATTCTCGCAAACAGCCCCCTCTTTCTCATCTTTATCGACGAGTGGTTTCTTGCATCCCATGCACGTTTGGGTCTTTTTCGCAAATTTCATTAATCCACCAAGAGTAGGTGCCGCTACGGAAATAGAGCGCGTATGCTCCCCGGTTAGTAATTGCGCAGATCTTCTTTCACCGAGAATGGGATCGAAAATTCTAGCGAGCGGTTTTGCGAGCTGGTTATCAAGGTAGTACTTTGTATCAATGGGGATATTGTTTTCGAGGACGTAGATGGGGTCTTCGGACTTCTCATAGTTCTTTGAGCCAGTAGCCCCTTTGACGATAACGTACGCAACACGGTCACCAAGCGTAGGAGCTGATCCTACATCGCGTTTTCTCATTCGCTCTGCTAACTCCACATGAGCTTGTTTTGCCGAGTAATCTGACTTCGAGAGCGCTTTCGTAATGACAAGCTTGGACATATCGACTTTATTTTGAAGTAAATCGGCAATGGTGTCCTTGACGTAACTGTCAGATTCGTTAGCACGTAAGCCATCTGCAATGGAAGCTGCTAACTATACTTTTCTGCCCCTTTTACATCTCTGTCAATAAGAATCTTCTTCAGGACAGTCTCAATGACCGTCTGGACCAAGCGACAATTATCTCGTCGGACAGTTTCAATACCTTTGCTATCCATCTTATCAAATTTGTTCGGATTTGTCCAAAAGAGGCCGGCGTAGCGCTTTTTGTTAATAAGTAAATAAGGGAAATAAACCTTCTCGAATTCGAGTTTGATCGGCTCCAAGAATTTCGCCGAAACGAAGTTCGCAGCCTCTTGTCCCAACTTCATAGCCTCAGCGATATCCTTCACCCCAAATTTAACCATAACAGAGTCTGTGTCCCCATATATGACCTTAGCATCATAAGGATACCCGTTTGCCATCGTAAATCGGGCCTCGACTTCATCTTTCGTCTTCATGATCATTTGTCTACCATAACTTGTTGTGCTACTGGCAATAGCCAAACAGGGTAATTTCCCGTTGCTTGCACCGGTGATACCGTACACACTGTTGGCACTAATCTTCAAAGCCAGTTGTCGCCCGTTCAAAACGGCCTTCTTGAATGGGTCAGTTTCAACGGCGAGTTCTTTCTTCGCTCGTTTTCTCGCGGATAATAACTCCTGTAGAATTTGACTCAAAAGCCCTTTTCGGACCTTGGACGTGCAAAACATGTCACCATTTGGCGTCACAATATAATCTTCGTCTTTCTTCAACTTGAGTTTTTCAACGCTAGTCTTGTTAAGAAGGGTGGTATAACAGAGGTTATGTGCCTGAATGATGCTAGGGTATAGAGATGCAAAATCAAGCGTGGCGATCGGGACGTCGTAGTAGTCCTTGACCGGCTCGATGACTGTTGCGCCTTTGTATTGTTCTTCACCATTCTCGTTCTTGAGGTTGGGGATCACCAAGTCCTGCTCTAAAGCCTTCCTAAAGAGCTGAGAAATGAATTTGACTTGCTGTCCGCGTGATAGAAGAAAATTAAAAGGAACACCAGTAACTCTGGCCATTTCAGTATAATTCACGAGACACATCAATTTGTCCATTAGCCGCTGAGGGAGATAGGCGTCCTTCAAACAATAAACAGCCAGACGTCGTCGAGAATCAGGCGTACCATTGTACAGCTCGGTAATCATGGTGTGATGTACATCTTCCTTCTGCTCTCCTAGGAAGTGGGAACAGACAGAGTTTAGAGTATAGTTTCGAAGCTGATGATCACGTTGGATCAACTGCAAAAGATCAAGTTGGATTCGTCCGTTGGTATTGGTAGCTTTTGTATCCCTATTACCCATCTGTTTGCTGGAGAAGTTGGTGTCCTTCGACTGTGAAACTACGTTTTTGAGTCTCGACCAGTACGGAAAATCGTCACAGTTAAGGTGTCTCGCACGGTCAAGTAAGTAGGGAAAATCGAAGTTTGCGATGTTGTACCCGATGATCACATCGGGATCCACCTTCTCTAGAAAGTCTCTCCAGGCCATCAACATCTCCTGCTCCGTCTTAAAGTCTAATATTTGTGTGTTCACGATCAGGCTGCAGCCATTCAAGACGAATACGTTTCGAACAAAAGGTTTAGATTCGCCATATCTGGTAACAACATTGGCGATTTGAATAACTGGGTCTTCATGGGCTTCGGGAAAGATCCCCTTTCTACCCGCGCATTCAATGTCAAAGGATAAAATTCGAAGAGGTGCCATTTTTGCCCATTCACCGTCATGGGGATGAGCTATTAAGTCACGATAGTGAACGACAGCCTCGATTTGGCAGTTCGAGTATCGTTGATGTTCGGGGACGATTCGATACTTGGAAGGAGGCACTTCAACCCACGACATGCCAGAAATCTGTTATAGTCGCTAGGTTAGAAGACAAAAGGCACGTCAAATAGCATTGCTTTACTTACACCAGTGTCAATCATAAAGCGCAGGATATACTGGATGTTATCAAACGTAAGAATGCCATCCGTGCCGCCGACTTTCCAGAGCCCTCTGTAATTTGCGTTTCCGCTCTCAATGGTTGAACGAACCCTGTTGATGTATTTCGGATCTGTGACAGTAATCCTCAAGTAAGGATGTTGCTGATTACCCTGGAAGCCAAAGAGGTTTTCCTTCATCACCATTTGGACGTTGTGTATCACAGTCTGGTGATTCCCAACGTGGTTCTCGAGATAGGCGCCGAACGGTTCGCAGTCCGATTTGGTAAAGGAAACAGGCGCAGCAACATATAGATAGTGTTTAAAATCAGTAACATGTAAAAGAACAGAATGTCCGGTCTGAGTAAGAAGAATGTCAGCTTCATTGACGTCGGCTCCCTAGGTTTATCTTAATGGACCGTACCTCTGTAACGCCGAATAATCTCACCGCGGTTTGGTCACCTGAAAACGGACCCTCTTCGGCCTCAATCTGCTGAAAGCAGAGAGAGTCCCTCGTAGGATCGAAATCATCAAGGCTAGGCCGCTCCCACTGTTGATCTTTCTCTGCATTGGACTCTTTAAGCCCGCTGATGTCCTGCGTCAATTTCTCCAGAACTTCTTCAACGAACTTGCTTTTATGCTGGGACTGGCTGGAAGCGGGAGTAGCAGCCTTTCGGAATCCATCCTGCAATCGAGGCCTTGTAATGATACTGGGCTGATCGGCTTCAAGTTTCCGCTTCTTCGTCGCGTTAGGAGATACAGGTTGCAAATTCTCGTGAGCCTTGGTGGAATCGCCGAGAATTCGCTTTTGTGGCTTCAGAATAGCTTCAGACATGATCACATTGGCAAAGTGGGATGGCGATCAATGTGAATTGAAAGTAATTTAGAGGATGGTAAATCATGGAAGATGATTTTCGTGTTAAGTCGCGTTTCCCCGAGTTGCTCCTGACGTGACGCATTTGGCGTGCTTGCCAATTAAACTGCTTATGTCAGGCAGCGGACGCGCGGGCGCTCCGTGTTAATCACGTGATATGTCGTCATCCGGGCGTATGGCACCGAAATTGCCGACGACCATCAGTAATAGACAGCTGAAGAACGCCGCCAACACGGAGCACCTGTTGCTCTTAAATCACAATCCTTTATGCTATGAGATAACACATTTATACATCTTGCTGGCAATTCATTTGTTCGACGATCTATGTCCGTCCACACCAGTATTCATTGCGACCCAAAAGGTCCCTGGCAGCTGTGGAGTAAATAGGCCTGCTCCGTACTTATTGGGGAATAGGCCCCAACCCGTAAGATCTACTCACTCATAGAAGTAACAGAATGGCCCGTCAATTACATCTACGGTGTCGCGGATCTGTACTGGATCAGTGATAGGCGTCAAATCGATCAGATCGTCTAGAGTTCCCTTGCGAGATGGGGGAAGGTTCTCATAAGTTAGGGTACCGTAAAGGGTATCTTTCCTCGTCTCGATATCCAGCCACTGCCAAATTGCCCATATACGATCTACTTGGGCGTGGTGTGGGAAGAATAAAGGGTCCTGTGGACTAGCGTAAAGGTCCGAGACTGCCCGTAGCTAATCAGCCAGACGTACAGTATATCAAAAATGGTTGGAGTATATGGAAGGAGAACTTGTAATCAACGTCTGAAAATCACTTACATGCTCCATTCATTCCACCGCCGAAATAATGCCCACCGCCATGGGCTCCAAATTTGTTGAGCTGGTAGTTGGAATGACCCTGCCTCCTATCCCCTGTAATACGTGCTTGGAAACCCATCACGTCGGTGCTCTCCTCAATAACCCAGACGGACCAATTAAATGCAAGATAGTGCTGCCCGATATATGGGTTTAAATCGCGCCTCAGACAGTGAGGTCGATATTCAAACTTCCCCTCAAGACGCCGATAAGATGCTTGCGAAATCGGACCAAAATTGACGGTCATGTCGGAAAATGGACCGGTATGCACGCATCCTCCACCAGTTCCTGCTGGGAACTCGCTGTTGTACTCCCTTGATGGTTCGAATGGCGGGGGAGGCCATAAAACCCATGTCTCATTGCGTTCAACAGCAGCACCGTTGCTCCCAAGGCTGTAATCTGAGCCATCGAGAATCGGGGAGCTATCCGGTTCATATACGTCGTATCCCCATTCCCAGTATCTTCTCATGGTTAACAAACAGGATTGTTGGATAGGTTTTTTTTTTTTTTTTCTTTTTTTTCTTTTTTTGGAAAGGGGAGATAGTCTTACGGGTGCTCCCCTTCATATCCACATTCTTCCCTGAGAACTTTCTCGTAAATAAACGTGAAGTAACGATGCCAGTGTAAGAAAGAAAACTAGTCTATTTTAGCGAGGATTCGTGATCCAAAAGCGGAAAGGCATAAGAATACTCACATTGTTATGGATTGTATGTGTTTGATTGATATGAAGAGTGGTAAACGTATCGAAAAGGCCTTTGGCTGCGGGGACAATTCTTTCATCCAAAAGGGAAGGTTTCTTTTGTACACAATAAACAGAATCGATATAATTTCTCCGCTCTTGTTCAGATAGGGTGCGCCTATGAAAATTAAGTATTGCTTCAAATGTTTGCAATAAGAGGCTCACCATTCCTTACGGATCTTCAATGTCTCAAGGGTACATCCATGACCTCCGTCATCGCCACTAGTTTTGAGTGCGCGCTCCTCCAGTGCCTTTTCAAGGTTCTCTCTTGCCTTGGCCTGGAGCTCAAGCAGCCTTTCTGCACTCTCTTTGTCTTTGGTAGGGGCAAGGAGAGGAGAAATTGCAGCAGATATAGCCAGTCTCCACAGAAGAACCCAAAGAATAAATGCAGAAGGGATCATTTTACCAAGTGTTATCCCAAAAGAGACTATCCAATTGTATCCCGATTATCAGAACCAACTATAGAAGCCTATAACAGCCGCACAAAAGCGCTGCAAGTCTTTCAAGGAGAGTTGAACCATGCCAATGAAGAGTACCAAAGGTTATATATAAAGGTCGAGTAGAAATACTGGCAGATCTCAGCTCTTAATGGCAGCAGAGCGCCAACAAGAACAACAGGCTGGCAACTGAATTTCCAAAGGCCGAGGATCTGCCAATTCTCCATTAAGTGCCGCAGACTTTGATAGCATGGCACAAATGACATAAAACTACTAAAGGTAGGTGTTCAGGACATTCCATACCTGCAACCTCCAAATAATGAAATAACAAGCCGAATTTCAAAATGAACCAAAAATTTGTCAGGGCCTTCACGCGGTTCGGATGAGAACTGAAAACGTTGTCGAATGATAAGGCCTCTAAAATGCAAAGGTATGGCTCATACTCGGAAACAAGAGATATGGACTGGTAGCCTCGTAACGACAGGGCCATACCTAGAGTAGACGTAAGTATGGAATCTTAGCTTCGTTGACGATTTGAATCTAGATTGCCTGTATAGATTGTTGTCTAGCCAGGAGGGGACCACTGCCAGAAGTTTATTTCGCCTGGGAACACAGCCACCTGTACTGCCGCGCAGGTGCATATCAGGATTCTAGTTTCACTTCAAACGTTGAATGCCAAGCTTTGTCCAGAGAGGAGAGTAACATAGAGCAAGACCCTAGCAGAACAGATTCGAGCAACACAGAACTGCAGTGTCGCTGGGTGATACTGAAAGGAGTGGATGGATCCTGCCACATCCTAAGTGCCCTTTGGATATATAAATGGTTATGTGAGAAGAATATTGAGACAGATTATAAAGTTGATCTTTATCTCACCAAGTCTTTGTCTGGAGTAAATTGCCACAGTAACATATTAAATGAACGTTCCATGGAACACTATCCATGCCAAAAAGAAAATACCAAAGCGAGTTATCAGCCAACTATTAACCCAAGAATATATCTCAGAAGGAAAGTTAAAGGAGTATGGTCCGGCATGGCTTGGAGCTGACAAAGCCATCAAGGTCAAAGAATGCAGCTATCTTACAACAACGCACTCCAAAGACACCGTATCATAGAAAGAAAGAGGTCAAAAGAGGTCCCTCTGAGGTATTTGAAGTATAGTACAATGCTCAAAACCAATATTAGATCCCAACAAGTTGCCTTTTTGGGTTCTCTCAAGCCTCGTCGGTCTTTTTGACGGAGCTGTCCTTAAGGGTTCCGGTACTTCAAAAGGAAAAGACGGAATTGCGAAGGGACTTTCAGCGGTGTTCCATTCTCCAAACACCGATGATCGTGGCCCAACGGCAGAGACTGGATCGAAATAGCCTCGGGGAAACTTCACATGGAATTGCGCGTGATGGAGCAATCCACACACGAGGAAGAGAGCCAGGATGTCATCTCTGATCTCGTAACTTCCAGACTGTGCGACAGAGCCCCCAAGCCATTCTGTAGCACAGCGTTGTAGTGCTTTTGCTCCGATCCAAGATGCAAGGGCGTCCAGTGTCAGGGCGGCAGGAAATACCTGGCGAGAGTTACGCAGGGTGCAGGATGGCGCTAGGCCTAGATAGGGTTAGACTGTGCTTGTCGGCTCAGGTCGCCCCAGTCCGCCGTAGATTGCCGCCGATTGGTTGGGGCGGACGAGGCTGGCCCATCTCGAAGTCGCCTAGGGCTGGAAAAAGAGAGACTCGAGTCAAGCGTGATGCTGCGACAGAGCAGCACCTCTTTGCCGGACAGCCGTTTGAGACCCGTGAACTTCCCGAAGGAGCCTTTTTTTTTCCCCCCCCCCGAGAACTGCTCCGTAGCGAGATGTTGAACCGGCCGTGAATGAACGGGGCATGCCATCCCATAAGTTCTACGATCAAGCCAGTGCCATGTAACCGGCCGGGCCGTCACGGCTCCCTGCTCTGAAAAATCCCGATCTGTGCGCGCGCCTATCGGCGAAAGGGAGTGGCTAACCGTCCAATTCCTCAGTAATGGGCCCAAGGCGGAGCCATCGCAAGTCCCGCCTGGGATGTTTGCAGTGCAAAAGAAGGAAAATCAAGGTATGACGGCCGAAGCGCGGTTTCCAGTCGTTTGTCCATGATAAATCGCTAAGTGTGCTCTTCATTTGCTTTTTGGATCTCTCGCTCTTTTGCGCATTTTGGAGCTAACTTGCTATTGTGTGTTGCACAGTGTGACGAGGCTCCTCCGCCATGCGGGAATTGCAAGAAGCACAATATCGAATGCCAGTTCGCTGCAGTTCCGGTCAAGTCGTCCAGTGCTGCAAAGCATGGGCCATTGTCACAAGCCCGCCCTGTCCTTCCTCCCCCCGGTGCTCTTATTGCGACAGCAGGTCGAGTGAACCCCGTGAACAACCTGCACACAGGGGCCACCCCAGCCTATCTCCCGCCTACTCCTCCGAATGCTTTCAATACCACTCCGTCCGGCGCTGACCAGCTTGACATCTTCAGCTCCTTCGTCGGGCCCACGACCGATCTTACCTCTGACCTGCATCTTCATGACCTCGAGCTGCTACATCACTACACAACTCAGACATATCGCACGTTATCCTATAATAATGAGCACAAGGAGATATGGAAAAACTACATTCCCAAGGAAGCCTTGTCGCACCCTTTTCTCATGCACGGCCTTCTGGCAATAGCAGCTTTACATCTTTTCGAATACTGTGCGGAAGAAAGCGATGACCGCAGAAAGTACCTAGAACTGGCCACCCGGCATCAGAATCTAGCCCTGTCCTCGTTCCGACCACAACTCAGTAACATTACACCCTCAAACTGCCAGGCGGTGTTCGCCTTCTCCAGCTTAATCGCCGCCTTGGCATTTGCATTCTCCAAATCGGCAGGAAACATCCGTGCCGGCGAGCCGGTCGAGCAGGTACTACAGGACTTCTTCCTCTTCCGCGGCGTCGAAGGCGTCTTGACCGCATTCTGGGATATCATCCGCAAGGGCAAACTCGGGCCACTGGTCCACCGACCGTCAGACCCGACGTGCTCCCAGCCTATATCAAGGGATGTAATTAATGCTCTCGATTATTTGCACGACTGCAACGGCGAAAATGTCACCCAAATCAGTGCCGAGGAAAAAGCCGCATACAATCACGCCATCCGAGAACTCCGAATTTCATTTGAAAGGTCTCCATCGAGCTGGGAGACGGTATTTCGCTGGCCGATTGTTCTACCAGAGGCTTACCTGACGCACTTGGAAAACAGGCGGCCGATGGCCCTGGTGATTCTCGCACACTACTGCGTTATACTGGGTCGGCTCGACGCGTGCTGGTGGTCACAAGGCTGGAGCGGACACCTTTTCGAAGCCATATATCGGTCTTTAAACGTTTCTTGGCGACCCTTACTGCAGTGGCCAATGCAGATGATTGGCCTCACAGAGAGATTGGCCAATATACCATAAATTTCTATTAGTAGTTTGCAATTTTGGGCGGTATTTTGGTTAGCAGGTGCCGTATGGGGTATACTCAATAAACCAATGAAAGACCTTTTTTTTTTTTCCTAAGATGAATACACGGAGGCGAAAAAGATATCGGATGAGGGTCGAGATGAAGGATTATGGGTTCCCTGAGGCCCGACCACCAGGATCGGAAAGGGTCAAAATTGGTCATTAGCTATATCCCCTTATTACACCTAAGTCCAAAACTAGATTTTTAACTGGAATGTTGGGTTTTTCAATTTACAGTGGCATGTACTTTACAATCAATTTCTGTTCAGGTTATTAATGTCGACTATCTATTTCATGATTGGGAGTTCTTCGTAAACGCATAAAAATCATCACGACATGATCACAGGGACAGTGTCCATGTTCGCTATTAAATCCATATGTCCGGTGTTTGCATCTGTAGGTCCGTCTGTGTGTAATATTTCATCCCCCCGAGTTATCCTCCGTCAAGGACAGAATTTCTTCCAAGCACGACTGGACGTCCTTACACGTCCATCTCCTACGATGGTCCAGCTCCACCATTCCGGTAATACATTGCGCAAGTTTCTCGGGAATCGCCACTGCATTGTCCTCACAACCGACGGTTGTTCCAGAACAATCAACCTTGGCCATAAAATCGCTCGGTAAAATCGGCTCCACCCCCGTCTCGGGCATGTTGGTGCGCGAGGCACGTTTCGCCCAACCAAAGCCGTTTGGGGAGCAGGTTAAATCTGACAGCACCATTTGTCTTTCCATACGGGTGTCGAATTTGTATAATAGCTCAAAGAGTATAACCCCGAGCGCATAAACATCCAGGGACTCGTCAATTTGAAGTTTGCCAGCAACCTTGGCCGGGCAACAGCAAGGTGGGCTGTCACTGTTTTCGGGAGGGCTGGCGTGGAAATGGTTGCGTCTGCAACCCTGGGTGCCGTGCTTACACTGACATGCCGGTGGGCGGTAGAATTCGGTGCCAACAGGGCCGGGGCTCGTGTGAATACTTGTCCGGTTGCTTTCCCCGTCATTGCACGGAGATATATCCGCAACCAAGCCGAAATCGCCGATTCGTGGAATAGTATAGTGAGTTGCACATTTGCCGTCCCTTTCACATGGCAGACAAGGCGTTACATCTTGGCTTGAGGGAAGGGAAAGGAAGACATTTGCCGGTTTGAGGTCGCGGTGGACAATTCCTTGGGCATGAAGATATTCCACACCCGATAGGATTCCTAGAAGAATACGAATCGAAGGCATGAGACGGTAACAATGGCGTGGTGAATCACCTGCAGACTCATCGCTTTGCGTACGAAGATACTTTGCTAAGCTCAGTGGGTGTAAAGACATTTGTATGTGCAAAGTGATCGGGGACACCTTGCCACCGACGGCTTTGCGGTCCACTTGAATAGACATGTTCTCTCCTGCTCCATCAGTGAATATATCAGTTTCCAATTCGCTCGTTGAAATCGTTGCTTGAGCTTTCGCGTCGTAGCTAAACCGTCTCCCAATTGATTCCACCTCATCTTCATCCACTTGGCCGTCATCCTCCCCATTATAACTTTCAACAAAGCTTCTCCGAGGCTTTCGAGAATCCGCTGTGTCTCTAACCCCTCGCTGAACTTCTGGAGAACTTGACAGTGAGACAGCTTCTTCAAAAGCACGCTCGTCCCTAGAAGAGGCTTCGAAAACGATGCCGTGGCTAGAATCTTCGAACACAACCCCGTGGCTTGACTCATCTTCACCCATTGTGCCCTGACTTAAAAGGCCTAAAGGTCTATTCACCGGTCTGGCTGGTTCTGAAGGCAATTGCACCGCAGCACTGTATTCAGCCCAGGCACCAAAATACCGCACAACATTCCCATGATCTAACCGAGCAAGTGTCCTAATCTCCCTCAAAATATGATCCAATTCCTGTATTCCGCGATCTTGCAACTGCTTTACTCGCTTCGAGCTCAGGGGAATTTTCTTAACCGCATAAAACTGGCCATCGACATAGTTCTTCGCTTTGTACACAACACCATAAGAACCTTTTCCTATCAAAGATTCTTCTTCAAACTCTGCTGCGTATCGAGACATCAAAATGCTCGGGTTATATGACTGGTAGACGCCCGGTAGGTTCACGAATGGAATATGACTCATTGGGTGGACGGGCGGCGTTTGCATAAAATTCAATGGAGTTGGTAGACGATCCCCAAGCGTGAGTTCGGTACCGCTAGTCAGTAGTCTCTGAGCAGGAGGTCTGTTCTCTGATCCCAGGGGCAGCTTGTTTGCTCCTAGATCGTCGCGATCCTGCGGCGATCTTTCCGTGGTTCCGCGACCCAGCACTACTCGACTTTCACTTTTCTTCCCTGTGCAAGATGGTAGAGAATCTCTCGCGTTCAAATCCATTCCTTCCAATGCGGACAACCCAAGGACATCCAAACTTTCCCTGTAGTATTTCCTGGTCGTCTCCCAATCATCTCCGTCAACACCAGCTGCCAGGACTCCATTGGCTGACAGGAACCGAGATTTGTGGGCATAAAGACGTCGCCCCAGGAGCTGAACCTCAGGTGATTCGCGCGTGAATCGCCCATGACTCCCCGCTTGGGCATTGAGAATTTCTGTCGCTTTGGAGAGACAATAATACTCCAGCAGAGCGGTCGTCATAATGGTCGCGTGTCCCTCGGCATCTAATCCAGCAATTTCATGCTCTGGATCTCTATGCTCCAAGACCCCTTCAAATGAACCCGTGATGGCTTCGTCGAACGAGGGTTGACGTTCGCGCCTCTCATACCGATCTCCGGTGGCATCTTCATTATGGGGCAGCTGGTGTTCATTTCGATCATGATTATACTCATCTTTGTCGGATACACTATCCTCGTCGGATGACGATACGTCAACTGGGGAGCGAAACAGAGACATTTAGGGTATCAAGATGAAAATAGGCAGTGGACCGGGGAAAAGCAGCCCATAGAAAACAGCCTCGACAGAGGAATCGCAGTTAAGCTATGTCTCCTCGGCCTGAGGAGCTCTGCGCAATGTGATGCTCTCTCACGCCCGTGGAGGTGGGGACCCGAGCATCGCAACCCAGAGAAAAGAAAGAGAAAACTGAAAATGAGGAGAAAAATAGCAAAGGCCCCAATGTCAATTGAATTCTTGCATACTGAAATGTCGAAAGTTCCCTGTCATTTCAAATAGACACTGTGAATGATTCTTGTTGCTTGACAAGTTTGGTTGATTCGGCGCGTGTGAACAGTTACTTATGCCAATAAAGTTCGATCAGATTCCATGCGATTCAACAGGCCAAGCTGTTGTCTCGACGGTTGTTAGGCAGCAAAACATATCAGGCTGCTTTATTCTGCTTGAGAGCGTTTTGAAATACCTCTTCTAATCAAGAGAGACCCTGAGTTTTCCCAAAATGCTACACACATCCTCAGTCCAGAGTTGTAACCTGTGGGTAGTAAGGGGAGGGCGCAAGCTTTTGACCTAGCTAGTAGTTCCTAGTTAACTGATTAACTACTCTAAGGATGTTGAGGAATTGCTCTACTGTTAAAATTCTTTCAAATTATCTAGCAACTCTGATCATATCAGTTTGATCGCGTTTACCGCAGTTGAAATTCTTCTCATTCCTTTTGATATGATGCCAGAAAGAACTATTGTTGAAGCATTAAAAAAAGAAAAAAAAAAGACAAAAAAAATCAATTAGAATTAGTATTTGGTATTGGTTTACTACCTAGAAAAGACTCTTCCTGGATTGAACAAATATCAGCTGGCCCTGCACTGGGCCGCATGATAAACAGAACATGGTGGATTTTCGACCCCCATACTCTGTACTCAGTACTCTTTCAGTAACTCATGTTCAAGCAAATCTACGGCAAGGAGGGCATGCGAAGAGCTTGACTGACCAGCTGCATCGCCGGCCATTAATAACTAGAGCACAGCCACATTTTGAAGTGCGTCTCTGAATGTTTAAAGCCTTGTCCTTCACAAATATGGCCTGAATTGGGCTCTCCATGATATCTGACCACTCCCACAACATATTTTGCAACAAGATGTCTGTGGGGTTCGGGTTTTCTGTTGGTGATTTCCTCGCGGCTCTCAGACTTGTCGGAACTGTCATTGATGCTCTCCGTGAGTCGTCCAACTCAGGATCAACATACCGCGAGCTTCTTAATGAGCTCTACTCCCTCGAGACGGCGCTCCTGCGCGTCAAGCGCATCGATCTTGACGGATCTCAGCACGGTGAGAAACTCGCATTGCAACAGGCCGCCGCGCAATGTCAGAGAACGATTGATTCCTTCTGGAAGAAGGTCGAGAAATACCAACCACATCTGCAAGGCGGTGGAACAAGTTCAAAGCTCAAGGATGGGTGGAGTAGGATAAAGTGGGCTGTTTGCCGTAAAGTTGATATACAAAACTTCCGGGCTGAGATCGCAGCCCACACCAGCTCCATTGAGGTCTTGCTGTTGACCGTCCAAATGAACGCCACCACCATGCACGCTCGCGCTGAGCAGCGCCAATACGAGACCCTGGCGGGGAAGATACAAGTGTTATCAAATCAAGGGACGACCAAGCTCGCCATTATCGCCAATAGCATCGCCCAAAGCGTCCAGCAGGGGCGACGCCTGCTTGAAACAAGCGAAAAGGTTCTCCAGACAAACTTACGAGTGTTCCAAATGATTCATGATATACAACGCTTTCTACTACATATTCCGACTCAGGTCCAACGCCAGCAGCCTGTCTACATGATTGATGCGTTCAACAAAGAGAGTCCCTTTCACCTGGAATTTGTCCGGTCTGCCGAAGCCTTGATTTCAATCCTCAAGGTGAACTTCAAAGCGTCTGGCTGCGGACCGGGAATGATTGACAGAGGTGAATTCCTCATAGAGGAGTCCGGTACTCGGAATTTGATTGACATTTCTAAACCTTGGGAAACATGCTTTTATCCGGGACAGCGTGTAGCCATGTGTATGCTCTTTAAAGAAAAACGCGTGCGAGCATCTTGCCCAAGATGTGGAGCGGAATTCCAGGGCCCAACGGATAAGGAGGTAGAATGGTAAGTGAAAGCGTCCTTTACCATCTCGGATAGATAGTCGATATTGTAGCCTACTCTTTCCAAACTGACAGTATCAAAATTTATTAATGGGATTATTTCTTGCTACTGTTTCATTCAAGGTTGCTGACATGCCGTAGCATTACTTGCGGAACCGTATTTTGTCGTGTTAAGGAACCGAGCCGAGCGGTGCAAACACCTACGTGGAAGGATATTCATCCCGATGAGCATGTGCCCCTGGACCCGGGGAAAATGAACAAGCCCGGAAAGAGGAAACATCGGGAGAACGATGAACCCGATATTCAGATGTTTCGACGCGTCCGTATCATTAATCCAATGGAATTCGCCCGGCCAGATACAGGTTTGATCACAAAACACAACCTTTTCTTAAGAATGAAGGGCGCCATTCCGGGGGACCTTTGGAAGTGCACACGAGATCAGGCACTGGACCTGTATAGGGCTGAGGAATTGTCTAAACAGCAAGGGCTCAGGAAGATCCGTGGTTCAGTGGTTTCCTTAACATGAGTTCAGTGTCAGGGAGAGGAATATCTGTTTTCTTGCTAACCCTTGACATCTCATTATTTTCAGTGACAAACGGCTTCGCCCCACGCCCATAATTTGGGACCTACAGACAGGCCAAAAAAATGATTTCCCATCATTGCAAATTTTGTAGACCAAGCAGTTAATTATGCAAACTCCATAGCTTCTTTGTTAATTGTTTTGTTATTTTTGAAAGATAGAGGGTTTAAACTAATAGAGGAAATTGTTGGCTGGTGAATTACATGAAAACAGATAGGACATATCGCCGCTCTGACAACAACTTGTGGTGTCACTTCTCCAAATTAACCACAGGGCTGCTCCCCTCACTCCCAAGTGCAGTCACGATGTAGTCATACCAGTATGAACCGAGGCCTACAATCCAGTACTTCCTTTCTTCCACAGCCAGGCTCTTTTCCGCTTTAGTGAGGGTAGTTTGGCATCCAGTAATGTCACCAACCCGTGCGAGTACCTGAGCAATGGAATACAGAACAATACCGTGGTTGAATCCCTGAGTCCAGCCAGACCGCTCCACAATTGCAAGTGTATGGTTCCATCGGTCAAGGGCTTCATTCCACTGGCCTTGAAGATGTGATATCCGTGCTAGCCCGGCCCAAACACGGAAGTGTTCTGTACTCTGGTTGATGTCTGGCTCACGGATTGCTTCAACAATCGGAATTAGCTCATGCAGGTACTTCTCAGCTTCTGTAAACAAGCCACGTCGAATGAAGCTCTCTATAAGAGCAAGCCGCAGTCGCCTTCCCGTGCTGATATTATACCAGCCCTGACTATAACTTATCCCCAGGACTTTATCTAGCACTGCTTCTGCGTCTTTAGGCCTCCCCACTTCACAGTACAAGTCAGTAACGTTCGTGACTAAATTCATCTGCCAACCTGTGCTCACGAGGTAATCTTCGGCAGAGAGGTTTTGAAGAAGCTTCTCCAAGTACGATAATGCTTCGACAAATCGACCCTGGTTTCGAAGAATCCTCCCCAGCATTACATCGCGGTTTTGTAAAACTAACCGCTCCATTGTCGATGGGGTGTCTGGATTTAGTGGCCGCCAGTAAGTCAGCTCCTCTTTTGCGCGTAGGAGATCCCCATGCTTTATGAGAGTTTCCGCAAAAGAGACCACAAGATCACCTTTTGTCGCATTGTACCTCACATCAGAAATTAAGTCTTCATCTAGTCCTGGCAATGCCGTGTTGTGGATGTGTTCTTCCAAGGCCTTATAAGATTCCGTAGTTTTGCCCTGCATGCGTAGAATTTTGCTTTCTGTAAAAGTAGCCCACGCTTTCAGATAACAATCATGCTCATCTTCCAGAAGATCTTTGGTTCTGCGGATGCATTCATTCTTCCATGGATTGAAGTGAAATTTCGCAGCGGACAGTAACAACACAGTGACAGCTCGTTTAACTATTGAGTATTCATCACAACCATCTGGCATGAGTTGATCAAACTCCTTTAGGATGCGAGGAATATGCACGAACATCCCACGTCCAATGACGCCAAAACTAGAGAAAGGTCAGCAAGGGTTCAGGGACTAAAAATAGTCACGTACTTCTCATCCACGTATACACTAAATGGAAATGCATGGGCCACCAGCAATATAGCCTGGACCTGCCATTTTTGACGCTCTCTAGGCGATACTCTATGAGATGCACAATTTTGAACAAGCGGGTGGACCGAAAATGCCTTTCTTTCTCCAGTGTCATTTCTTTGGATCAAAGAAGACGCAAGGAGTTGTGAGATGGCGCTATCAAATTGCATCTCATCACCAAGTAGAGTGATTAATTCTTGATTAAGCCCTGCATCTTTAGGGGTAAGCTGGGCAGTTTCACCATTACGGCCCCATATCCTCTTAGTTGAGCATCCTCTGTGGAGCATGGTATCGGATATATTATTCCCTTCAAGAAATGAGAAAAGCATAAGAAGACTGGAAGCTTTTGGAGCATCTCTCTCGAGCTGACGAAAACTTAGTTCCCAAACAGTGGCCACGGTTTTCTCGTAGCCACTAATCCCAGGGGTAACATTCAAAATCTCGTATTGCTTGTCCTGAAAGAGGCGGTGATAGTCTTTCAGTGACTTCTGGCGTCTTCGAACAAATGCACCTGCTTGTTCAATGGCTAGAGGAAGGTGTCCTAGACTCCTTACCACTGCAGTCGCCTGCTTGAGATCATCCCCTGTCGGGCTACCAATTGCAGCTTTTTCCAGTAGTAGCCCAACAGCGGCCTGTTCATCTAGAGGTTCCACAGAGTGTCCAGCGGGGGCTACAAGACCAACAGCAGCTTGATCTCGGCTTGTAATTATGATATGACCCCAAGAGCAGCTGGGGAAATATCTCGAAAGGGGAACAGAAACCAAATCATCAGCACCATCAAAGATCATAAGCCAGCTGGAGTTCTTGGGTTTTGAGAACCACTGCCTGAGAAAATCTACCTTGTTTGAGGTATTGCCTAAGTTTAAGAGGTCGTAGATACGGTGGAAGTCGGCAAGTAACGTGGTATTTGAACTCGCGTTGAAGTAGACCACGCCATTCTTATACTTGAATCGGTTTCTAAGAGCGTACTGTAAGGCACTATGAGTTTTGCCAGATCCACCTGTGATGCAATTAGTAGTGTGGACTTGAAGAAGGCAAAAGGCTTGGAGTACCTAGTCCTGTTAGAGCATATACCAACGGTTGATTCGAGCTACGTTGGCTGAAATATTTTTCCATGGATTCAAGAAGCTGTTGTCTTCCCCGAAACGAGACGCATCTATCAAACGGAACCTCAAATATGGGATCGGAATCGAAATCGGACTTCGGGGCTGTAGGCAATGTTACTAAATGCTGCGCTCAGGAAAGAGTTTCGACATTACATTGAGCATCTTCAGAAGAGTGAGAGAATCTAGCAGGTTTTTGGGTGATATCCTGTCTGAATTTAAGAAGGCGCGTGATTACAGGCCTGTAGTTGCGGTCGTCCACAGAAGAAAACCGTGCAATACTGCGATGATCTGCAAATTGTCCAATTGGGATCTCGTTCGGAACATTGAGGAGCGCCGATCGTTGTTCGACAACCTGGATATGTGGTCAGTTTTCTTCGGTGAGCAGCAATAGTAGTAGTAACGTACAAGGCGTTTGAAGATGCCAAAACCGGTCATCTCCATCTCAAAGAAGGATACAATTTGTAGTGTTCTCGCCCGCTCCACAAAGTCTTCAGTAATTTCGAAGAGTACCTTTGAATCTTTCCGAATCGAGCCCAGTAATCCACGAGCTGGCCGAAATGGAGAGCAGACGTGAATGATGTTTGCAATAATTTTCCCGGTATCTGCAATGGTAGTGCCGCCGTGAGGGGTTGCTACGTCATTAGTCTGCTAGTGACAGGAGCCGATATACGGAGCACAAACCCAAAAAAATGATTCCGTAGGCTGCATCTTGGATGTTGGACTGTTCTTCCGGGCAGCGAATGAGAAGGGCCTATGACAATTTAGAAAGTATTCGATTTCGTAAAGCGAATCTCGAAACCTTTTTAACAACTATTCCGCCTAGGCTGTGGCAGACGAAGACTAGAGGCCTGTTGATTTCCTACCGAATATTCAGCAAGCGCCCAAGGCCAGTGGGGGAAACTCTCACCTTGGCTGTCTTTCGCGAGTCTACCAGTTCAGATAGAAGCTTCATGGCTATATTTCTGAGATCCTGATGCCCGGCGAAGTTGTGAAATCTTGCGTTATAACCATAAGTCATGACTCGGACGTTGGGTAATTCCTTGGGTAGTAAGTCACGCAGCCACATCACCCGGCTCTCCTTGTGCGTCCAGGTTCCAAATGCATCCCCGTTGAGCCCATGGATAGCAACAAGACTGAAGACGTGTCAACGACCTCGCTGGCCATGGAATGAATGAGGCCTTACTCATAGAGAACATCGTCAGAGCAAGCCGGTTCGTACAGGATTGTAATGCCGTACCCAACACCTGCGCCCATCTTATGTTGTCTTTTTATATAAGATTCGAGATTCGTCTGAACTCGCAGTACATCTGGAAAAGACTGCGTCTCATCTCCGCGAGTCATTGTTTCTGTTTAAGAACCCGAGTTCAGGCTCGGGAACTAAAATTGTACTAAACATTTCAAACCGAAGACATGATTTCAAACCAATCACGTCACGGCTATAAGCGCCAGACCAGGGGAGCGTAAACGTTAAATTATCAAGCTGCCACCCGGATCCTTGCTCATTGCATGATATGGCCCAGTGCGGAACGGATCGCACCGGCGCCCAATTAAGGGGTGACCGAAAGGAGGTCGCCACTTGGACGATTTCGTTTTCCACGATGAATTGTCAGCATTTTCGACATCAGATCACCCTTCTTACCTGTCGCCAGCAAGCACTCTTGGTGTAGATCAAGTAATGGAGACGGAGACGATAGGAAAAATGCGAAATTACTTTGTATGCTTTTTCAGCCTCACAATCTCTTCCGACGTTGTCGACTCACAAAATCCAGGATGCGATTCGCAAGTTAAATTCGACTCAGACAGGCTTCGCACTTTTGAGAGAACGCAAACGACTAAACCACAGTATAAATGCCTCGGCTGTACATCAGATGAGAAAATGGGTGCAATGTCTGGGCTACTCTGTAGGTGCTTCAAAGCAACGGGCCACTTCGACAAAGCTGAGATTATGATATATCAGATTAGCGATCTCGACCGACTCAATATTGTTCATGTCGGTGGCACGAAAGGCAAAGGTACGGCTTGTGCCTATGTCAACTCCATTCTTCAAAAGTATCGCCAATCGTGTGGGGTGCCGCGAAAAATAGGACTTTACACCTCTCCTCATCTAATAACTGTGCGTGAGAGGATACAAATCAACTCTGAGCCCATATCTGAGGAAAAGTTCGCAAAGTACTTTTTTGAAACCTGGGACGCTCTTGAAACGTCAGGCCACAATGACGGTCTCGATCCAGTGCCCAAACCGCCGTATTTCCGATTTCTAACGTTAATGTCATTCCATGTTTTCTTAAGCGAGGGAATTGACACTGCTATATACGAAGTCGGAGTGGGTGGTGAATTCGATTCGACCAATATTATCGAGAAGCCTGTTGCTACTGGTATCACCACGCTCGGCATTGACCATGTGGCTGTGCTAGGTGATACAATCGAAGAAATAGCGTGGCACAAAGCGGGGATATTTAAAAGAGGATGTCCAGCGTATACAGTACCGCAGCAGCCTCATGCGATGGAGGTATTGAAGAAAAGAGCAATAGAAAAGGGGGTTAACCTCAACATGGCTCGAAACTTTTCTGTGCTCGACAATATTAACATCAAACCAGCAGAACATTTCCAAAAGAAGAATGCTTCTCTAGCAATCATATTAGCAAGCATTGTGTTGAAAAAGCTTGGGATTGCCACAAACTGCATACCTGATACACTTCCCGACCAATTTATTCAAGGTCTGGAAAATTTGGTGTGGAGAGGGAGATGCGAAACTCTCACAAACAGGCAACAATCCTGGTATCTTGATGGTGCACATACAAAGGAGAGTCTTGAACTAGCCTGCTCCTGGTTTGGACGGGTTTCTCAGGCAAGGTCAGTTGCTACCATGTGTCAGTCTGCTATAGTTTTAAATGCCTGTTGATCTCACATTTGGAATTTCAGGGAATTACCTTGTGTGCTTATTTTCAATCAACAGTCATCAAGAGACGCTGTCTCACTTCTTAAAACTGTTCATCGTATTTTATACAATGAATTTTCTGTGACATTCCAGTATGCTTTGTTTTGCACCAATATCACACACAAAGGCCGGTCCTACAATATTGGTATGTGCTAAATAGCCGGTCATACAGTAAAATGCAAAAACTGATCAGCTGTGCCCCCCAGAGTTTGTCAACAAAAACATTGATCCGGATACACTTCAAACACTCACTCTACAGAAAGAATTAGCAACTACTTGGCAAGGTCTGGATCCCTGCACTGAAGTAGCCAGTTTGCCCTCAATTGAAGATGCCATTGATTATGTGAGAAGTATCAGTGGAAGAAATTGTGCTGAACAAGAAGCCCTGATTTTTGTGACGGGAAGTTTCCATCTGGTTGGTGGCGTGTTATCCATCCTTGAAAGACAGTAAAACACTTCCACAAGTGAGATATAATAGTGGGGGAGGGCCGAGGCAGAAGGAGATCAAAGAGCCCGGTCATTTATTTTAGTTGAGCGTTCAACATGCTTGTACAAATTCTTGGATAATGCATTTAGGATGTAACTAACTAACCAATATCACATCAGTACAGATCTCTCGGAGGATGTGAACAGTTGGATTTTCTCAGATCTAGCCAAGCTGCTGAAAGTTATCAGGGGGGTGTGTTACAAGTGTTATATAGCACCACAACCCCCAAATAACCTCCTCAAAGAGATTTCTTTCAGGATGGTGAGAATGCTTGATTTAAACTTTACAGCGGTTAAGTATTGGAGGCTTGGCATAACTGCCCTGTAACACACGAAAACGCTCCCATATAACTCATAGCCCACAAGTACGTACGGAGTACTCTCTATCCTGCATAAATTGCCAGTCTGGCAAGGCACATAAATTGAACAGCCTGCGGCCTTCTCCGTACAGACCTAAAATTCCGCACACCTTATCAGTCTTCCCAAGTACCCCCCTATGTTATTACAGACCTGTTTTTCTGAGTTCCTGGCAACCTTGGCTTTCTACAATATCAGCGATGAGCTTCCCAGTCAGCAAACTCAGCACTGAAGGCAAGCAACAAGCTCTCAAGATTCATGGTTTAACGGCCTGGTCTCATTACTGCGAAATATGTATGGTTGACTTTGTGACGCTATGTTACAAGTTGAGGATATGTCCTACAAGCAGTGCCACAAACACCTTTTTAAGAAATTAATTTGTCCTAGCTAAATACAAAGCAAAACACACCACACTCCCACACCCAAAAGAAATATTTAATAAACAGATCGTCTATTATCAGATGATCATCAATCTCTATTCACTTGCGAATACATTGCAAGTCCCCCGTGGGGGTTTAAAGCCCAATCTGCCTTGGAAGTCCTGTTCTCAGGCTATGCGCACGAAGGGACGTCCGAGTTGAAATCACATGTACTGCCTTTGCCTTTCATTTCGGTGATATGAATTATACTCAGGTGGTTGACATTGGCACCTCCGCAATCGACTTTTAAATCTTGTAGGCTTTCGATTATGAAGTCATGCCATTGGGAATTGAACAACGGAACCCAAAATAAACGGGGCTCGGACTTCATATTGGACCTCGCCCTCTGCAGCATGTGTGTGGCCTCCGTTTCATGGCCAGTCAGCATCATCAAGTGAGCGAGTGAGGATTGTACAAGGCCGGCATTAAAGGTTTCTTCCAGCTTGAGGCCCTCCAAAGCTGACAAGGCATGCTTCCAACGTGTCAGGGCGTCCTCCCAGTGAGATTGTTTATGGGAAACCCTCGCGAGTGAGACCCAGACACGGAAACCATTGAATTTAGCATTATAATCCAGATTGTCAGGGGACAAGAATGCACGTCTGAGGTCGTACAAGAGTGTCTCTGCTTCAGCATACATATTTCGCTGCAGGAAAGTCTCTGCAAGTGACATCTGTAACCGTTGTCCCGTGGCAATGTGTTGAGTTCCCTTTTCCCTCATTGAGGCCAATTCCTGTAGCAAAAGTTTTTCAGCCTCGACAGGCTGGCCCAATTCGCAATGTAGACCTGCAACCTCGGAAAGGAGAACTCGATACCAGCCTGTGCCCATAAAGTGATCATCGAGCAAACCGCTTTGAAGAACGCTGTCGAGCTGTTCAAGTGCCTCCTTAAACTTCCCCTGTAGACGAAGGATCTTGCCTAGGGTCGTGTTGCGCGCTCTCGATGTTAACTTTTCAAGAGTAGAGATTTCCCTGCTTAGCTGTTCCCACTCAATCAATTCTGCTTTCGCTTCGGCAAGCTTGCCCTGGCGGACAAGATTCTCAGAAAGAGAAATTATAAGGTCCCCTCGTTTGGCATTAAATCTTTGAGTCAGTTCCGACTTTTCTGCGAGAGGCGTGGCCTTAACCCGCAGGAATGTGTGCAAGACTCTCTTGGACTCTTCTGTCATTCCTGACATTCTCATTACCGAACTTTCTCTATACGCAAGCCAGGCATTGAGGAAGGGATCATCGTCCCCTTCTAGAAGCTTCTTCGTGCGAGTAATTGCTTCAACCTTCCATTTCGCGTTTGAGAATCGTGACGCGGCAAGGAGACACGCTGCAAGTTCGTGCCGAAAGGAAGTCGGCTCTCCGTCCTCGAGAGCCATGCTGTCATATTCAGAAAGAACCCGGCTTAAATGGGGGAGTATAGTCCTGCCAATTGGTCCGTTTCTGTATAGTCTGTGTCAGTCCTCGAACTTCGATAGGCGACCCTAAACACATACAGAGGTTCAATGTATCGACTCCGTGGAAATGCATGACAAACCAGCAAAAGTGCTTGCCATCGCCACCTTCTCGTCTCTGATGGCGATAAGCGTTGTACGGCACAGTACTGAACCAAAGGATGTATAGAAAAGGTTCTCAGTCCGTCTGACCCCCTACCGCAAGATATCAGCGAGAAAGAAAGCAGCTTTTCCACAGCCGTGTCAAATTCGAAATCGTCCTGTATGAACCTCGTCAGGTTTACGTCCGCGCCTTCTTCCTCTGCTCGAATCTCTTCCACCTCGCCATTCGTACCCCAACGCTTCTGAGGAGATGACCCTCGTTGTAGGAGCATCTCAGGAATAGACCACGGCTCCAAAAATGAGAAGAGAAGAAGGAGATGGAAAGCTTTGGATGATTCTCTTTCTACTTGCTTGAAGTTAATTTCCCACGCCGTCAAGACTGGCATCTCGGCATCGCCAGGATGCGATGTAAAACGTAGCAGGTCATTCCGGCTCGTCATATAAAGTCTACAATACTCTCTAAGACTGCGATGCCTTGAACGTATATATGTGCCAGCTTGTACCAAAGCAAGGGGAAGTGATCCAAGGAACTCTGCAATCACCCTGGCATCTTCAGTGTCACTCTGAGTAGGGTGGTGAATGCCCGACTTGTCGAGTAACAACTGTATCGCATCCTCGGTCATCAGCGGACGCAAAACATGTCCTTCTTCAGTTATGCTACCGATGGCCCCCTGGTCGCGAGTAGTAATAATGATATGACCCCAGTTCACAGCTGGGAAGCACCTCTGGATCCGTACCGACTCTAGATTGTCGGCGTTATCGAAAATCAAAAGCCAATGAGAGTTTCTGGGTCTCGCCAGCCACCTTCTGACAGACCCAATCTTGTCGTCAGATTCCCCAAGCTCGAGAAGATCATGTAAGCGGCCAAAATCGGCTTCAAGTGAGGCAGACGATGACGCATTTATAAATGCAATACCTGTTTTATATTTCGACAAACTCTGTAGAACGTAGTGCAAGGCCGTCTGTGTCTTACCTGATCCTCCTAGATAGACTTAGCCAAAGTGCAATGCCTAATTTAAAGAAGATCTTACCGAGGCCGCATAATGCAAACGTTCGTCTCCTTTGAGCATGGTCGTGATCGCCATGGAAGTAAGCACTCAGCAATCTAAATACGTCATCTCTGCCACGGAAGGATGGACATGGTTGAGCCTTAATGTCGAATAGAATGGCGAAATCTGTTTGGCAATTAGCTACGCTTAATTCCAGAAAGTAAGTACCTTTCTGAGGTCAATATACCACCTGACTCTGGACCTGATGGCGTCTGCTCTGTACACCTGGGGCGTAACTCCTCGGCAATATTTTTCAGCCTCGAAGCTACGGTGAGGAAACAACGGTCTTGGGGAGACCGGAATCTAACAAGGTTGCGATGGTCAGAAAATTGGGGAATAGTAATTTCATGGGGGACCCTGGAGATTGCAAACTGTTGCCGGACAATCTACAGAGAAAGATTAGTTGAGATGGCTTGTTCAAATACCGGAAAAGCGTCGGGTACCATTTTTCGAAAAAATGGTCCAATAGAGGTCAATTCCAACTCATAGAAAGACATGAGATGAACTTTCTTCCTCCTTTTAATGAAATCACCAGTGATTTCTAGTATGGCCTCAGGCTCCTTCCGCAACATCCCTATAAGAGCGCGAGGTGCTTTCATTGGTGAGCAGGTGAAGGCTATGTTCGCCAAAAGCTTCCCCATGACTGCACCGTTTCCATATTGAGGCGTGCCTATTGCTGAGTTAAACAATGTCCAAGAAGTGGGTGGCCAGGTGGATATTATTCACCATGAAATAAGATGGTATGAACTGATTGCTGCACTCGCTCTTGCTCCTCAGAGCAGCCAATTAATAACGCCTGTGCAGTGACTTAGCACACTCTTTGCAAATCATTGAATTGGAGCAATCACCTTCTTTGCTACAATTCCTCCTAAACTGTGGCAAACAAAGACAAGAGACCTGGATTTCTCCTTGTGATCAGGTCAGAATAGCGCAATGAAGGAGAAAAAGGTCACGTACATCTTCTGTTGTCCTAACATCAACCAACTCAGTGAGTAATTTAGTTGATATAGCATGTAAATCTAGCCGGGCAGTAAAGCTATTGAAACACGCATTAAATCCAAAGGTCATAATGCGAATGTTAGGTATTGCTTCTGGCAGCAGATCCTTCAACCACATGACCCCAGTTTCTCCGTGAGTCCACGTTTTGATGGGATCACCATTGAGACCATGGATGGCAACCAAACTATGATTCTAGTTAGCTATGCGTTCTTGTAAATATACTCTTCCGCATAATTTGGTGGGGAGTAATTTTACTCAAAAACAATCCCATCGGAACCAACAGCTCTCCCTCCGGCAGCAACATGGGTTGCAGGGTCATGGAGAATGGTAATTCCATATTGATTATCCCTAGTCATCTTGCAGCTGTACTCTGTACATGCTCGCACATCTCCAGAGCTGGAGGCAAGTTCAGAGAAACAGTGAAATCCAGACAATCCATCGTCAAACAAGACACGTGGAGTAACACCTGACACTGGCTGAACCTGCATGCCATATTACATACCACCAATCCCAGCTCAGGGAGCTACTAGGACACACGTCCCGCATTGGTTCCTTTTTTTCTTTTTTTTTCTTTTTAAGGGGATTGAAGCGGATTATCATCCTTGTTGGAAGCGCGCTGCCTGCAGTTGGCCCAAGACTTGGGGCTAAAATCTCACCTCTGTTTCCTGGTCATTATCTTTGAAGTTTTTAATTTGTCTTTTCTACGGAGTACTGTTAACTAACTATCTTTATTATTAATGTTATTAGACTTTCTGTCTTCATTTTGATTTTCATCTACTTTTCTCCATACACCTTCTAACACATCTTTCAGGAGAGAGGTTAGTGTCCATTTTTGTGGCTCAACAGTCTCATGTTGTGGTTTAACAATTCATTCTGCAGAGCAGCTTCTTCTCACAAGCAACTTTTTTTTCTCGCTCACAGTAACTTTGAGACAGAGTTTTCCAGTGGTGATCTCTTCATGCATCATTTAACTGGACCTCTACTATATGGTGTTTGGATTTGACAGGTTTTTGTTGTTAACATGCAAATTGTAACCAGCAGAGGAATATTCAGATTCCCTCATTACTCTAGAGTACTCCAGACCAGATGGTTCCATCTGAAGAACCCCTTCACTTTCTGCCAAACGGATGATGTTAGGGTTGTGTCTCGAAAACTCACACCTATAGGGATCAGATGTATATACCCCTCTCTGTTTTAAGTGTCCGAGAGTGCAGTTTATCCCATTTGGCCGGCTGTAATTCATTCTATAAAGAGGGCTTATCCTGCTTTTTGACATAGATGATTGCTTTGCCATATATCTTTCTTGCCTGTAGATCTTCCATGGCAACCTTAACTTTATCGAGACCATGGTACGTCTTTTGATAGACAACCGGCTTGAGCGCACCCGAACCAACCATTTCCATCAGGCCTCTCCACACTTGTTCTGATTCTTTGGGATTCTTTCGATCTGTGTCTCCATACCGCTAGAAATCGGGAAGCGAAGGTGGTCAGCATCCTCGGGAACGGCATTGACGGGTTGTCTAGACGATATGATATTATCACTTACATAGCCAATTATGACAGCTTGTTTCAGCAATATTCTGTTGGCCGTGAGTTGTTCCATGACACCTCCTCGACCAGCAAAACCAACCAGAACGATCTTTCCGCCCAACGGTCTCAAGCAGCGGATGCTCTCTTTAACAAGACCGACGCTGTCAATTACGACATCTATTCCATGACCACATGTTATATCCTTCGCTTCCTTCTCCCAGCCTGGCCCAGAGCCAGTCGCGACAATGCCGTCGACGCAACCTACTGTCCTCAGAATGCCGACCTTTTCAGAATTTCGAGTGTCCCTAACACCTGCGATGACTTTGGCCCCTAAAGCCTTGGCGATTTGGCAGGCATATACACCTATTCCCCCGGCGGCTCCCTGGACCATAACCCAATCACCCTCTTTGACTCCGCCTCGGATTGCAACAGCACCATACGCGACATTTGCTGTTGCTGCAAGCCCGGCAGCGTCCTCAAATGTCCAGTTGTGCGGGATATGGTGGAGACTTCGTGCTGGAACAACAATCCATTCCGCATATGCACCCAACCCTGCACCAAAGACCTTGTCTCCTGGTTTAAACTGCGGCTCATGAGTAGTGTCCGTGCTACCGACAGCGAAAACTGTCCCAGAAAATTCGAGCCCCAGGGTGAACGGCGGGCGAATCAATGACTTGTTGTTTTGATGTTTTCCTTGAGCATAGAGGAGGTCAACATGATTCAGTGCTGCGCAGTGGATTGCGACAAGGACTTCTCCGGGCCGGGGTTGGGGAGGAAAAGGGGTAGCTTGGGGTCGCAGGGAAGATACTGAGGAGACGAATTCTGTCACTCGAATCGCGTCCATGGTAAGTGATTGTCTTATTCAATAAAGCGGTCGAGGTATCACTGAAATTATGTCATTTTGGGCAACATCGATTAGCCTCCGGCACTCCAGTGAAAACACCTAGGTTTTCGACCAGGCGAGAGCCGGTCATTGTCATTAAATGCTGTCTCGGCTTGCCGTGTTTGCTGGGAAAAATGTTTAGATGCCGAACCTCGGAAGCATTAGTTACGATCAAATCACGTGATATCAGAGCCCGACCGCGGGATTATCCGCTCAGACTCCATATCAAGTCAGCGACTCTCCATTTCAAAATTTCACTCATCGTCAATCTAAAATCACTCCCTGGGTTTCTTATGTGGGGTCTTAGCACATATCTGATCCTAAATATCAATCCCGACAACCAGAGAAATGAGACTAGTCTGGATATCTGAGAGAAACATCTTGTATGTACCGTACATACAGACATACATGACTCGAGAGGTGTGACATTTGGAGGATGCGGAGCTTATGAGCAAGGATTTGAGGATTTTATCGTGAAATTGAGCAAAGCTTCTTGACCAGCTTTGGATGAATAATACCTACAGGAGGTCCGTGGTATGTCTGTTGTTAAATTTGGAGTACGGAGAACACCGTACATGATGTGTTTACGCCATCGTCATCATGAGACGGACCCCTTCTACGATTTGTGTGCCTTGCTTTCCTTTTAGTCACAAATATCTCTACCTCCATTTCAAGAATCATCCTTGGCGGTTTACGGAGTGCTGCAATATTATCGCCCAAGCTGCCGGTTGAATTCCTCCGAGCGCGCACCGCCACTCAGCAAACGGCAGATGTGGAGCTGCACGGCCGCACGAAACGCGCCAAGCCACGGGTTCCAGCCGCACCGCTACAAACAAGGCAAACAAGCAACGCGCCAAGACGTGCCGGAACTGATCCCCAAAGCCGCAATTGGTCCGGACCGGCGGTGATGATGACGACGCCAGAGAGGAAGCGGATTCGCTGCCCCTGATTGATATGCAGCTACTCCGTACTCCGTGCTCCGTAGTATGGAATTCGAAGTCAAAAAAGCTACTTATGCAGAAGATGGCGAAAGAAGGGGCTTTTGCGCCTTCCTTTTTGCTCCTGAACTTGGACAATGGAAACGTTCAATTACGGAGTAATCAAATCAGTTTTTCGTGTTTTGCTTTGTTTTGCTTTTTCTTTTTCTTTTCCTTTTTGTTGCTTGTCTGATCGCTCGCTATGGTCCTCGTTCGAAGATTTACTTTAGCCTTAATAATCTCGTTTTGCTTCCTGTTCAGCCTCCTTCACCTCAATTCCTCCGGCACAAATAGAGAACCCTCGGAGACGAAGCGCCCGCTTCGCAATTGGTGGAAAGATTATGCCACCGAGTATCCCGTGACGTCGATGATCTCTCTCCCCACGGGGAGTCCGAAGCAAATCCCGCCGATTCAGTTCAATTTCGGCGGAGAGGATGAAAAGACGAAGACGCTCCGGGAGCAACGGCGGGATGCCGTAAAGAACGCCTTCTTGCATTCGTGGAAAGGATATAAAGAAAGAGCTTGGGGTTATGACGAGGTGGGTCCAGTAAAGGGCAATGTGAGGAACACGTTTGGCGGCTGGGGCGCAACGCTGGTGGATAGTTTGGACACTCTTTGGATCATGGGATTGAAGGCAGAATTCGAGGACGCCGTCACTGCAGTTCAACGGATTGATTTTTCGTACTGCGAAGAACCTCTCCTGAACGTTTTTGAGACCACAATTCGTTACCTTGGTGGGCTCCTTGCCGCCTACGATCTGTCAGAGGGCGCATATCCAGCCCTCCTTCAGAAAGCGGTTGAAGTGGCGGATTTGCTGTACCTTGCATTTGATTCCCCGAATCGGATGCCCGTACTTCGCTGGGATTGGCAGGGCGCTAGGGACGGTACACCGCAGGAAGCCAGCCATGCGAATATATTAGCAGAACTCGGCTCGCTTTCTGTGGAATTCACCCGATTATCGCAGTTAACTGAAGATCCAAAGTATTACGATGCGGTCCAGCGTATTACCAATGTGCTGCAAGAGAATCAAAATTCCACTCGGCTTCCGGGAATGTGGCCACTTGGTATTGATGCACTCACCCCAAGGTTTACAGCCGACCGTCGATTCACCTTTGGCGCCATGTCTGATTCTCTCTATGAGTATTTGCCAAAGGTAAACCTTCTGCACCAGCTGGCTATCACCATTTGACTAACCTCTGCAGGAGTATCTAATGCTGGGCGGGCAGTCGTCACAGTATAAAGAAATGTACGAAGTCGCCATGGAAGTTGCAAGAAAGCGCCTGTTTTTCCGCCCTAGAACTGCCGCAGGTGAAGATATCCTAATCTCAGGGGCTGCATATGCTGTTGGTAAATCGATAGTCCACCTAAAACCAGAAGGCCAACATCTTACATGCTTTGCCGGGGGTATGGTGGCTTTAGCTTCAAAAATTTTTGATATTCCAAATGATCTAGAGATTGGAAAGAAGCTCACCGAAGGCTGTATCTGGGCCTACCGAAGTATGCCCAGTGGTGTCATGCCTGAAATCTTCACAGCGGTCGCTTGCGATGAAAACGAGGACCCTGGCTGCAAGTGGAGTCCTCGTCTCTGGTTTCGCAGCGAGGACGATGAGAGAATGACTATAGGTGAACTCGAGAAGAAAGCCCAAAAGCAGGGACTGATTCCGGGATTCCTTAAGATCGATAATGCGCAGTATCATCTAAGGTATGTCATGTATCATGAAAATCTGCTGCATCAACATCTGACTGGCCTGTGAATATAGGCCTGAGGCCATAGAATCTATCTTTCTCTTGTATCGCATCACTGGTGATCCCAGCCTTCAGGATAAAGGCTGGAACATGTTCACTGCCATCGAAAAGCATACACGAACAAGAATTGCCCATGGATCCCTCAGCGACGTCACAGTATCGAAGCCGGAGGTTTTGAACGAAATGGAGTCATTTTGGACCGCGGAAACACTGAAATACTTCTATCTTCTTTTCAGCGAGCCGGACCTCGTTAGTTTGGATAAATATGTTTTTAATACGGAGGCCCATCCTTTGAAAAGGCCATTATAGGAGATGGCTGCTCATATTCTGCTGGATTCTGGAACGCTTATGGAGAACATTCCCCGAACTTATTAATTATATGCGGGGCCTTCCGTCTTTGGGAAGATGGAATTGCTCCGAAGAAAAGACATTACCCTATCCGATTTGACATCACAACCTGTTCTTTTCATTCTATATACACTGGTGTCGAATCGCCGGCGGAATATCCGCAATGGATGGATGAAATGTTGACATCTCCAAGACTAAAACAACTCGTGCCCCCACGTCACATCTATTCATGCGATCAAATGGACTGATTTTTGCATGTAGGACCTCAAAATGCACATTCTCAGATCCACTCATCCACCCACACGCAGAAATCCCCAGCATTAGTCCCTGTTCGGCTTGAGGAAACCTCTTTGACTGAAAAAGGCTATCACTCCAGGTGCAGACTGACAACATTAGTGGGATTGCTTGAATCTTAGAGAAGAATTAAAGGCTGAAGGTATTGGTTTGGTAAGGTGACTTGTAGGGCTCAAAAAAATATGAAGTTTTGCAAAAATCAAAAAAAATTTTGTCGCAGCCAATTGTGCATATTGTACACTCCGTACCCCGTACTTTGTACTCCTGTGATCCGTACCGCGCAAGGCGAAGCTTTGCTGATGCTGACTAAGCGATGTTACACGGCATGGCATGATGTCACGCCTCGACGCCAAAGGTACCAGGTGAAATGCTTTGAGAAACTGGCTGCAGAGACCGGGGCTAAAGACGAGACGGCCGGATACCTACAGATCAATACTTTGCAATCACCAGATAACACATGCCAGCTGCATCACATGGAGAGCTTTGACGACGTGGCTCTTTCAGCCAATGCCTCATCCGAGACCGTCGCGCTAGACGAGCAGTCAGGTGGACAGCCGCAGCACGCCGAAGACACCGAGATCAAAAGGAGTTCATGCGATAATGCCATTCTGAATGGGAAAAGCGAGAAGACAGGCCACGACGGCCCGAACGGCTCGCAGCAAGACGTACCATGGCCCCAACGGGAAGCCAATGAAGCCGACGATACCCCGCCCGCGTTCCCGCAGCTCCAGTTCCAGCGGCGAAATTCCACAGACATGCCCATATTCGACGGAGATGGAGACGGTGGGGATGAAGAACCGAATGTTGCAAAGTCGTTTGAGCGGTCATCTTCGCCCAATGCCGCGACGCTCCGAAGCCGAGAGGGTGGCGATGAGCGGCCATGCGACGATGGGATTTCGAGGATGCACAAATTTTCCCTATACGAGACATCGACGCGATACTATATGGTTGGAATGGATCTCATCGATAAACGATTCCGGATCTTGAAAATTGATCGCACGTCTGAATCAGACGACCTCACTATTTCAGAGGACGATACTGTGTATACCAAAAGAGAGATGAACCAGCTGCTGGACGCTGTGGATGATGGAAATAAGAGCTCTGGGGGTTTGAAGCTACGTTGCAGCGCGTGGGGGCTTCTTGGGTTTATAAAATTCACGGGAACGTATTACATGCTGCTTGTGACGAAACGCAGTCAAGTTGCCATGATTGGCGGACATTATATTTACCAGATTGATGATACTGAGTTGGTTCCGCTCAGCTCTTCCAGCTCCAGCAAAACAAAATCCGAAAAGCATGCAGAGGAGACAAGGTTCATCAACATCATGAATAATGTTGACCTGACGCGTTCTTTCTACTTCAGCTACTCTTACAACATTACGCAAACGTTGCAGCGGAATATCGCATCCGAAAGAGAAGCTCTCGAGAAGGGTCAGCCGGGCGCCAACAGCCATAATCTCAACTCCATGTTTGTGTGGAACCACTACCTCTTGATGCCGGTTGTTGGCTCATTGAAAAATGCGTACGACTGGTGTCTGCCCATTATCCATGGCTACGTGGAACAAACATCGATGTCTGTCTACGGCAGACTAGTATTTATCACACTCATCGCCCGGCGATCCAGATTCTTCGCTGGAGCGCGATTTCTCAAGCGCGGCGCCAACGATCTTGGCTATGTAGCCAACGACGTGGAAACAGAACAAATAGTCGCCGAAATGCTAACTACTTCATTTCATGCTCCTGGGCCAAAGCTTTATTGCAACCCACATTATACGTCTTATGTCCAACATCGTGGAAGTATCCCTCTTTACTGGACCCAGGACAACACCGGAGTTAGTCCAAAGCCAGACATTGAGATCAACCTTGTCGATCCGTTTTATTCTGCTGCTGCCCTCCATTTTAACAATCTATTCGAGCGGTATGGTGCGCCTGTTTACGTCTTAAATCTCATAAAATCGCGGGAACGGATGCCTAGAGAATCGAAACTGCTGGTAGAATACACCAATGCAATTAACTATCTCAATCAGTTCCTTCCCGAAGACAAAAAGATTATCTACAAAGCATGGGATATGAGCCGTGCCTCTAAAAGCCGTGACCAAGACGTTATTGGAACGCTAGAAGATATTGCCCAGGATATCATCCCGCGAACCGGATTTTTCCAGAACGGCGAGAATGGTGAGGCTGGTTTGAAAATGCAGAATGGCGTTGCCCGGACCAATTGCATTGACTGTCTCGATCGAACTAATGCAGCCCAGTTTGTTATAGCCAAACGGGCGCTGGGACATCAGTTGTATGCTTTAGGGATTATTGACCGGACCACCGTTGATTACGACACAGATGCCATCAATATGTTCACGAACATGTGGCATGCTCATGGCGATACCATCGCCGTGCAATACGGGGGTTCCCATCTCGTCAACACGATGGCGACGTACCGAAAACTCAATCAGTGGGCCGGCCACTCAAGAGACATGGTTGAAAGCTTTAAGCGCTTCTATAACAACTCGTTCCTTGATGCTCAAAGGCAGGAGGCCTATAACCTGTTTCTAGGAAATTACGTGTTTTCTCAGGATCAGCCGATGCTCTGGGATCTAGAGACTGATTATTACCTCCATCACTCGGATCCGCGGTCATGGGCGGAGGCTAACAGACACAATTACGTCAATTGGTACACACCAGCCTTCTTGAAGGAACGGCAAATGCCCCTAGCTGTATGGCCCAAAGGAATATCTAAGGCTCCTGTCCGGGCCTTCGATGATTACTGGCTGGAATACTATAGACCCTTAGCAGTGTCCTCATTCTCAAAGGTGTTTGCATTCAAAATGAAGTCTACCCTTCACAACCTTCCATTTCGATCTACCCAGCAAGGCCAATATGATCTAAGCCCCTTCGTCGTCCGAGCAGACCATGAAACAGAACCTCGTGAAAAGAAGACCCCGCGAAAAAAGGTTCTCGTCATTCAGGAACCCTTCGAGACTCTAAACGGAGACTCTCGTTCTATCAACTCAAGTAAGGAACGCCTGCCTCCATCGGAACCCCTTCGTCTTTGGCTCCAGCAATCCACAGCTTCAGAAAACAGATCGTCCAGTCAAAGCAGTATTCTCAAACCGCAACACCTCCCGCCGCCCCTGATAACTAGCAACTCAGACCTGCTTACACCCAAGTCACAATCGAACCAATACAGTCTCGGGCAGCTTGTTACGGAATCACTAAATCCAACCATTTCCGCATCCGAAGCAGAAGAATACGAACGATACATAAACCACCCCCTCAAAGTCCCCTTGGTTGTGACGTCCGAATCACCAATCAAAGAGGCTACGAATAATAAAGACTTTGATTTAGTCGAATACGCGAATAAGGTTTCACTGCAAGATCCGGCTCTTGATGCGTCGGCCGAGGATAATCTGGCAGATTATATAGAGTTCTTAAATGTGGGAGAGGAAGGTCTGACGGTTATAAGGGAGGATTACGGCAAGAAGAGATACAAGAGGTATAGGCAGTGGCTAAGGGGAAAAAGTTTATTCAAGCAGGGGATTGATCTATAGTTTAACATACCAACTTATGGCATTTTTGTTCTAGGCGCAGTATTTGGGGAGGGGATGGTTTTATTTTCATGATACCCAGTCCATTTTATGATTGTGAATGCTCATTGATTTGGCAGAGCTATCTTGCTTTTTCCAAGACGGACAAACCTGTTAGGATACATAGTATCATTTCCCTTCAGAGAATATCCAGATGGAGAATATTTGTTGATATTAACATCACTCGAAGAGCTCTCGCAATCTGATATCACCGTCTGCTAGCTCTTTAAATTCAGCGTCGGTATCCATACTCGTCTCGTCATCATCCCCAGCCTCTTCCAATACAGCTTTCAAGACCTGAACGCATTTTTTCAAAGTTTCCTTCAACTCCAGCGGGCCTTGGGACTTTTTATCTTCCTGTTCATCATCACTCTTCTTTATATCCTCCCAATCTTCTTCGACATGCAGCCAACAGCCACATACACCAGCAAGAAGCTCTGCCCTCCATCTCCATACCCTTGGCCAAGCAGAGAGAATAAGCTGCTGCATACATTCTGTAGCAGCAACCAACAAAGGTAGATAAGCTGTTCCGAATGGATTCGTTAACGTTGAAGTAAGTATCGGGATGATTTCCTGCAGATGCTTGACAGTATCGACGCCTAGTTCGCTCATCGCGATCGTTAACTGGTTAAGTAAGAGGGTGGAAATTTGCGGATGAGGAAAGGAGGAGATATATGTATCTTCTGATGGGTGAGGGGAGCTGATATGGTGGTATGAGGAGATGATACTCTGTCGCAAAACGCGCGTGAGAGCATTGGTGCGAGATTGGGATTCTTGCTCTTCACGTTTACGCTGAGAAGGGGCGGGATGATAGAGCTGTTTTGAGGGAGGAGAAGAAGGGAATCGGGTTCGGATGATGGAGAATATTGCTGGATAAGCGGCTTGGAGAAGGTAAATGGATTGGTCTTCTGGGGTTAAAGTAGGGAGGTACAGAAGACAAGGTGTAATGGCGTCGCCAAAGACGGAGTCGAGGTTGGTGCGTTTTAAAATGTCATATTTTGCTTCCGCAAGTGGAGATAAGAGTCGATAAAGTATCTTGCAGCCCTGTGCTTTGTATGGCAAGCTCTCATCGTCTATGAGAGATAAAATGGCCGGTATAAGTAAGGGGAAGTGGGCTTCAATTGTTGAACAGTCAGACGGCTATCAATGAATTAGCAGATAGGAAGAAACACATATTGCTCAGGTGATATACTTTATATTGCTGGACAACCCAGTTAAGCACCGTTATGGCAGAAACATCCTTGTACTTCCATGGTTTTGCCGCTTTATCAAAAGTACTTGGGTCAAAATATGGCTGCTTGACCGGATGCAAATCTTTTCGACCAGCGGAAGTAATCGCAGGAGTTTTGGTCTTTGAGAATGAAGGCTTCACAAATCGTTCAAGAATATCCCCAGAGAGAGCCACCAGCGACCTGTCCTCTGGGTGAGCTGACCCGTACTCGCCCAATAACGACCACGAGATTGAAGCCGCGGCGATCGTCGTCCAGGGATCATGCGGGTTCGTAAAAGCCGCTAGAGTGGCAATGACATTAACCGGGTCCTCGGTGTCTTCCAAAGGGATCAATATGCAAAGCCTTTCAAGGGCAATCAATCCCAGAGTTGCCTTTGTGCGGGCGACTTTGAACTTTTGGGAGAGCTGTTGCCCCGCTTCATCTAGCTTCAGATCAGCAGCCAGCATCACAGTATTCAAGCATTCACAATATCATATACCACTTGATAATTGGAATTCTTCCCATACTCCTTCAAATACCTGAGAGGGTGGAATGACGGCGGTAACCCACACTATGAGAGCATTTGCTGCTTCTCTGTCGTCATCAGACAAAACATCTTCCTGTTGGAGATGCAGCGAAACTGTCTGCGCCACCAATAAATCTTCGCAAATCTATATGAGCACATTAGAGCCAGCGGATTTTATATCGGATTTGTAGAAAGACTTACCTTCAGGTCTGTTTTGGGCCCTTGATGGCCGTGAATATCGTCCCATACTGTCTTGAGGCTGATCTCTTCAACACACTCTACATCAACGAAGAAAGAATCGCTGTCATCAGTATTTTCAAGGGATTTGCGGGCCGCGATTCGATAGCGATCCATGTTATACGGCTTCAAGATGTTATTGAAGGGTTCAATTCACCAGGAGTACATTGTAGTAAAAAAGTATGATTTGATGTTCATGGTTAGAACCCAGGCAGCTTTCTCAGCGGCGTCCAATCTAGTCAGACCTCACATCAATTAACAGAATGGAAAGCCACTCTTTACGCGAGATTTTATGATTTTTATTGTTTGATATAGTATAATTCTATCATAGTGGAAAATTTTAATCGGTCTACAAGATGCTCATAGAACAGCTTTTCCACCTTTCACTCTTTTAACTATTACTTCTTTTTCTTAACTGGTGGGCTCAAATCCAACTCATCAGCCCGTCGCTTCACCTCAGCTATCGCACCGTCTCCATCATCTCTTTCTGGATTTCGGAGCTGCCATTCAATCACCATTTCTAGTGCTTTAGACATCCACGGACCGGGCATCGCACCAAGGGCAGATGCAAGTTGGTGGCCATTGGCAAGTGGGCGAAGAGCATCCACATCAAGCATATTTTGCTCCTTAATATATAAGAGGAATTCGACATACTCAGAGAACACTTTAAGGGGCCAGTTAGTGCTGAATAAAGAAAAAACACAAGACGAAATCTCACCTTTTCCGGCTTCTTCTCCTTGCATGATTTCTAGTAGGACAGCTTGGATGAAACATAGCCGCCACTCCGCACCCATTATTCGAATTGATCTCCCTATTCTCCAGCGTATATCAGGCAAGATCTTGCCAAGTTCTCGATTTAAAAACGCTGATTTAAGATCGGAAACCATGCCGTAATGTTTGGCGCCAGACTTTAATATATCAACCGTTTTATTGTCAGCCCTAAGGCTGTCTCGAGCCACCATTGACGGTCTCGGTGGCAGCTCCTTTTTGTTAGGTGGAGGTTCTTTCTGAGGAACTACTGCCCAAGGGGATAATGCTGCCAGCATCCAGGAATGATATGTATCCTCCCTATGCCGGATAAGAATGCTGCGTAAAGTAGCTCGACTTTCTTGTGAAATGGTAACTTCATTATAATTATCATCTAGGATAGCCATGAGCGACTCGTATGCTCGGCTCCAAGACGACACGTCCACAACAACATCATCTTGATGATTTGCAAATATGGTGTCATATAGTCCAAGTCGCTCTATAATATGCAATGCCATGAGGGGATCAGGTCCTAGAATGAATTAGCCTAGGTAGGAGTGCGAACTAGCCCGAATAGCCTACCTTTGAGCATCTTTTCAACTTCAGCGCCAATTCTTTCCTGACTAATTTTTAACTTAAGAGCATCTTTGATATCATCGTGTTGCATGGATTCCTCTGTGTTCGGGTCGATTTTATATCCGAGCCTACTGGAAAAGCGGATTAATCGTAGCACACGCAGTGGATCATCTTTAAACGTCTGATATGGCTCAAGAGGTGTACGGATCAGATGCGCCCTTAAATCCGCTATACCTCTGCCGGTGAAATCTTCAACCGACGATGTATGAAGATTATAAAATAAAGCATTCACTGTAGCGTCGCGGCGAAGAGCGTCTTCTTCTGCAGTCCCAAATTCCATTTCCGGGTGCCGGCTGTGATCCGAATAGGTTTCTTTACGCAAATTCACCAGGTCAACTTCCAGCCCAAATATTTTGGTAGCCACAGTTTCCAAATGTTTTGATTTTTCCGGGTTTGCTTCAATCTTGTGAAGACCGCCTATGACGCTCTTGAGCGCATCATCCGAGTGGAAGCTCTTATACTTCTCCAGGTGCTCGGGATTATCGAGGTACTCTTTTAGTTCCACTCCAAACTTGTAGCCTGTCATCGTGCTAATGCCAACATCAATATCGTTACTATCCACTCCCAGCAGTTTATCCCTAACCCATCCACCCGTAAATCTGAGGACCACGTCCTGGGGAATGGATTTGTCGCCATTCTTGGCACCTTTCTGCTTGATATACTCGACAACGTCGAGTAGAAGATGTCTCAGAGTCTTCTCGATTTGAGTAAGCTCAATTATCGGCAGAACGGGGGCCATGACGTCGGGTCCTATTGCCATAGGGGTGGTAGCAGAGCTGTAGGACGTTCGTCTCCGTTTGGCTGGTCGTTCACAAGATTGAGCTCTATGTGCATTTGTGGGCATAGAATGAAAGGTGAAATATTGTCGTATACTCAGGCGATCGCGGCGGATACAGGGAGTAGCTAGAAAAGAGGCAAAGTTGTTGCGGCTGCGCTGAATCGATGCGATTTGGAAGCGGGACGGGATGAGGACGGGGAGGGGTAGACGGACAGGCATTTACGGACAAGATGTGAAAAGCAGTGTGTTACATTTTGAGTCACAGTGACCGGAAAGAGATCTTCACAATTATTATTCTGTGAATGAAAAAGAACAGTAGGATGAAGTGTCATGCGAATCCCTCATGATCGTCGTCGGGTTTTTGACTCAACACATCCGACCAACCAACCGACAACAACCTGACCTGACGCTTTATCACAGTCCAACAAACAGCTTCTGGTTCAACACCTATTCCCTATTTATTGCCCTCTGCTCCCTCTCCTGACGCCCATGCGAAGTAAAGGTTTTTCCCAATTTGTTTGAAACCCTTAGCTGTCCATGACATCACCAGACGATGTTCCACCCCTCAAGCCACCACCCTCGTTCTCCCCGGCCACTTCCATCCTCCCCTCGAAATCCCGGTATTCGGACAGTCTCCAGGACTCGCAGTCTCTAATACACTCCTTGTCTGAACCTTCCCTGGACCACCGCTCCCTCTCGGATCTCCAATCCGTCGCATCGTCGGAAGTCACATCTAGATCATCCTCACCAGACCGCAGACTCTCCCGCTCTACGTTACGCCTCTCGCGCTCAAGCACTGCTACGCCTCTAGGGTCCCAGATCGGTGGATCTGACGATGTGCGATCGATAATAATACGTGCATTTTCACCGACAATTGGAGTTTGTGCGTCTCCAGACACAGATGCTCTGATCCAGCGAAAGGGATTCAAAGGCGGGTTTTTCGAGTTAATACGGCCCTTCGGGGAGCGGATTACGGGAAAAGTAGTCATTCGCGATGGCGTCGGTTCTAGTCGAACCTGGGACGATTTTGGGGTGCGATTTGCGGAGTTGAGTGGCCAGGATCCTGGCGGCCGGAAGGGCGGCGATGTTCCGGCTGCTGCTGCGCAGCTGGAAGAAGTTCTAGAGAAGCATCTGGAATACGCAGACCAGCCTTTGGATAGTTGGGTCCGTGGCAGTGATCCCAGCTCTAAAAGCTCCCCTCCACCGTCTCCCTTATACAAAGTTTTTCTCAGGCGGCTACTCTCCTCCGTCTCCCAAACACCCCACGAAACTTTTACCCATGCCGTCGCTTGTGTGATAGCGATCAGTTCGCATACTCCGGCACCTCTTGAATCATTGCGCCAGCTCTATTCTCAGACCAGCCAGGGTGACAAGAAGCCTCCTCCATGGGTGCACCCGGAATATTTGCGATATTACGTCCTTGTCCACGATGAAGATAATGACGATATTGCCCAGTCAACTGCACTGTTTGATCAGATGAAGCGACATTTTGGGCTTCACTGCCATCTTTTGCGACTCAGGAGCAATCAATGTGTCCTAACAGACGATGATAGCACCATTTTTCCCACACCAGAATGGCTAAGTCCCGTGGAAGATCTCATTTCTATGGGGAAGCAAGGTAATTTCGATATGGATATACCTAATTGAATCCTAGTGCTAAATCCCCAATAGAATCCCTGATTGACGTTGAAGCCGAACCCTCCTACCTGTTCGAATCTGATGTGACTGCAATAAAATCGTTCGTTCGTGAGTTGGTCGCACAGTCTGTGATCCCTCATATGGAGAATCGCGTTGCGCTGTGGAATGACCAAGTTGCATCACGAAGACGAGGACTAAGTGGACGATTCATGTCGATATCTAAGCGGTGGGCTGGCTTTGGATCAGGTTCGAGGTCATCGGGATCACCATTTGGAGGCAGCTCATCCGGCAATTATGATTCTTACCAAGGATTCTACCAACCGGATTCTCCAGAAGCTATTTTGCGAAAAATGGCGGATTATTCATTTATGCTACGCGACTGGAAATTGGCTGCCTCTACGTACGATTTACTGAGGACGGACTTTAGCAATGATAAAGCATGGCTTTACCATGCTGGTGCCCATGAGATGTGTGCGGTGGCAACCTTACTCAACCCCTTATCTTCAACCAGCAAATCCAGGCTTGAGTCCATCGAACAGCTTTTGGAAACGGCTTGTTATTCGTATCTTACGAGATGTTCAGATCCCCAGAATACCCTTCGAACGGTCATACTGGGGGCAGAGCTTCTCAAATCGCGCGGTGGTATCGCTGCAGAGAGCGCAGCACGATGGTCGACGCGAGTCCTGGACATGGGCCTGCTAGGAAGCATTGGGCGACTCCTCCTATTTGAACGTGTTTCGGCTTGCTATGCTTCGAAAATAGCAACCCACGGCACGGGATGGGGCACACGGAGACGGAAAGCAGGAATGTGGTCTCTTTTCGCGGCCGAAGGATGGCTCAAACAAGGACAGGCCCGCCTTGCCTCCAGTGCTATGGAAGAAGCCAATCGCCAGTACAGCGATACTGTCGATGATGGGACGTTTCCTCTGCCTGAAATGCAACAGGTTGTCGATGATCTTCGCCTGGCCATAAAGGTTGGTTGTCTCGAAGTCCGAGGGATGAATGGCGAGGGTGTAGAAACCCCCACCGAAGTTGGACCAGAAGAAACACGAGAGAACCTAGACTATCGTGGTCATGGCCACCGTAAATCGCTGATGGGTGGTACAAATCCACTCGAAGGCATCCCTACAGCTCCTCTTCGGCCACTGAGCCCAGCTGAAGCCGCTGAACCCAATGATGATTTTGAATGAATTTAGGGCATGATTTTGATGCCGCGTTTTCTTTTTTTCCCTTTTCTTTTCGTTGTCGATATTTCCCCTAATTTCTTTTTCATAGATGAGTGTCGGTGATTTAAGGCGTTGGTTGTTAGCCGGGATCTGATTCGAAATGCCGGAAGATATCCAAAATATGTTTCGCTGCTGGTTACTATACTTTACTAGACATTGATTCAGGCTGGGCACATCCGAATGGGCAATCCTAAACTATGCGCCAACGTTTTTTATTCAAGGGACTCTTTTCCCATCTCTATACTTTAATTATCTGAAAGTTTGTATGATGTGACTTCAGGAGCCAAATGGATTTACGCTGCAATGAAAGTCCAAGTTCAAATCCCTTCCACTGTCCCAGCCAAAACCATCTGACCCCAGAAGTAGAGACCCCACCCCGTAGCAGACTGTAGCCACCAATTTCTCTCATTCTTGGGCCGTGACCTTTTGCCAAACGCATCCTTCGCCACGAAAATATCACTGACAACAAACATCGCCGCTCCCAGCACCCGCTGGTGTTGCAGTGAAGGGACCGTGGAGACCGCAACCGCCAGCATTGAGCTGATGATGGCCGCGTATATCAGGACCAGGAACAGCATGTCCTTAGGGATAACGAGGTTGAGCGCATTGCTGCTCGCCGGCGATGGGTATATGACACCAAGCCATCTTGCGATCATCATCGTGGTGACGAACGTGATGGCAAACGATGGCCATGATATATCTTCCGGTGAGTTCTGGAGGAAGGCCAGGATGTAGGCTATATGCGCTGCTGCAAAAGCGACGACGCCGAGTTGAAAGGATATTGAAATTTTTGGTTCTTCCGGTTCAGTGGGACTGCTCCCGTTGTTCTTTTTCGCGGCTGGAGCGGGGCTTAGGCTGTAGTACTCATTTTGTGAAGGTATTAGGAGGAAGTCACCGAGGACGGAGAAGAGGAGGCCGTAGGTGACGAAAGTGTTGTACGGCGATGATTCGGCTGAGAGGTGGAGGAGCGGCGCGCCGACGAAGGCGGCCGAGGAGAGCATTTTAAACAGCGCATGGCCCGTGAGGAAAGAATTGGTCTCCGAAATAACCAGCAAAGGCAGGGAGACCAAGAGCAGATGGATTGCGGGAGCTGGTGGGAGACTGACAGCCATTGCGCCTTTCTCGTGGCTTTGTCAGGGCGCGATCAAGGAGGTCAATTTGATTTCAGAGGTCAGGAAGACCATTCCACGATATCATCAGGGAAGGGATCTGTGGGAGCAGGGAAGAGTGTTTGGTCCGTGGATTAAATGTCTCTATTTGTTTAGGTTCTACTCCGTACTCGGTATTTCTCTCCGCTTTCTTCTCCATTGCGCCGTCGTCTTGAGGGCGGACGGAATCACATGTGATCGCCTTCGAACTGGAGAGCCCCGAAAATCCACCCTTCAGTCGCATTTATTGCACCAGCTCGACACTGCACTAAACAGCTAGAAACTGGGAAAAGTGAAGCGTGTTGCATATGGGATATGAAAGAAGCCGGCCGAGCGTGTTGTGCTCGGCTTGGAAGAGAGTCAGATGAGAACATCTCGAGCACAAAGAAAACAATGCAAAATTAGATGCTCTGGAAACTGAGGGTAAATTATTTAGCTTGGTTGAACATTCATGGGCTTCAAGCTCATCAATTTGTTCGATGTCTTCTATCTGGAAAACACGACGGAAGAGCTCGGAATATTGAAATAGAGCTTCGACGACGGGGCTTCGCAAAGAAACCCCGGCTTCTAATACCAGTGATGATTTTTAAACGGGCCCATAAACTCCTAGGCACCACTCACCGACCATTTCTAAAATAACGGCGTTTATGACTGCAGGTTTTTCTTTTTACGTCTGAAACCCATCTCCAGGAATGAGTGCGGTCATGACGAATCCTTGACACCTGGTGCGTGCGAATGAACTACCATGGCAGGTCTCCTAGGAAGTAGCTCCAACGTTCACTAAGCCGATGGGAGCATTCTATCACAAACCTGGCAGCGTGTCTTTACCGGTCGCATAACTCCGGGAATACTTGCCTCCACCCCGAAACTTCTTTGCATCCGATCAGAGTGGTCTGCATATGAGATACTCATAGTGCACAGCCCGAACTTCCAGACGGAGATCTACTACTCCATGCCGGGGATCTCTCTGAAAAAGGGACTTTCGATGACATCCAGGCCGGTTAAATAGCCAGCCGCACTATTACAAGGTAGTGATATGGGTTCTAAGGTCGCCTGATTAGGGTCTACGGGTCACCTTGAAAGTAACAATTTGGGAATTGGGCTTTCCAAGTTCCTTCTAGCCGGGATATTTGGACAGGCTCCTTCTTAGAGGATTTGGATACCTTATTAATGCATGCCCCGCCGAAATATCATCTCGATGCGAATAGTCTGGGGAGTATATTCCTACATATGGAATTGTGTAGAATAAAGCCCAGGTTGACTGTTTTCGGATACATCCATGCGGGATACGGACAAGAGACGGTAGTGTTTGACGACGTGGAGTATTTATATGGGGAATTGAGAGGCGGCGGATGGAAAGGATGCTTCCTGGTGAAGATGACCTGGAGGGTGTTGGCCGTAAAGTTCGTCGCCTGCTGTGTAGGTCTTCCGGTGGATGCCTCTCCTCCGCCATTCTAGAACCAGCAAAGAAAAACGCATTAACCAACCTAGTCAGCCAGACTGGTCCTGTCGTCGCGATGTACGGAGTAGACCCATAGACCATCACGACATGGACGTTTCATTGCTTTTTGATAGAGTGATTGGCAGAGTGTTATTTTTCCTGCGAAACCGGAGTCACCCAAATGCAAACAGGCCAAACACACCAAACAGAGCAAACTGCTGGACACCTGGTCAACGTGCAAAAGCAACAAACATGCATCGCGCGAGGGAAGCATCGCCGATGACCTGGCACCGCTGAGCGAGAGAGCTGCCTGCCGTTCAACTGTCGATCCGGATCGCTTATTGGTTGACGGGTGGGATTCCTTGCCTCGTCGCCGACGGCCTCCTTCTCTCCGACCGCTGAGAATGCGTTGCCAGCTGAATCTTTCACTTAAACAGGACGTCTGAATTTCACATACAAAAGACCAGAGCTATGAGTGATCTGCTCAACTTCATATTATCGAATGAAGCCTTCAAGAGGTATGGTATTATGCCTGGGATTTTCTTGGTCATAAAATTAAGAGCAGAATAACAATAGCTGATCCTGGAATAAATCAGGCGCCTGGGTTCCCTCTACTCCGATTTTCCTCTCCAGCAAGACCCGGACGGATATGCCATCAACATAGCAGCATGGCAAAAGGCTCTAGCCGATGCCACTCTGGCAGGGCTCATTCCAACACCCGTCAAAGGAGGGAAGCTAAATGTCACCGGTGGTGCGAAATCTCACCAGAGCAACTCCCTTGTGCTGAGCACAAGTAACACTCTAAGTGCGGCGTTGGAGACACGAGAATGGGGACGACCACTAGCTTTGCAAGCTGTGATTGTATGTGCCACTTTCCATCACTGCTATTCTCCCAGGATAGGGTTTTGACTAGGAATAGGATGAGTCCCTCCGAACAGGTAAAATGATTGCACTCCCAGAGTTTTTGAATAGTCCCACCAGTCCGTTCAAAAAAAGTTGGATTCGGTTACCGGCCGCGCCGTCTATATCCCAGATATTAGGATGGGGTGTGAAACAGGCTCGTGGCCTGATTGTTGGCACCGACTACGACCACGTTGAGAGCTCGAAGAATTTACAGGAACAAGATTTGGTATTAGTTGACAATCTCAAGGTACAGAAAGGATGCTCAAAGAGTGAAATTTTCTTATTTTCTTTTTTCCTTTTCTCTTTAGCTTACAAATGATCCAGGAAGCTGAGAAACGAATTACGAAAGAGGCGTCCGCTCACCATCAATCGGGAATAGACAGAATTTATTCCAAAGAACTGTTTCGAGCCCGGTTCTCTTATCTCATAGGTGCAAATGCCGAGTTGTCCCCAACAGATCTTGAAGTGCTCCTGATCTTCCTATCGCGAGATCGAGGATCTATCCTATATGATGGAGAGGTATGCATATGCAACGTTGCATTCTCTGCGACTTTTAGCTAATTTTCAACTCGAGACAATAAAATTTAGAGAGACGAACGATAAAACCTTGCACATAACACACGAGGACAAGACCGTAGCATCGCTCAAGATGTTAATTTCTAATATAACAGTCCAAATAGCGAGTCTAGATGCAAAAATTCGAGAACTCACGCTTGCCGCTCAGAACGCTCTCAAAAACAAAAATCGAATTTTAGCTCTATCTGCTCTCCGTTCTAAAAAATTAGCGGAGCGGAACCTGCAGCAGAGATCGGACACATTGTACCAGTTAGAAGAAGTTTATACAAAAATCGAGCAAGCTGTGGGCCAAGTGGATATCATAAGAGTTATGGAAGCCAGCACAGGTGTCCTCCGAGGACTGAATGAGCAGGTTGGAGGTGTTGAGAAGGTTGAAGATGTGGTCGAAGAGCTACGGAAGGAGATGGCGAATGTTGACGAGGTTGGCAACATAATGAACGAGGCCGCTCCAGTGATCGATGAGGGTGAACTCGATGATGAGCTGGAAGCAATGGAGGCACAAGAGGAAGAGGCCCGTCAAGAGAAGGAAGCGAAAGCCACCAGAGAGAAACTGGCGGAGTTGGACAAGTTAAAACTCCTTGGACCCGAAGAAAGGGCAAAGGTACCATCTACTGCCATATCGAACGCGGAACTGGAGGAGAGCATTAACAAGCTTTCCCAGATGTCGATTAACGACAGTGGTTTGAAAAGCAGTGAAGAAACAAGGGTGCATGCCGACTGATCACCCAATGCTGTGCAATGGCCCGTTCGTTGGTAAGTGCACGGCTTGACGGCGTGGGGGAGACCGTCGAAATGCTCCCTTGATCATTTGATCATGCGGTAGTGTCTTCAACGACAATTCTCTGACTTCCGCCCTCCATTCCAGGTTGGGAGTCGGGACCGCTATCCGCAGGGGTATGATGGTCTATCTTATCAGGACTCTCGTTACCCGGGGCATTGCTATCTCCAATCTGAGGATCCTGGGGATCTGCGGTCTCCGTCGAAAGTTGTTTACTTGCTGGAAGCGATTCAGAGGCGGGAGCAACCCGCGATTCACGTTTCTTCTGAGCGCTCTCAATAAGCTTCCTGAAATCGTCTCCATGTGCAGCTGACCAGGCAGCTCCATCAAAGTCCTTTTTCATGATGGAGTTCGTCTGATCTCTGGATCGTATCCCCTGAGTCTGCTCCCAAATATCCAATTCACGGAGCAACTCTTGTTTGGATCTGGGGCTCTTGGAATCACAGTTGGCATTCCACAGATTCAGCCATTCGGTGTGCCGCTTTTGGAGAAGTAGTCTTGGCCCGAACTCGGGGATTCCGAGTTCTCTCAACTTTCTCCGCATGTCAGTGTCTTTCATCACAGAATAATTAATCGTAGGGAGGCGTTCTGGGGGTTTGTTGGAGGACGGGGTTTTGCGGGGACTGGAAAGAGAAAAGATACTACATCATCGTTAACCAGGAGTGAAATAATGGTGTGGAATCGGTTCATACCGATTGGGCTGTGGCTCCTTTTGTGACGAAGGGCCAGGGCATCTGTTAAGATGTGGGAATACTGCTTCTTCTTTCATTCTTCGGTTGCAGATTGGGCATGCAACGAGGCCATCATCTAATAATAAGTTGTTAGATAAGACAAACGAACTACCAGAAGCATGCACAGTACCAGGCTGATAATCATCATCCTCGCTATTATCAATGACCATTGGAGTGCTAGATGTAGATAATGCCCCATTATTTCGCCACGCGCTTTGCGATCGAGTTTTCGGAGGGCTCCTCCCGTTCTCTTGTGAAGTCGCATCTTGCATCTCCTCTATTCTCCGTTTTTTCGGGATCCTAGCCTCTCTACTATCGCTGTTGGGTCCCGCCGAAAGATTCCTTGCAAATCCTAGAAGATCTCCTCGCACTTGTCTGAACGAATCAACCACTTCGTCCACCGCCCAATTTTGTCGCAGCTTCACAGCCTGGTCATCTGCTCTGCAAGTGGGACACTTCCCGTCAGCGGATAGACATCGTCGTATGCATATTGAGCAGAACGTGTGGCAGCACGATGTTGTCACGGGGTTCTTGAAGAGGTCTTTGCAGACCTGGCAGCGGAGGGCGGATTCGACGCGAGAGAGGCCGGAAAGAGGAGTGCTGAGCCAATCTGTTGAGTCGGGGATATCGAAAACCGGCTCCATGGGGCGTATGTACTTTCCTGAAAGGCGCGATTGGAAAGAAGAAATTAAGACTACTATTTAACCTAGCAAAGCTAACCGTGAGGGAGAGAGCTTCACTTGTCTGGTGAGCCTTTGTGAAGAATTGCGTAGTGGGTGATGGAGATGGGCATTGATATTGAGGAACGCCAAGAATGCTGACTGAGAACGCGTTAAATGGGGATTCCACACGCGTTGGATGCTGCCGTGAATGCTCACTGGCAGCGCTTCACCCCGTCACAGCTAGGATAAACGATCATTGTCGAGTTTATAGACTGATGGCGTCCAACTACAAAAGGTATTTAGCGGAGAAGGTTATCAGTGACCAGGAGCATGTGAGTAACATTCAGTTTGCCTTTAAATTGACCTGAGCTTTCTGCTGACCTGTGCCCCAAGGTGACATATCGCGCTCTGAGCAGGGCACTGAATGTCCACTGCAATCATGCCAAGAGGTATTTTTGTTCGATCTTAATAGATGCTGGAGACACATATATCTTTGGACTAACTTTTGAAAATAGAATGCTCTATGAGTTTCACAGACATGAAAACTCCAAAAAGCCAAAGTCTGTCAATGCAACATATCTCCTAACCGGAGTGCTTGCAAAGCAAAACGGCCGGCCAGGCCGAGGGACTTTAAGGGATGGCGATGATGAGATTATGCAGAGCAGCCCATTTGTGAGCAGCCAGGTTGCTCCGGACGATGCATCAAGCGAAGAAGAGATACCCGTAACATCGGTCTTATTGGTGAGAGAAGATGAGCTAGAAGGTAATCATTTTCTTGGATAACATGAACCGGACATTTTAAGGGAATCATCAGTATTCTAACGATACTATTAGATGCGAAACGCAGATTCAAGACTCTATACTCTATATTCATCTACAGCGTTCAGCCTACATCGCCTACAGACCTAAACGTTTTAGCTGACATAACTTCCCTTGTATCCACGAAAGACCCGTTACAGTATGGTCCGGGGTACGGTATGATACAGAATAAGAACGTTAAGGCATGGGCGATCCTAATATTTATACCTATAGCATATGCTAACACCAATTCTAGCGAAGAACTGGTCCTATACCGCCCCCCGCATCTATACCAAGCCCTACGAAGCCAAAGACCCCAAAAGTAGCTCCTATAAAACAGGAAGATAAGCCCCAGACGCAAAAGGAGGACATAAAAGCCGAAGCAAAGGTAGAAATCCAGGCACGGCCTACTTCACGGCAATCTTCAGCGTCCCAGACCTCAGCAAGGCCTTCGCAAAGACCAAGTTCGGCAAAACCCCCGGGTTCAGATTTATTCAAGGCTTTTGCTAAAGCGAAACCCAAAGCCAAGAAAGAAGAAGCGCCCAATGTTTCTGGAGTGGAATCCGTATGTGGCCAAAATCTACACTATTTCATACGTGTCTCTACATACTAAATCATGAATAGGGTGATCCAAGTGGCGTCGAAGACGGTATGCACAATATCCTACAGTGTTCTATTCAACTGTTTTGCTTACATGTCATAGTTGTCATGGACGACGATTCTGAAGAAGAGCGCGAAGATCTGTTCCTCGATTCTGGAAAGCGAACCAGCAACAAAGACCGTGAATCAAGAAAGGAGCGAGAGGAGAAGCTCCGGAAAATGATGGAAGGTAGGAAATGGATTGTTAGTCCCGCGTAAAGCATGAGCTGACCACCCCCAGATGACGATGATGATGAAATGCCAGATGCACCAAAAGCCGCGCCGGAAGAATCCGCTTCTGTAGCGGAAGAGACAACTGAGGCAGAGAAACCGAAGACGGAGACATCAGAACCCCCCGAACCAGCATCTGAGCCGGTCAAAACCACCAATGGCCGGCGGAGAGGAAAACGTCAAGTCCCAAAAAGGAAAAAGTACAAGGATGCAGATGGTTATCTGGTCACAAAAGAAGTGCTCGAATGGGAATCATTTTCTGAAGACGAGACTGAGCCGCCGAAGAAAAGGCTTCCTCCAGTGTCAACTGCCAAGTCGACGAAGGGATCTCAAAAGACTGGTCAGGGAAGTATCATGTCGTTCTTTGGCAAGAAATGACATGCGAACTCTGCATAGGAAGTAATGCAAGGCGCATCTGCTGTGCGACAATGATATCCAGGTCATCCTCATTAACTTCGCGCATCTGGGAGATTCTAGACCTTCGCGCTACTTACGATAAAATGTTTCAGCCCCCGACTGAAATGTTGACTGTAGTATTACGTAGCTGAGCATAGTCGCAAGTAAATACAGAAGTGGCAGCATGCTATAGAATCGTTTTTTCAGCCTGGATGGCAACCCTTCCGATTGACTTTTATGCCCCGTAGTTACTCCGCAACCACTCCACGGCCGAAACATGGTTCGCCATGTCTAAGACGTAGGCGCATGGGCCTACTTTGACCGGGGCAGCCACTGCCGAGAATGATCGACAGTGTCTGCATAACAGCAGCCGGGAGGAGCTTCACAGTTCCACCACAGCGCGCAGGTGACCTGAGTCCCCGGTGGTATAGAAGGTCGCCATAATTATCTGACCCTATGACACCGCTCTGGTTGAAAACGATGAGCATCACTTCGGCCTACTCTCGAGTTGAGTTACATAGTTACTGTATGACCGAGCGAATCATCCCGGCCCGTCGTATCAGTCAACTCGAGGCGATAGCCCGCACCCAGCCATGAAACTTTCATTGAAACTCGTCGCTCTCCTTACGGCCGCGCTCTGTAGCCGCGTTGTCACTGGTACGGAGCCACCGTTGGAAGACGACCCAGATGACCTCGCGGAAGCTTGCCCGGACTACACAGAATACGCCGCAGAGAGACAGTAAGTGCCCTGGCTTGTGTTCTTTTCGCGGATTTCACCCGTCCAGGTGCTAAAGATATATTCTACCTTTTCTTCAGTCCTCCATACAGTGAGGGTCCACTCAAGCTTCCCTTCCAGCGCCCCGCCGAAGTCTGTCGGACCTTCTCGTCACCATATGTCGAGAAAGTGATCGAGGACGTAACTTCTCGCATGGTCGACAAGGACCTTGCCCGAATCTTCCAAAATGCATTCCCCAACACGCTGGACACAACAGTGAAATGGCACATTAAAGGCAGCGAGGAAGCGAAGAAGTCGAAAAAGTCGAAAAAAAAGAAGGGCGCCAACCCTGCAGCATGGGAAGGCCCGCAGTCCTTTATCGTCACGGGAGACATAAACGCTGAGTGGCTCCGGGATTCGACGAACCAGCTGGCCCAATACCAGGTCCTGTCGAAGAAGGACCCCAATATCAAAAATCTCATCCTCGGGGCCATAAACACCCAGGCAGAGTTTGTGATTCAATCGCCGTATTGCAACGCTTTCCAACCACCGCCTGCGAGTCAGTTACCGCCCACAAATAGCGGCCAAGAAGATTCTGTTCACCCCGTTTACGAGCCGACCGTCGTGTTTGAATGTAAATATGAGCTTGATTCCCTCGCCAATTTCCTTTCTCTAGGAAACCAATTCTACGAGCATAGTGGATCGAGTGCTTTCCTCACGGGAAGATGGTACCAGGCACTTGATACGGTGTTGAACGTGATTCAGGCACAGTCTGAATCCACGTTCGATGAGTATGGGAGTTATGTGCGCAATGAATATACCTTTCAACGAACGACTGATATTGGAACGGAGACGTTGAATTTAGGCGGGATCGGAAATCCCCTGAATAACGAGACCGGCCTGGTTCGCAGTGCTTTCCGCCCCAGCGATGATGCAACCATCATGGGATTCTTCATTCCCGCAAACGCCATGATGGCCGTGGAACTAAAGCGAACCGCAAATGTGCTTCAGGAAACTGGCGGAAACGCAGAACTCATTGACAGACTCCGTGGCCTCTCTAAGAGGATCGAGCAAGGAGTGTGGGAGCATGGAGTGGTTACCCACAAAAAATATGGCGAGGTATTCGCCTTTGAGGTCGATGGCTACGGCTCTTTTGTTTTAATGGATGACGCAAATCTCCCGTCATTGCTTGCCCTTCCTTTGCTAGGCTTTGTGAAGGAAGACGACAAGGTCTACCAGAATACGAGAAGAATGATATTATCCAAGTCCGGGAACCCATACTATTTGGTAGGATCTGCCTTCCATGGTATAGGCGGTCCACACAGTAAGTCTCCTTTCCGGCATCATTCAATAATCCACGCATAGGCTGATATAATATGGTAGTTGGCGTTAAAAACGCCTGGCCCATGTCTGTCCTTGTCCGCGCTCGCACGGCACAGTCAGATGAGGAGATCATGGAATCCATCAATATGGTCCGAGACTCCAGCCTTTTGGGCCTGATCCATGAGAGCGTCAATGTAAATCGAATCCAGCAATATACTCGCAGCTGGTTCGCATGGGCGAATAGTGTTTTCGCCCAAACCATCCTCGATCTTGCAGAAAGGAAGCCTCATCTGCTCTTTGGCGAGAACGCCAGGCCGTACAAGGTAGCCGATGTCGAGCTTTAATCGAATGGTACTATTGGAGATTTTGGTCGTTTTCTCCTTGTATATATGCTGGTTTTTTTTTTTTTTTTTTTTCCGCGATGGCGAAGTCTTGCTTTTTGTGTCCTCCATACTAATTCATTCCTCCCTGACCGTCGATGCTACATTTCCTTTTGACGACGGACTTGGCCGGGCGTTCCACATATTTACTTCCAGCCTTCAATACCCTTTACATAGGCACTTAGCATTAGATGGGAATGCATGTATTAATTTATACTCTGCGAAGTCCTCCGTACAATGATGTTGTCGCGAAGTCCCATCTCGCACCGTCGTCGATAAGATTTGTGATGCACGGACCACCCGCATGTCAACATTTTTTGAGCCCATGTTCTCCAGCGGGCGAACTGGTCAACACAAAAACAACCAATTTGCACATAACAATAATGACGACGCGTAAACGGACAGATTTTTGGGACATTCCGTCCGACGAGGAAGATAACGATGCCGGCTACGATTCCGAAGCCGCCCAGGAATCAAAAGGCAGAAGCAGCGTATCGAAATCTACGACGGCACCATCGAGGTTGCGGCGGCCGTCTAAACGAAGAAAACTCTCTATTACCGAACATGGGGGGGGAAGTGACAATGGATCTGGATCGGAGAGTGAAGACGAGGGGATAGACACTGAGTCGGATGAGCCGGAACAAGAAGAACAAATCGAAGAGGGAGAGCAAGAAGACGAAGAAGCAGAATCTCCGATCGAGCCCACCAGCAAATCCACACCGGCAGCAACAGCAACCACTACAACCTCATCTACAGACATCGATACAACTCCTTCGACGGCGTCTAATCCAAAATTAAAACCCAAAAAGAACAAAACCGGCGTCATCTACTTCTCCTCGCTCCCGCCATACCTCAAACCATTCGCTTTAAAATCCCTACTCATAGCCCGCGGTTTCGGACCTATAACCAAGATCTTTCTTACTCCATCTGTGCAATCTAGCAGCGCCGGGAAACGGAGCAACAAGCGCCGCATGTACTCAGATGGCTGGGTAGAATTCGCGTCCAAACGCACAGCGAAGATTTGCGCCGAGACGCTCAACGCCACGATCGTGGGCGGTAAGAAGGGCGGGTGGTATCATGATGATGTGTGGAATATGAAGTACCTGCGGGGATTCAAGTGGGCGGATTTGATGGAGCAGGTGCAGCGGGAGAGAAAGGAGGCGGAGGCTAGGAGGAGGGTTGAAGACGCGAAGGCAAGGAAGGAGGAGAAGGTGTTTTTGGCTGGGGTGGAGAAGGGCAAGGTTTTTGAAGGGATTAGGAAGAAAAGAGAGGAGAAAGAGAAAAAGCTGCGTGCTGGCGGCGAGGGAGATATGGGGGATGGGGGTAAGGTTAGCTTGGACAAGCCAAGGAGAGTGTTTAGGCAGAATGAGGTTCGGGATAGGGAGAAGGACGGAGTGAGAAAGGAGCGCAAGGTAGATGAGGATATCCAGAGGGTGCTTGCGAAGATTTTCTGAATTTAATGGGAGACAAATACAAGAATGACTGGCATTGGGTTGGCATATTTTGCTTTAAATAGACATGGATATCCAAGATGTCGGCGGAGCGTTTTTGCAAGATCTTCAAATATATGGATTATATACCATTATTTCATTACATCTGCTTTTGGTTAATTTTCCGGGCCCAGGTAAGATCACCAAAACGAGAGACATTGCGTCTCGAATTCCCAAACGCCTGCAGGAATCCCGAAGAGAAAATAAAAAATCACTTATTGACCATCCTCCATATTGAGCTCCTCGAACTCATCTAGCAACTCATCCATATTGATCTTAGGAACGTCATCATCATCACTGTCATCATCAACATTCATTTCGACACCATCCATCTGATCGGCATGGGCCCTTGGTTTCTGCTGGGCCTTGTACAATGCCAACGTACTCCTTAGCTCCGTATCCTCCTCGATATCACGCAAGAACATCTCGAAATCTTCCTCCAAGCGATCCTGGCCTTGCTGCCTGGACGAGGCTGACGGATGATCCTCCACCTCACGGTCCAAGCGCTTCAAACGCCAGTTGCGAGACTTGTGCTTCTTCTTTCTGGCGTAGTATTTCTTGACTAGTACAACATCGGGGATCGTGGAGCTGTATGTACCACTTTGCTCCAAGGCCTCGAAGTTTTCGTCGTTGAAATTGGTTCCTGTCAAATGATATCCCATGACTGAGTCCCCCGGGTGGAGCACGCCACCAAGATGCGTGCGAGTGAAATATGTAGTATCATTTACACCCAGGTCTGAAGCGCGTGCTACTGTGGCCTCTGCAAGATAGAAACGGCCACTGGAATGACCAATGGGCTCGATATCCATGACGATAAATTCCACCAGTTCTTGGACATCGGCCAGGTTCTTAAACGGCGACCTCCAGTATATGGGCGAAGGAATATCGGCAATTTGGAGGGTATTTGGATCGAGAAGATTCACAGAGGTTCCGACTCGATAACAGAGAGTCAGTGGTGAAATATTTCCCAACGACTTCGCAAGCTTTATCGGAAGCGCAACGAGATCATCTTTGCAGATAGGTATTAATTCAACCGAAAATGAGATCTTGTAAGACTTCGTTGACGTATGAACATCCATGGAAATCAACTGCTGGGACTTTTTAACCCGAACCGGGGCAACCGACGATAGGAAATCAACAAGCCTCTCTGCGTGATTCCTTTGGGAAAAGAAGAAATCTAATCCGTCTTTAACTTCTTTGATATTTATCGTATCTTTGTGAGCACCGTGTTTGAGAATGAGCTGTTCCAGGTGCAGGAAAGTTCTCTTGTGCGGCACTTTCTGTCGAACCTGGACGGAAGCACGCCAGGTATTAGCCGTATACGACTTCGCGCATTCCGGGCACTGTTGAGAGGCGACAACGTATTCAACCTCAAACGTTTGTTGTAAAATTGTTCCCTGGAAAACTTCTTGTTGAATTGTTATCTTGACCTTGATTCGTTTCGAGTGGGGTTCCGTCCATAAGAAGCTGGCGTCGATGATTCGGACCTTCGATAGGCCTCGCAATTTTCGAAGACATAGAGCCAGTAGCTCCCTCGATTCTAAAGCGGCACTGATCCATTGACTCGGCGGTTGTAACCATCGTTCGCAGTCTTTGCACATGTGCAATGTAGCCTCACGCTGGATCCCCTCGGATATATCGATTGTGAGCTTGATACAATCCTCACAAAGCGCACCAGCCGCCGTTGTCCCGTCTATAGGTGCGCCGCAGTTGCAGCAAAGAATTCTACATACGTTAGCATGGCAAGACTCTTCACAGCTGAAGGAGTTTAAGAGCACATACGTTGCGGCCTGCTGTTGCGGCTGAAATGAAACCGGCTCAAACGAGACCGGAGCGTCCAGGTCCATCGACATTTTGAGGAGCTCGATCCCTGGTCAATCTGGTGACGAAAATAGCTCTCCGAAACAACAGAGAGATTGGAACAGCCTAACCGCAAACCCCTCCCGACGGTCCAGCACCCGGAGAGTTCGATCTGAAGATGCACTTCCGAGCGAGGTTTGTGAGGGGCAAAATGTTTCTGCAGCGAACGAATTCGCTATCAAAATTCTTATCGGCAGCTGTTTGCCCTGTTTGCACTTTCAATTAATAATCAAAATAAACTTGTGCCAAGAACGCTGAGTCAGCATTTCATTGTCCAGCCATCCGAAAAGAGCAAGTACCTGGACATTTAAAAAAAACCTTTTTTCTTCGGCCGCTGCCTCTCTCTCTCTCGCTCTGCCGCCTTCACCTCGCAGCGCCCCAACGACCGCCATTGTGCTCCGCGAGGCCGTCACGATGCACCGCCTCATGCTCCGAGGCATCCAGTGCTACGGCTGTCGCAGCCATGTCATCCAGTCTTTTCTGGCCATCGCTGATATCAGTTTTCCCGCGCCTCTATACCACAAACCATGCCCTCGATCTCCGTTACACCACCAGAGCAGCTTTTCATCATTACACGGTCAGCCCTTTCGGGGCCAGTCCATAGCCCGCAGCGCATCTTCTGGCGAGCCGTCCGTCGACAACGGTAGCGAGCAATCTCCAGACGCTGCCAGTCAATCCAACGAACATGTGCCGTGGTATCTCAAGGAAGAGACTGCGGAGCTCGCTTCTCACCCGCTTGGGCAACAGCAGTTGATCCCACCGCTACCAGACAACCCTCCCCCAATGCTGGAAGATCTTCTGCAGCACATCTCGGTTGACATTGGTCTCGATGATCTCTCTCTCCTCGATCTGCGAAATCGCAATCCTCCTCCTGCTCTTGGCGCAAACCTGATCATGATCATCGGGACCGCTCGCAGTGTAAAGCATCTCAATGTCGCTGCGGATCGACTGTGTCGTTGGTTAAGGAGTACTTACAAATTGCAACCGACCGCAGACGGCCTTTTGGGTCGAAACGAATTGAAGATCAAACTGCGAAGAAAGGCCCGCCGGGCGAAGCTATCTAGCAACGTGTCATCTTCTTTTGAGGAAAAAGACGATGGGATCACAACTGGGTGGATATGTGTGAACGTTGGTTCTGTTGAGAACGGGAAACCGGCCGCGGGAGCACAAAAGCGCGATTTTGCCGGGTTCGGAAACGTCGCGGATAGTGCTCGAATCGTGGTACAGATGCTCACTGAAGAAAAGAGAGCCGAGCTCGACTTAGAAGGCCTGTGGAATGGCAACTTTCCACCGCGATCTCCAAGCGAACTGCGGGCTTTCGAGCAACAATTCGAACAATTCGCTGAAAAGGCGGCTGCAGAGGCAACAAGTGGAAGAGGCATGTATCGCGACTCGAGATCACATGCAACGGGTTCTGGCATAGACCCCGGACAAAGAAGAGGTTTGCATACCAGCCGTCGCGTCCAAAGCATCAGTATCGAGGCCGTTCTTTCACCCGGGATGGTACCTCGGCAAGAAGCGGCGTTGAACCATGAAGATCATTTGGTCTCTCCTCGCAATGCGCCAGCAAAGGCTTCAAAACCTCTCAATGTGCCTCCTGAGATCACATCATTGCTTCAGCATTTGGCTCAGCTTCCCAGGGATGATGCACTCCGGGAATTGGGATCAGGTCCCCGAGATATGGGCTCCACATTATTTTTGCGTCTGTTCCAGCAGGCCTTGGACAACGCAGAGGATCCGGACGGTAATATTCTTGCGAAATTGGAGCTGATCCGTATCGCCGTCACTCTACAGCATCCTCAGTATACAAAAGCGGATTTATTCGATGCTTTCAAGGAGCTGGCTGCTTCAGGATATGACATCTCTGAGTCTCAAGCACTGCAGACGGTCAAAACACTGCTCTCTTTTGGCGACAACGATGCCGATGTCTCTAATGTCGCGAAACGCGTCCTGCGATCTGATATAGATCTGGCACTCAAGGTTCTCAACCATATGAGCTTGCGTGGTATGGACATTCTTAGTCGCGAGGTCTTCTCCATGCTCTACACCGCGTCCGGATTCCAAGTTCCGGTCCGCCCAACCAACGATAACCTAAGTCCCAGTTCCGTTGAAACAGAAAAGTCCACTCCGGTGTCGGCGGAAGAGCTTAACGAAGTGCGCCTTGTTCAGGATCGTCTTCGCAAAATCATGGATGCCTTCGATGTTAAGTTTGGACCTGAGCAGTTTCTGAGCCTCCTCCGATTTCACTTCCACCATGGAAATTATGACCAATTCTGGGCTATCTGGCGGAAGATGTCACTTTTGCAACTTCCCCGATCAAAGGAGTTTTATGTGCTACTCTTCCGCCTCCATGCCGAGAGAGGGAACCAAAAGAGAGCGGCCGAGTGCCTGTCGTCATGGGTTCCTATGATGGCACGGGAGCAGCCACCTGTCCACCTTGACGCCGACATTGCAAGAGTGGTGATGGCATGTTTACTGGTGGCCAATCCGGATGTCAAGCAGAGGGCGGACGCAGGCGACCCCGGCGAGTATCCCAACCTGTGGAACAGATGCTGGAATGCCCTGGTGGCGAGTCAAACGGTCCAGGAATAAAATACTTTTCGATGTGTTGTATTACTACGATCAATTGCAAGCTCTTCTCCGGCCATATCTATTGCAGGCGTTTTTGTCAGGTTTCTTTTTTGGGGGTTGCATTTGTGGTATATACCACTTATTATTTGTTTAGAGTACTTATTTTCTTTTCTGCAACATTGTACTGTACACAATTTCCTGTAGCGATAATAATTGGAAGATGAATATCTGCAAATCCATTGCACCTTTTTTTCAAGTGGATCCAGAATGAGCTATAATTTTCTCCTTCCGCTGACGGACCAGCCGCGTGCTGCAGGGATGCACTACGTCTACCAATCAACCAAGTAGCTACACAGTTACACACGACACGGCAAAGGAATGGACGTCCTCACCTACACCTGTTCAATAGCAGTTTTGAAAAAAAAAAAAAAAAGGTAGTTTAACCGACGGACGAGCGAACGATCGTCAAAAAAGTGGAGTCACGGGGAATCGAACCCCGGACCTCTCCCATGCTAAGGGAATGTTATACCACTAAACCATGACCCCTTTTTGTTGTTGGAGGACCGAGCGCAGTTGACATGTTGTGCAGATCCGGGTTTGGTGGGCGGCGGAATCCTTTCACGGCGCTGGGCAGAGCAAGAGATTAAAAAAAAATCTACCTTTTTTGCATTGAAGCTTTTTTCAACCTTTTTTTCTTATTTTTTCCCTTTTTTTTAACTGGTTCTTTTTTTGCGTACTTTTTGTCTGTGTGGCGCATGTGTGTGTGTTGTGGCTGCCGCTGCTGAGTAAGCTGCGCCCTCGTGAAGCCCAAAATAAAGTTACCGCGGCTTTTGCAACTTTGCTGGCGGCGCGAGAAGTCGGGCGAAAGCTGGGGAAGAGCAACAAAAAAGGGCACCTCGATTCTACAGTCCCTTCTCAGATTTTCCCGTGAGATCAGAAGAGCTGGCGATGCTCTCTGGTCAAGAATGGAGTATATGTCCGCTCTGCAGAATGATTTCGACGACTTCAAACCGTCCTTGTTTGGTAAGGAGAATCTGCTGGGCTGAAGCCGGGGGAGCTGCAGGGCATGCCGAAAACACACAAAGCCCCCCCTATCCGCCTCCCTGAAAAAGCACTTTGCTGACGCTCAAAGCTTGAGTAGAAATTCTCTCTGAGCAGCAGCTATCTGCTCTCCTTCCGCCTTCTCTCCGCTACCTTCTCGCTGTAGCTACACACCGCCATCCTCGCCACCTTCTCCGCATCCTCAACTCGTTCGACGAAGTCTACGCGCTGCTCTCTCTGGTCGTGGAGAGATATTACCTCAAGACCTTCGGCGGCTCGTTCACGGAGAACTTCTACTCCTTGAAGCGCGAGCGTGTTCTCGAAATTAAGAATGGCGAGGTTCCAAGAGCGCAATTGGGTGCCGCTGGGCCCGTGCGGGATACGTTGAAGCTCCGTAGTTCGGATGTATGGAGGAATCTAGCCGTGCTGGTCGGACTGCCGTATCTAAAACGGAAATTGGACGAAGGATACGACATCCACGCTGCTCCGCAGGCGGCGCTGGCGATGGGAGGAGGTCCGAGATACAATCCGGCCGACGACCTGCCGCACAATCCGACCATCCGCCAAAGGTTAATGTTCTACTACAAATGGTTCCTGAGGAACGTCTATCCTTCGATCAACGCGGCGTACTATTTTTCGATTCTGGCGTTCAACCTCGCCTATCTCTTTGATAACACGAAGTATTCATCTCCATTCCTCTGGCTGATCGGAACGCGAATCAGGCGGTTGAGCTCGGCGGATCATAAAGCTATCGCATCGATAACCGAACCGAAACCTCTCAGCGGTGCCAGTGCACGACCTGGGGCAAGCCGCCTCGGCATGCTCAGCCCACGCAACCTGTATCCACGCGTGCTGGGCTCGCTAAAATTCCTCCTCCCGGCGTCAATATTTGCTCTTAAATTCCTCGAATGGTGGCACGCAAGCGATTTCTCCCGCCAGCTAGCCCGAAAGGCGACCGAGGCGCTCGATCTCCCCGCTCCAGTGATCTCAGGGATGCCACCACCACCACCACCTCCCTCGATCAAACCCACTCTCCCATCGGCATTGAAGCAATCCGGCCAAACCAAGCTCACCACGCTCCCCACCTCTTCCACCTCCACATCCACATCCACATCCACATCACCGCCCACCACGTCAAAACACCGACAGGCCCCGATCTCCTCCACCTCATACCTCCCCATCTTCACCGTCCCGATCCCCAGACCGGACTCCTCCACTTCTTCCTCCCAAGACACCCACAACACGTGCCCGATCTGTCTTCACCCGCTGGTCAACCCCACCGCGTGCCAGACCGGCTACGTCTTCTGCTACAGCTGCATATTCCGCTGGCTGAACGGCGAGCATGACCGACAGCTCGACTTCATGAACGGTACCGGCGGTGAGTGGGACGATGACCCGGATGCGGACGGGGAGAATGGGACTGAGGGTGCTGGGGTCAAGGAGTACGGCGAGAAGGGTGCTGCGGGGAAGAGTAGGGCTGGTAAGTGGGAGAGTGGGAAGGGACGGTGTCCGATCACCGGGAGACGGGTGCTGGGTGGAACGGAGGGGCTTCGTAGGGTGCTTGTGTAGATTTTGATATCACTTGTCTAGTTATTTATTAACCCTCCTTTGGGGTTGGATCTGATACATGCACCGGCATCCATGTAGTTTTCCTTTAGGCAATTTAGATGAATTATTATGAAATAGTGATTTAATGTGTATATTTTTAAGCTCACATAGCACACAGGAATGCCTCAGGTAAACTGTATGTACTATACTTTGTTCAATATATATGCTGCTCTATATCCATGTATATAATTGTATCACAGTGTATATGTGCACTGAAAAAAGAGAGTCAAAGCACGAAACGCTGCCTGTGTATCAATACGGACAGCCCAAAAAAGGGAGCCGTCCAAAATGGCTGATGAGTGAGTATCAACGCATGCCAAACAAAAAAAAACGCCATCGAACCTTTCAAAGGTCCCAACATTATTCAGAAAAAGCAAAAGGCACCCACCAAACAATCTAAAAACGAATGCGCAAAAGACAAGAAAGCCCCCGCCATTAAAAAAAAAAAAAGAAAAAAAAAGGAAACATGGCAAACACAGAACCATGCATGCCCACGTCATCAAATACCCAACCACCACTTCCCCCTCTCATACACGAAAAAGCTGGTCGCCACCATCGGTATAACCTTCATATACCCAATAGTCAACCCCACGAAGAACCCCCTAAACCCTTTCTCCATCCACACCACTCCAGCGGTCTCCAAGATACTCATCCGGTGTCCGTCTCCCACGGCCCCCGCGACCTGCATTCTCCGCCGGATGACTTCCAGCGGGTACGACGAAGTCTGGGAGACCAGGCCGGACAGAGCTCCGGAGAACAGTTCGGCGGAGGCCTTGAGCTGGGCGCGGTGGGAGCGAGGCTGTTCCTGGCCGGAGCGGGTGAACCGTTCTGAATCCGGGATGGTGGTGTAGGGCGCTAGGCTCGGGGAGCGGAGCCAGTCGCCGATCGTGTCGTGGGTGAGGAAGGACATGCCCGCGTAAGGGAACATGCCGACGAGGGTTGGCGAGAAGCCGCGGTAGAAGTTCGACAGGCCCCCCAGCGGCGCAGCGCGCTTGACGGCCGAAGCGACGGCTGCAGGGCCGGATCTGGATCCCTCCACCGCGGCGGCCGTGGTAACTGAAGAAGAGGACGCGGAAGTCGCGGCTCCGCCGTTTTCATGGTAAATCTGCGAACAAATTTTCCTCAAGGACGATCTAGAATTATGCTTCGTTTCAAACGCCAGCCGTACTCGAATAAGCTCTAATGGATATGTGCAAAAAACTGACGAAATGCCTGCCAGGCTGCCGCTTATCAGCCGGCGGAAGGGAGTTTCATTTTGTTTGGTGGGAATTATGACGGCACGGATCTGTTCGTAGGCTAAGAATTTGATAGCGGCGTAGGGGAATATCCGCAGAAGTGTGGCGGAGTGCCCTTTGAACAATCCGCGGACGCCTTCATGCTGATTGATTGATTTCATAGCCGACACAACACCGAACCAGCTTGTGGAATATTTGGCAAACTGTGGATTCGAAGTCTGGAACAGGATCTTGACTCTGTCGAGAGGGCCGACCACCGTTTTGGCCTAAACACAGAAAAAAAAAAAAATTAAAACATTAATTAGCAAAAAAGCCGTCGATGAAGATCTTAACGGAATATCTCGGAGTCGTAGAACATAGAGAACTTCAAAGAAAAAAAGACAAAAAAAGGAAAGCAAGGACCTATGGACTACACAGAGGAATCTACTTACCGCACATCCGGCCAAACCCCCAGCCAACCCGCTACGAAGCAAATAATCCAAGCTCCGCTTATCCACCTCTTTCGCACCCGCTCCGCCGCGTTTTCTCATTCCTGGCTGCGCTCCCTCAGCAGTGGTAGTGGTAGCACTGGTAGCAGCAGCAGCGCGCACAGCAGCATGCTGGTCGGTATCTGACACCGGCCGCGGCCGCGGCGGTGATGATGATGATGGTGGCGGCGGTGGTGGTGGTGGTGATGGTGATGTTGCTGTCGCAGGTGCCATCTGGCTCGTGTGCGACATGATCATCGGGCCTCGGGAAATGCTTTCCGTCTGAAAATCGCAGAGTGGCCGGGCAGTGGCGATTGGGAGATGTGAAGGAGAGGGCGATGAGGGCAGATGGTCCGCATTGTCCGGGACGGGGAGGACGCCTGACATGCACCGGAAATTCAAGAAAGAAAGGAAGGGTGTGACGTGTATGCTTTCGTTGTTGATATCTCTCTCTCCTTTTTCTTTTTTTTTTTTTCGTTTTGGTGTATTGTTCTGGCGCTGGCTGGCTTTGGAAAAAGCAGCCCACACAAACAACCCAGAGCGAAGGGGGCGGGATTTTTTGGTGCGGCTCGTCGCGGGGAAAAGAAAAGAGGAAAGGGCGCTAAAAGGGCTGTGCCACGTGACCCCTGCCCGCATTTCGTCAGGATTAGTCATCGTAATTTCTCCGAATTTTGCCTACTACGCGCACGCTGATTGGCTGGTGGCCGGCTACGGTTTGGCTTCCGGCGCCGAAAAGCCGACGCGATTTTGCCGGAGAAGCCGCCACGTGACATCCCTGCAGGCCGAGATCGAAATCAATCGCAGAGAGAGAGAGAGAAAGAGAGAGAAAATGAGAGAGAAAAAGAGAGAGAGCGGAATCGAAGGATGATCATAGAACTGGCTTGTTTGTTTGTGCTGCTCCAACTGGTATACTAGAAATCAAAATAATAAACCATGTAGTGACGATGGCCCCCACTAATTCTATCTGTTTTCTTCCAAAATATAATAACACCCCCCCCCCCCTTCTTTGATCAGAGCCGGTGGGATACAGACACACGCACACACGCTCGCCGAAGATGCCAGAAACTCCCCCCAATATGCATATCAGTTCGCTCGCGTATGTGAGGCAAAAAAAAAGGGGCAAAAATTACAAAAAAAGAACAGCGCCAACTGCATCTCTATTTAAAAAAAAAACAACACCGAAATCAATATATCCCAATAATTGATTGGGCTTCTTCAACTCACTCCGCCCAAGGTATTTGAACACTGGGTCAAAACAGCTACCCATTCTTGCCGCCCCCTCCCCCCCCCCCAAAAAAAAAAAAGAAAAAAAAAAAAAAAAAAAATGCTGAGCGGGGTACTTCGATTCCAAACCGCATGCGCAGGCCAATGATCAATGACAAAAAAAGGTGTCCTGGGATACCGGGTTGGCTGGCCAAACGGTCAACCCGATCTAGAAATATACCAGGAAAAAAAAAGGGGAAAAAAAAAAAAAAAAAAAGGATGTCATCAAATCGTTAGTTTTCTTTTCTTTTTTTTATTATTTGTGAATACCCCGCTGGTAGAAGCCGGCGGCGCCTAGAAATTGTACCGCGTACCCTGTCTGGCCAGCGGCTTGCCTTGGCGATTCAGCATCTTCAGCTCTCTAGCGTTGTCCACCGATTTTTTCGCTCTTTTCGTAGGGCGTTCTGGTTCAATGTGCAGATGACCGTTATCCCGTAGAGCCGTCGAATTTTTCCACTTCAGGCAATGGAAGTTGCTGTAATCGGTGTACGTCTTCGTCCGCGTGGACATCCTCGTCGGAGGCTCCTCCTCCAATTCCACCTTGGATGCATGCTGCGACAGATGCTCCTTCCGGTTCTTCATGTACTTGGCGATGTTATCCCTGTGAAGCTGGAGCTCTTTGCGCAATTTAATCTCGCGGACTCCTCGACTATCGAGCCAATTGATAAGCTGGTCCAGCTCGTCTGGGTCTTCGTAATATCCCCATTCCTGGGCATTGAGCATGCTCGTGGGCCCTTCTTCGGCCCTTTTACGCTCCGCAACAGTCATACCAAACTCTTTGAAATATGATCGGTTCAATTCGTCGGGAAGATCGATGAACCCTTCACGCTCGATCTCGTCGGGACCTTGCACCCATATTCTTCCATTGGCGTAACCTGCAGACGCCGTCGAGCTATTGGGAAGGCCCTCGTAAGGCATTCCGTTTCGTTCAAACCAATAGTAGCGATTCCAAAACCGATCTTTTCCAAGGACGCGGGTCCTGGGACAATCCGCCTCGCGCAGGTCGTTATCAAGGACGGCTATGTCCGCCTCATACGCCTTGACCTTGGCCTTAAGGTCTTCAATCTTTTTAAGCACGCGTTGGTATTGTTTCGTTCCCTTCGGTAGCTTGGCAGCCAGTTCCTTACGCAGCCGTTCCTCTTCCTGTCTTCGCTTGCGTTCGAGCTCCCTATCAGCCCCTCCACGTAGAGAGCGACCAATATAGGATTCTTCTTCCTCGTCTGACTCGCTAGTGGCCTCCGATTCTTCTTCGGTTCCGGGTACCTTCGATTCGGCAATCTCCTCTGGCTCCGGAGCGGGAGAAGGAGGGCGCTCCGGCTCAAGTTCTTTCCGTTCTTCATGTAGCTTCCGTAGCTCTTCGAGGCTGTGGACATATTAACATCGATCATCTCCGAGTAAACGTTTCACACATGGGGGGGCTTCAGGTGAGTACTCACGTAGCTTTTCGAGCGCGCTGCAGCTCAATCTTCTCTTTCCGGAACTCGGTCATTTGGTTGCTACACTCTTCAAGGTAATTCTTGATAGCTTTTGTTTCAAGAGTGAGCATGCAGATGATCTGTAGCGCCTGTATACGTAGGTTTATGTTGAGGGTAGAATATTGCTCCTGGGCGGTCTCTCGTGTCGGTTCGGCATCCAGGGGTGCGAGATGAGAGAGAATTTCATCGCAAATCTTCTGCAACCTTGGCCGACTCGACAGTCGGTATAGGAGACCGATCATCACAAGCTCCCATCCGCCATTCTTGAAATCGCGCTTCCGCAGACGGTCGATCCACCCGTACTCCGTAAACATCTCGGCAGCCCGGTGGACTTTAATATCAGCGGTGGTGGAACGACTGCGTGGTGGAGGCTTCGTATTGTTGATCTCAACCCGTGCCAGACTACTTCTTGTTGTTCTTCGAGTCGGCACCGGTTCGGGCTCAGGCTCGGGCTCAGGTTCAGATTCCTCCGACTCCTCCTCGGAGTCTTCTTCCGGGGCCGCAGGTAAAGATATTTGAATAGCACCTTCCTGATCTTTTTCGGAGTTAACAAGTATTTTCAGCACGGCGCAATGGATCTCCGTGAAGAGTTCACAGTTGATATCATCGGAGGAAAAGCGCATTGCCTCGAGAAAGTCATCAAAGGTGAACGAGTCAAGCTGGAACACTTCACAATATACGTTCAACGTGTTCCAAGTTTCGAGAAGGGGCCCGACAGATTCCATTTTGAGGCCTAGGTCGAGTTTCTCGGCAGTTTCGTCATTGGTCAAGAAGCGTAATCTTGGGCGCCGGGCGCCGTCGGTTGGCGGTATGTCGAGATCCTCGATAGGATATTTGATCGGGGCCGGCGGAGGCGGTGGTGGGGAGGGCGGTAACTTGTTGTTAATGATGACTGAAAATTCTGGAAGAAGGGCCACCGGTGCTTCAGAGGGAGGTGGTGGCCTGTGTTTATCGTTCTTTGGCAGTCTAAACGATGGGTTGCCGTTTAATGATCGTCTATAGGCTTCGTACTGTTCCTCCTTTGCCTTTTCAAGCTCCTGGGGGGTTTTCGCCTTCTGACCTTTCGTGGATGGCTTCAACTGCGGGCGTTGCGAGGCAAAGAATCCAAATAACTTTTCGTCTTCCTGCTTATCTGCCGACACCTTAGCCTTCTTTCCCGCTTTATTCCCGTATTGAAGATGCTGAGGAACCTCGGTATCGATATGGTAGTATTCAGCAATGTGCGGCTTGACCAGCCAGGGCGCACCGTTCCAGGACTCTCTCGACACTGTATTCTTGATGAACGACCTCAACATCTGTTTTGTGAATATTTTCCGATCACGCGCCAGATGTTCGTCATCCACCAATGCTTCTTCGTTTTGACGGTTGGTAAGTTTCACCAGGTACCGGGATGACGCCCTCCGTTCTAAGGTCCCATCTGATCGACAGATTTCTGGGAATCTTGCCTTCTCGCGAACCACCCCCTGTAGCCGAGAGCCATTTGTAAGTAACACGGTGACTCGTTCGCCGGGATAGAAGTCCTGCTTAAAATCCTTGAAAAATGTAAGCTCGACGGTTGTTTTTAAATTCGGCTCTGCTCTGGAAAGGGGTACCTCGTAAAGCTGATCCACTGCGTAGCAAATATCAGTAAACTGCCTCCGGTGTTTTTTTTTTTTTTTTTTCAACTTCAGGGTGCTCTCTTACCAAGACTATCTATTCTTGACACGATGGAGAATTGGACCTTGCGCAGCACCGGCTCCTTCAGGGCCTCGGGAAAGGCGTTATCCACTTCTCTGGAACCCTCAGCCTATACATCACAGTCAATGCTGTTTTCCCAGAAGCTTGCTGTCAATCTGGTACGACATACTTCGCTTCTCAAGGCCTCGAAAAAGGTAAGGGATGAGTGACCGGTGATCTCGCATATAAACCGCTTCTATACAGGATAACTGAGGTTATTCGAATTGCCCACAGCCATTGTAACCAGCATCAACACCCCCAAAACCCCGACAGGACCAAAGGCAGACGGGTCGCGGAGCAACAACGGAGCAAAAAGAAGAAACCGGGGGAGAGCTCCATACCTGCTTGTAGAAATTCATTCTGGCGAGAGGTTAGCCCTTTTTTTCTGCTCCTTCCTTGAACGCACAAAGGTTTGGGAATATGGCGACAACAGCAGCGGCCTCTTACCTCTGCAAAAACGGCTCGTAGCTCGTGAAAACCTCATCTGTCTCGGGAATGACCCAAACCTAGTGAGATTCGAGCGGTATCAGCAACCAAGTGCAAAAAGAAGTTCTTCCCCCCTCAAACCGGTCTAGTCGCATACCTCCGAGCTGTCATCTTCAATGGTCGGCTTCGGGAGATACTGAACGGGTTTGCGCTTGAATAACACCTAGAAGAGCGGAGCGGCGCCAGTGTCAGCGGTGATATGGCGGCAGGTATGGGGGGTGTTGTTCCGTACCATCTTGACGATTTTCGCGGAACGCGAACGGGATCGGACCGCGTGTGAGTAGGTTGAGCAAAAAGATAAGACGCCGGGGGCTAGGTTCGCCCGTGAGGCTCCGCGAAGTCTTGGACACGAAGAGAGCTAACTCAGCCTGGGTTGAATGTGGTAGTCAGCACGGAAGTCCCAGATGGAAATTTTTTTTTTCCCCCCTTTCTTTCTTTTCCTTTTTTTTTTTTTTAATTGGGTTCCTTTTCTTCTAGATTCCCTGGTCTATAAATGTTTTTTGTGGATGGAAAGACGCGTTGTTCTGATAGCTCTGCAAGAAGCGGCGTCGAAGGGCAAGGCTGCTCACCTGGTGGAAACCTCATCACGCGTAGCTGTTCGAGCGGAAGCCTCCAAAAAATAAATAAATAAATAAATAAAAAGGGTAAGCAAGGCCAGCCGGGGAGAGAGACACGACGGGGAGAAAAGCGAACGGTGAGTCGAGGAAGACGGCGGCGGAGAGGTGGTAGGCAGCGAGGAGGATGGATGGAGGTTGATGCGTGGGTGACGGGGAAGAGGAGGAGGGAGGAGAAAACCATTTGGGTGGAAGTAGGGGAGGACGAGGAGGGCCGCTGCACTAATCGGGAATGGGGGGTGGTTTTGGTTCCTGATGGGGAATAGGGCCGGGGCCAGCGACTTGCGTGGGTGGGAGCCGCCGGAAGGGCGGCGGTATCAACGTATGGGCGGGTACATCTTCCCCAACCCCAATATATATATATATATATAGGCACGCGAGAGCACATAAATACATATCGTCTACTCCGGCGCGGTGAAGCCGCTGAACGGGTGACCGCCGGGTTATCCAGATTCACGATCACGGCCCTGGTTCAAACTACAGAGTACTTCCGTACGGGGGAAAAACATACATACATCCATGGTTAACTTAGTTAGCTGGCTCGCGGAGCTCGAACTGCAGACGAGATCTCTCTGTGTAATTGCTGTTCCCGTCCCGGCGCTGAGAACATCCCCAGACACACAGTTCCTCCCCCCCTTTTTTGGTCCCGAGCAACGACTTTCTGCGGCCTTCGACGAGTTTTCGACGCGGTGGACCGGGGCACGGTGACGTATCGATTAAGCTTTGGCTGTATGTATGGTAATGGCGGGTACATAAAGGTGTCTAGTGTGCCGCGCGGGAAAGGCTGTAAGTTACTCGGAGCTGAAAACACAAAATTTCCAGTCAACTCTTTTTATTGTTTTTTATTTTTATTTTTATTTTTTTTTTTTTTTTCAACCCCCAAAATCATCACAAGCTTGATAAAGAGAACAGCTCTCTTTTTTGTTTTTCTTCTTCTTCTTCCTTATTTTTTTGTGCTTCCAGTGGTGGCTCAGCAGAGTACCAGAATGGGGGGGACAATTCCTTGCCAAGACGCCAGCCCAAGCCGATCTGCGCTCAGGTTCGTTCCTTCGCCCGGCTGCGCTGCTCGTTTGGTCGTTGAAGGAGAACAAAAAAGACGCCTCCATCTCTGCCCTCGTCCCGCTGCACCGTCAACCTCCCCCTGCCATCCCGCCCACGCACACAACCCCCAACGTATGAGTACTCGTTCTGCTCGGAATCGAGCGGCGATTCACGCTGAAGACCTTTATTTCTGCTTTTTTCATTAATTTACCCAAGCATCTACACCATCACATCAGATTGATGCCTTCTTCCACCACCCCCTTCTCTCCCCCTCCCCCGGGCGGCCCGAGCAACCCCCACCACTCTTCCTCTCTATCTAGCAAGCTTCCTCCTCGACGTCGGAATCCGAAAGGCTCATATTAGTCTCTCTTTCCACTAACACAACCAGTCATAGCCATCAGTCAAGGTCGGCGCCATCTTCACTTCTTCCATTTTGCCCCCTCCCCCTACTAGGGACCTGACTTTCCCATGCCACTCGAAACCTATGCGGTTCGTATGAGGTGGAGCGGGCAACAGGCCGCCTCTCAACCCTGAATAGGCATCCTTTGGCGTCATCAATACCCCCCCCGCGCCCAATCTCTAGTTCTTCTCATGATCCAAAGGATATTCACTTCGCTGCAGCTTCCTTCGCGTTTGGCAGGAGTGCGTTACGGCCTTCTTGTTTGGTTTGCGCCATGCAAAAGCAGCTTTTTTCTTAGAATCCATTACCACCAGAAGCTACTACATATCCAAAAATTCATGTTTAAGCAGTGTTTCCAAACAGAGCTACCATGCCCAATGAACCTTACCATCTTTCCCAAGCTCCTCAAGGGAGGCCCCCTTTTTACCAGGACGTCTATATCTAGAGATATGCAATGGCAAGTACCTGGTAGATAGACACATCTTAGGCTTCTGAATGGAGGTATACGAGCGTACGATGAGCTCGGAGCGCTATATACCTCTTTTATATATGTCCCTTCAGTAATCTTTTAATAGTCGCCAACTTCACGATGGGCACTGGACGCTGAATGAGATTTCAGATTATACCATATATGGCGTGGTTGTATTATCTTTTCCTGGTAATAGGCCGCAGTCAACTGTTTGCCTGCACAAAGAAGGGGCGATTGAGATACTACAATGAATGCTCCTAAGACGTAAAGTAAACCACCATAAACCCAACCCAACTACCCATCACCCCAAGCGCCGCATACGAACTCGTAAACATCAACGGCAGAAACTCCATCCTGCCCCCAAACAGCCACCCGTGCACCAGCGAGCAGTACACGATCAACGGGATCGACACCGTGTCATACAGCAACGAAAACCGATCCAGCAAGAACACCCTCGGCCGCGCCGGCACGGGAGCCAGCCGCTCAAACGTAAACAGAAACAGCACGAGCCAGAGGACGGTGTACACCGTCTTCACGGGGAACTCTGCCGCCGTGAAGAGGAGCGGGAACAGGGAGACGTGCCCTGCTACGGCGAGCGGGCGGAAGGCGCCGAGATAGCGGAGATCTTTGAGGGCTAGGAGGCTGAAGGGCAGGATGATGAGAAGGATGGCCTTTTCGTGGACGTGCCAGCCGAAGAGGAAGGCGGCGTAGGCGCAGAGGGTGATGGAGCCGACGAAGTTGTCCCAGTTGGGCTGGAGCCAGAGTTTCAGGAGTGGGAGCTGTGTGTGTTTCCTTTTGTGAGCTTGGTTTCATTTGTGGGAGTGGGAAGGAAAATCTTTTTTTCTTTTTTGTTTGGGGGCGGCGAGGTTTTTCGATATCTTACCAGTTGGAAGAAAAGAGTTAAAGCGAATGTGTGCTCTTTCTTCACTTCGGGCAGGATGGCAAACGAAGTGTCACCAACGAGACCTCGCGTCACACTTGTGAGTGCATCCGCTTTCATAGGAAGTCCAAGGCGAGGGGCGACTGTTTTATGGGGATTTATCAGCATAAGGAGGTAACAGGGTAGAAGTATGGAGAGTCAAGTGTGTACCTGGGATAAGGACTCTGTCCACAAATGAATACATTGCCCAAATGTTCGGCGCCCAGTACGCATGGCATAGCCCTCTTGAGAACGGAAATAGCCTCTCCTTGATCTGGTTTAACTGCCCCCAGTACACAAACGGACCAAACGCAGCAGCAAACACGCTAGTAATTCCAATCCCTAGCTTGATGATGTTGCCAAACCGTGGACGGAAGACGGATTTTGGATCGAGACAGTATGCTCGAAGGAGATACACAAAATATGCCAGGGAGAGGTAAAGGTATATATGCTTCAGGCATAGCAAGATTGCAAAAGTGACTCCGCCATAAAGGAGTGTGGACTGCTTGCGGGCCAGGACAATTGATAATATCAAGATCCCATACAGGAATCCATTGTACTGAAAGTGGATGTGATCAATAATCAACAAGCCTGGCGAAAGGAGAATAGAAAGACTGGCCGCGTGGGCCAAATGCTTGCTGGGAGCAGGCACGGACTTGATATATCTTACCAAGGCGCCAAGTCAGTAAACTCAGCTGTGTCCATCGAGCGTAAAAACAAAATATGTATATAGAAAGAGAGAAACAAACGTACCGATTTAATGCGTAAACCAGCATCAACTCTAGGAAAATAACGGATGACCGCTGGAAGTATATCGTCTGCCAGGAATCATAGTTGAGATTTCCCAATTGCAGCATTGCAGGGTCAACAAAGAATGCCACTTTCGACAATAGCCACTCGAGGCCCGCGAAGAATGGCGGATAATCGAGTGTCCATTCTGAAGTTTTCTACTCGTTCATCAGCGCCATCCTTGCACTGACATTGAACAATAGGAAGTGGAAACCCTTACCTCATAGTACCAATCCTGCACAGGCAGAGAATGCGTGATAGCAAGCCAATTGCGGTGGACTTCGAAATCCGTAGACTTGCTAATAACATGGTGTTAAGTCAGCGCGCTGGAACAAAAAAAAAAAAAAAAAAAAAAAAAGAAGAAAAAAAAAAGAGGAGGTTGAGAATATAACTTCCACCTACTATGCTGGGAAAAGGAGGACCTTGAATGCTGCTGCCACAAGGGCGCATTGGGTCAACGACGGGAAGAATTCAGCCATTGGGCATGACCGTCATCACCTATACTAAGCTGGCAGGATAGACAACGGACGATCCAGCAGCGGAGAGACCACGACGACAACGACGACTCCTCGAGGTTCTTCTGCTTCCCGCTGCGTGTTTGCAGCTTTATCTCGCCAAATAAATTCGCCAGAGAAGGACCTGTAAATTACCGTACGGGCAACATAACAGCTCCAATACGGCTGAATTGCTTGGCTGCCACGTGATTATGCAGCCACAGGCTGGGGTGTTTGGCCTGTTTGCTTGTGGCTGCGGCGCTGCGTGAGGACAAACTGGCCGGTTGAATATCAGACGGAAGCCCAGCGGACAGGCACACAGAGCAACAAGAGAGGGAAAGGAGTCTGTCTTTTTGTTTTGTTTTATTCTTTTTTCAGCTTTAAATTTATTTTGTCCATTTATTGTGATTAATTGTCCCTTGTGCTTTTGGGCAATTTTCCCCAAAGCCAGGAGCCGGAAGGATTACTGGTTATCAACATACTTCTTGCTTGGAATATCTAAAACACACTCACTGTTTGAGCTTGAGCAAGTGCAGGCAGAATTCACCGGAAGCCCTCTGTTTTTGCAATCATTCTTTTACCAAAGGCTTTTTTAAGACCTATAATGATCATACTGTTTTTCGGCTGTTATTAAGATTATCAGCATAAACATTTCAACCCTTTTGGACGCGGTGTTTCATTGCTCCCGCTATCAGGAAGACTTCGCTTCTTGCTTTTCTTTTTCGGAGGGGGGAAACCGATAGCGCCTCATCCTATTATCATTAAAGATGATTCTATCATCCAGCATTGGCCGCATCCTGGCCCTGTCTTCGTCCCTGTTTGCACTATCCTCTGCTGATACCCTGGTTGAAAGAACAAGCTTTGGCAATGGAAATCGGTATGGGATTCCAGTCTCTTTTGGGGACGCGCCAATCTAATAACTTTTATAGTATCTCGGCGGACATGTCCTCGTTGCCGGGATGGCAACTCTCTGGAGATGGCTTCACCCCGGAGATAGTAAGTCGTCTCCCGCATCACCTAGAACCTGGGCCAAGAAGCGAAAAGGCATTAATGGGCCATAGATGTCCGATAGAATAATTATGACGCCTCCATATCCAGGCCGGAAACGAGGCGCCATGTGGACACTTGATCCGTGAGTGTCCCGTAGCAAACCTCCTTTGTACTGCATTAACATCTACATCCAGTGTTTCTCAATCAGAGTGGACGGTCGACTTTGAATTCAGAGTCAATGGCGAGGATGGTCCGGGTGGAAATATCCAGCTTTGGTATGTTAAAAACGGCCAGGTTGATGTCGGGTCGCAAGATATCTACAGCGTTTCTCGCTTTGACGGGTTGGCCATCACCATCGATAGCTCACAAGGCGTAAGTACACGGCATCCTTCGACCAAAAAAAAATTGTATTGGTTTCACGATTGCCTAACGTACTTTGAAGAGAGGCATGGTGCGTGGCTTTTTGAACGATGGTACTACCGACTACAGAACTCACCGGAACGTCGACAGCCTGGCATTCGGCCACTGCGAGTACTTTTACCGTAACCTTGGAAGACCATCGCAAATTACTATCAAGCAGACTATGTTTTCATTCGAGGTTCTAATTGATAAAAGAAGCTGTTTCCATACCAAAAAGGTTGGTTATCGCTTGCCCTTCTGCCGAAGATAAGTGTATTCATCTAGTCCTTTTTTTTTTTCTTAGGTCTTCCTTCCCGTGGGCAACACGTTTGGAATCACAGCTTCGTCCACGGATTATCCCGACTCCTTCGAAGTCTTCAAGTTCGCCTTGTCGGTTCCACGACCAGGCAGCGACAGCGGCGCCTCTCAGAACCAGCGAAGCCATCAAGCCCAGCAGCCGCCTGTTCAAAGAAGTAACACAAACCAGCAGGCCTCCCCGGACGGCCTCTCGGGAGTTCAGACCCAGATCAAAAATATCCAAGATCGCCTCCACACTTTAAGCACCTCGACTGAAAGGCTCCTGAACGACCTCGCCCTGCTCTCCAAGAAGTTCGACGAACGCAACCAAGAACTCGCCCGCAACTCCGCTAATCGCGATCAGGTCAGCAGCGTGGACCAGAGGGTCATGAGGCTCGAGAGAATGATCGAACGCGTCCAAAAGGACCTCGCGGGCAAGGACTATCAGCGCCATTTCACTAAATTGGAAGAAGCTTTGCGACACTCGCACTCGGGTCTACTCGAGAATCTGCACGATTCCTCCCATCGTAAGTTTTTAAAACCCGACCCCCAACGGAAACCAAAAACTAGAAAGAAAGAAAGAAAGGAACAAAAAGAAACCAATGCGAAAAACAAGCAAGTGCTGACGAAAAATGACTAGGTATACTTTCATCTGCTCCTCGCATGGGCTTCTTCATCTTCCTGGTAGTAGCGCTTCAACTCTCCCTTGCCGGAGCATATGTTTTCTACAAGAAACGCCGTGCAAATATGCCCAAGAAGTTCCTGTAAAATTAGATTAGTTGATCCTTCCATTCCAAACTAGGCCTCCCTTTTGTGTTTATGCTATTGACGTCTTGAATGAGATAAACTGGAGATGATGAGCCTTATTCCCCCCCAACCCGCGACAGATACACATGTTGGCTATTAGCGATGTTTTGGATTGAATCAGCAGAAGCCATTTCTCCCTTGCTTTTTTGTTCCATGCCAAATGTATTCGCTTTTCCTTAAATTATGCCTATGATTAATTTACCACCCATTCAGTTCCCGATGAGCTCGACCATCAGAAAACGTAAATAAATAAATAAATAAATAAAAATAAAATAAAAAGGTAGATACCCTTCCCCGTATCCGAGGATGAATTTGTACTTTATCGGGAAACACGGCATATTCGTTCTCTGAACTACTACAGCGGGGTATGTATGCAGTACTGTACATATGTTAAGAAGGACATGAAGGATCAGAAGAAGACGAAGAAGAAGAAGAAAACACTAACTGCCGTGTGCCCTCCCAGTTTCCCACTCTTCTCAACACACCTTTCTACCTAGAAACAAGCTCACCCGTAATCTCCGCAGCAGAACAACCCGCAATTCCAGCTTGCTTCGCCAGGCGCGCGTGTCGCTCCTCAACCCTCTCCTTATGTTGCCTGTTCTTAAGATGTACCTCGAAATTGTCCACCGTCAACGCTGGACCGGGAGTGTATAGCTTCCCGGGACAATCGTGGCATCGGATTCGTGGGAAGTATTTGTAGATCAGCTTTTGTCCCGGGTGTGTCGTTGCAGCGTTGGGGATGGGTAAGCTGGTCTGGGGGTCGACGGCAGTGTAGCGCATTGTGCCTTCGAACGAGTCGCGAGGATAGCTGCGTTTTAGATTGTTCAGGCCACGGACGAGCCAAGACGGAGGGGGAGGCTGCGAGTTGTTAGTTACATTGGCGAAAATTTTTTTTTTGTTTTTTTTGAGGGACGGGCAAATTGGAGTATCATACACCAGGAACACCAGGTTGAGGAGGATGAGGAGCATCGACGACCCCGTTCAGTTGGGATGGCGTCGGGCGTTTCGGAGTGGTTGCAGGCTGGGCGGCTGGCGGGCCCATGGAGCCGCGAGGGGTGGGAAATGCGTTTCGAACGGGAGTTGTTGCACCTGCTGGAGCTGGCGAACCTGGATACCCTTTTTGCCTTGTCTTCAGGTCCTTCATCAGTTGTCGTAGTTTGTGAGAACTGATCCTAAGTCTAACGATCAGTTTCTCTGGAGCCTCGGAACTCTCTTCGCGATAGTCTCGCCTTCTTGCAGACGTTCTGGTTTCGTGAAGAGAGGAAGTTTCGGGAGTTGCAGAACGACCAAGGTGGCTGCGCATCGCCGACTGAGCGATTGCGGACGCTGTCCGCATACCGCGGGTCCGTGCAGTTCCTTGGGTTAAATGCGACATGGCCGGCGAGGCCCCAGACGATTCATCGCTGTCAGACTCATCGGAATCCTCCAGACCATCACGTTGTCCAGTAGTTGCACGCCGGCTTCGACCAGTGCCAGATCGTTTGAAAAGTCGACTCTCTTCGACGGAAGCCGCAGATCCAGGTATGACGGAGGACACGATCATCGTTCGAATTGTGCGCAGCCGGTCTTTTAGATCAGGAAGAGCTGGCCCACCACGACGATTAACAGAACGTTTTTGCAGTCGCTGTTCACGGGAGATAGATCCTTCAGTCCTTTCAAGGCCAGCCTCGTTGAGTTCCCAGAGGACGGGCGTAAATTCCTTGGCCTGCTGGATAGAACGGAATGTGGATTGAAGTGGAGAAGCCTGGAATGCACCTTTGAGGACAGGATCCTCTATGGGGCGACCATCAAACGGATGGGATACGATGTATAAGCTTCGAGTGAAGAGCTGGGCTTGCTCTCGAATGGAATGGGCAATTGCGGTCGCAAACTCCCCCGGAAGGGCTAGGTCCGTCGCCATTTGAACTGCAAAAACTTCAGGTGAGTTATAGGGGTCGTTGATATCCCATTCAAATTGGTCCACTAGAGTATGTTGTCCAATAGTGATATTCAACTTGATCAGAATGCGCATTTCGTCGTTTTTGTAGGCAAAGTACGGGAGGTGGGGATCTAATGGTTCCTCTTCGATAAATATATGGGGGTGATATTCCGTCAATTGATCTTGGATGCTTTGGGTGATTTGCCGGACAAGTGGGCCGCAGGATTCTAGCGGGAGGCCAAAATCTTCGACGAGCTTTTCCGCGAAGACATCAGGTGGCGTAACGCGGTCATGTAGGTTCCATGTAAAAGTATCTCGAATTTTCACCTTATCCCAATCAATATCCAACCGTATGGGGACCAAGTTTTCGGGTTGATCTGCTTGTTTGTCCATCTCCTGTCGGGAAATCCGTGTATCCCGAGATTTTCGGCCTCCGGGCTTCCTTCTATTCGATGGGTAGAGCAGTTGTGGATGCTGCGATTTGAGATCGGTTCTGGCGTTGCCAAAACCTTCATAGCCCATTCCAAATATAGCGCCTGGGTTCATTTGGCGCTCATGTTGTATCTGCAGGTAGAAGTCGCGCTCTGCTCGTTTTTCCTGTAAGATATCCTGGTGTCGGGTTCTGCCAGCAGCAAGTGTGGAATGTAGCCATTCACGGTGAAGGTACTGCTCCAATAATACCTTATCAAGCGGCGTCTCACGGGGCCCGACAGGAAGCTCCACAGGTGGTGGTGATGATGATGAATGTTTTATGGAGCCAGATCTGGAGCGCTTCTGTCCGAGGGAAGTCCCGTTAGCAGGCTCCTCCTGCTGCGGATCGGGAGACCCAGGACAGTCCTCCTGTCCGTCATCAAGATTTGAGGTTTCATTTTGCGACTCAGTTGTACCTGGGCCTTCAGGTTTCTGCTTTCCTTCGGCGAGCGAAGCCGGCGAATGCCCGTTGGTAGTTTCCGTGTTGGCAGACGTCTTTATATCTGTCTCATCGCCAAGGAGATTTCCCCCTGTATGCTCCGCCATAGGCTGGGATGACGTCTGGGGTACAATGCCGGCGATAGCTGGGCAATCCGGCGAGGCATCGGAAGAAGCCATTTTTAAGGGGGTTGTTGGTCGCGACCAGGCAGTTGGTCCTGGCAAACTGCTATGTACTTGACAGTCGCGCGATATGAGCTTCACGCATATTATAGATCTAATATGGAACCAGGGGCAGTTCATTAGCTTGGATAATAGGCAAGACCATCCCAATTACTGAATTCACAATGGCGTTGCAACCCGGACAGTCCACCCATTCTGCAGATCTTTGGCATTGATATGATAAAGTGCGCAGAACCGCAGAAGTATTCACAGAAGTACAACAGATCATAGGATCAAGATGATGATATTAACACACCTAGATCAGTCACAGGCAAAGAGCCAATAATTCTTGCTTGGATTGCGTTCGGCTACTCGGCTGGGTCCAAACAGAATATTAACGCGTGGCGGCAAAAATGAGGAGATTGTCGGCGATTAACGCGTCTCGCTTTGCTGGATGGGATAGGGGCTAGGCTTAATAATAATAACAAGGCATCAAAATTCCCGGGAGAAGTCGCTTCCAAGGGTATGGCTAGCAGCTATGTCTTGCTTGATGGACAGCTCAGCTTCCGATCATCCGTCACTCGCCTTTTCGCTTCTTCGCCCAAGCAGCGAACACAGCAGAAGAGAGGCAGGCAGTGCTGACTCATCCACTGTCACAATCACGTGGATTTGTCGAAGCGAATTCGGGCTGTCGAGCTGCTGATATGCAGAGTATGGAGTATAGGGTGTGGAGCAGCTAATATAGAGTACATCATGGGAAAATATTCTATCATCTCCAGTATAAACTAAAGCTATCAGAGCACTTCCACATCGGTCAACCAAAAGACGGGCGGTCATATAATATATTCGCAGCCAGCCTGGAGAAATGGAAAACTCCACTTCAGTCACGTGGTACATATTGACATTGACCTTGAAAGGGGAAAAGAAGCGGCTTGGAGTGAATCACGACGTTTAACAATCCACAAGGCCATCTGCAACGACTGCACGATGGTCGGAGCTGAATACACCATCGTCGAATTTGTTAGGCAACACACCATATTGCTTCACCGTCCACGGGAAACCTTGCTCCGTTTTGGGTCCGACAAGGATGTAATCAATGCGGGTTTCCCGTTCTCCCTCGTATCCAAACCCCGTGTAGGTGATTTCATTACCATAGCGCTCGTCAGGCTTGATCTGGTCTCGGGCGTCGACTAGAGGAGAAGTTGGATCGATAAAGACCTGGTATGCTTCTTGGTTGACCTCGCTGTTGAAGTCTCCCGCGAGGAAAAGGCCCGAGATGCGGTCTTTGAATTTGTGAAGGTACCCGTCAATTGTCCGCAGAATGAGCTTAGCAGATTCATATCTTGACCCGGACCCCTGGTCATCGAGATGCGTAGTCATTGCAAGCACCGTCTTTCGACTAGCCCGATGTCTGAACACTCCGACGGTTACGATGCGGATCGAGGCTGCATCCCAGCCTTTCGAGGGCACCTCAGGGGTCTCGGAGAGCCAGACCGTCTCCCAGGTCTCCAGCTTCCAAACATCAGGGCGATAGAATATCGGGGAATATTCACCGGCTTGCTTTCCGTCGTCCCTGCCTACTCCAATGTACGCCCATGTGTCCCCATGGGAATTCAGGCCGGACAGGACGTCCTCGAGCTGGACGCGGAGCACTTCCTGCAGACAGATGAAACTCTCCGCGTTGTGCCTTGTATGGAAGATAAGCTCATTCAGGACTAGATGCTTTCGTTCTGGCCAGGGCTTCTCGCCCTTGAATGGACGCGAAGTTGCATAGCGAATGTTATGGGTAAGTATACGGATAGACAGCGGGCAGTCTAGCTGCATGATTGGGTTTCCTTGTTTCTCACAAAGTAGCAAATCAAGCTTCCTCTCTGATGCGGGTTGGAACGAGAGAAATCACAAAGAGGCGATGGGCAGGCAGTTGGTAGAGTCGCTATCGAGCCTATCTCTCTCTGCCCCTGACCTTGCAGCAGGCGATGCGGTCTATCTTATTCTCATGGCAGCCGTCGTCTCGCTTCCCTGCATTTGTTGATCAGGCATCATGTGATGGTCTTCATGCGCGGTGTGGACCAAAGCCGCACGCGACAAAGCGAGCCTGCGGCCCAGCGTACAGAGGAATACATACCGAGAGACCTCAAGCAGAACTTACCTTGGACATCGAATATCGATGCGGTGTTACTCTGTAGCTCGCTGTTGCTCGCAGCTGTCGGGGCTTGCGCGCCAGCTGGTGTCTCTGGGTGCGGGCGCGGCGGCCGGTACGTCATTCGCAGCATCCCAGAGGCCGGGCGCGAATCCACACGGGAAATCCCACCATCAACCTGCAACCGCTTAATATTCCCCTCCACCCCACCTAAGTTGACCAACAACCCGGCCTGACGTCCCCTAGGCCTTTGAAAAAAGCTCACACGACTCACGTCCACACCGTGGTTCCGCCAAACACTTCAATTGGGATTTATTGCTCTCGCTGCTGCAGCTTTGGCGAAAAACGTCCGCCATCGCTCACCACCTGAAGATCCAAAATGGCCGAATCAGCTGAAGTTGGTGAGTTCTGCTCCGTCTCGTGGCCGTAGTCAAAAAATTAAATCGAGCACATTGCTTTGTCCGACATTCGTGGGTTTGGCAGCCGCCTTCTTTGCTGTCGTTCCTTTGCTTTAATTTTCTGGGCTGCCACTATATATCCCCGCCGTTCGAACCTTTGCTATGGGTCCAAGCAGAGGGGACGTTGTCGTGTGCTCTTGAGTCGACCAGAAAAGCTGACCGAAAATCGCGATAGATTACACCCTTAACAACCCCGACACCCTAACCAAGTACAAGACTGCCGCCCAGATCTCTCACAAAGTCCTCGAGGCCGTCACAGGTGCCGTCTTCTCCATCCCCGGATCCTCCCTAGTCACAGTCGTGTACACGTTGAGGGATAAGACGCGATGGGACCTCTGACTCAAGCCGGATGCAAAGCTGACACTGAATACAGGATGGTGCGTTGAGGGCGCAAAGATCCTGGAGCTGTGCGAGAAGGGTGATAAGCTCCTGGATGAGGAAGTGAGCAAGGTCTACAAGGGCAAAAAGGTCCCGAAAGGTCCGTACGGCTCGCCTGGTTCTGCCACGGTTTGCAGCTCTCCAGACATTCATACCGTCATCTAACCCTGCTTCTTTTCGTCGTGGTCCTGTAATAATATCCTATCTCAGGTATCTCCCACCCAACTACGGTTTCTCCGAGTTCGTATGTGACACCATATACTCCCTTGGCGTCCGATGCGGAGGAAGCTGCGACAACATTGAAAGAGGGCGAGGTTGTGAAGATCCAACTGGGCGCCCAAATCGATGGTTTTGGAACCATTGTTTGTGATACCATCATCGTCCCATCCGCCAGTGGTCCCAAGGAGAAGATCACCGGCCGTGAGGCAGACTTGCTCTTAGCTACCTACTACGCTAATGAGCTTCTTCTCAGACTCATGGTCCCTCCGGGCCTTTTGGCGACTGGCACAGAGGAAGAAAAGAAGAAAGCCGCAGCTGAAAAGCCCCCCACTCAAGCAAAGATCTCCACTCTGCTAGAGAAAGTGGCGAAGAGCTATGACTGCAACGTGGTCGAGAACACCACCACTTGGCTCTTTGAGCACAATGAAATCGAGGGAAAGAAGAAGATCATCGTTGCACCCGGTGCAGGCGTGAAGGGAGAGGGGAGCCCCGAGGTCCCCGAAGTGTGGGGCGTTGAGGTTGGACTCAGTCTTGGATCTGGCAAAGTCAAGACCCTCGAGCACAGAGCCACGCTGCATCGTCGTACCACCACCACTTATATCCTGAAGCGACCAAGCTCCAGACAGACTCTATCTGAGATTGTCAGGAAGTTCGGTACCTTCCCGTTCAGTCTCCGTCAGCTTGACGATGAGAAGGCCGGCAAGGTCGGTGTGGTCGAGTGTGTCCGTGGTGGAGTTGTTCGCCAGTACGATCCCGCTGGAGAGGCCGACGGTGCTCCGGTTTCTCGACTGCTCACGACTGTTGGTATGTGACCCCGTATCCCTGTGCGAAACACCGCTGTCAGAATGAAGCCCGCAGCTGGATGTGACTCTTTGTCTTTGTGGATTTTCCCCTGACCTTTTCAACTTTTTAGCCATTCTCAAAAACGGCATGACCCGGCTGGCCGCCCCTCCTCCACTCGACCTCTCCAAGGTCGAATCCGACAAGAAGATTACAGATGAAGAAATCCTGAAGATCCTCGAGAAACCCCTTGCCAAATCCACAGGCGCCAAAGGCAAAAACAAGAAGAAGAAGAAGAAGCCCGCTAAGAAGCAGGCCGAAGATGCTGAAGAGTCTTCGAGCGAGGAGGAGTAAACGCACTCAACTCTACCTTTTCCCCTTTTTCATTTTTTTTTTTTCTTTTTTTTTCAGGATGTTTCCGTTCTGTGGCAGCTGGACTCGGTACTGTGTGGTGACCTGGTGTCTGTTCGCTTAGGGATCTGTCTACTTGGGACTCTCTTGATTTTCAAAATGGTTCTACAGCGATCTGTACCTTGATGGCAGGACTTGGATGGATAGCTGCGGATCAGGAGACACTGTTAAATAGCTACGTGCCTTACTCGAGCAAATGAATATGATTGTGCGCCTTGCCTGGCCAGGTCTTCTCTAGCAATACCCCGTCCCTTCGATTAAAATGCTAGCACCAGGACATCGGGAAACGGTAGATAGACTTTCACTCGAGAGATCAGGGCCAGTTGGGAGCCGTGAAAGGAACACAAAGCCCTCGAAGGCAGAGAGGATGGCCGGGAGTCTCCGCCTGTTTTGGGGGGTTCAACAGATGCCTAGAAGTCCCAAGTGAGCAGACGCCATACAAATTCAGCGCGTCCAGCTCTCACTTGCAACCCGATGCCACGGAGCTCTCCGCGAGACTGTTTATGTTTCTTTGTCCTTCCCGCCTAGCAACCGAAATCTCTGCTGGTTGATCTGGAGACTCCTCCTGGCGATATAAAACCTCCCTTCCTCTCTGCTCCCCCCCCCCCTCTCTCTCTCTTTCTTCCTTTCCACCTTTCCTCCCTCCACGCTTTCACATCGCACAAATAGCTTCATCACGCTCAAATCTACTGCTTCAAAAGCGTTTATCCATCACGGTTCATCTACTCTGCTTTGCTATCAAGTTCTCTTACTAACAACTCTCTCTTCGACGCCTTCCACTCCTTCATCTTCATCGATTCTCGTCACTTTTCTACCTTCATATTCACTTCATCTCTCTTCATAGAGACCATTTCCGGCTCGTCAAGAATCGTCTCGCCGCATTCTCACTCTTCTTTATTATTTGTCACTCCTGACACAAGTAAACTCCTCTTCGGCTCATTACGTCTTTATATTCATCGATCCTTACCTCTAACTTCTCACATTCTACCTTTAAATTCACTTCCATCTCTCTACTTAAAGATTATTTTTTTCAGTGACGAGGGATCGTTTCGGCGTCTTCTCACTCTTTTCTACTCGCGTCACTCCTGACCCAAGTGGCACGCAGTTTGGCTCATCATCACTTCATCTTCATCGATCTTTACCTCCAAATCCTCACACTCCACCATCAACCTCGCGCGATCTCTCTGCGTAGAGAATATCTCCTGCACAAGAAGAATCGTTTAAGCTAATTTTTGCCTACTTCACTCGCGTCATTCTCCTTCATTCACTTCTCGATCTCACAGCCCCTGAACCACTCGTTCTGCATCCTTTTTTCCAACAGATTCTCGAAAATCCGAGTATCTGTATAATCAAAACGCATTTCCGCGTCAAAACCGATCGATTCTACGACTTTCAAGTCAAAGCAGCGATTTTTTTTTTCTTTAAACTTCCCGTTGTGCGGTCGACTCGGTGTGTTTGTGGACAGTCCCTTTTTCCGGCGAGGAGTTTGACCCCAAAGCTCCCTCAAATCCGCCATCTTCATTTTCTCCCTTTCAAAACTTCTCAACTCCCGCCAACGGCCACAACCACACGCGGCCCAATCGTTCTCACGACAACAACGCGTGGTGTGTCCATTGTCAGCTTGTGATTTTACTTTTAGTAAGTGCCTCTGCATCGTTCTATTTGAGTGCCCTGAGCTAACTGCGCGCAGATTAAATATCGCAAGCTGCAGAAGAGCTTCGTTCAATCGCAATGGCTCCTCAACTTCGATCTCGCACTCGTGCTGCTACTCAAGGATCCTCTCGCCCTTCAACCTCTCTCGATGCGCCGCAAAACAATACTACTGCTGCCGGCTCCGAGAACTCCCGTCCTAAAAAACAGCGTAAAACAGGCGCAAACACAAGTGTCCCCGTTGACTCCGAAGAGCCAACACGGCAGAGGCAGAGAAAGACCAGAGTTGGCCCTTCACAGGCCGATCAAGAATCTACACAGCAGCAAGCCTCCCAGGATGCCGCGCCCCAGCAGCCTGCCCTTCGCAACATTATAATCCCTCCCCTCCATGAACGAAACGGACCTCCCTGCCAGGAAAATAACTGGTACTTGCCAAAGTCAACCTGGAAAGAACCTCCAGAGGCCAAGCTGAGACCTAGCTTTGTGGACGCTGGATGGCAGCGTGGTGGCATCTTCCAGAGTCAATTCGCACTTGGTGCCCGTCCCACACGCTCCAACCTCAAAATTGCAAAACTGCTCGAGGATGAAGAACCCGTCAGTACCCCGAAGCCAGCCCCAAAACCTGCTCCAAAGAAGAAACCCAAGTCAAAGCGAGGCCGAGTTGCGAAGTCGAGATGGTCGAGAAAGAAATCGAAGAAATCTACCAACACAACCAAATCAGCCAAAGCCGCTGAAGCCGTCGAGCAGGCTATCAACGAGTCGACAGCTGCTTCCACATCTGCTCAAGAATCAACGACACCAGAAGACACACCCACCCACCAAGCCGATGAAAATATTACCGGAGATAATGAGCATGATGCCCGACAGACTCGTTCGGCATCCGGCAGCAATCTTGACACCAACGGTGCTGAGCCAGTCAATTCATCGACGGCGCCGTCCATCCCGGTCGATCTCAAATGCAGCCGAGAGAGATTTAACGAAGTCCTCGGGTCAGCTATCTCGCGAGCTGAGGCGTCTCAGGACACCAAAGTCGCGGAGGGACTTCGTTGGATGCTGGATGCCTCAGGCACAGATCCATTTCTCTTGAAGATCATGGACAATGTTGTCGCCGAGCCAACTACCGACAACATGTCCGTGTTTCAAACTGCACTGCGGGATGCCGTCAAGAAAGCTAAAGCCGAAAAACCCGCCGCCACCACCGCCGCCGCCGCTCTGGGACGTGAAGATTCAACATCTTCACTCTCGACCGCCAAGTCTTTGGAGGCTGAAGCCTTGGCCGCTGCAAGTTCAGAGCCAGCTGATGTTCCGGTTCCAGTATCAGAGGAGGTGGCGCAAGCCGCCGAATCCGAGAATGTGGGGTCGGAACAGGCTGCATCAACAGGTTCCGGGGTGGCTCCCGTTCTCAGCGGCCGCGGCCGCAAGAGAAGACCCGAAGATCCTGAGCTTGTGGCACTTGCAGCCAAGAAGAGTAAGCTTCTGAAGGAGGAGTTCCCCGGATATCATGTCCGCGAAAGCGACGTCCGGACTCAAATTGTACCACAGCCTCAGCCTCCCCGGCGGGTTGTGCGTCTCCCTGAGGACGACGATGTCATTTCTGTGGGGTCTGATGAAACTCGCAGATCGCGTGCGCATGCGGAAGAGGTCGATAACATCGATTTCTGCCGTGTGTGCAACGGTACAGGCAACCTCTTGTGTTGTGACGGGTGCGTGGATTCATTCCATTTCGGCTGCCTCAACCCGCCTCTGGATGCCAATTTCCCGCCGGCAGGTCGGTGGTTCTGCACCACCTGCGAAGAAAAGGGTCCTGGGGCGGTGTTTGAAGCGGCGATGGGATCCATTCCCCGCGCACGCTACGAGGTGCCGACCGAGATCCGCGAGGAGTTCGCAGAGGTACACACCGCACCAGACGGATCGTACCAACTTCTTCGGGAGGAGAGACTTCCACCGACAGTGACTGAGGGAGTCAGCGAGCTCAATCCTAAGCAAAAGGAGGAGCGCCGCCCCGAGGTCTTTGTCGAGCGGGATGCCAAAGGGAAGCTAATTTTCTGCGCGAAATGCCACCGAGCCAACCTGGACGGTGAGCGACAAATCATGAAGTGCGATCATTGCTCCCTGTACTGGCATCTCGACTGCCTGGATGAGAATTACACACATCCCCCCCTGCAATTCAGCGGGAGCAGCAATCCACGGCATTACTGGAAGTGTCCCAACCACCTGGACAACATGCTCCACGCACTCGGTGGTGTTCGACTTCGTCGACGCCGCCGCCACCATGAGCATGAGGATCTTGAGCTTCTCCCGCCAAGCTACGAGATCGACAATTTCCATGAACAAGAGTTTTATGGAAAGAGTTACCGGGTGAGCGAGCGCGGCCTCATCCAAAATTTCATTCAGCATGTCAAACGGGAATACGCTGAGGACAAAGCGCTCAAAGCCATGAAGGCAGCCGAGGAACAAGCCCGGGCCCTACTGGTCCCCGCTGGGGGGACACCCGGATCCTCGAGCGAGGTTGCCAATGCAGATTCTGTGTTGGCCAATCTTCGTCCCGAAGAGCGCGAGGGTGCCATGGCCCTTCTGGTAATGGCAGAACCTCAACCAGCTTCTAGCCGGGTAGGGCAGCTGGTGTCTCAGCTTGTTGCGGACTCGCCGGAGACGATCCGCAACGCGACAAGTGAGGTTGACCTCCTTCAATCTCTCCAAGGTCTGATCAGCCAGCGCCTCTGTGAACTGGCTGCGACTTCGTCGACTGATGTTACCAACTAATTCCCCTCTCCGGAGCTTTAGCTACGGACCTAACCAAGAGGGAGGTCAATTGGCGGGATCAATAACTCAGTTGTCAGATGCTTGCGCATACTTGTCCGACTATCAATTCTCTCCGTATGATGTCGAGCTGGTCGATAGTTACATCTACATGGTCGCGAAGAATCGAAGTTCATATTCTGTCGTCTGGTCTGTTTTCGAGTGCCGCGATCGTAACTACTTGACGTCCTCGAATCATACCGTTTGACGTGCTGAATGAGCGGTGCGCGCGGGTTAGCGGCTTTGGCTGATTTGGTTGCTCGTTTTGCTAGACGGCAAATCCACAACTGATCAGGGGCAGTTGTGGTCCCAGGACTTGGTTCTCGCCGGGATTGGGTTTGTCGGTGACAGCAAAACGATTCAAAATATATTTCGGTTTCAAAAGGATTTGGATTTTCTTTGGTTTTCTCTCTTTTTTCCTTCCCTTTCCTTTCTCTCTTTCTTCCTTTTTTTTTTCCTTTTTTCCCTTTTTTTTTTTTTTTTTGCATGGCGGTCGGTGCATTGGGTCGAGCTTGGGTTTTGTTTATCCCTTTTTTTTTTCTTTGAAAGCGGTTTTGCTTGGGTTTACTACAGGATTATGATTGTTTTACGGTTGTTTGCACACAAAAAAAAAAAGGTATAGACGGCGCTGGGATTTTGTACGGGCTTTTGCCCGCTGTCTACCGTTTTGTCTGCCTATTGGCATCCTGTTCTGGTTGCTTTTTTGATTTTATTTTGTTTTATTTTTTCGCCTGTTCGGTCGTCCGCTTCCCTTCTTCCCGCTCCTTCACCCTCCTGCCCCCTCCCTTTCCCTCTGCATTTCGTTTCGTTGATGTGGGCGTTGTTGGCGAGCAAAGTTGTTGTACCCGTCTTTCGTCGTCACCCATCTCGCAAGAGAAGCTGCGTGGCAGGGATGGGTATGCGCTTGCGCTCCCCGCTCTCACACAATGGTCGAAGTCCAAGGACCCGGAGTGTAACGATTCCCGGTCTTGTATAGGTTTGATCCTACTTCTCTACTCCTCGCGCCCCCTACTTTATCCATCTGGAGCATACGGGATATTAATTTGAAGGATGGGTTTGTTCGGTTTTTTTTTTTCGGATTTGAGCTTGGTGGCTGTGAATGATGATGATATGCCATGTCCTTTCTGGGCCCTTTGTATGATTAGATTTTGGTTTTGATTTTGGGTTTGCGGAGACCGAGCGGCAATGAAAAGGCATTTGCCAAATATTTTGGGAAAAAAAAAAAGTGAACACATTCGACTTCAGTTTTCTTCAATTTCTCCAACAATGTTCTCGATCAGCCGTCGAGATGGCGCAGTATTAGAGCTTCGCTGTGATATTTGGCCCATGATCTTCGTGTGCGACTTCTAATGAGGCATTTGAGGTCGACAAATGACAGATATCACTTGGGTCTCTTGGACGCGGGTGTTACTTTCGACGGCGCACTTTAGTCACTTTCCGCCTCATTACCCAGGTGATATATATCCCTCCAAAACCACAAAAAAGCTCGCTATTTTTCTTGAGTCCGTGCTTCTTGGGTCGGAGGGTGCTAAGCCGCTCCCTTTCTCACCTCTGTAACCATGGAGTCAAGCCAGGTTGCATTCCGCCCTATGCGAGAGATATGATTCGGTGTAGAGTACAAGGTTTTACTGCGTTAAAAAGGGTGGGAGACGCAACGGCGGGCCATGGGCTTTCCCCGGAAAAGACGGCGAAAGGTCCCAATGAACTGTTGCCTCCCAAGGTAAGACAGTTGGGATGGTCACCTCAACATCCCTTAGTTTTTCCCTTTCCAATGACCTTGTCTTCTTGCTCCTTTTCCCGTCCCAGGCGCGGCTGAATTGGAAGATTCTCCCGCCTTCTCTTTCTTTACGGGGATACCTGGCTAATCTCATACGTTCTGGGGAGAGATGCGACGATTCCCTGGATGCTCGTCGTCTTTCCGCTTGGTATTAACCTCTGCAATCAACTATCGCTTGTGTCGGGTACACTACCGCTTTTGCGGCCTTCTTTTGCACGGCTGATCGGCAGATCCGCCCCTGCTTTCTTCTTTCTTAAGATTTCTTTAATATATAACAAGATACTTTCCAATCTAGCTATTCGGCGGGCAACGATGCCGATCCGCGAAAAGATGAAACGGGTCTTCTCCCGAACAACCTCCGGCTCCTCCAACTCCAACTCCCCGTCTTCGTGTCCCCATCCTTCCAAACCCAAGGCTACAACTGTAGTTCTGGCGGGAGTCAAGACGGTCAAAGTGAAGCCGAGGGTAGGAAAGGACGGGAATCCCATTATCGAGCTATACAAGCCCCACGAGGTACCGCGCTCAAAGTACCGTGGCCCTTTCGATGAGGAGCATTTGAAAAGGCTGGCTGCGTATTCGATTCCCGCCGCCATGTCGGACAGGCCCAGGTCAATGGTGTCAGAGCTGTCGCCCATGGGTACCTGGGCACCGCCTTCAAGACGGAACAGTCTGGCTAGCCATGAGGCGGCGGCGAAGAAGATGATTGAAGGACTGACTCAAGCTTTGGAGAATATGGAACGGGAACATATGACAGAACAACACATCGAATGATCCGCGCTTATTATAGCTATTGGCACCTGGTTATGACGATAGAAGGTGGTCATTTCCCGATGTCGAACTTCTGACGATCACTCTTGTCTCCCCAATGCGACGAATGGTATAGGCTCGAATACCCATCCTTATTACATACCTTAGGCATCAAAGATAGAGAAGGACAGGGCCATCGGAACATGGTGCAAGGGAAATAACAAGACGAAGCAGGGAGGTCAAAGTTGACTCCCTAGCCCTGGAGGCTTTAAACAACGCTTTATATTACATTCCTGTGATCATTTTCCCAGTTATAAACGCGACTCGGAATTTTTGTTCATTGGGTACATCAGAGTTTCAAGCCTGATAGGGTACATTATGGAGTTTTGGGGGAGGGTATAGATTGGTATGTATATACCTGTGTTCATGAAAGCGAGCATCTCTTGGATTGAATAGACATTTTTTCAGCAATGACAACCAAATATTTCCATTTGAATTTTATTGGATATTATAAAGACTACTTTGTGCAAATAACTATCCACAAGGAGCAGAATACGAACCGTCTGGCTCCAGCATTCCTGTACCCTTCACGACCAGGGGACTTCCTCCAAACACACATTGAGAATGCGTTCCACCAGTTGTTTCATTCCGGTGATATTGCCCTGAGAATCATCAAACAGTTATTCGTCCGTGTTTGAGCGTGGACGGAATGTTGCAAGTCTATGTTTGAAGCGCTGGTCCCTTCATGACCCGCTATACCGATGAAGATTAACCTGCCCTGAAAGAATTGAATTGCAGCACAGGCAATATTTACTTGCATGCTCTCAGAACCCACCGTTGGCTAACTCGAATCTTCCCACAAGCTTCGCGCATCGTAGGCATAGGGAAAACACAGGGTCATATTTAATCTGTAAAGGCTGCTAACATCATACATGAACCGCTAGATTTGCACTTGAAGAACCTCAGAACTGACTAGCTAGTCGACGGAAGGGAGACTGTTCAAGTCGCATAACTACTCACTCGTAGTGAAAAATCGACCCTAAAATCAAAGTGAAGATGAGAATCACTGGGAAATAAGGCACATATACATCGGAAATAGTTTCGGGGTGGAACACGTAGAAAAGGGAAACACAAGGCTTTGCTGCCAGGAAGCTACCACGTATATAGTCAACGGTGGATTATATAGGAAATTATCACGCTTCAACGACCTCGACGTGTCACTCTACCCCCTGTAGTTTTCTTCGCTGAATTTTCTTCCACTTCCTTCGGTCTTGACTTTGGTGGCCTGCCCCTCCCGGCTTTTGGGACGACGGGGGACAGCGAAATTTTAGACCTGGAGCTTCTTCGAGCCTGGGGAGGCGGTGTAGATGACTTCTCGACGCCGCTCATATCAGCGTCTTCGCCGGGCTCCTCGTCTGATGGCGGTGTTCCCTTATCGCTATTGTTGGAAGAAAGCTCGGACAGCTGCTCTTCATCATCTGAATCGGGAGAGTCATAGTTATTTTCCACCTTTTCCTTCCGACCATGGCTTGTATTCCATTTTTCCATCTCCTTATCAGCCTCATCACTATCTTCTTCGGCATAATTGATATCCGTCTTCGTTAATCCGCGACCACTTCGTCGTCGAGCAGCAGAAACAGAGGAACCGGAATATTTCTTGCGAGTCTCTCCGCCGTCACTCTCCCAATCATCTTCATCTGCTTTTCTCCGTTTGGTAGGCTTAGCTCCGGCTGTTCCAGAAGATGACTTTCTCCGGATACTTTTCTCCCTGCGTGGCTTCTTAGCAGATCCCATTGCTTCGTCGCGGCTTTTGTCGCCATGTCCTAGCTCAACTTTCCGTTTTCTGCCTGCGTGCGTTTTAGGCCTCATAAAATCTCGAACTTTCTTATCTAAGCGCTCGTCGACTTCTTGCGGCAGGAAATTTTTCGTGGCGATCTCCTGAGCCTCGCGATGGCTGCTGAGTGTAGTAAATAAAGAACCGGGAAGTCTCATCTTGCCTGGATAAGTCTGTAGGATATTTGCAGCTCCACTTCCGCTGCTGCCGCCAATCTTGTGCTGTTGGGAATATACCTCTGCAAAGCCGCGTATTGTGGCTTGTGAAAGATCGGACAACGTATGAAGTCTGGTGGATATCACATCCGACTCAGTCTCCGATATTGCATCTCGCGTCTGCTTCACGCGTTGGGCAATGTGGAAAATTAAAGAAAGATTGTTTTCGTTTGCAACTGCAGTAAGGTAAAATAGGATATAGCGTGTGAAATCGAGTAAGTCCTTAGCTTTAGTCGACTCATCGGAGTCCTCAGGCGGATAATCAGGATGATGGGCAAGGAGAGACAGGAGGCGTGCAAAGAGAGACTCCATTAGTGTCTGCTGTTCTGAAGATTTGCCTTGGACTTGTCGAGAGAAGAATGCAGTGCGGGACCGGAGCCAGGTCAAGGTGCTATCATACAAGCTGGTAACTGGCTCAAACGCTAGTAAAAATGTGATAGTATACCAACGAGGAGAAAGATGCGGTGGTTGCACCAGTTTCTTTTTCAGCTGGGATATAAATTCAGATCTCACTTCTAACAGGGGATCCATGGCAACTAGGGCAAGCGAGTTAAAATGGGCGGCAGTAAGCATCCGATCGCACAGGGGGCGAGCTGCGCATAATTTAAGAACAGATTTCGCAGCCAGAAGGCGAAGCCTTGACTTCTGAGACACAGGGGTATCTCTCGCTTTAGAGAGCTCACCCCAGTTCGCAATGAGGGTGTGGAGAATAGTATATACAGGTTGGGCATATTCCCGAAAGTGGCTTTCATCTTCTTCGGAGATTTCTTTTGACCGGATCCGGTTCACAAGGATTTTGAGCGCCCATTCTTTCGCTGAGGTCTCTTCATCCATCGTGGCAGACCATGCATATTCCGAATCCGGTTCAGGATTAAGGTTAGCGAGCAGGATCTGCTTGGTCGCAATATCGAGGACCGTATCCCCTTCTTCATCAACTTCTCGTGGGACAAGGAGGTTTAGCTGTGAGATCGTAGCAAGTTTGGTAAGGAAGTGTTCAGAGCCGTATGAACATCCGTGGATACTTTTTTTGATCAGATCCCTAGCGTACATCTCCTTCCTCTCCGCAGCGGCCATGAGAATCGTAACCGCATTTTTAGCCGCGTGAGGATATGAGCTGTATAACGCATAGTTTGACAGTGCAGTTAAGAACTTTCGTTCCTTTGGTAGCTTATTCGGGAGTTTCTTCGCGAACCCCGCACAAGCTTTTAGGATCTCCTCCACACCTGGGTCGTCTGGGAGATTAGCTGTAGGAGCATGGGATTCTAAATCTTTGCACATTTCCTGTACATGTGCTTCAAGCACCTCCGGATTATGTGACGAAATCTCTCGTAACATCTCGTGTGCTATATTTCCCAATCCCAACTCGTCAGTTCTCGATATTTTCATCGTGGCGGGTACATGGCTTCGGTTGAAGATCAAGGAGCTACTCCGATAGACCAACGGAAGAAGGTTTCCAAGCATGGATGAAGTGGCCGAGGTGTTTGATTGGATACGACTTGTTAGCTCTCTAATGGCTTTGGTCACAGTTCGGTAGTCCGATGTAGCAGCCATGGCAAAACGTATAAGCTGATAACTGCGGCGATCATGCATTTTTGCAAATTTCCACAGATCGGCCGATACAAGCGAGGAGTCAGGGAAAGTCTTCGATAAAGAATCAATAACCTTCGTCAACCTGGTCTTAATCGCATCTTCGTTGCTATCCATCACGCCTCCCTACGTAGAGCTAGTGAGCACTGATCAACGTCGGTTAAGAAAAGGGTAAAGCTCACATTATATTCCTCGCAGGCTTGTAGATAGAAGCTCACAAAGGTCCTCATATTCAATTGTCGACCTTGAAGAGCAAAGAGTACTGTCTTCGCCTTTTCGTCTAAATTCTTCGCCAAGGTCAAGATTCGGCGGACACGTATGGCCTCTGGGTCAATTTGCTCTTCTTCGGCGGATTTTGCTTTTCGCGACTGGCTTGACTCGGTTTTCGAGCGTTTCATTTTAAGCGGAGGATAGGTCAGGGGAAGTAAGATTTCGAATATGACGTGATCAAGAAGAACGTGGACTTCATTGATATTAGTGTAATAAGCTTCGAGTATCCTTGACGGAGCGTCTTTGAGGATGGGGACAACCAGCTCATTATTCACCTCAATCTCCCCCGCGGCTACGGCCCACATTGTTCCGAGAATGGTCATAGCATGTTGACGAACCGCATGTTTTCGATCTTTCACCCGTTCGGCCAAAGTGGAGAGAAGGGAGTCCGATTCCGAGAGCCCGCCGTCTATACCAAGCTTTCTGATCACGTTGGGGAAGGAGAAAGTTCCAAGAACTTTCACAGCTGCAATCCTAACCTTCTCGTCGGCGTCTACTAGCATCCTTTTAAGCCCTTCCATCAAGTCTTTCTCCTCGTCATCGCTCAAACCCGAGCCACCGGCAGAAGTGAGTAAAATCCGCCCAATCGCAGTGGCCCAGGCAGCACGCACTGATGCGGACTTATCATGTCGTCGGGTTAGGAAGCTTTCATATGCGGCAGAATGGGCTTGCGAAAAAGGCCTGGGAGACAAAGGCGTTAATAATGCATTCGAGGAAGTCGAAATTTCAGATCCAGATTCGCTATTAAGTGACGTTGGAGGGTATGCAGCTGGATCCATGGACGCAGGCGGAGGCGGTCCTGCCACGCCGATACCAGAAGCTAGATCGCCGATTGTCCGTGTCGCAAGCAATCGAAGGGACATCGACTCCGCAGAAAGCTCTGCTTCCAGCTGGGGTATCACGTTTTGCAAAACATCTGGACAAGCACGCCATAATTCCCGTATCAACCGATGTGCCTTGTCTAATTCTTTAACATTTTCTCCCTCCTCGTCGGAATCGCCAAGATCAATATGACGATGGCGCTTTGAGTGTCCATTGGACGTTGATTCCGACGCATCGATAATAACGTTATTGAAATATTGACTAACATAGCTCGTCATCTTTTCAGGACATGCGTTGCATATCGCCTTTGCCATATTATATGCCGGAGGATAATCCTTCATCAATAAGGTTGCCTGCTTCGTATCAACCACGGCATCTTTTTTACTTTTGGAATTTCCGGAACCATCCAGAAGTCGTGGATCGACACGAAGAAATTGGGCAATAATCGCATCCACCACTTCTGGGGCAAGGCTGGATGCTTCATCAATAACGGGCACTAGAAGCCGTATCATGTCGTACTCCACGTTCTTCGCTAAAGGTTCACCAGTGGAAGCCTTCGACGATCCAGAGACGATATCGAAGCAAGACGAGAAGAGCGGGAGGATCAACGTATCAGGCGCATCAAGGTCGGTCAACAAAATGATGCTTTTGACCTCGGCTAGCGATGATAGAACGTAGACATGCTGGTCATTATAGGCATTGGACGGATTTGCAAGAGCGGGTAATATAGAAGTGACGATCATGGTGAAAATATCCTATTTTTTTCCACAAGGCATTCATCAGCTGGGAACGCCTCCTGATAACTTGACCTATGTCGGGAGAAGAGTCCTACTTTCAATTGGTTCGCAGTGAACGGCGCATCCGGCGCGCATAAGCGCAATATGTCCACCACACAGCATGCTGTCCAGGCTCTGACGCCTTTATCTCTGTGTCCGAGAAGATGTCCGCTCGCCAGGTCCTGTGAGACCTTTGTCAACGAATCTCTATCCGTATCTTCCTGGTCGAGCTCCCGCAGCTCAGCAGCGAGAGATTCCAGTCGCCGAAGCAAATCCGCCACGAGAATCTGTCTGCCTGCCCGCCATGAGATCGGCTCGTTGAAGCGGAGTCGACGAAGACCGGTCTGTTCCTCCTCCACTGCCTCTGTTGCGGATGAATGCGCTTGCCGATTGCGCGACGGCATCTTTAATTCGCAGCCCTACCCTTGCTCAATCGCAGCATCCACCACGGGGCCAATTCCAAAACCGCGTTGCCCTTTAGGATTCAGCGTGTTGAAGCTGAGTGCCATCCACTGAACGTGCGTATGCGTTGAGAAAAGCTGGCGGATCGACTCGAGCTCTGACAGGTGGGCCTGCAGCCTGGAGTTTCAAGCGTTATGTGACGGAGCAAAAACCGTCACGGAAGCCTCACAACGGCCTGCGAATCTGTTATTTTCTCGACTGAAGCGCGACCTGGCGCTGAGCTAATCTCCCCTCACGCGTCGCAGCGTGGCCAAGGTATCCACTTTCTGCCAGATCGGGCTTAGCTGCCCATACTGTCACGTGGAGATAATTAACTAACCACACGGGCTTGATTACATAACACAGATATCCTCCTCAACGATCAGCGAACCAGGAAAAAGGGGAGCTTCAGTGTATGCTGCAATGCTTGTGATTCAATGCGATATATTATGAACTATGCTATTATGTACTTCGTTCTATAACTTTGGGCTGAACCGACTCATCGCCCTGATTTTATTCCCGTACACATAAAACAGCATCGGCACCGGAATCATGGCCACGGTCAAAAACCCCAAAAGACTGCCTGCCCACCGGACACCTAGCTTATGGAACATCTGCGCCGCAAACAGCGGGAACGCGGCGCCGAACCCGCTCCGAACAAGCGTGTTGGCCGCAAACGCAGAATTCGTGAACATCATATATATATCCGTAAGATAATTGAGCCCCTGTAAGAAGATAACGATTATTCCGAAGCCAGTGGGTATCCCAGAAATCACTTGCGGAATCCAGGAAATTGTAGGAGAGGAGGTCCATGAGAACCAGAAGAGGCCTGCAGGAAGAATAAAGGCGGCCGCGATCATTGGCGGGAGACGCTCTTCGGGCACAACGGATCCTGCTTCTCGCATCTTACGCGCGAAGCGTGTTCTCGTGAAGTAAACGACAAACATACAGCCAGCGAGGATCCCAATGAAGAGTCCTATGAACGGTAGCGCAGCGACGCCAGGGTGTTTCCAGCCACGAACTTCTTGGAACGAGATTGGGTAGGCGAAGAAGAAGAGGTAAAGGATTCCATATGTGATCGCAAGATAGAGAGTGATTAGCAGGAGGATGGGTTCCAGTACGAGCATTTTCAACGGACGACTAAAGTATTTTGAAAAGATGTCTTGCATCGTGGGGCGGGCGTCATCGAGGGCCGTGCGAAGGGCCGGGTTGCCAGTCTCCTTTCGAAGACGAGCAGCGCGGCGCTGCAATAACAATGGGCCGAAGGTTTCAGGTATCGTGAGCACACAAATGCAGCCTATGACGGCTTTTAAGATGAGCGTGATCCAGGCGGTCCAGCGCCATCCAAGGTGCGAATGGACAATAAACCCGCCAACAATAGGTCCTGCTATCGGACCAATAAACGTAGACGAGGCAAATGTAGCGCCAGCTATTCCTCGACTAACGGGATCCCATAGATCCACGAGAACTCCGCCCACAATCGCCATGGCTGCAGAGCCAAACATTCCAATAAAAAACCGGCATATCAATATCGTCTCTATATTCTGAGCAACAGCTACAGGAATCTGGAATATTGCAGAGATAATAAACCCAACAAAAAGAGGTCTTGGGCGACCGTACAGCTCAGAGAGCGGCCCGAATACCAGCGGGCCAAGTGCGAATCCCTTTCAAAGCATGTTAGCGGTAAATTGATATCCTAGCCGGAGATGTCGGTCCACAAGACTCACCAAAACAACAAAGCTCGTTGCCAATGTGGTTACTTCTGTCGAAACGCCATAAACCTTCGCTGTGACAGCAGTTGCCTGACTGAACACACTGCTGGAAAACGTGATGCAAAACGTCATTGCCGACATCATCATGGTTATGTACCATTTCTTCGCGAGGCCCCAATTCATGGGGTTCTCCGGGTCTGACGGTCCGTCCCAGTCCACCAGATTTGAGTCTACATGTTGAACGGCCGCCTGTAAATTTTCAGACTGAGAGCCGCCCGGGCCCTTCTCGAGATCTGTGTTGTATTGAATGTGTTTGGGAGTTTTCAATGACGGAAGTTCCTGCGGAATTCCGCCTTCAGTTTCGGTGGCATCACTGCCTATGCTATCGTCTGAAGTTGCGCTGCGAGGAGTACGGCCGGAGACGTGTTGAAGTGGCGTTGTAGAACCAGATTCAAGCGGCGGCTCCGATGGTGGATGCTTCTCAGCATCCATCCTGACATATGCTTTGACAGAGAAGGTTTAACAGGCATACAGAAAAGCTTGACTCGCCGAGCGTCTTGGAGTTCCAACGGCGTTGAAGAGGGAAACGTGGCCTACGTCAAAATTCGTAGTCCTAATACAATTGAGCAATCGCGATAATCGGCATGATGGGGTTAAATAAGTCCCAAAAAGATAGCAGAAAGAAGAGAAAGCAATTGCAGCACTTTCACAACGATAAATAATTATCTGAAGGCCGGGACAAAAAGTACTAAAGCCGAATCCAAAACGGCATGATATAATTGAGATCACTAACCAATAATGACATCGATCATTATTTGGTAGAGCCAATAGCAGAGCCATTGCTATTTTTTTTAAAACGAGCTGATTGATAATAGCCTTGGGCGAACAATCGCTTCAACCCCGTTATTGCTTCATCAAGCCGAGGTTACCACTGGGCATCGTGGTTCGACACCTGCCCAGACGCCTCACGAGCGCTAAGCGGATGGAACGGCACCGGGCCATGCCAGCAGGAATACGCATCGATTGGCGACAAGGGCCGCAGGAAAGTGGTGGCACGAGTGATGGAATCGAAGCATAACGTTATGGGCTTCGGCATCCTTGTTAGCAGACGAATCGACGGCTGGAATCAAGCTTCTTGCTTGGCCCCCGGCAAATGCGGAGTGCGGAGTGGGTGCAAACAAAGCAAACTAGTTAACAAACGCCTTGCCCACTGTTAGCCACGAACATTTTGGATCTGCATGGCTGCGGCACGTTTTTTCTGAGAGAGCAGTATGCTTGATGCTGATCACTCTTGCAATCTGCCACTCTCGCCAACCTTAATCCCCTCATCCGATCATCCACGTCGAATCAGTGTGGCCAACCAGAGAGATATAGTGTCTTGTCAGGCGCCTAACAAAGCAGCCGGGGCCTGGTAGACGGATGACGAGTGGTGTGCTTCTTTCAAGTTTGAAGAAAAAGGATCCCCTTCCATACTTATTATAGTATTCACCCCCTCGAACGGCCATCGGCTGGGGTAAAACTGGAACACGCGTTCTCCCATCCACCTTAGTAGAGGATTTTGATGGTCCCATTCCCATCAACCCTGGATACCTTCCACGTAGGGTTTTCGAAATTCTATGTAGCGAAGTGTTTAGCTGAGATCAAAAAGATCTATTCACTACAGGGACGCTGCAAATAGGTTGGAAGTTAATGGTTGGAACCATTCAAATTGATTATAGGCCGGGGATGATAATGTAGAGTAACAGCGATATTTCCAGTGAAGAAAGAACAAATAACAACGCAAGGGTCCTTTCCTCCTAGCCGTGGACTAAATCCTTTTATGCCCAACCACCCATATGGCGCCTGAAATCAAATTTATAGCCGCGCAATATGCCACGCTGTAACCAGAGAACACCATGCTATGCAGACAGCGCATTATGACAGGATCATCGTAGAAAAACATGATAATACATGGTATATTGCAACATGGGATAACCCCATCAAGATGAAGCGGCACCGCTGCTATCGCTTGCTTCGTTGGATTTTAGTTCTTGGATTCTTTGTACAGCTTTCATCACCTCGTTGTTGGCAATATGAGCCCACCTTGCCTTGCTCTCCGCATCCATGGGGTCTCCAGACTCTTTGGATGCGGCAAATTCGTACAACATACGAGATATCCGCTTGTTTATTTCAGTATATTCTTCTTTCGTGACGAGGTGCTTGCGATAATGGGGCTTCAAAGCGGCCCGAACGATCTTTTGCAGATCGGACTTAACATGGAGTGAAAGTTCGGAGCGTGTGGGAGAGGATTCTATCGACCGGAGGCGTGATGGTGACGAGGAATCATTGTTGTCTCTTCTTGGTTGGAGCCGTCTCAGCTGACGGGAAAGGCGAGTTTGATCTACCCCAGCAGCATCGTGTGCTGGAGAGCATGAGGGAGAAAATTCAGGTGAGGAAAGCGCTGCGTCAGACGTAGATGAGATAGGAGTAGTTGGACCGTTGGTAAGTTGAGGACTGGTGTAGGATGATGGATGAGGGGAGGAGCGGTTCGAAGAAGCTGGTGATAACGCAGGAGACGATGGCCCAGGTGAGGTTGAGTCCACACACTGGCCAGGGATGTTTGCGTTAGGAAGCGTGCCATTAATGCGGTGAGGGCCGGATGAATCCTCGACTTCTTTCAAAAGTGATTGCAAAAATGTTGGCCCAGACTCTGTAGACGGACTTCCAGCAGAGTTGACAGGCCTTGCCGCTCTGGAAGATTCTCCACGCTCTAAGAGCTCTGCTAATTCCTCTGGTCTTCGGGTCCGAGGTCGTTTTAATCTGCGCTCAGGTTGGGGTTGTTCGGGTTCGGCGGGAGAAGCGGTAGGGGATTTCCGCTTTCGCCGGTTGGAGTTAGGAACTTCTTGGATTTCTCGTGCTCTTTCAAATGCGTTCCATGCTCTGATTTCATCAATTGACTCGGGCTCAGGAGTTTCCACCCGTTGCCTTGGTCTGGATGGCCACCCTCGACCTATTTCAAGCAAATCTGAAGCATTTGTTCTAAAACGAGTAGTTGTGGGAGTCCGCCCAGGCTGCCTGAATCGTCTTTCCCAAGTGCGAAATTCTCTTCTGTTGGCTGCTTCACGCCGACGCTGCTGAATAATTCGGTCCGCAGCTTGTTCGTCGTCAAAGGGAAAGTCCAGATCAAGATTAAGATGATCCCAAACCGACTGCCAGACTCTCGCCCAGTGCAGGGCTTGAATCTGGTTGCGAGTGCGGGTTCTTCTCACATCGGCGCGTGTACGGCGTGAAGATCGGTTCCGAGGCCGAGAGGGCTCAGACTGAAGTGGCCGGTGGCCTTCACAGTGGCAACAGAACCAGGGCCCAGATGGAACGGAGTCCAGGCCGACGCAATACGTATGGGACGCTGTATCGCATCCATCGCACAGCAGTAACAAATCTTCATTATCGTCATCCCCGCATATCGGACACGGCTGGGAGTCTGAATCGTCGACAAGATCGTCAATGATCAACGTCGGATCAATCTCCGCCACCTGCACTCGGTCTTCGACCGCATATGATGAGATGACAGAGCCTATGAGAAGCGCAGTTAGCATATCGGGGTATTCAAGGGGAACTGCGATTATCCTTTTAGAGGGTGGTAGCCTCACCTCCAAGGTGCTCAGCGAGCTCGACAACGTTGAATTTTTGTCTGCAGATTGGACAGCTGTTTGCTCTCTCTACCCAGGGCTTCAAGCATTCATTATGAAGGTTGTGGCCACAGGGGATCAAGTGGGCAATATATTGGGATTCTCGGTCGGGGGTCTGGGACAAGAGAGCGGTGACATCTTCAGCAATACCATCACCGCTGGTAGGTCTTGGCAGCGAATCGACGGCGAGAGTGGGATCGCTGGCGCCTTCGCCAAGGTCTCCTAAGCACACAATGCAGGTATCGGACATTGTTGATGCGATGAGTGTCAAGATTACACGATAGAAGATTCTTTGGCGGCATGAAGATCTAATTAAGAAAATGAGGACGGATGTAGAGTGAAGTAGAGAAATAACCTTGGGGTTGTGGGGGACGTGGATCGCCTTTTGAACCTGAGCTAATCCGCGACGCTAGGCGCGAAACGGAATAGACACGGATAACGTGACAGCAAATGGTGACAGCATTAGCTCAGCTGGGATCAGCCTATCAAACCACGAGAACAGGCCTGCAAAGCCGATTTCAGGTTGGAGAGGATAACGCCGATTCGCCAGTGTGATTGGCGCTCTACAAATAGGCTTCTGGCCCCGTTGACACATGTTGCATGGCTGCGCATACTGGGGAGGGGAGGGGGAGAGGGTGGGGAGAAAACCGCAGCGCCCGGCCTCGCAGAAATACCAGCCCGGAATCCACAAAAAGGGGGCTGTTGGGTGGCTATTTCTCGTCTGCAGGTCGTCGGAAATCCGGGCCTGGGTTTGCTTGACGGATGACTCAACCAGACGTTGCGGGAAACTCTTCGACCATCAAGAAATTTCGGTGCGAACGCGGTTTCTGTCCTACCTACCGGCTGCTTGATGTCCGGTCCAATAAACGGAGAAAATGTGTACGAAATACTGAAGGCTGCAAGTGCAATCGCGGAACGGGGATGGGGTCATAAGGTAATGGTATTTCTGTTGTCTAATCGGCGAGCCTCAGCCGCAAGAGGTTGCTCGAGCTATCGACAATGCCCCATCATTCATTATTCAATGCGACAATTCAAACAAGACATAAGAAGACAGTAACGCCATATCCCCATTTAGACTTCCGCAATTTCACGAAGACGACGGATGGTTGATCGTGTGGCAACGGCAGCAGGGGTTCTGCGGTAAAAGGAAGGAGTATCAGCACGGCTCCTCGATTCACCCCGACGGTTTTTGTGTAAAGCCCCAAAATTTCCAAAAAAGTTCTAGGCTGAAGTTCAATCATCTGATGGGATATAACTTACGCGACAGTCCAGGCACCTCCGGCGATAGTCTTCTTGCAGGAACGGCACTCCCAGATTCCAACGGCCTTTCTCTTAACGGTGTTCTTGCCGCAGAATGTGCAGATGTATCTGGCGTGTTGCGAGATTTCCATCTTCTTCACCTGCTTACGCAGGGAGGCACCATATCTATGGAGCGAAAATCAACCAGGTCAGTGATCCCAATTCAATTCCAAATTTTCCCTCATTTCATCATTCACTGCACAAGCGTCGGAGGAGTCTTCGCGGGTTTGGAGGTGTGCAAATCGAATCATACCTGGTACCATATTTACCGGTAACGCCGACCTCTGTAGATCATCAAATTAGCCATCATGCGCTTCCCGGAAATGTAAGAGCGTGAACATACTCTTTGTGCGCTTCGTCATTTTGTCGCGCTTTCGATGATTATCTTGCGGTCGAGGTGTGAGGGAGGTGCAGTTCGACAAATTTCCAGACGTGGTGCGGCCTCGCTTAGTGGGTTGATGTGAGTCTTGGCGCCATCGGTGATTTATTCTTCCGAGCTACGATCATCATGGATCCTCACGTGATTTATATCCCTGCCCCATCCTGATATCATTGATGGTGATACCGCCGGTGTCTTGAGTAGGACGACCGTGAAGCAGCAATGAAGCTCCTTTAGGACCTCGTAAAACATTTGACTTTCCTGGTTTATGTGATATACGGTCCCGAATTGCATTCCTTTTGAGGTTTCATTTTCCCTCAAGTCCGAATTGCCTCTTCGATTTACATACATCCCTCTGATAATAACTAATTGAGCACGATGGCATCATCCAGGAGCCTTGATATTATCGTCCTAGGAGCTACTGGATACACTGGGAAGTGCTGTGCGGAGCACATCGCTCAAAATCTTCCAACAACCTTAAAATGGGGGATCGCAGGAAGATCAGCCCAGAAGCTCGAGGCACTGGCATCGGAGCTTAAAAGAGATGGGCCTGATCGCAAGGACCCAGGCAAGTATAAGAGATTTCTATCTGATGTTCTCGGCCTGACATACGAAGTCCAACGGTTTCTGATACCCAATGCTTGTGGCACTGACCTCTTTCCCGAATTTAGAAATACTTCCGGTCCAACTCAACGACGATGAGCTGGGGTCCCTTGTACGGAAGACAAAAGTTTTGATCAATTGTGTAGGGCCGTATCATAAATACTCGACTCCGGTAGTCAAGGCCTGCGCAAATAATGGTACACATTATCTTGATGTGTAAGGGAACGCCCCCCCCTTCATCTCTCCAATGCCTTCGTTATGTCTAACTATTTCGCCCATCAATCAGGACTGGAGAGATCCCATGGGTCCAGGAGATGATTGACAAATATGATGAAACTGCCAAACGGACGGGTGCGATTGTCAGTAACGCCTCGATCTTTTATATGATATTAGGGGCCTCTATTGACTTTATCATGTTAGATGATACCCACAGATGGTTTTGAGAGCGCACCGTCTGACCTGGTAACCTGGTCAATGGCGAAATCGATAAATGCCCAATTTGGTGTTAAGGTGAAGGAAGTAATTCTGTCTCTCTATGAGCTAAAGTAAGCAAGTTGACCTTTCTGGATCAGAAAAGACAATATCTAACCTCCTCTTTAGAGGTGCAGGTATTAGCGGTGGAACCGCAGCGTCTATTCTCGCCGCATTTGAAAACCTGACATTCAAAGAGTTCCGCGCTATGAACGATCCGTACCGTTTGTCAGTTTCTAGGCCGTCCACTGTTCCATCAACACCGCTCCTTCGAAGACTTTTCGGTGTCCATTATGTGAGGGACATTGGAACAGTAACAACTACTTTACCAGCTTCGTGTGACAGTGCCATCGTGCACCGGAGTAGCTCCCTCATGCCAGATTTATACGACCAAAACTTTCATTTCCAGGAATTTGGCAAGGCCCGTAATGTCTTCATGGGCCTAGTAGTCCATTTCTGCATCATATTAGCTGCGATATGTCTGATGATTCCGCCTATTCGATTGCTGGTGAAGAGATTTCTTCCAGACCCGGGCCAGGGTCCCGCAAAGGAGGATACTGTCGGGGATTATGTGGAATATCGCGGTGTCGCGACGGCTGAGCATGCCGAACCTGGAAAGAAACCTATCCGGGTTTTGGGCAGACTTGCATACCAGGGTCCTGCTTACCCCATGACTGGAATGCTCATAGCGGAGGCTGCTATGGTTTTGATAACTAGTGAAAGAGTTGGGAAGGACCTGAAGGGAGGCTACTTAACACCGGCCATCCTAGGCGACGAATATGTCGCTAGGTTGGAGAAATGTGGAGTCAGCATTGAAACGAAAGTCTTGGAAGATTGAATTGAACCTTTGATCAATCATGAATATATTGGTCTAAGCAGAGAAAAATGGACGAAAGATAGCCACTCCCACACCCTTTGCTGCCACCTTTGGATGGATAGGATACGTGTATGTTCGACCCAAGCGCGTCATACTTGTATCGTCATCATAAATAATGAAACAAAACTTAAATATCAAACAAGTATTGTGTCCTCTTCTGGATTATATCTTACTCTGTGCCCCAAAGACAACACCCTCCATCCACTTTGCGATAATGGCATTGCACTCCTCAGGCTTTTGCCACAGAACCCAATGCGTACCATCAACCTCGGCCTGTGTTAGATCCCGGATGTACTTTGACATATTCTGTGATAGTTCCGGGCGGAGGGCCGCGTCGTTTGTGGCTCTGATGAAAAGGACCGGAATGTCGAGTTTGAGCCCGATGAGCTCAAGGTCCTCTTTATAATTCTGTTCGCGGGTGCGATACCAGTTCACTAAGTACCAGCGTTAGGATACCTGTTCCTGTCTTCGGCATAAGCATTGGAAGCAATTTAAACTCACGTGGGCCGTGCATTCCACTCCGAGAGTATTCCTCGACGTAGTAATTTAGCTCCTGTTAAAGCGGTTAATATAATGTTGATGAAATGGCTGTCAAAGAGATATTGGTATACCTCTTCGCTCATAACTCGCGAGGGTTGTAGCTCATGCAACTTGTCCAACAGTGCCCCTTTTGTGACGTCAAACCCGAATTCTCCCTTTGGAGTCCTCCCTCCGAATAACGCGATCAGGAATTGACGGATGTCCCTCTTGTCTTTAATAACTTTCTCGAGTTCTCCACTCACGAACTGGAGTTGATAACCGAAAAACGGAATGCGAGTTGCTACTAGCTTGTCCAGGGGAACAAACTCCCGGTGAGGAGGGCCATACGGGGTACATACGGAAAAGATATGTGTGACGAAACCCGGGCAATGGAGCGCAATACGATAAACGACAAAACCACCCCTGAAGTAGAGCCGCATTAGAGGCGATGAATCGCTAGTTAGGTTGAACCCCAAAATTCCCAGAACATGGGCGCTGGAGATGCTTCCGGATGAACGAACCAATCATGGCCACCAAGGATGATCTTGGATGTGCCCAGCTGCCGTGCGAGCTCTTTCATATCAGCTGCACATTGCTTGAATGCGTACCGAGGGGCGGATTCCGATGTGAAATCGGGAGCTTCCTGGAATGCGGTGTTAGTCCTGACATCATTCGAGTTTGAGTAATAACGACATAAAGAGCAAGACACTTACTGTTCTCCCATACCCAAGACAATCTGGGGCAACAACCCGAAGGCCCATATTTAACAGAGCTGGGATCTGGTATCTCCATCCCATTGAAAGATCAGGAAAGCCATGGATCTAGATCCCGGAACGGTCAGGTTTTGAGATCAAATGGGCAGCAAAGAAAGCAATCTCTGCTAGAAGCTTTCTTGACTTCTAGAGTGGCCGATGGATTGAAATAAAGCTATGAGCAGCAGTGACTAGGGTTTCTCTAAGGCGAACGGACCAGAAAAACAGTTGCCCGGTAGTCTCCGTTTGGAGGGACCCCGAGAAGATAGCCTGTATAGTGAACAATTCGTTAGAATAAAATTCATGAACAACTAATGAATGAAATGTAGCTTGATGATACGTTGGCGAGAGACGGGTGAAAGCATCATATAATCACATATAAAGAAGATACCTCTCGTATACAGAGGGTTGCTACCTACCATATCGAGTGCCGTTGACAAAAGTGGAACATTTTTGGATCCGCGGGTCGTTCCAGACGTCTATCTTGTCTGCTGTCATGATGGAGGTTGTATGTTTTGGGGGGCCGAAGCCGTTGTCCAAGTTAAAGGGACGTCAACTTGTGTGTATACAAGAGTGTTCAGCTTCGGATGGAGACTACATTGTGGCAGAACCGCGAGCAAGGCGCCCTTATGTATAGCGGGTCTGTTGCCAGGGTCCGGGGTTGCTGCACTGGTGAACGTGTTTTGACGAGTACCCGACTGAAAGCTTAGTCAAACCGAGGTTCAGCTCACGTGGCTTGAAGCGCAGACTTGCCCGCTTCCTTGGAATCCATTATCTGTCCATCCAGAATAAAGTACAATCTCGATGTTAACTGCTAAAATTTGCATTATCAACATAAATACGCTCGGAACATACAAATTGTTTCCACATTGCTTAGATGCGTGATTAGCGGGAACGGAATCAGCATGCACCCAAGTGGTGCAAACGAACGCCGTCAAAAGTTCATTGGAAGCAAAGTTTGGCCGACAACAGCTCAAGCTGGAATGCTGGCGATGTGGGGAATGGCAAGACAGGAGTCCGGGTGCATGTTAGATGGATAGCAGTGCGACTTGTGGGAAAGGCCTTCAGGAATGTGAGAATCAGGAGAGGGTAAAATCAGGGCCAACCTAGTATATCACAGTATCTTCTTTGTCTTCCAAGACAACCTCCCCCGAGTCATCTTCATTGGGTCTCGCATGAGCTGTTTCCTCATTCCGGTCAGGAGGAACAGGAATATCATTAGTAGTGGTTTGCTTTTGGGCCTCTGAAGCTTCTTGATGATCATTAGTATCGGAACCCACCGTGTCCGGCTTTGGGCCATTGTTAGCAATTGACTCCGTCGGATCCGCGGTGCTTCTTGACTCAACTGCGGGAGGTAACTCTGCCGCTTCTTTATCCGGTTGCGATCCTTCGGTTTCTCTGCGATTCCGGCGTTCGAAGTCTTCCACTTCCTTTGCGATCATAGCTTCTGCATCTTCTACCTGCGAGTCGATGATGTCCTTTTCTTCTGGCCGAAGCTGCCAAGGTTTGTAGTACTAAGCATGGTGTTAGCAAAATTCATACTGTATTGGCTTTCGATACAAGGGCAAGGGAACAAACCAGGGTTGGTGTCGACTTAGTCTTCAGAGAGCGGGCCATCGCCCGCAGATTTGAATGGCGAACTCGCAACTGCGCATTATTCTTAGCACATGCCATGAAAGCAGCGAAAGAAGAACAAACCCACTTACCGACTCTCTCTCATATACCACTTGATCCCTTCTTCTCCGAGCCATTAGCTCCTCGCGCCGTTTCCTATATTGTTCATCATACTCTTCATCCTGCTGTTTCAGCTTGGCCTGTTGCTTTCGCTCAATGTCGGCGCGCCGCTTCTGTGTGGCTGTCAATGAGCTTTGTGAAAGCGTCCCGAGCAATGCGCCAAATAACCTCTGACCACGCTTGCGCTCTTCCTCCCGTCCAGTTTTTTGGCGACCCTTTTCCTTTCCGTCATCGACAGATGTCCTCGGTACGACGGGTGAAACCTGCGAAGTATCGTCCGCCGTGGACTGTGCTTGACTCGTACTAACTCGACGGCGCTTAGTATTGTTATCTTCTTGAGAAGGGAACTGTCGCCGTTTCAAAGTGGCATCGGGACTCGATGGTTCCGGATCAGGCAATGCGACAGCTGACGCGATCGATCTAGATATCGGAGGCTTCAGCCCAAATCCTAGAATCCTGGATATTGCGTGCACTTACCCTTCAGCCATGACTTGTGGGCCGCCTTTAGATGGATAGTTATCGTTCCAACAATGCAAAAAACAGCTAACTACTCCGGTGTGCAGCAGGAGGAACTAATATTGTTCTCGACGGCCTCTCCTTTGGGACCACCGTTCCAAATCGCTGGTAGCCGTGCTTGGCCTACCTATTCAAGTACTTGGCGGAGGAATAGATTTTCCTTGTCCCGGGAAGTTTTCTTGGGGCGGGATACCGCTTTAGCACTGGACCTGGAGCAAGCACCAGAGACAATGCCGGTTTATCTCTTGCCAAATGCCAGCCGTCCGATGTTCTGCCATCTTCACCAGTTGGAGAATTGGTCTACACCGACAGATATTTCACGGGGAAGGACTTACACGAACGCCGACAGCTTCTATCTTGATTTGCTTGCTGTTCATGATAATTATCTACTATATCAGGGGAATGCTGCAGTTCATGAGATTGATGCACGTTCACAAGCCAAAGATCTAGTGCTCATGAAAGCCTTGCTTCATCAATTTACTAATCGACATGTCTGTGAGGGACCTTTTGTTATGCAATTAACGAATATGCATTCAAGCAACTTTCCTGTTGATGAAGATTGGAACATCAACTATATTATTGATCTTGAATGGGCATGTTCTTTGCTATTAGAAAACCTGCGGCCTCCATTTTGGTTGACAGGGACGGGTGTTGATGAAATCGAGGGCCGAGAAGAATATGAACAGTTCGTGGTGTGCTATGATTGAGAATACACACATGCTGCTATATTGCAAAAGAAGACTCTACTCCCGGACTGTACACATGAAAACAGCTTTAAAGGACGGCCACTACTGGTATTTGAGTGCATTGCAGACTCCGAAAAGTTTATTCAACCATTTCAGGGAGCACCTTGAGCCAATGTTTGATGAAGTGCCAAAAATGATAGCTCGAGACGGGATATCCCTGTTCTGGCGCCCTGAAATGACCTTATGCGTGAAATCAAAGCTGGATGAATATGCTCAATACCTTGAAGAGGTCCAAGGTATCTTTACTAATAATTAAAGCAGGCGGATGCAGTTCTTGTGGCCACAGCTATTGAGATGGCGGAAGTTCTAGAAACGCAGCTATGTAGTTAACATGACAAGATCCCAAGATGCTTCTGAATATTTCTACTCTCGCCTTTCTTGTACGCCGCTCATCATGACCACTGCTGCTCATCTGTTGAGCAGCTATGGGATCTTCGGTCATCCGAGCACTAAATGCCTCACCCGGCCTTTCTTCTGCAGGCGCAGGTCGGCTGCCATGTTGCAAAGCCAATGCTGTCCGTACCTAACCTCCTCGATCCTGCGTTCCGTGTCTGTTGGACCTCAATTCCTTCAATCCCGGGATTCGGCCTTCCAATTTTCCGGGACAGCAGTAGAATGTCACGTGATTACGTCGGTTGTGCAGAATTCCCGCCACCAGGATTTGGTTAAATACTCCGTAGAAACAACGCGAAAGCTAGGGCGTTGACAATCACCTCCTCTATTCTCGCCGCGCAATCTTAGTTGAAACGGGAAAATCAACTCTGAATCACAATGTCTCGCCATCATCCCGATCTCGTAATGTGCCGCAAGCAGACCGGCATCTCTATCGGCCGCCTCTGTGACAAATGCGACGGCAAATGTCCCGTTTGCGACTCCTACGTCCGGCCCACGACTCTCGTCCGCGTCTGTGACGAATGTTCCTTCGGAAACTACCAAAATAAGTGCATCGTGTGCGGAGGCGAGGGAATCAGTGATGCCTTCTACTGCTTTGAGTGTACGAGGCTGGAAAAAGACCGAGACGGGTGTCCGAAGATTATAAACCTGGGAAGTTCGAGGACAGACTTGTTCTTCCAGAGGAAGCAGCATCGATCGACGGCGATGTGACCTGACGCCTCCTCCCGTTTGCTCATTTAAGCCTGTGGCGGCCGGGCTTCTATCAATCGAACTACACGCATCGTCGAAAACGGGAAAGAGGAAAGGTCTTAACAGTTTGGTTTACACCGAAGATACTCCGTGCCTCCTGTTCCAAATCTCAAATGGAGATGAAGAGAAATTATGAAAGATCTAACTCTGAAGGGTGGGATAGAGCTATCTATGGGTGAGACATAGAAACACTATAGGGAAAGCACTATCGAAAACGGGTGAAATTTGCGCTTCTTCGATCACCTTATCACGATCACCGCCCCGGTCTCCTTGGTCTTGCAAAACCTCTCTGAGGCCCATCTTCTTTTCGGGGACTGATTTCTTCCTCCAATCGTGTCTGGGTGATTTCGTCAGGGGAAGATGCCTCAATCTGTCGTTATGGGTATATCAGTACGCGTTGTGAGCGGGGTTTTATTTTCAACGGCTTTGGCACCAACCTTATGCGAGATTGTCAGACCCTGTGCCTCAGCCACCTTCAACGTTCCTCTGCGACAGCTAGCGTAGAGCATACGTTCCTTGATAGCCGACGTCGAAGGACAAGTATAAACGAAGACCAGCGCGGATGTGGTGGGATACCGGTAGAACGTGTACTGGGGTTTCGAGTCTGGTATTAGGCTAGAGAGTGATCCGGGAGAAACGTTTGATTCGGTGGAGAGAAGCGTGAGGGTTTCATTAGGAATATCAATACCCTTTTAAATCGGTTTAGCGAATATACGTAGCACACTAGATTGTGTTTTAGCACAATGGAACGGAAAAGCAGCCTTACCAATAAAACGGCTCCTCCTTCATCATTTTCCAGTTTCTGCAGCGCTTCCTTGACCCCATCCCCAAGCGGAAAGGGGACACCCTTGAGATCGGCCGCCCCTCCGGCGCCAACAGTGCCCCCAATTCCGATATCTCTTCTCATTGACATGCTCCTCGCCTCGTTCTCGGCCCGCCTGATGGCATCAAGCGCCCTTTCCTTCTCTCCCATGACATCCTGCCTCCTGCTTTCCGCATCATCTTCATCCGCCGCCGTCCCATTTCCATTGCCACCCCTGGAGGCCTTCTTATCTGCCTCCCGTTCCTTCCAGGCAGCTTCGCTCAAAATCTCTTCCTCTTCGACCGCGAAAACAGTGTCGAAGAACTTCTCAGAGCCCAATTCACGAACTACAGTAGCACGGGTACTTGCAAAAATTGTTTTGGCACGGACCCCGCTATTTGAGGGAATGTAAGTAAGCGCAACCAGCTGCGATTCTATGGGATCCTCATGCTGGAACCGGCGGAGGAGAAGGTATATCGGGGTTTTAGGTTGGAGAGTATCTTTGAGGAATGGAAGGGATTCGAAGAATGGCTTATCATCAAGGGCATCGTTGGCATTAAATGCGAAGGAGATAGGAGATAGAGGAACGAGCTGTTCGCTCTCGATTGTTATGGGAAGGCAGAAGAGGGAGGACGGGGAGGAGAGAAAGGCCTTGAAGGCATCATGGAGCTCGGCGGAGGCTGGATACCGGTTAGCACAGGAGACCGAATGTATCTTTGGTTGATTGGCTACCTGTTATTCCTGACTGCATCTTGACAAGATATACTTGATGTTGAAGATCGGATTCTCCTCTTCTCCAGCAGTTCTGGTCGAGATCGAGGGGTCAAACGGCCGGCTTGTGACGCGTTTCACCAACCCCCCAGCTTCCCTTGAGCCGCCCCAACGTCACGCCAGACGCTAGTTTGCTGTGCTACGTTCGCCCTTCCAACATCATCTACATTCAGTCATAGATTTCATCTATCGGAATTTTCAAGAAAGGCCATTGAAAGCGGTTCATCTACCGTGTCGCTAAGTCAATGTATGTACATACATACACATCACACGCTTTTTGTACCCAAGAAGCAACCAAGTCTATCAGGTGTATGTCACAAGAGTGTCGTCCAAGATTTGCAAGAAATGCGAGATGCAAGCCGCTCGAACACCTTGAAAATGTTTAAAAGAAAGAGTAAAAGGGAAATCAAGAAACACTAGAAAAAAGAAAAAAGGAAAAAAAAGGGAAAAGTCGGTATATATACATGACCGGAAAAAATTGATATGGATATGTCTATTTCCCGAATCTTTGTTTTGTCAAGAGTGGGATAAGACGGCCGGATTGGAGGATCCCAAAGCGCTCCGCTGGACCTGCAGGTGAGCCTCTGATGCCGCAGTCCGCGCCATCTTCAACGAGAGCGATTGTTCTGTTCGATTTCGTTTATTCCTCATATTTTCCACCGACGATGGGAAGGGTGGATTTTTCCATCTTTTCCCTCAGGAACTCATACACCGTGAATGTGACAGCCTGGCCGGGTGCAACTCTCATAACTCGTGGTGTGATACCCTTATAAAAGGCTCTAGCACCTTCTTGTTTGAACATATCACTGGAGATCGACACGATGCGTGACATGGCCGACTGTCCGGGCTGACTTGGCGTGCGCTGCAACCGCGTCTTGATCGTGTCAATGGGCGCGTTGGAGAACGGACCCATTGCACCAGAAATAAGACCGATAACCATGGTCTGGTAGGATGGAAGTTCCGTATACTGGGGTTGCCATTCTTGCAACAGCTTCTTCATCTCCGTGTACGCGGTGAAATTGGCCGCCTGGTTGGTACCCTGTCGGAGAGCAGTGAGCGACACACCACGATAGAGAGCGCCGAAACCTTCTTCCCTCAAAACCACCAACAGAGCATGCGGAGCACTGCGATACTTGGGAGTATCCAAGGGATCAGCCAAACTGTGGCTTTGGGCTTGGAGACGAATCTTGATGACTTCCATAGGCGTGACGACAGCTACGGCTTCAGTGACACCCGCAGCAAGACCGGCTAGATAGATTCAAAAGTCAAGGTAAGAATCTGGTCGGCCACCAAAAAAGAATTCTCTAGGTGATCCAACATACCAAGCATGTTGCGAGAGCTGCTCAATTTTCCTGTCTCCTTATCTGCAAGCATTTGCTTGTACCACCCATAGGAAGTGAATCGGATAGCCATCTTGGGGATAATTCCACTCAACACAGCACCGAGGCCCTTGTACAAACCGAGAACGGTTTCCCTTCGCACAATTTCTTGCCCGGTTGCGATGAACCCACGGGGTTTAACCTGCAGATACCACGTTACTTTCCAGATCGTCGAGAACGGATTTCACGCCGCGAATACTCACTCCCGGTGCGCGGGATTTTTTCGAAAGCTGCATTCGAACTTTCACGGTATCTAAGGAATGTCAGTCGATTCACCGGCAGAATTGCAAGCCAAAACAGAAGGGCGCATACCTAAAGGATGACACACTAAGGCCTCCATCATTCCCGCTCCACCACCAGCTACCGGGACGTTAATATTTACCGCAAACGTTCCCAGACAACACATTTCTCCTTACCAACCAAGTTCACTGCAGCGGAGGCAGGTTTCGCGTTCCTATCTTTTGAAGCCATTTTCCTTGGTATCTATCTTTCAACGTCTTTAAAGTCGAATTAAAAGAGCAAGCCCAAGCGCCGCCGATGACCTTTTATGAGTGGAGAGGAACAGAAGTTAAAATGAAAGACAGCTTAAGCAAAAACCAATACAGCACCGATCGGTCAATATGACTTGCAAAATGAGTCAAGACAAGGAGTGCGTCTGTGCCGAGGGTGGTGGGAAAGCGATCTTTTTGAATAAATTACTGCAACGGCTACCCGAAACGCCCCGGCTCCAGTTCAAAAAAAAAAGTACCAGAGAAACTTTGGGAAAGCGCCCCGAGTGCGGAATTAGGAAAAGGCTGGGAAAATGTGAATCCTTGGCTCTCAGTGGCGGGATCTAGCAATAGCAAGCTCCAAAGATTTCGTCAGTGACCCAGGCGCAGACGCCAGAGCTTTTTATCAGATCTGGATGAGCGGAAGAAATCTTCCCCACATCGTTTCCGGCTAGGGTAGGCAAAGCGGAAAAGTGGGATGTTGCAGTTTGAAAAAGCGCACAAAGTCAAAATGAAACAGCAGCAGGAAATCCATGTAATTTGTTTAAAGGGTACGGAGTAGAGCAATGATGATTTTACTGGGAGGCAGGAACCGGTTCAGTTCATGGCTATTGGTAGGACAAGCAGAAGGTAGCTATCGACTAATCTTACGTATCATCCATGGTTCTGAAAAACAACGGAGACAAGTCCGAGGCTCATGTTCGTTTTCGCAAGGCCGGAAAGCCAGCACTCTGCCACATGCCAGTTGAACCCTGATGCCAAAAGTATATAAAGACCCCGTGCTCCCAATGGTTCCCAGCCAGTAGTTGGGTCAAGAGCATGTGAGATACAATCATATGATCAAGCTTTCGCAGCTTGATTTTTATATACACTCATGGTTGCTCCGTACATTTTTTTTTTCACATGCTGGCAGTCCTCCCACCAGTTCCTCTGTACCTGAAAAAAAGCCACTCCCGCCAATATTCAAGGCAGATGGATCGGGCTAAGGCGGGCGATAATCATGTTGCTTGCGGGGTTGCCGGCCAAGTCCGGGAGTTTTCGGGGCCGAGAGGCCTACAACTAAGCCTACTTGTTCCACCCTTCCTGTTCCTTCTCCCTTTATTTATATGAAGAGGTACTTTATGGATATGCCGAGGATGTGAGCGCGAGTCCGAACCCTGCGGGCCGGTGGATTATATCAGCAAAACGCCAAGAGGGTGATTTTACCCGCTGAAAATTACGTCATCTTGCTAGAACGCCGGGTGACGCGATTCCTCGAAAGCCACCGACGGCCTCGGACGGTGTGGAAGGATTGCAAAAGAAATGCGAGGGGAGACGCTCGATTTCTGCAATCCAGCTGTCATCCTTGGATTAGTTCAATGTCCTTTTTTATTTGAGGAGCATGTTTCTCCGATTTAAACCGCGCCTCAAAACGGTCTGCCGCAGATACCCCTGCTTGCCCCTGTCAGCAACGGTGTACAGAGGACAGAGTACGAGGAGCAGAGCCCTTTTTTGAAAATGCACGCTCTTTTCCATCATTTTTGCGCAGTCGGATTGGGTTATTTGAAATTGTTTGGAGACACCCTTGCAGCTTCTCCAGGGGCAGACTGACTAGGTAATACTGTTACGTTGTCGATGTGCCCTGACAGGGCTGCCGTTTTTCGCGCAATGTGTCCTTTGATGTCTGTCTTACGGCACCTAAGGTATATAGAATACTACTTTGATCAAGCAATCCTTTCTCCACGAAAACCTGCAATAGCTCCTAGTGCACCCATCCAACCCTTGATAAGAATAACCAATGCCGGTCCTTGGTAATGCTATGAAAATGGAGAACTTATACATGGTCGCCAACAGCTATCGATGTTTTATATAGTCTCTCCTCAGTACGGACACGCAATAGCTTTGGTCAAAATATGCTTGTATTTGATCTTCCCTATACTGTCTTGCGAGTCGCGGATCATGTCTGTACATACCATACCGCTTAGAATCGCTCTTTGAACTCGAGATTCCAGACAGAATGGCTCATTTCCTTTGGTTTCCGAATCTCACTCGGTGCAACCAGATGCACTTAGTATCACAATTATGACAATCCCAGGAATGTAACAGCGGTCAGTTTCTGATTGGAAGGTTGGTGCTCTGACCATGCGCATGGATGCCGGGCCGACTTCGTGAGGTCGGACAATCTAAATTCCGAAAGAGCTTGCGGATATTCTAATTTCCGGCCCGCCGGCGGAGCCGCCCGCCTGTTCGGCCCATTATCTTATCTGATCCGATCTTTCGGTGTTGCGGAATTTCGTCCAACGTCCTATCGTTTGACAAAAGTCAATGCGTGAACGTGAAGGGACATATGTCGTGGGACTTCTCCTTTCATTGTGTCAGTTTTCACTCGAAGAGCTTCGGCTTCGGTTATTCGACTGGGAATACCGAGCTTGTGCTCGAGAAACGATGGCTATGTCTCGGCACGATTCCGCATCCCAGGCCCGAACGGGCTTGGTCCGAATGAGCGCTATAGGACTTAAATTTTGGCGTTGCCTTCTCACATTTCAAGGTGAGAAATGATGGTTGAAGCCATTGTTTGCATGTTTCCCCGTGGATGATTGCGGTGTCGCCGCTTTCCGAAAGCCTTCGTGCAAGGCCAACAAGGATTTCTGCCAGTCTTGAGAGGTGTCCCCACCCGCTAGTCAGTGAACTAGGCCGGCAACTGGACCACGGAGTGCGGAGTATGAAATTGTGAAAGCACAACAGAACTCATCAGTCTTGTCGCGGTAAAATCCTATTTTGCTGCAGCGGATGATGACATTGATGTCAATGTTGGTTGCATGAGCACGGTGCTTTCTATTCCTCGAGTCGAGCTGGAGCAGAAAATATCCTTCCTTTATGCCTTCTGGAATTGGTTAAATGATAAATGGATTCCTAGCGAATTTTTTGAGTTTTATGAAATATAGGAGCTCAGCTTCCAACAAGAGCTGTTAGAGACTATAGCATTTACTATGGAAAGTCAGGCTACCAATTATCAAGCCAATTCGGAGAAGCAGGCACCGCCCTCGAGTATCATAGGCGCTTTCATCCTTCGACAATATCTCCTGATAGGTATTGGAATTTCTTGCCTGCTGGCCTACTTTTTCCCAAACGTTGCTAAACACGGAGGAATTATACATGCGGAATACTCCATTTTATACGGTGCCGTTGCGATAATCTTCTTGATTAGCGGCTTGAGCATTGCGAAAGAAAAGCTCATCTTACAACTGCTCAACTACAGAGTGCACATCCTCGTCCAGGGAATATCCTTTTTAGTTGTTCCGGCCATCATGGTTGCATTTGTTCAACTAATCTACACAAGTGACCACGGCCGTCGAATCGATGAGGCAGTTTTGGCTGGATATATTCTCGTGGGTTGCTTACCAACCACTATTTCCTCTAACGTGGCGATGACGAGGGAGGCTGGAGGTGACGATGCCGTGGCACTGATGGAAGTCTTAGTGGCAAACATGCTGGGACCATTTGTCACACCTGGTTGGACCGTGACTTTGCTCCCTAAATCGCCCAGCTTTGATCTCTGGAGGCATGCTGATTCGGACCTCGATTCGCTGTATCGTCAAGTTTTCCAATCATTGGGTCTAAGCGTGTTGATTCCCTTGGTCCTGGGGCAGGTGATTCGCTGGACATGGCCCCAACAAGCGAAGCATGTAGTAGAGACGTTTCACTTTTCCAAAATCTCTGGGTGCTGCTTGATTCTTCTGACATGGTGAGTTACACGATTGTCTACGTGGAATCTCTCCCTAACATCAAGGCTTCAAGGACGGGTTTCTCTACCTGCTTCGCAACACAAGCGCTCGAGTCACTGACCAAAGAATCCATTATATTGGTTGTGTTCTTTAACATCGGTCTATACTTATTTCTGACTGCGATATGTTATTTTCTCTGTTGGCCTCCAACTTTCTTGATGTCAAACCGTTTTATCAGTCGTATATTCCGTCGGCTACCTCCCGTCGAAACTATCGCGGTTTGTTTCTGCGGCCCAGCGAAGACAATTGGCCTTGGTATCCCCATGCTCTACGCGATGTACAAATCGAATGACGTCTCTCTGAACGCGAGGATGTCCGTCCCAGTAATTTTATATACGACAGAGCAAATCTTTTCTGCCCACTTTATGGTTCATTTATTTCGAGCATGGCTGAGAAAACTGCGTAAAAAGGAGGAAACTTCGAGCAGGAATGTCGAACTTGCTGTGGTTATGTTGTGACGAATCCTTTGCCGACTTAAACGGTTAACCGGTGATAATGAAAGTCGCGAAGACGCGCCGCCCCTTCAGCAACCTACAACTGAATAATGGGCGGTTTTAGGGTTTCAATGCTGTTCACTGGAGCTCTCTAGCCCTGTAAAAGCCCCTCTGTCCATGGGTTTACTTTGAACCCTGTGTCAAAAATCTTGCATTTCGGCATAAGAATGGAGTACTTTGGATATTAGACTTATGAGGGTTTACAAGGCCTCCTGGAAGCCAACGTCCAAGCTCATCTGAAAAATCCTCCGTACTTTAGAGGCGATAGTTATTCTTCGCAGGCCTCGGAGACCTCATCCAGTCTTACTTTTACATAATCGCGAGAATGCCCGCCATCTTTAGGTACTATGAACAGTCCCATCGACATTCAGTCCGGCGCACGTATATACGGCTCACTCCCTCAGTAGAGACTTTCAGGCATATGGCTAAGTTTTTAGGGACCGTAGACTACCCAAACCCGAGTCTATAAGATAATATGGCTCAATCTCTGGTTTTGACATTACCAGGTACTTGCCAGCAAGCGCCTCAACACAGGAAGTGAAGCCCTATCTACATACATAATACACAACTCGGAGATAGATATTGATTGTAAGATAAATCAAACATGTTCATACGCAGAATCACGACCCATCCTTTATATGTAACTAACCTTAACGCCCATGCCTACAGTCCCCCGAACTTTCTGCCACCCCACGCCAGTCAGGCGGCGGATCCGTTCACGTATATCAGGGCGCCCCAAAGCCATTATCACCCCCATAATTAGCAGAATCGCTCGAAGAAAGAACATCGGGCTAGATGACATTGATTTGGCCATACGCTTTAGGAATGCAATGAGTAAATTGCCCAAGTGCCGGACTTGTCTTAGGGCACCCGGTTTCGGCTTCTTGGATTTCTTGACTTGTTTCGACGGCTCCGGCGAGCGCGAAGATGATTTGATGGATGATTTCGTGCCGCGGGTAGTTTTAAGACTGCCATTTGGATTGGACCGCTCGATGCCGTAATCGACTTCGCTGCTTACTCTCCTATGGCCGTTTGTTGAGCTCTGATGGGCAGACTTTGCAGCGGCGGCGGCTTCAGCTGCTCGCTGTTGCTGCTCTTCCAATATCTTTCTTGCTTCCTCCTCTTCTTCTTGCTGCTTGCGTAACCGCTCCAATTCTTCTTCCTTTTCCTTTTGGAGCTCTGCAGCCCGCTCTGCATCACGTTCCTTGGCTTCTTGTAAGCCATCTAGCGTTTGGAGAAATGTCTCTTTTCTCTCATCATCGAGAACTTCACTTAGATTTATGAATTCTCTGGCATATTCCCATTCACCGTTCCGGGGAAGAACATGAAGAGTGAATAACTCTAGTAATCTCACGCGGATCGTCAAGTCCTTTGGAGTATCTGCACCCCTAGAGGATGCTATTCTTTGCTTCCGCCTCGTGGGGGAGTGATTCTGAATATGAGCCGCAATATCCAAGTCCGGAACACCGTATGAAGCTAAGTAGTTTTCGAGACGCTCTTGGTTGAGAGTTTGGGTCGGAGAATGGGTGAGTAAGAGGGTGGCTCTAAGGGATTTGTCCGGTTAATACCTCAAAAACACCTTCAATAAAGCTTGAAAGGGCTATAGTCGATACGCACAAGTTATAGACAACATCTGCATCCACAGAGCCTTCTCTGCCATTATACCCAACCTGAACAACTGTATCCCAGATCTCGCCATCACGAACTTTGGAAGCCAATGTTTTCCATTCCTTCTGGCCAATTTGTCTCTTTCCTTCTTCAGGGCCCAAATTCACAATGGAACTTAGAAGGGTGATGTAGAGGTTCCACACTTTGATTTTCAAGTTGCTTGACGCCGAAGCAACTGGTGCAACAGCGACCCCGTTGCCATTTGTCTGCTGCTGGTGTGACTCGTTTGAGGGGGAAGGAGTCACCAATGGCTCGATTACGGACAGCGATTCTTGCAATCTACGGGTAAGGAAAAGCTGCGAAGCTTGCTTGTAGGTTTGCTGGAGCTGTTTGTTGAAAGATCGCGACTGGGATGGTGCTGATGTGGAGAGCAATTGGGATTGCGCCGGAGAGGGTGTTCCATCGTCCGACATCGTGCTTAGGTATATTTTCTTGACGGCTGTAAGGATTGGAATCTCACGAGAAATTTTGTATGCTGGAGTTTGGGCAGATGTCAACAGTAGTTGAGGCCGGCCTTTGGAAATGCGAGCTCCAGCAACGAAGCCGACCGCCTGTTATCCTCGGCTCAAAAGTCGCACGTCACGGGACGGAGCTAGATCGGCCATGGCGCTAGTACTTAACTAGGTTAAACTAGCAAAACTAGCTGAGTCAGATGCCCCACAAATACTATCACGTGTTAGGGCCTCATTATGCAACCGGCCGTCTTGATGCAGGAGGGCTTGGAAAGGCCGCTGGACCTCAAGAGGACCAAAGTATCAGGCTTTGGATATTGGTACAAAAGGGTATCCTCTACGGAATACGCTCTAGCAATTTGATATTGCGCTTTTGGCTTCCTCTAGTGTATAACCCCCTAGAGAAAGAGAAGCAATATCCTTATTCAAAAACACACATCCGTTCCAAATTCCAGAGACTTTGCGAGAGCAACTTTTAGGAAAGCTCCGAATCGTGATGATACTTCTGCAAGCCCGTCGCCTTGATGCCTGCTGCCAAATTAACATAGGGTCCTGGGCGCCCCTGACATCCAATGCTTCCTATCGTCCATCACAGTGATCAGGAAAGCCCCTCTCTGCTTTGGGTTGGAAAGCTTAAGCTTTTACCTAGAAGCTAGCACTGTTCTTCATATCCTTGTCAATTCTTTGCTTCGCGATCGGAAGCCAATATTGCAAGGGACCACAGGACTGGACTATTTTACCACCTGTCAAGCTTCCGCGTTTTGTTCCTGATATACCCTGTTCCCTTGAGACAGCAGTTGAGATCCAGGAAGCTCCTCTTCTAAACTGCCACAGTGGGTACAAGCAGGTTAAAGTTGATGACCGTTTTGTTGTCAACTTCGGTAGGGCAGGCCAACTTTATGCACTTTACAGTTGCCCCATGTCATCGGCAAAATATATTGTTATGGATTTCATCAAAGGTGATACCTTGGCCACTTGGTGAGGACACTTAGGCCGTTATGAGAAATCTAAGATTACCATTGCAATGTTGATGAACTATGCAGCCTCTCCTCACGAAGATTCATTGAGAGTATTGGGACAACCTGTCTTCTACATGGTATGTTCCGGATCTCACAGCCTACGCCCTGCATCAATGGTCCTTCGACTCTAAAATTGCACCGAAGAGGTTCTAGTCCTTCAAACATCTTGAAACAGTTAATACACGTACCGCCCACAAGTCTAATCTTTATCATTGATTATTGTCACATGTTTTCTACAGCTATAACTTGACATCTATGCATGCAGAATTCCAACACAAGAACATTATTATTAGCCAGATTCCTATTGCTGCAAATACAATACCGGCAATACAAAGTGACTTTGAAAGACTGAGGATTAGCTGGATGGTACTCTATCAAAATAAATGAACGAACAGCATATATTTTTGCCGAGCATGACAATGATCGTCCTTCGCCAGAATGACGTTAAAGCCTTCGGCCTTTTGATAGTCAATGACTGGCCTAATTTGCGTACCTTTAGTAAAGAAGATTGCTGGCGCAAGCAAGCGAGTCTTCAAAAGATTTCACTACGCTTGTGCCGGTGAGCGAAAGGGGGAATATGAAAGATAAGTTGTATTATCTGGCCTGGCGATGGCTTTTTGCCTAGAAGGCTACGAGAAACAAGAGCCTTCAGACCACTGGGCATAGTCATTGCATGAAGCCATCTTTGGGAACCATGGCTGGAATCCTTGCGGTCCTCTAATCATCCAACTCGATGATAACATCTCCGCCTCCCATGTTATGTCTTTCATCTTCGCTGCACCAATTTTTGTACAATTAAACTGCTGTGATGGAAAAGGAACAAGCTCCATACTTTGCTATGTGGTTTACTTACTTTATAGTACAGAGTAACAAGTTAACTAGCCCAGTAAATGGTGCTTAGAACATACAAACATGTCATCCTCCTTGACTTGGTCCATGCTTTTTGCAGGCTCAGCCAAACAAAAATTCCCGGATAGCCCCAGTCAAGTTAGCATATCGAATTGCCCCATGAGCTTTAACTTCCGGCGGCTGAGGTCGAGATGACAGAGCACAAGTGGGTGTGGACGCAAACCTATCGTCTTCTCGATGAGCTAGAGGCGCTTATTGAGCCAACGGTTCATGTCATCAATAGAGTTAAAGTTCTCCCTCGTCCCATTAACTCCCCACAAGTTCCCTAGTAGCATTCCCCCTGGATGAGGTATAGGTCCCTTGGAACACATAACAACCGCTCGCTACTTTCAAAACCAATCTGAACTCTCGTGGCTGATAAGTGATCTGTTTATGGAATACATCCCTCGGCCGACTCTGGAAGATCTCGACTTAGCGCGCTGACAATATTCCTGAACGTTCGGCAAATGTTGTCTCAAAGTTACATAGCTATGCTCACAGGCTTATGACATTCTAGTGCCAATCGCCGGTAGTACATATGTACTTATAGTAAATTCGCTCGTGATGACACGTGACTGCCAGCAGACAATGGATGACAATGAGCTATCTGGACGCGACGGTAACTACAAGAAGCAGAATTCTGTGAATAAGAACTTGCTAACCGGCGAACTTGGCCTTTACTTTATCCTCTGCTTTGTTCCTTGTCTTTGTACTCCGTTACCCCTCTATGTGCCCACATCTACTATGTCTCTTTACCTATAGCCTGGATAGAGAATGAGAGCTTATCACAGTTTCTCTTTTATTTAACCTTTTGTTCTCAGGGCAGTCAAAAATGGAAGTGACCAAGTCTTCATTCGGCCAGGCCCTTCCCAGGATTCTAAACGACATAGCTGAGTCCTGTTGTGTGGCTCTGGACCTGGAATTTTCTGGTATCTTTAGCAAGCAAGATCGAAAACCCTCTACGGATGGTTCCTCGGGTGGTGGCAGAACTCTTCAGTCAAGATACGAAGAGGTCAAGGAAGCTGCGGAGAAGTACCAAATTCTCCAAGTCGGGTTAACCTTTATTAGAGAGGATGTGGATAGGGGTCCGGGCAACTTTCTCCTGGCCTGTCACCTGCTACTTTGCTGAATAAAAATAGGAACTTATACCCTTCGTCCGTATAATTTCAATTTGAATCCAATAATCGATCCAAAGTTGGACTTGGAGAGGACATGGACGTGTCAAAGCAGTGGTTTGTCCTATCTTTTGCTGGCTTTTAGAGTGTGAACCTCGCGGTTATAATGCAATACTAAGACAGACATCAAGCGATCGATCTGCTCCTGCGTAGCGGATTTCGCATGGATGCGCCCTTTATAGATGGCGTCCCGTATATATCGAGAGAGGAAGAAGGAATGGCAAAAGCGAGGGTTCGTGACAGACAAAGTCGTCTAGCCGCCATGGATAATATAAACTTCGACAGTCTAGATACAGAGTCTATGGCATTTTTAGAAGAGGCTCGCCGCTTGATCAATGACTGGGTTAGCAAACCTAATGTGAGGTTCACTTTATCCACCCTTGTGCCCAGCTGGGGCTAATAATAGTGAAGAGGAAAGAAGAATACGTTAATATTCCCAGCGCCGAAAAGAGGTCTGCGAATCAGCCTGGAATCAATAACTACCAGAAACGCCTGATTCATCAACTTGTTCGTTCAGAATATCCGGATCTAGTCTCAATTGGCAGGGCTATGTTCGTCCAAATCGTCAAGTACGACAAGAAACGTGAGCTCAATGTACAGGAGGGGCGGATGAGGCAAGTTCGCGAGCGTATCTACAACCAAACGGGCTTTCGGTGGATAGTGGAGGCTATGACCGGCGGCGACTTATCCAGACTCTCCTCCGACTCTGTTGCGGATTCCAGTCGCGACCCTCACGGTCGTAAGCAAAAAGCCTTCGGTCATATCGACTATCTACAGGCGAAGCTGAAGTCAAAGCGACTGGTTCTAGTTGGGCATAATATCTTTACTGATTTGGTAAATTTCTACAAATGCTTCATTGGGGGTCTTCCAGATAAAGTAGAGGAGTTCCTCGGTAATGTCCATGAATTGTTTCCCATGATTGTGGACACGAAATACCTGGCAACCCATGACTGCGGATCAGCCCTTCCATCTTCGGCGCTAGAGGAGCTTGATGAATCGTTGCGTTTCAGGGAGCTTCCTACTTTCAGTGAGTAATGAATTTTTCCGTATGAAGAAGGATTGCTAACTTCTATCCCAAGCTACTGACGCCCAGCACACCAAATATGTCGACGAGAAACCTGTCCACGAAGCTGGCTATGATAGTTTGATGACGGCTCGTGTTTTCCTAAGACTTGCCTCCCAGCTTCACGCGAAGGGTGTTGTCACAGAGGGGGCCTCAGAACAAGCCAGTTGCGACGGAGAAGGCGGTGGAGTATCTTTAGGCACTGGTGACATTTTGGCAAAGGGTCTGGATATACCATCCTCACGCTCCGTTGAAGAAACGCTGGTAATACGCGAACGAGAATGTTCCCAGACGCCGGTCACTGTTACAAGACAACAACCAGTTATTGCTCACGCAACGAAATTCGACATTCTCGCTGATCAGCCGGATGATATATCGGAATATTTGGGCTCGGACGACGATTCTGTTGAAGAGGATTCGTTCCTCACTTCGGGAGGTGATTTAACAATCGATTCCAAAATTAAGCATGGCAAATTGCTACCCCGACTAGACAATGAGTTTTGGAAGGTCTACGGAAATAAACTTCGGATGTTTGGGATTGCAGAGAGGTTTTGCGAGTTGAGGCTTCATGATAAATAAATTTACTTGCTGGGCTAGTAGTTTTCATATAGATTCAAGTCCAGTAAAAATGATTTCAATCTTCCCAGAAGACCCTTTTAGTCTCCACTCACCACTATACCTGTGGTAGTCACATGGGGCAAGTTGTCAAAATGGGTATTGTCAAGATACCGCTCCAGATACTCAGTATCGAGCTACCAGAGTAGCGTCAAGTGCAGATAGTAGGGTGAGCAACCCAACTTCTGCGTCTCGAACAGAAGCTCTACTGGGCAGAGAGCCCCAGATTTAAAATGCCCCATTGCAGCCCGCCACTCCCTTCCATGGCTTTAGCAGAAACACCCCCCAATGAGAGAAGGTACTATGGTATCACTGAGGCGTTTTCATGCCTCTTCAATCTCAGGTAGGGACCAAACCGTCCATAATGAGATGTGAGGCTGTTGAAATGGGAATGTACGCAGTGACTATCTAACAGTACACCTTGGTAAAATCGAAGGTACCGCTAGCGAAAATTGACTGCAATGAAAAACCTTCTCTAGGCACTATAAATGATCAATTGGCTGTGATGTAGAAGAAGCAATTGATGATAAGGATTCGGTGCCATGATGAACATGAAGAGAAAGAGAAGTTTTATTTTTTTTTTTCTTTGAATAAAAAGTCACGAACCCGCCAAGCCTTTACGTCACGTGCATGGAGAGGGAGCCAGGTTTGAGCTAGCTTAATTAGGACTAGCGCGCCAAGACAAGAATTTCGTCTATCAGCAGCGAGAACTTTTGAATCTTCAGTGATGCCAGCGAAAACAGGGAGTGTGCACGGGGAAAAGGGAATTTGCACCATCACGCGAGGAGGATGTCTGCAGGAACAAACAGCGTCAGGCGCGTAGTAACGCTGCTAGGTAATCTTCCAGTTCATGCTTGGATTTTTGGTTCAATTGCAAGCTAACCAGATGGTCTCCAGCGTCTAAACCGACTTTTGACACAGCGATTTGTAAAAGCTGTCAAGAGACCTTGAGTCGCCGCGGATATAGCTCCGCCGCAGCTGCAACAACCACCTCTGCCGCAGACCCTTCCTCAAGCTCTCCAGAACCGCCCTCATCGACGACCTCCACTCCCTCGACAGTCACAAGTCAGTCCAGTTCACAACCCGCGTACACCGTCAGAGCAGGCATCGTTCTCTCGCGTGCTCCTCAAATCACCCGCGACCTCACTCCCTTTGAAAAGTCATTCTACTTCTATCAACGCCGTTTAAACGAGCGCCTTGCGCTTCCCTTTACCAAGTATTTCTATTTTAAGCGTGGAACGCCGGCCGATGTCGAATGGAAACGCAAGTACAAGGAACGTCAAACCGCGGCGAAAGATATCGGCAACTACAATGCCTACTCTAAAGATGCGTGGAACGACGAATTGCTCGTTGGGGCCATTGAATCCGAGCCAGAGCACCAGGTCGAAGCACTAATAGCGGATGCGGAGGGATTTGCGGCTACTGAGGCCGGCGATAGCGGTTCAAAGAAAGAAGAAATCCCAAGACCGCTATCAAGACTCACAGAAGCGGACCAGAAGGGTGATTATAAGAGCTTGGATCGTCTGTTACAGAGAACTCTTTATCTGCTGGTTCAGGCTAAAGAGGGATATTGGAAATTTCCCAGTGTCGTGCTAGAAGGAAAGGAGAATTTGCGAACGGTAAGGGCTTACAGAGGTGGAGGTATAAATTCTTTCGAATCTTGCTAATGGATATTTAACCCATAGGCTGCCGAACGGGGTCTTTTCCAGTCCGCCGGTCCAAATATGAACATGTGGATGATTGGCTACCACCCGATTGGTCACTATGTCTCCAAGAGCAACAAAGCGAAGACGAACCCTGAGAACGGTGTCCAAATACTCGGTGAAAAGACCTTCTTTATGAAGGGGCGCATTATGGCTGGTCAAGCAGATCTGTCAGCCAGTACCCAGGGAATCGCAGACTTCAAGTGGCTGGCAAAGGAAGAAATCCAACAGCACGTGAATCCACACTATTGGAGTGCTATCAAGAATATGCTCGCCGAGAGATAGGCAGGCGAATCTGTAATGTTATTGGGACTCTATGGTTCATATCGTGAGATACGTGTGGTAGGACAAAAGAGACACGAGTACGGAGTAGACAGTGGTATATATCCGTTGGGAAGTGCTATCTCTTTTCTCCTTTTGATTTTATATACTTTGTACAATTAGACTCTTGGAAAAGGTGAAGGTTCTGCAAGCATGTATATTTCTCGTTTCTAAACATAGTCTGGCTGGTCATAGCAGTCATAACTTGGTTTGGCCATATTTCGTCGTTGTCACCACATCCCTGTTGAATTCAATTGCAGGTCTCGACTCCTAACGCCATTTATCCAAGATAGATATAACGCCATTTGAACAACTACAAAAACATAAAAGAAAAGGCCAAGCGATGAAACAATTTTTTACTTCGCTGTGAACTTCTGGCCCTGGATCACTGGCTGTTTCTGCGTACTTTTTGTCGTGCTTAGGCTTTTCCCACACATTGCACATGCTATTATAACTTGTTAGTACTTAGCTTAGGATCAAGGACACAATCCCATAAGAAATCAACAGCATACCATTCTTTGAATACGCGCATCGCTGGCAGTACTTCCTGCCGGACTCAATCTTGGTCTTGCACGCATCGCATGAGCTAGAATATGCGGCATATGGATTTTTTGCTTTGCTACTCAGGAGCTTATTCTGCAAAGGTGGAGGTTAGCAGATCTGCGATCAGATGTATATCCTCCGTACCGGTCCAAATTAAGACATTGCAGGGAGAACATCACTAAGGAATTTCGTACCTTTGTCACTCCTGCATATCCGGATGTGCCTGAAGGCCTCTTGCTATCGCCACCACCTCCGCCGCCACCCAATGTAGACAGCGTTGACCCATAAAACATATCATTCTTGCGTTTCACTGCTGGGGTGGCTAGTTCGGTCTTCTGCAGCTTCTTTTGACATCTTGAACAGACCATGGTGGTGGTCTAGGCAATTTACGATACGACGATTTCGAGTGCAGCGCTATACTGTGCCACTCCTTGTTCAAGGGGGGGTGAAGAGGGCTGAAGAGAGTCAAAGGATAGTATCACTAACACTAGAGAAAGTCGATATTGAGATTTATTGCCTTAAACGAGTTAAAGAAGATGGTTGTTCGCCTGATACGCTTGTGATCCTTCGATGTGAGTTTAATGTTGCTGCTGATTGGTTGTGATCTGCGGTCATTCGCCACCGAAGCTGAGCCAAACCCAACCTCATCCTTTCGCCAAAAAAAAAAGGGGGGGCGGTTAAGGGGGCAAACTGCACCACGTATTTCTCCGGTTGCTGAATCCTGGTCTGACTTCAGGTGAAAGCTACAGGAGCTTTGCGAGAAGTCAACAAAGCTCCTCTAGCGAAATTGAGCCCCCCTGTGCGGACGCGCCGCGCCGCGCCGCGAATGACCTACCAGGAGAATTTCACCTCGTATTGAATCGAGAAGCGAAGTTTCTTCCAGGTTGCCGTACCGGCAAACGTGGCCAATACTCAAGAAAGGACCTAGCTGAGATATCTTCTCCAGTTGATCACCATAGAATCTCGAAGTTATGTCATTCCAAATCCCGGCACGGTATCCCTTGCCTTGTTCACCGAGCCTGGTGTGCCAGGACCGCTTTGACCTTCTCGAAGCAGATGCATGGGATGTGCCATTTTGGAGTATATTGAAAAAGGCTCTCTCGTTGAAGATCACTGACAGCCATGGTTTGATCGATCTCCTGCAGACGATAGATGTCACTCTTCGTGGCTGTGCCACCACTGATCATGGATTCCTCCAGACATTCCTGAGGGGAATGGGTGAGGCGGCTGAGGGGCAATTTTTCAATAGGGTTTGGCCAGTGCTAGTTGAGATAGCACTGGAGATGCCCTCGCTCTTCCCAGAGTTCTCGCTTCCTATTCTCTCCGAGCAACATGACCAAGTAACCCTGTCTAGGCGGCAGGTCGCCTGCCTAGTTGTTCACCAGTTCCTCTGCTCTCTACCATCTCAGCCGTGGCCGACTGATAGCTCTCCAGACTTTCGAATCTGGTATTCGACTGATATCAGGCATCCGAAGGCTGTAGCGGCTTATATATCCTCAGTCTTTACGTACTTTGGGCGCCTCGCGGGATCGAGTCATGGCTCTGACTCCCCATCCCTATTGTCGGCAGAATGGCCAATCATCTTTAGACTGCGAACCCTAGGAGTGCATAAGAGTGCAATACTGCACACCCTACCAATGGGATGTATGCTTCGGCCCATGACGGTGACCTACGAGCCTATCATCTCGACAAACCCGCTTTACTTGGCATCCCTGATGGGGCGTGCATCGTTTCCGCAAATAAGACCGTTGGTTTTGGTCAGAGCGCTACACAAGAAGAGATGCACGTCGGCTCAACGCCAGAATCCTGTCCGATCGTCCTACTCACCCCAACTCTCCAAGACACTCAGATCTTGGTTGTGCAGGGTGCAGAAGCCATGACTGTCGTGGAGGGTTATGGCCGAGAAGCACGGCTCCTGGAAACATCCTACAAGGACTCCTTGCACGGTGTGCATCCGCATACGTGGCAGCGGCGAGTAATGCTGTTCATGGATGCTCTGGAGTTCGACATGTACGATTCGTCAGAGGGAGTGCCAGACTTGCTTCCGGGTCATACGGACAGGGAGCTCCTGAAGGCGTACAACGCATTCAGTTCACAACAGGGAGGCCACACGTATTCGAGGATCGTCACGGGGTTATGGGGTTGTGGCGCGTTCGGTGGCAACAGGGAAATTAAAACAATCCTGCAGTGGTGTGCAGCGTCCTTAGCCGGTGTCAGATTGGAATTCATTTGTTCTGGGGATGCACAGCGGGAGTTTGCGGACCGTTTGAGGGTATTCGCCCAGATGGCATTGGCAAACAAATGGCAGGTCGGACGAGTTCACGATCTCTTACTTAATCTTAAGCCTGATGACGTTAACGCACGGGGCGTGTTTTCCTTCTTGGAGCTGTCATATGTCCAGTCTTAAACTTGCAACCAGCGGAGCCCGATATGCACATAGTTCTCCGTTTTCGTCCAACTACTCCGTATGTGGCTCCTAGGATGCATGGGCACGGACAACCACGTATCCCGCATGACTCGCTTCCATCACAGGCACCACCGTAGCCCAGCATTTTCTTATGAAACGTCCAAGTATCCAAGCCCGCGGAAACTGTCTGGGATGGGCCTGGAATCGACATGCGTTTTAGCTCAGAATCTAGATCGACTAGCAAATTTGCGAGCTGCAAATGATGATAGAGAACGCCCCAGCGGGTTTCTTCGGCTCTGGATATTCTGGAAAAGCTCGAAACCCTTGTCTTCTTTACAACCTCAAAAATTGATCTATTCGGTTACATTAACAATATTTTCTGCAAGTGAGCAGGGGTGCTATCAAGATTTTCAAACGAGCTTCAGCACCGCATGAACCTATTACAAGTCGTAATTTCCGGATTGACTTCAAAATGCAATGAGTTTTCCTCCATTTCCCTCCGGAAGACACTGATTCGTTGGCCTTTTGCTCTACCAATACAGCCTGTGCGGTGTACCATGCAAAAATTCTTATTTCTGGCACGCGGCCCCCAGAAGAATGATAGATTCTGCTCCCTGCATAAGCTGCAGCAATTCAAATAACTTTGTTAATCTGGGAAATTTAGGTCCAAGCGCACAAATTTCAGAGGTGCAAATACCCGTTCCAATTCTCGTTAGACGAAAAGCAAATCATATCCCGTTTGGTGCATCGCATGGGGACCCGTGGCCGGTCAAAAGGCGAATCGCGCTGAAGACGATTTCGCAACGTCTTCCTCTCATCACACATACCATCTCTACCCAAGGAGACCTGGGAGCGAATGCATCTGGCCTGTTTTCCAACACAGACCCCGGGAATGACCTGATAAAACATGCATGACTTAGAGTTGGCATTGCGCCGGGGAGATTCCAAATGCCTGTGATTCCTGCATGAATATCCCGTGTCGTCGACAAAGGAGTTCTTGCTTTTGATAGCCTGCCCCTGGTGTATGCTATTGTGAATTGTGGTGGGGAGAACCTGGGAAGTTGAATGCCGGCACGCGCATTCTTAGAACCGCCTAGGACAAGGTTACAAGCCGCTTGTCTGCTCCCACGTAGCGGTCTAGAGAAGAAGGGATGTGAAAGCTGAAAGTCTCGTTTGTCTGCAGGAGCGGCACGGTACACGAAGAAAGGCAGTAAGGTCCAACCATACAGACTCCAGAGAACTTCAACAGGGCGGTCACAATCCCTTGTATATATCTGGAAAACATTTTAATCCGCACGTATGATGCATTCTTAATTTTTTTTTTTTTTTTTTCCCGGTGGAGGGTGAGATGGTGGTCGATGGTCTATACTTCGATGCTACGCATGCTTGCCGGCAGCGAAGTCGAGAGGCCGAAGACTGGAAGGTTGATCGGGCAAAGCTTGCGAAAAGAGCTGGTCGCCACAGGGGTTTGTTTGTGTGTAAATAGACGGAGAGGCGGTAATCGAAAACCTGGATGGAGGATATGCCCAGCAAGCGGCACAAACTTCCTGCGAAGATAGATAATTTCCTTGCGTTGTTACAAGGAGGTACCTAAGTAAAATCAACGTCGTCAGCACTGAGCGGCGATTTTTCGAGACTGCAGGCAGGCAGATCTAAAACTACTCCCTTCGATCCCACGGCGGGGGATATTCCGCGTGCGCCACCGATTAACGATGTCATGGACATTCTCTACAACAGAAGCTGGCGAGGATTCGCGCGAGGAAAGCCGTTGTGGCAAACCAGAAAAGAGTGTTTTCCAATGCACGTTCGGACGCTCAGTTGGGAAATATTATCGGGATCAAATATGCCCTTTTTCACTCCTCTCCGAGGAGGATCCGATCCACATGGCAAGATACCTACCTAGTCATGGCCAAGGTCCCACGGAGATCACCCCAGAAACTAACTGACTATCCTCGCTCGAGATCAGGGAGAGCTGCGGTGACTATGTATACTTAAGGGCTGTCTCTCATCTCAGCTGCGCCAGGCACGCCAACTTCCCTGCTTTTCCCGACTCCACCAGATCTCGCATCGCACGTCCAAGTCCACCCGATCACGCAGTCCGAGGATGCTTTTCACCAATAGAGAGCATCGAAGCTCCGGTCAGCTCCTGGCCATCGTCATCGGCCAATGTCGATTTTTACTTCCTTCACACACACACACACACACACACCCCACTTTCTATTTTGCCTTCGTGCAGCTAAGGGCACCTGCAAGCTTGAATTTGAACTGGGATGAAGAGGAGCTGTCTTCCATCGGATGTCTTTTCCATTCCCACAGGCCCGGGTCCTCTGACACCCGACCTTTTACGGACGACAGAATGATGTCGACAGGCTCATTCGGCTCGACAAGCGTGCGGTAGTACCTCCGACGCAAAATAGTCCCTCTGGGGCCGTGCCTGCTCGTATCTTACCGCAACCATCCGCTGACACCAACCATGCGCCTGGGTTCAGCCCTGGTTGTTGGCTGGGTGGGACGCTTCTGACAGAATACGCGCTTCCTCTTACGGAGTACGATGTATATAGTACATATCAGGTATATGTATGGACTAGAGGATGATCTAGGGTGATCTTCGAGTGGATGTCAATTAAGACCCCTAGGATGGCCCCCTCGCTGTGAGTTAGCCACCGCACGCCGCTCGGTTCCTTTCGAGGTGGCTAAACAGTGCTGTCTCGGAGTCTTTGTGCATCGAACATGCATGCATACCCTCCGTTTTTCTTTTTCCTTTTTTCCCGTCTCGCCCAATTTATTTTTATTTTTAATTTTCCATTTTTAATTTTTTATTCCTTGCCCTCCTTTACCTATTTCGAGCATTATGTACTTTCTTTCGATTGATATTCCGGCCATGGCCTGAAAAGAAACAACAAAACCCAAAATTTAATTTATCTTTTCGTTTGGGCTCGTCCGTCGTGTTCCCCATTCCATCCCTGACCTCGCCTGCTGCTGCTGCTGCGGCGTCCGTCAGTCCGTCAGTCCGTCAGTCAGTCAGTCAGTCAGTCTGTCTGCCCCAGTCCAGCCTCGCCAAGCGAGACAGCTTCTGGAGCGGCAAAGCGCGTCACGCGGCCCCTTGGTTCGGCCCTGATGATTTTATCTCCCAGCTGTCAGCCACCAGATATCGCTCCCTTTTCGCATAATAGTGTCATTGATTCTCCAATTTCCTTCAATTCTCAGGATTTTTTTTTTTTTTTTTGGGCGCTTGTCCTCTTTTCTTTCTCCCTTCTCCATTCTCCCTTTATTTCCATTTCTTACCTTTTTTTTTTTGGGGGGGGGGGGTCAATGCTTCCCTCACCCCCTTTTGTGTATCCGTAGACGGTGTTCGCTTTCTCCCTTATTCTCTATTCTCTTTCTCCTATTCGAACTCCCTCCCAGCAAGGTATAATTCGCAACTGTGTCCAATTCCGTGCTTGAGTCATAGTTGGGCTGTGGCGATTTCTTGGAATATCCTTTTCTCTTTTTCTACCCGGTGATTCTACCTTTTCGATTTTTATTTTTATTTTTTTTATTTTTTTATTTTTTTTTTCAATTGGAAATTTAATTAGCTATTTCGAGAGACGCGACGAGAGTGAGAAGGTCCCGAGGCCAGGGAAAAAAACGAAACGCGACGGGATCCAGTTCAAAGGGGGGTTTGTTCACGGGGACTCAGCAATGCCTCCCGACAGATCGTGCTTCACGGCACTGAATTTACAGCCGGACTTCACTCTCCCAGAATGCATGGACTATTTTACACTCTCCGCCGCCCCCAACACGGACCTCTGGCGCAAACCGCCTGACCGTGAGACCACGACCGCTCCCATCCTCTTCACCTCCTTACGACAGCCCTTTGTGATCGCCGAGGTCACGGTAACGGCCGACTGGGAGATGGAATGGGATCAGGGGGGGCTGGTAATATTCGCCGGTCCCGTCCCAAGACCACCACCGCCGCCGTCGTCCCAGCCATCACAACAACAGCAGCAGCAGCAGCGACGACAGGCATCCGGATCCTCCACACAGCAACAGCAACAACCACCCTCCCAAGCCCCACCGCCTCCCTACCCCAGCCTCCCCACCGGCCCAAACAAATGGGTCAAAGCCGGCCTCGAATTCTCCGCCGGCACCGTCAACGCCTCCTCAGTCAGCGCCACGGCCGACGGGGCCGACTGGTGCCTCTCGCCGCTGGCGCCGCCCAACGTCCCCACGTCGATCACATCGCTGCGCATCAAGCTCGAGCGCATCGGGCACTCGCTGTGGGTGTGGTACCAGATACCGGGCCTGATAAGCGCGCAGGCGGAGCGTACGCCGGGGGCGATAGGGAGTTCGTGGCGGAAGTTGAGGGAGGTGACGTGGTTCTTCTGGGGGGTGGAGGACAAGAGCGTGCATGTCGGGGTGTATGCGAGTCGGCCGGCGAATCTGTCGATGGAGAGCACGATGTGGGCGGCGCGGAACGGGGGAAGATACGTGAGCGGGCTAGACGGGGGTGGAGGGCATGGGGGGCCGGCGAATGGGTTGGTGGTGGAGTTTGAGGATCTGGAAATATTTTGAATGTGCTTGTCCCGTTTTCCTTTTACCTCTGTTTTTTTTTTCTTTTTCTTGGAATCTTACGCCGTGTGGACTGGGAGTTGGTTGGAGGAATGCGACGGTGCTTTAGGGGATTGTCTCTTTCTCCGTTCATTTCTTCTTCTTCCTTACTTCTTGGTTTCTTTCCTTTTTCCTTTTTCCTTTCTTTTTCCTTTTTCTTTTCTTTTTTTCCCCCTTCGTCTTCATTTGATGCCAGGGTGTACACGCATCTTTGCTGGCTTCGTTTCTGGTTCCTAGATATCTATCTTATTACATGTATCCTAACCCCTTCTGTCAGTAACGATGTATGAATGAATGACCATGGAATCAGCTGTCTCTCTCTCTCTCTCTCTTCCCTCCTCTCCCTCTCTCTCTCTTGTAATCCGTTTTGATACTTCGAAACGCTGGCCGCTTTAAGCTCTGCTTACCTAACAGAGAGTCACATGATCTGACGTCGGCAAAGTCGGCTTCTCTCGACGCTGATTGGCCAATGGGCCAGGTGGGGGCACCCCGACGGTCATGTGAGCAGCTCCGCCCGGTGTCGGCTCCGGAATAACGTTTTAGCGGAAGTTTGGCTGGCTGAGCGTGGCGGAAGAGCTTTTTTGTTGCCGCGGCATGCAGTGAATTCAACGGTCAGACAGGAAGGAAAAAAAAAGCACGCGCGCGCGGGGAGAGATGCACATTTTATCTTCACGTCTGGGGTGTCCTGTGGCTGTAGATGATTCGTCGCTTGAAGGGGGGGGAAAAAAGCTCGAGGAGCACAATATCACGCAAGAGAACTGACAAACGGGGTGGGATTCTGCGGCGGGCCCCTCCCCGGTGATGAGCAGCAACTCCAGTCACAGGCGGTGAGGAGGTTTGGATCGGGAGGAAGAGAGGGGGGGTGGAAATTGTGAGCAGGGTGCAGGCTTTCTCCACATCGAGCTGCCAGAGTGACGCTATTTTCTGCCGCGTTCGACCGGGGGGGTGTGTTTGGAACGTGAGACGGAAGACAGGAAGACAGAGGATGTCCTGATTGTCGGGTAGAGTAGAGTAGAGATCAGCCGTCATCTGTAGTATCTTCTGTAGCAATACAGAGTACTCTTGAAGCAATACTCCGTCCTCATCTGCACTGAAGCAACAAAGCTGCTCTCTCTCTCTCTCTCTCTTTTCTTTTTTTTTTCCCTACCCTGCGAGCCGCCAAGTCCCCGTCCGGCGTGCATCTCCGTGCCAACCGCCACCAGCGCTAGCCACCAGCGCTAAACGCCTTTGGGAACAGCGCCGCGTCTCTCTCTCCACCAAACCAGCTGCTGGCCGGCCGGCGTGATCCATTTGTTTTGCCTGCAAAAATCCACACACACAGCAGAGTGTGGTTTTTTCTTTTTTCTTTTTCTTTTTTTTTGTTGCTTAATTCTTATTTTCCCTTCCCGTGATTTGCTCAGAGCTTGTGTGTGTGTGTGTTGTGTGTGAGATTGTGCATTTCCCCAAGCTCCCTCTCGTGCATTGGTTCGGCCTTTTTTTTTCCTTTTTGCTTTTTTCCCTTCTTCCTTTCCCACACAAACCCCCGCCATCCAATCCATTCCTCTGCAGCAAACCAATCTCGCCTCTTAAAATCTTCCCTTCTTCTTCCCCTCACCATCCTCCAAACGCTCTCGCGCCTGTGATTCCACCCTTCACGCAAAAGCAAAAAAGAAGAGCTCATTCCATTGCACTGTACACTTTGCAACCTGGGAGGCGTCTTTCCTGTCTTTTGTTTTTTTTTTTTAATTTATTTTATTTTTTCCCCTTTTATTTTCTTTCCTTGTCTTGTATAATCCTTGCTTTTGTTTCAAGCAGAGGATAAGGAGGGAGAAACGAAGAGGAACAAGAAACAGAAGATAGTTGATATACCCAGAATATCAGCTTGTGTGTAACATTAAAGCTTCCCAAAAAAAAAGGCCCCCTTCGACTCTGGAACCTTACCGAACGCGAACCAACAACGTTAGCCCTACCTCCTCTGTCCTCTCTCTCCCTCCCTCCCTCTCTCTCTCTCACACACGCACGCACGCACTCCCCTTTTTTTCTCGACTCCCCCTTGCATCACGACAGTTACGAGTCCCACGAAAAAAAAAGAAAGGAGAACAATAAAAAAAGAAAAAAGAAGAGGCACATTCGTCATGACTGAAGCCTCGAAGCAATCCGTTAGAATCGCAGTTCGGCGCCCTACCTCCACCCCATCCATCTTCCTCGTCGCGTCCTTCACCGACCCCGCCTGGGATCCCGTCGAGCTCGAGGCCAAGCCCGTCACATCCGCAGACGCCACATCAGAGGCGTATGAGTTCTCCAAGTCGTTCGAGCTAGCTCCGGGCAAGTACCAGTACAAGTTCCGTGCCGGCTCAGGGGATGCCTGGTTCTGTGATACAGATGTGCCCACAGGTAGGGATCTTTCTTTCCTTTCTTTCTTTCCTCTGTTCCATCACATTGCTCTCCCCGTACTGACTTCTACTCCCCCCCCATTTCCAATTAATAAAGAAGTGGATAACGATGGCAATATGAACAACGTATTGCTAGTCGAAACCGCCTCCGATTCCAAGAAAGAAGGCCTGCAGGCTGGGCAGTCCAAGTCGGATAACACGACGGAAATCGCTGAGACGGTGGTGGCTTCTGACGAAACAACGGAAAAGGCGGCAGCGGACAAGGAATCGAATGGTGTAAACGGCGTCGTTGCAGAGAAAGCCGATCCGGAATCAAAGGAAGCTTCAGTCCCCGCAGAAGAAGCTCCAGAGAAGGCTGAAAAGGAGTCCACTGGCGGTGAAGATGTCGCGGAACAGCCCACCACCGTCTCCGAAGCAATAGCAAAGAGCACGCCGTCGGACCTGAAACCGGCCGACGATTCGCAGCCCAAGGCTGACATCAAGGATGAGGACGTGTCCGTCAATGGTGGCCCGGTTGAGAAGAAACTGGAGGTACAGGAAGCAGAGACTGAGAGTCCGCAGCCTGAAAAGAAAGCGCCGGAGGTCTCCTCTCCTGACTCCTCCGCTGACCCAATTTCATCTGCAACCGAAGGTAGGTCCTACCTCCCTCCCTAGGCCTAAGAAGTCTTAAAACTCACGGAAGAGTAGCAGAATCTCCTGGGCAAGCTGAACCAGAACCGTCCGAGCCCAAAGCTGAGGAGCCTAAGGCGCCCGTAGAGCCTGAGATCCAACCGACGTCCGAGGTCGAGAAACAGGCGGAAGCAACCGAGCCAAAGGATGAATCGCCAGCTGTATTGAATCCCGAGGCCCCTCAACAGCTAACAGAAACCGCAAAGGATTTGGAGTCAAGACCCCAAACCCCAGCGAGCATGTCAAGCTCCACAAGATCCCTGAACCCAGCCGCTCCCGCATTCGTGCCAGGGAAATTCACGCCAGTGTCCGTTCCAAACCCGGCCGAAACCGATGACGCGGCGCCCAAGGACGATAAGGAATCGCAACCACCTGCGCCAGAAGAACCTAAGGTAGCTGAAAAGGTGCCCGAGGCAAGCACGGCCGGCGACGAAGTGGATAAGGACAAAGAAGAGGTTGTAGCATCATCGAAGCCGGAAGAAGACGTGGCCCAGACCACCACCACCACCGCAGAAGAGACCAAAGAGACTCCTGCTGCGGAGCAACCTGCTATGGATGCTGTCAAGGAGGTTGAGAAACCAGCCGAACCTGCGGCCCCAGAGCAAACGGAAGAGCCTGCTGAGGAAGCACCAAAGGTCGAAAAGGCTCCAGAGGTCGAGACAGCCGCCGCCGCAGTTTCAACCGATCCTATTCCCGAAGCTACTGCAGAAGCAGTAACGGAAGATGAAGAGGAAGAAAAGAATGTTTCCACAACTGAAGCACCGTCCGAGCCACTGGCTGAAAACGTCACCGCATCTGCCACCGAGACCGTCGAAGAACCGGCGCAGAAGGACGATGAAGTTGTTCCATCTTCCAAGACCGAGGTCGAGGAGAAGGAGGTTCAACAGCAGGAAAAGCCTGTAGATGAGGTTCCAGTAGCAGAAGATTCTCCTGCCGAACCGGAGCCCGTCAAAGCATCAACCGAACCGGCTGACGAAAAAGCTGCGCCAACGGAACCACCAGCCGCCGAAAATGCGGCCGACGGCGAAATTCCGGCCGAGAAAGACGATGCACCTGTCAAGGAACCAACCTCTGGCGACGAGGAACCTTGCGATGAGCAGAGTGCCTCGACCGCAGGTACAACTCCGATCGAAGCGGAACCCGCCTCCGAACCAGTGAAGGAGGACGAGAAGCACGACGACGAAGCTCGTCTCCCTGCTGAGCCCGCGCCAGAGGAGAAAGCTGCCGTTGAAGATGCCAAAGCGTCTCCAGCCGAAGCGACGGACGGGGTTGCGCAGGAGAAACAAGCTGAGGAACCGGAGCCGCAAGCCAGCAAGACCGATGCCGATGACGTCATCCAGACGGAAGCAGCCGAGGCAGAGCCGCAGCCGGAAGAACAAAATGCCGACGCTAAGCAGGATCAGGAAACTGCAACTTCAGGCGTGGAGTCCGCTGAGCCAGCGACCGCCTCCGAGGCTGCTGTTGTCAACGAGGACACGGTTGCAACCGAGAAACTCGAGGAAGCGGAGGTAGCTGATACGGTTGCTGCCGTAGAACCGGTTGTAGAAAAGGAAGACACCGTTGCACCATCGCCAGCACCAGCACAAGAACCCGCTGAGACACCGAATGAGCAGGTTGAAGCTCAGGAAGATGTCGTCGAGGATGAGCCGGCCCGGGATGCCGCAGCCGAAAAGGCCGTGGAGCACATACCACAAAAATCGATGGATCCTGTCGAGACTCTTGACGTGAAGGAAGTTACTCCTGTTGAACCTTCCGACAAGGCCACTGTCCCTGACACACCAGCTGTTGTTGATGAACAGCCAGAGGTTACGGCCCCTGCTGATGCTGAGAAGGAAGCTACGGAAGCTCAACAAGAGCCTGCTTCAAAGCCGGACAATGAACCCGAGCCACAGCCAGAAGCACCCACTTCCACAGAGGCATTGGAGCCAAATGCCGATCCAGAACCAAAGGCAGAGACTCCTGAGGTTTTGGGGGCAGAGATCAACGCCCCTGAAGAACCGGTCGTCCAGGACGACGTGAAGGGACCGGAAGTTCCGGTTACCGCAGAACCAGTGCCGGCGGCCAAGGAAGAATCAAAACCTGCGGATGAGCCCGAACCGTCGACTGATGCGACAGCCTCTGAGAAGATTGAGGCTGAGCCTGCAGCTGATTTGAAAGCTGAGGAAACTCCGGCAGACACGCAGCCAGAGGAACAGGTCGATCCAACACCCGTTAAAGATCAGAGCGAGGAGACCCCCGTGACTGTCGTCGATGAGCCAACAACCGGTGGTGGAGAGGCAGGCGCTTCCGCTGCACCAATCGCTGATGAGCCTGCCGAAGCTGAAAAGCCTGCAGATCTCGAGAAGGCTGAGGAGCCCGTCGAAGTCTCCAGCGATGTTACTCCAGCTCCTGAAACCAAAGCCATCTCTGAGACCCCGGACGACGATGAATCCAAGCCGAAGGGATCACCTGTGCAGCCTGCTCCTGAACCCGAATCCACTCCAGCCCCTGCCGTAGTTGAGGATAAGGCGGAACCGCAGGAAGAGTCGAATGCTGCTGATGTAAACGTCGCTGTGTCTGCATCCGATGAGCCGGCCGAAAAGTCTGTTGGAGTCCCCGTTCAAAAGGACGAACCGGAGCCGTTGCCGAAACATGAGGAAGAAGCCAAGGATGAACCCTATACCCCTCCGGCCGAACCTGTCGCAAGCGAGGAACCTCAAGTTGAGCCTGTTACAGCTGAGACTCTGCCCAAGGACTCCGACGTCACCGAAGACGCGCCCAAAGCTAATGGGGTCAATCCCGTGGTTGCCGTGGAGGAAGTGGCCGAATCTACCCCTGAATCTCTTCCATTAGCCGCCGAGACCACATCACATCTCACTGTGGAAGATGCTCCTAAGGATGAGACTCACGTTCAAGACAAGTCTCTTCCTCAAGCTCCTTCTCAGACTACCGAGACCACTATCCCTGAAGAGTCTCCCGCCCAGCCACTCGAATCGACCCACGTCGCCAAGTCAGAGCCCCCAGTTGTGGAACCTGTAGTGCAGCAGAAGGTTATCGATGACAACGTTGCCACGATGCCTGCCAACGAAGAGGCCAAGAAAGACGTTCCTTCTCAGAGAGAGGAGCAACCGGAGAACCCCGCCAAGTCGGCAGAAGCTATCCCACCACAAGCCGCCTTGAAGCCGGCCGAGCCCGCCCCGGCCGACGCTGGCTCTGCCAAAGAACCCGTTTCTCAACAGGCACCCGTTGCTGATGCCCGGAGCGAACCATCATCGATGTCCGATGCAAATGCAAAGAGTGCAACACCTATCGTCGACGCCATCAAGGCAGCCACTGCTGCAGAGCCTGCTTCGAAGCACGATGCAAGCAAGCCCGTTGCCAAGGACGCCGATGAGCCTCAACGCCCACCAACTGCGAATCAATCCGTTACATCTCTGACGACACATAAGAGGGAGAGCTTTTTCAGGGCTTTATGGCGTGCCGTCTTCCTTAATTTCTTCGGAGGTCTGTTCGGGGCATTCCGTCGCCGCGAGAGACCTCCTCAGTAAGGAATTAATGCTGTTTTCTCAACCCTCATTTGTTCGGGCTTTCTGAGTTTGCAATTTTCCTTTTCGTCTGCCTTCCAGGACACCACCCACCGCTTGTTTAATTTAACACCTGTGGCCATCCTACGAAGGCTTCTACCTGCTCCGACAACTACGCCAATTCCGGCGCAGATAATGATCAACGATTTCCCTGGTCTTTGTTTGAGTATCCAAATTTGCTGGTTTTCCGTGTGTATTCTACTCTCTTTTTTTTGTCTCAAGATATCCCAATCCATATGTCCCTGTTAATAGTCTTCAGCGCGATGTCCTTCTAGTCAAGTTTGGCCAGTCGTCGAGAAAAACGAAAATGGTACATACCTCTCACACGCTCTACTATTTGAAATAAAATGACTGTTTCTCCCCTCAAATACTCCGTGTTGGTTGGCCGTATAGAACGAATTTTTCGTTCTATTCATCTGTTTTTATCATTTCAGCAGCGATTCTGGTCGTGTTTATAACTCTGATAAGTCTTTTCGCTTTGAATCTTTGGGCATAGCATCCAAGGGCGAGTGAGGAGTCCGCATAAAAGTTTTCTTCAGTACTTTTCAAATAGTAAAGATGCTGCATCGCTATCGTGGAGTCAATTGCGGGAGGGCCAATACCCAATTTCTTTGCCTTGTCGGCTGGAATCTGCCCTAGATATTACCGGGAGCTTTATGATTACCATAATCTGATAAGCTTCTGAAGCTTGGCTGGAGTATCACTCCTGTTGACATGGCTACCATTTTCCTAATCCCGTTAGCGCGGTATCGATATCAAATGTGAATGTCAACATTGTTTACCTGGCAGCAGGTTTTTATGTCTTCCTTCCTTTGCACTCTGGGCCATCATCCTTCCAAAACAACCCAGCTTCCGCAGCAAGACGCGTTTTCAAACTGCGTTTCTTGTTCACATTTCTGAGTACCGCAAGAGATCTCCTGTCAGCCATCAGGCTCTATTTGTGCTTTCTTGGGCTTCTTTTTTTCCATTGAACTAGATTCTTCCCTTGTGGCACTTGAACATGGAGAATCAGCAGAGTCCTGAAACAGTCTCTCAGCCTCCTGGGGTCTCTGGACATGGACCCGTTGTTGTGCACTTCCCCCCGGCGCAACCCAAGCAACCCGAATTGCAGCCCCAAATCCAAGGAGACACGCCAGATGAGGATGTTGGGAAAACCCATGAAGTTGACAGGCCCCCAACAACCTTGCCTTACGCGGATGTGGCTCGCCGTGCCATAGCAGAGCCAAGTAAGTGGACTCTTTTGGCTTTCTTTTCCAAACTAGCGAACTGGTATATTGACTGATGAATGCCCACAAGGCCCACTGGTTATTGTGAAGAGGTCTGCCCCCAAAGCTACTGGTCAGTTCGAAGACCCTATTGCTTTTCCAACTTTAAATGAGTCAAGAATGCGTGCTGCAAGCGAGCCGAAGAGGGCTTCTCGTCGTTGTCGATCGAGACATCCCCAACCCTCCCCACCCTCCAGCAAGGAAAGCGAGGGAGGAGAGGGCATTTCGGGGGACATGGAATCTCCTAGGAGGGAGATCGAAACCGTTGTGAATTCCCCGAAGGTACCAGATTCTCCTGCTCAGAACCAAGTCAAGGGCCCGGAATATAACAAGCCGATATCAGCATTGCAAAATCCAGCAGAGCCAGAGGAACTCACTAAAGATAAATTGGAAGACCAGAGCTTTAACAAGGCATCAGAGGCTTCACAGCCTTCAACTGAGCTATCTTCTGAAGACCCAGTTGTTGAAAACAATGAGCAGTCGTTCATTGCACAGCTCAAAGCAACATTCAACATTGTTGAAAAGAGTAAACCTGGACCCATTGATGTTGTGAAGAGTACCCAGTTGGGAGGAGAAAATAAACAATCGCACACAAACAACCCCTCACCCAGCGCCGAGAGTGCTCGGCAGCTGAACTGTGAGGCTAAGGTCTTCTTCCCCAAGCCTAAAGCATCAGCTGGTCCCAACTGTTTATCGTTGCCAGCAATCAACCCTTTTCAGGAAGGGTCGCGTTCTTCCCCCTCCTCGCCATTTCATCCGCGTACGATTTACAAAGGCTCATCCGTTCCGCCAACGCCATTGCAGGAGGTGACATTTGACGCTGCGGAAAATCCTCCCAGCCCGCCAGAGCCGAGTCACACGCGCCGATCCAGCAGCGAAACTGTCATAGCTGTACCAGACGGAACACCACAGAACGCAATTCAAGGTATCATCATGGGAGGTCCGGCGCTTAGCCCGACGCGTCAGGGAACATACGCTACGGAACGGAACCCGGAGATTGTTGAGCACAGGAGCGTCCCTAGCATGCATGGAGTGGTGGATGTTGCTGTGCCGGAAAATATGCCACTCACTGTTGGTTGGGACCAGGGTCACATGCACGGCAATTGGCACAGACTCTCTGCTCCTTACTCTCCATCAATCTACGATACAGCGTCGACTCCACTTCGTCCAGAGTTTGGCTCGATTTATCCCCCTCAGGAAGCAGCAGCAAGTAGAATGGCACATGTGGCCGTTCCATGCGAGAACCTAGACAGGCTTTTCTGTCAAATCCAGGGGTTGTCAAGTGAGCTTGGTTTGGTGCGGACAGAAGTCCAGGCTCAGACATTCCAGCTGCAGCAGCTTACCGCGCATGTCAACGTCCTTCGTAGCCAGAATAGCTTTATGGAAAATCAGTTTTCGGTCCCCACTCCAACTGCCGCCTTTCGAACGCCGCCATACACCGGAACAAATGAATTCCAGAACCGCAATGGCAGCACTGGGAGTCCTATTGGACGAAGTGCTTATCACCAAACCCAAGTGAGCAACGCGACAGTTCACGAAAATGGTGACTGTGCTTCCATGCCCGTTGGTCCTTTGCCTGAGGGATCCGTATCTGGAAATCATGGCATCCACATTCCTGCTCCTATTGCCAAAGATTCTGTCGACGGTACGGTTGACACCACGGTCAACCAGTCTGCAACTTATGCTGGACGTCGGAACCCAAACCGTCCTATCACCATTGGAGAAAAGCAGAAAGATCCTGCTAACAAACCTCGACGTGGACCTGCAGCTGGATTTGGAAAGACTAAGCATAATCGGCCAACAAAGCAGTCTCCTGACCCCCCGGCAAAACCAATGATTGTCAATAGCCCTGTGAAGCACCGTCGAACAGTCTCGAATCGGAGCCAGCAAACCTCGCAATTTAACCCCTTTGTGCCTCCGTTCAACCCAGGAGAAGGTCAGGAGCATACGACCCACAATGATACTACTCATCGCCGGGGTAGATTCGGAAGTGACAGCGCTCAATCGCACTTTGCTGGTACTTGGGGTGGTACAAGAAACTGGTATCATCACGCTTATGGCAATGAGAATGCGCAGAATTAAGTAGCCAAGCGGTATTTTTGACAAAGCCAACAAACTCAGGCTTCCTAGAGATAAACCTGTGAGCGTTGGAATACCGGAATTTGGACAATTTGCCACTTCTCTATGTCTTACGCCCTGTCTCTATTAGGTTCCTTTGGTGATGGAAAATGGTATTAATTGCCCATGTCTGCATTTCTGTTTACAGGTTTGTAATGTTTGTGATTCTTTTGATTAATTTTTCACCTAGCAAGTTCATTCAACACTGCAGTGAGATAAAAATTAACTAGCACCCTGGTCTTCGGGCATGTTCTGTTTTGCTATCATGGTTTGTGTTTGATGCCCTTTTTCTTCTGCGAGTATTTCCGTTGATGACGTGACGCATGGTATGGTTGAGCGAAGCGTTTTAATGACTCTGATTTGAAAATTACTGATGTCTGGGTTTCCCAATAATGTATTCGAGAAAACAAAACTGCTAAGTAATTCTAAATCAAAATGCGACATGGATATTTTGATTCGACCTCCAAGTAACTCATTTAACGCTCATAATTATCTTTTCGATGCCTCGAGATGCATCACGAATCTCCGGGCAATAATGTACCCTCAGCAGTTCTCCCTCCCATACAGTAGCCGCAAATACATTACTCGCCTCGACATCTACTGCAATCGGATTGAATACCCCGTCTCCTTTCCGCTCCTCCGTATTCCACAAGGGCGCGATCTGCGGGGCATGCATCTTCACTACGCGATTCAGCAGAGAGAGTACCGCTATGGCAGATTTCTCAGGTAATTGGAGCACGCTCGTCATGAGACGCTTTGTAAACCCGGCAACACGTAGCGGCGTCGGGGCATTAGTGCCTTTGGCTGTGAGGATAGGTTGGAGGCAGCGGAGCAGCAGGACCGTAGGAGTCTGGAAGTTGACCTTCTTGTCCTTTCCTGATATATCGTCGGCACCAGCGTTGGTGGATCCTGGGTCCGGGAGACGGAGGGATTTACTGGGGTTATATTCTATGTCTGGGTTCAGAGAGGCAGGGTAAAGTGATTGATAGAGATGCGAAATAAAGAAACTGAGGTCAAGATGGAGGCTCGAGGCAGCTTTGCTGGCGTCTTGGCCTTCAAGCAGGGCGAATGCGGTTGTTGAGCAAAGCAGAACTTCGCGCGTGGTGTTCCTGGATATGGCATTTTCCTGATCTGCATTCCCATTCGTCTCTTCATTGGTTTGGTCTGGGTGGCTTGATTCAGATATCAGCTCTCTAAGAACTTCGAGCAGGTCGCCAAAGAAATCTTGATTAATCAAATGGGCATATTTTGCAAGGCCCTCCAACGTGGCGCCCATCAAAGAAGCACTTCGAAGTTTCAGAATCCGAAAATATGTGGTGAAAACAGACTTCAACGTTTCTGCTTGCATCTTGTCCCGTTGCTCGTGCTTGACGAGAGCATCTGCCTCCCTAAGGTCTTTCGCGGCAGCCTTCTGTTCTCGCAGCAGTTTCCGGGTCTTCTTCGTTCTGAACTCACGTTTCTCTTTGATTTTCTTGCCTTTATACGTATTGACCTCGTCTTCGTTCCTATCTATCCCATCCTTGGATCCTTTGGACGAAAATTCTGATAACAGGCGCAAGTGGAGGAAAGTATCCAAGACGCTAGGATGAATATTGAAATCCTTAGCTTTCATCATTTTGGCCAAAAGGCTAACAGCCTCCATGGATACTATCCCATCTTCATCATTGGAGAAAATTTCCTTCAGCGCCTCGCGAGACTTTATAGAATCGGCGTCAAGTTGGCGACGCGAGAGCTGAGACACAAGGATCTTCAACAGTTCTTGTCGACAATTGAAATGTGGAACAGCAGCCAACAAGCTACATGCGCAGTTTATAGCAACGGATTTAAGACCATCGTCATGTTTCGATCTCGAAAAGGCAATCAAATCTTGAACGTAATTGCGGTACCCAGAAAGAAGCGCCTGCTCGTAGTTTCGAACTTTTCGAACTTCCTTCGACACTTTAACAGCTAGCTCCGCATCTCCAAGCGGCCTTATTTTGTATCCTGGAATGACATCTCTGTAGACCGCAGCCTGTGTGGCCAGCGCTAGTTTCTTCACCGCCGGCAATGATGAGGCTTTAACCATCTCCGCCAGCTTCTTGGACAAATCTATATGTTCTTCCGGATCTTCATTTATCAGCGTCGCGATTTTTGCAAGTTCTTCCTTTGCTTGTATAATCTGTAGTTTCGGAGGTACTTGCGACACAGGCTGTTCGACGGCTTCGGTGGTCGCTGGAGCGTCATCTTCAGATTCTTCGTCCGAGTTGAAGGGACTTAGGGATTCGGGCTCTGAATGGGCGGGTTCTTCGACATGTTCTATAGCTCCTTCTGCGGTCTTTATCGGCAATCGAGTTCGCTCTTTATCCTTCTTGCTGCCCTTCCTCGGCCTCCGTTCATAGTCTTGTTCGAGGTCCCATTGCGAGGCATTGGCGTAAAAGCTGTTCAGAGTAGATGGAGCAGTGGTTTTTCCAGTGGGACTGAGACGTCTCCTCTTTGCAGCATGGCCCGGCGCCATCTTCAGGGTTGTTCTCGGCTGATGTTGGAAGGCAGATGCGGAGGAGCTCGTCCTGGGAGATTTTCCGCCGAAATTTTGATCGGTGCCAAGACCGGAAGCTCGACTGATAAGAAAATTATCGCAACTCCAGCGCTCATCCAGCAACACCATCCGCAAGCAAGCTTTGTATTTTTATTTTATTTTATTTTTGTTTTTTGGTCATCTCTGGTGCTGTTGATATAAACCGGTTGCTCTTGTTACGGCTATCCCCTTGACCTGTTCTCAGCATGCGTCCTCTCACCGAGGCGGAGACGAAAACCCTGTTCTCCAAGCTTGCGAACTACACGGGTAGCTCCCTGAACCACCTCATAGCTCCTCCCTCCTCTTCGGAAGGCGGCCAATCCGAAGATGAAAGACATGTCTTCCGCCTACATGGATCTCGAGTCTACTATGTCCGCCTTTCTATAGCCAATCTCGCAACATCCATCGCGCGCGACAACCTACTCTCCGTCGGTACCTGTATAGGAAAATTCACAAAGACGGGCAAATTTAGACTGCACATTACAGCTCTAGACGTTATCGCACCTCATGCAAGATATAAGGTGTGGATTAAGCCGAACGGAGAGATGCCATTCCTCTATGGTGGAAATGTTGTTAAGGCGCATGTTGGACGGTGGAGTGACGACTGCCCGGAGCACCAGGGCGTGGTGGTGATGTCAATGGATGATACTCCTCTGGTATTTTAGCTTCTATTTCCTTTCGATTGTTGCGCGAGCTGTCTGACCTGCTTTTAGGGATTCGGAGTAACAGCCCGTTCGACGGCAGAAGCGCGTCGGTTGGACCCGACTGGAATTACGACATTTAGACAAGGCGATATTGGGGAATATCTAAGAGAGGTTGGTATCCGGGTCCCTTTTATTCTTTAAAATATTGCTAACGGCTATATAGGAAGACACGCTGTTCCAGACAACATAAATGTGTTTTTCAATTTGTGTTTATGTCTACTACATTATCAGTTTTGGCGTTGGAAGGCACTTGGGTTCAGTTGACATACATAGGCGAGCCAAAAGCAAATGTTACCAATTTCGAAAGGCCATACTTCGTCCTTCTTTCATCCTCATCCCGGAAGCGCCCGTCGTGCCTTTGCTGGGCCTTCCCCGGGTGGGCGCCGGTTGGCACTGGGTACGTACATGGTACTCAACCCACCAAACAACCTACTACATGGTAATCTCTGGTTAAGGTTCCACTAGACCTTTAGATGGTTATTTTCCTGCGTTTACACTTTGGTTCTCGGATTTCAATCTCGTTGGTTGAGCAAATAACCCCATGGCAGCTAGACATCACTGAAGGTATGACGAGTTAAATGCTCTTGCATCAACGCCGTTATCCGACTGTCTGGCTCCCCTAAATCTGTACATGTTTGTTTTGCTGCCTTGGGTTGTTTCCGCTGTACCACGATGCTAGCAAACATGATGCTTTGGGCAGACACATATGAGGGTTGGGATTTAGGCCAATATTCACCAAACAAGCCTATTTAGGCATCATACCCAACAATCTTGATACTGTACGGGCAGAAAAGGCTTTTCAAAAGTTCAGCTTTAAATGATACCCTGCCCGCTATGCTTGCCGAACTATTTTTCTGTCTGGTTCTCCGTACCTAACCAACTTCATAGCTATTTTATGTGCCCTTCTAAATTTGTCATCTTTCAAGTATGCCTCACTCCAGATGCAGTTGTCACAGCAGCAAGACAGAGGTTGTCAAAAAAGAAAAGACGGGTCGTGGCCTTCTGGCGAAGAATGTACCTGCTTCGAAGCCTCTGGGTCTTAGCGAGACCGTAGCCACAAAGTTGGCCCTTGATGCCTTGGAGAATTACATCACCCCGGATTTAAGCCTACCGAAATGCCAAGTACATAAACGAGACTATCACTGGTCTCCTTACCATCTTTTTGAGACCCTTGATACCAGCCTTTTCCGTGGAGTGCTCAAGGATCAGGTTTACGTTCGATGGGAGACTTTTGCGCCCGAAATCCACGGTATTACTTTCAAACCAGGCGTGCGGGACACAAGAATTACTATTGAACTAAATTCATTCCTTGCATGCGAAGCGAACGTGCCGTTTCTAATTCCGTTTCTCATTCATCACATGGTTCATGCATACTTCCTCGTGTGCTGCGATGCTCAGGGAAATGACCAGGCAGATAACCACAGTCTTCAGCACGGCCTTGGATTCAGCACTTTGATCTACAGAATACGGGAAGTATGTCGAGCCCAGAGTACCCGGGCAGTTCGCACCTCGTCGATGCCCTCGAGACCGTGCGCATACCGAAGTCCCGTCCGAGCAGATCGTCATATCAAGCGCGCGGCCCAGTCAAAGGGGTGGAGCTATTGCCTTTGGTCCGGGGATGATGGGCTTGACAAAGTGCTTTGCCGGGCCCATATGTCGACTCTTGATGAGATGAAACTTCACGACGGCAAGGACGGGAAGCCAACTCCCGAGTTATAGTGAGCATTTAGATTTCGTTAAGCTAATATCTGGTAACTATGCATGTGCTTATAGGTACTATAGCCCAAAATCACACTATCTTCACACGGCCCGAGTGGATAAGGCTTCTTTCGTTCCGGTTCTTCGTACACGCTATCCAGCTTCTCCTGAGGGATATGTTGAACTCCATTTTGCAAACTTCGCAGTTCCTTTCCCTAGGTCGAAATTAACACCATTCGAATCGATCAGTTCCAACATCCCTCAGGGAAATGTGTCTATTAATGTCCCAGCCCCCTCCAATCATCTATTTTTTGCGTTTTATTCCTTTCTTCTTAATGAGGACTACCCTCCAGAGCTGGTGCAGGTTAGCACCCCGTATCTCACCACAACTACGGCCCGGGGTCCTCCTTCAATTGCTACCTTCCATCCTAATACACCTGCATATTTGGTCAATGATATCCAGATGTTCGTACTCGGCAGTCGAATGGCCTTTGATGAGCTCAAGGAGAAGGCTCTTGAGCGGCTCTATTCCATGAGCGAGACACACAACGACCCGATGGCCGTGCTGGAGGAAATATACAATGAAGCTGACCTAGAGAAAGAAGATCAGAAGAGTACTTTACGCAACTGGGCCCGAGCCTTTCTTGCAAAGAAGATCGAAAAGTCAGGAGAGACCAATATTCTGATTCTTCAGAAAAGCGAGCAATGGAAAGATCGATTCATGGGACTTAGGAAGAAGAATGAGCTGTTTAACAAGGACTGTAGCGAGACAGAGGACGACCTACTTCTTAACAAGGCCCTCGAAGCCCTTGAAAAGGGAGAGAAGAAAGACCAAGACGGCGAGGATGGAAAAAAGGACGACACGAAGCAGCTGGGCGGCTTAACCCCTAGGGAGCTCGAAAGCCTCTGCCAGTGTTTTCCCGAAATCTTTAACCAGCTTGTTGAACAATGTGAAGCGGAGAAAAGAGCCAAGGACGAGAAGGAGAAAAGGAAGAAGGAAAAGGAGAAACAAGACCAAGATGAAAATGCGGAAGCCAAGGAGAAGGACAAGGAAGAAAAGCCATTATCATGCGCGCACCAGTGCTCCCATTACCACACTTCCCCTTCTCCCGCTTTCCATGGCCAAGAGCATCCTTACGTTTCGCACGATCTATATTCTTGCCCTCATGGCCTTGATTCCGGAGCATACCTGTATCCCGCCCAAATTCCTGCGGTGTATGGGCGTCCCAGAACGCCGTACTATCCGATCCCACCTCACTATTGAATGGTAGATGATATGTACTGTGCCTTCTTTGGTATTAGGCATCTGTTTCATGGATGCGAATGTCTGCGTGATCAGTGACGTGTGTTCTCTGTTTTCTCGGGTTTGATTTTAGACTGGGATGATTATACATATGTGGTTGATTCTTCTCAGGCCCCGTCTTTTCTAACAGATATCCTTTCGCTTCGACTCCAGATATTTTGGGGCTAGGACGCGGTCTTTACTGCCAACACTTTATCTTCATTTTTGCATGAACTCAGTTGTCATTCGTTTCTCCGCAGGTATACTGTTTACCGAATACCGGAGCCGATTATAGATCAAGAGTCTTTTCCATAAAAGCCATGTATGTCTGGCACTGAGTTACGCCGTTCAATGTTCGCTAGACCTGGCATAAAAAACCATTTGATTCCGCCCTTTCTATCCTCCTTGGTAGGTCTTCATCATTAGTCTCATAATAGCGTATCCTTCGTTCTCCTGAAATCCCCTCCGTGAATCTTCTATCACTCAACATCCATAGCCTCGCTGGAGCTGTTTTGTCCCAATTTCCCCTTCGCAAAGACTATAAAATCATCCACAGCACCCGGCCACGCCCCATCCGGGCTCCACCATTTCAAACTCGGATCCTCTAGAGTCTTTCGCATCAACACCTCCGTCTGCTCCCAGAGATCCTTGTTAATGGGACGTTTCCACGAGCCTTCGACGAACTCAAGCCACCAGTCCAGCCATGGTGTGGTTGAGGTGTTCCACGAGATGCCCCCGTTATCTGCTGTGAAGAATAGACGCCACTGTTCAGTTGCAATTTCCAGGGTGAGATGGCGCTGACCAGGCAGGCGGCAGAGAATAAATGCATAGCGATATACGCGTTTAAACAGATCCGGTTCGTTGCGGATGCGTTTGCGCAGATTCGAGGCAAAGGATGCTTGCTTTGCAAGGGTATCCGAGCTGGTGGAAGTTAAACAGATACCTTCAAATACATGAATTTTGGGGTAAAGCTTACCCTGAGTCCTTCCACCCATCAATGAAGCTTTCGCGTGTAAATTCACCCATTGATGGTGAGCGCAGGAGTTCCGATATCGCCAGGCAGACAACTTCGTCCAGTTGCACTTTTATGTCACCTAAATATTTCATTGCGCCTTCAATTCCGATGCCATCAGGGTTAACAGCAGGAGAATCTGTGTCTATTCTTAGCAAAAATAAAATATGTGTTAAATTGTGTGAGAGAATGTTTACCTCGATAACTATCAAATATCTTGTTCAGAGCAGACACCATCGCCTGTGAGGCTGATGGGTTGTTTTGAAAGTAGCTATCAGATTCGAACGCTATGGTCAGCGGAGTCATTGTTGCTAGAAGAAACTGTGCAATATCAGAAGAGGAGAAAGAGCCAGAGTGATTCTGGGGTGTGCCAGTGAGAGAAATCCCGGCTAATATCTTGCTAAAGGTGCTCTAGAAGCAAGCAAGAACAGCACCAGATCACGAATTTCTCAGCTCACAGAGAACACCACTGGATACGCACAGAGGTAAGGTGAAGAAAGTGAACATGATCGCGTCTATCTTTTTGAAGTCCACACGCTCTGACACTCCACGTGATTTGTAGCGGAGTGTTCCAGGGCCAGCTCCTCCTCAGGTACTGTCTTTTAAACAATCACAACAATGGAATACCAAGGAGTTGGGCCTTTTCATCAGCAAGAGACCATACAAAATTGGAAGCCCCGGCTTTCGGGAAGTTGGTCCAAACGTTGGATACTACTTATCGGGGTATATGGGTATCCACAAGTCTCAATTAAAGCACATCACATACTTCATATCAAAGAGCATGGTTACATGCTTCCGAGCCACGCAAGGCCAGATTGTCAAACAACAGACAAGACTCTAGGCCCCGGCGTGTCACACGACAACAAAATGAGAGCGCAACAGAAAGAATAAATAAATAAAAAAAAGGCAGTTAATGGAAATGGCCACCTACTCATCTACAGCCCTCTCAACATTCCATCCATTATTTTTGAGATACTATATCAGGAGGGGCAAACCATCAGCAAGGTGCAAAGACTGACAATCCCCTACGCCGATCGGGCGGTTGGCAGAAATGCTCGTTCAGGCCGTGCAATTCTCAGGGTTTCAAACAGAACAAAGCTCAAGGCCATACCTTTGCAGCAACGCTATCTTTTGCGCTTGAAAACGCGACGAATTGTGCTATAAGTTGTTTCTGGCTCGAGGAATATCCCAGCATGGTTGATATGATGAGGGGCCAAATACGGAGAGGAAAGCTAGGCTTGCTGACCGGCTGGAGAGGTTCATGCGCCGGGTTCGAGCTAATCAAGAATTCTGATGCACTGCACACCAAGACACAGAGCAAGCAAACAGAGATGCCACGACGATTTCCAATTTCTTTCCAGTCTTCGTTCTCTCCGCGCGGTCCGGAACCACAGAACTGCATGTATGCATTTCTTTCCCCCGCGCCGCAGCTGCTTACATAAACAGATCGGCCTCCTCAGGGGCCGAGTCACGTGCTAGACTAATTAGTCATCTGAGTCGACCTGTGTGTAGTCATGTGATCAATGGGCTTGGCACCGGCTAACCTGGAAAACGTCAATTTTCGTCAGGGAGCATCCGCGTATCGTAATGCTCGAGACCGGGCAGAGAGGAGAGGAGTGATGGAATCACAAGAACAAGCAAAACGAAAGACACTCCGGAAGTTCCAATGTCAGCGCCAGATCGCATCCGACGCAGGCCGTGGCCCTCGACCATTCTGATGTATCAACAGTGTCTGACGACGCCGAGAATGCGCAATTGATCGTCGCCGCGAGTGAAGATGGGGAAGGCGAGTCTCGGATTTCGAGCAGAACCTTCGACAAAGCCAAGGGTTGGTTCCACTGTTTCAGGTGATGGAGCTGCGGACAGGGCGACTAGACTCGCAAACCGGAAGATAATAGCTTAACCACCAATTCGAGAGCAGCCTGGTTGTCGCTTGAAGAACACATATAGTACGAGCTTTGGCCTACGAAATAACTTTTACTACATCGATCGCTATCGCTGAGAGCTTATAAGGATCCGGCAACATATCCACTCCCAAACGTAGATATTTCAAATATGCCTATGAATAAACCGTAAAAAATTGTAGTTACATCAACCTAATCGAAAACGGGAAGTGCCTTTGCAACAAAAAGAAAAAGAGATGAGAAAATGAAAATGAAAATAAATGAGGACCAAAACCAACTCTTGTTCTTCTTCTTCTTCTTCTTCCAGGTGAAGTAGGAGAGATCTGAACTATGTAAATAAAGCCAAATACCGTAAATGACGGATGAGGAGAAAGGAAACGGGCAGGGTGGGAACCCCGAAAGGCATCATAATACACCACCGGGTAGCTGAATCGCTCCGGGTTGTGGCCTACCAATTCCTCCTCCTCCCCCTTCAATGCCGGCACTTCCCGGCGGGATACCAATTCCACCCCCGGGATATATATTTGTTGCTGTGCTGTCGCTTATCGGTGTCTGTCGTCTCAACATAAACATGGGTTTCTGGCCATCACCGGCCAATTGTTTAAATAAAATTAGGGGTTTCTCTTCAAGGCCAAGGCAGCGTTCTTGATCACCGTAGACAATATAAAGGGCGTAGTGTCGCCAGTCTTCGTGTATGTTGTATTTCTTAAGGGCGGCAGGGAGAACTTTGTAACATGGATCGTCCATGGAGACCCGGAAGGATTTGAATATCTCGACACTGGGGCCTGCGGCATCGTTGGGGTTGCGTGAGCTGGGAGGATTGCTGTTGGAGTTTGGATGGTTTGGTGTAGGGCGATCTTGTCGCTGTTGTGATTGCGGGTCTTCTGGATGGTCGTAGGAGCGGTTGATACTTGAGGTCTCGCGGGAATATGATCGGGATGCAAGGGTCTGTTGTGGGTAGAAGCTAGCGGGAGAGGTAGGTGATGGGATACCTTTGGGCGAGGGCTGGCCACCGTTCATGGAAGCCGTCAGATGAGAGGAGGCAGCCATCGCTGCCGCAGATGGATCGAGAGTTGATGTGTCTGTGTATGTCCTGCCCTCTGGTATAGACTGCGGGATATGTGTCGGTGAGCTGGTTTTGGGGGTGGTTCCTCCGGCAAAAAGTTTCTTTGAAAAAGACCTAGAGAGGCTAGTGCCTGTTTTCTCCGGTTGATTTATCGAGGGGGAAGTAGCGGGTTGGTCGTGAATGCATTGATCCGATAATAGTGTAGAACCTCCGAAGGATGAGGTTGGTTGATATGGTAACGGCTGCGACCTGTCCTTGGCCATCTTGAATACCGGTAGCAGTTCCTCTCTGAGCCTTCGGTAGTCATCCGCCAATTTTCGTAGCTCTGCTTCCGCCGCTGCGAGTCTCTCATCCCGTTTCCGAATAGTCCTTATAAGAAGCGCAACATCCTCCTGTGTGGCTACCTCCTTCGCATTGCTCTGCTCGGCAGCTAGCGACTATGTTAGAATTGACCCCGTCCCGGAGGAGCACGGTTAAAGCAAACTTTAAGGATTTGCTTACACAAAGGGACATAATGGTCCGAGTCGAACGGCACTCCTTGCTTAACCTTTATCTCGTATACGCTTTTTAACAGGGTTAATCGATGGCCAACACTGGATATTCCAAGCTCTTTCAATTCGTCGTGTCTCAGTGCGATAAGTGCCTCTCCAACAATCTCATTTTCTACAATATAACCAGACACAAACAGATCAGTCTTGTAATCGGAGGGAAAGGGGAATATCCCAGCAGCCATTCATCCCCGCTCACCTATGAACGAATCACGGTATTGTTTCAAGCCAAGACTCGAAGCGAAATTCGCACACTCCTCCGCAGACCACTCCGTTATCGAGGATGTCGGTGATGTGCGATCGTCGGGCATGTTTGCAAAAGCCGTGGGTGTATTTTCAGTAGAGGGGGGTTCGGAATCGGTGGGGGATGCTTCAGAGTCGTCGGCGAGGCGGGGTGAGACGACAATACTCCTCTCGTATTCGTCGTCCGCGTCTGAGTCTCCGTGATGATATGAGGAAGGGAATGCCATCGCGGAACGAAGGGGGGAAAATAATGACAATAATAATAAAAACAATTAGGAACTCCCTCCCCTAGCGCAGAGCGGCACTAGTTGTTTCTTCGATTCTGCTGCCGAATCCGTCCCGAGTGAGACAAGGTCGAGCCTCGACGAAACGGCGATAAAGACATAAACCGACGACTATGACTAAACAGGTATCCTTGAGTCGCAAGAAAAGTTCGAGCGAGCAAAAACAAATAAAAATAAAAATAAAAATAAAAAAACAATTTCGAGGTCGTGGTAATATTCTGCCAGCGGATAAACTTCGAAGAAGATTTGAAATCAGACTAGAACTCGACTGCAAGCAAGCGTTTGAGGTGACGAACGCTGGGGTTGAGTAGGAATAACGTCTTTGGCGACAAGGGTGGACGGTAAAGTATACGGTGCGACGGAGGACAGCCTCGCCACTCGTCGCGGATAAAAGATCTGGGTAGAGAGCTCTTGAGTTAACCCACGGCGATCAATGGAACCATTGAGATCAATCTGGAAGTGGCCTGGCGGTTAGTTGATGGTTCAATCCGTGACGATCAGCGAATAGAAGGCTCTGAAACTGGGAAGTCTCACGTCAAAGCGACGGTTCGCCAGCGAAAGTCTGACCATGTACTCCGTAGACTAGTCGACTGCGGAGGCGTCAACGGGATAGTCGTTCGCAGGCTTTTCGTCGTCTTGGTGTCGCTTCTGTCGTCGTCGTCGTCGCTGTTCGTCGCCGCAGCTGCTGTCCGTCTATCGCTCGCCCGTCGCGAAATGCCCACAACTTTGGAGATGCTCGCTCGCTGGCTGGCTGGCTGGCGTTGCGGCTGCCGGATCGGGTTAGGGTCACGTGAAACCTCTCCACCAACTCGGATCACGTGGACAGAGCATACCGGATACGGTTTAGCGTCTGATGTGCTGGGTGGAGCCCGTGATCCGCGCGGTGACTAGTCCTAATGCGGTATGGCGGGTCCACCGCAGCAGATTCCGCCGGCAAATCGCGATCGACCTTCTCAAAAGCTACATTTTGGGATATCGCCAGAGTGATATGTAATGATTCTATTGTACGGAGTACAGAGCACGGAGTAGTAACTAAGAGTGTTGACCAAAAAGTACAGAGTACATAACTGGATAAAAGCATTGTAGGAGAATCATCATATGCAGCTATCTGATGTAACATGTAAGTAGTATGCATGTAGATGCGACATATCAGCCGTCGAACACTCCGTGAACGCAGCACCGTTGGAGCACAATGTGGCAGTAAAATTGTAAAATAGCATTGTTACCAACACTCCTCGCCACAACAACGCCGATAAACCCTTTTTATATGCATCTTCCGTTGCAAATCGCTATAAACCGAATTCGTGTCGACATGATCTAGACTCGCCGGGTGCTATGTAAGATCTTCAGGGTAACTAATGCAAGTAACAGATGCAGAGTTCAGTTGTTCCGAGATCTCTCCCTGGGGAAAGATAAACGTAAACAAAAGAGAAAAAAAAAGAAATAATAAATAAATAAAATAAAATAAAATGGGTGTGATTTTACTCTTCATTCACCATGGGTACGTAGCCAACCGCCGCACTGCGCGCAACATGCTGACAGTAATCCAGGCATGAAAGAATAGTCATCGCACCATTACACTCCCGGAGGTAGTCCGCATATTTGGCGGCGCCATCTTCATCCCACTTCATCTTCTCGCGGCCGATGCGGCCACTGTTGCGGCAGGAGCTGCAGCAAACACCCCACTCCACATAGCCAGCGGCAAAGTTCACCTGCGGAGCACGGACGGCCCCTGCATAGAAGGTGACGCCGCTGATGAGGTCTGCCTTTTCGGAAGATGCGGTAGACTCAGTTGCCAGAGAGCTCCCTTCCTCAAGTTCGATCCGATCGCCGTAGTCGCTGTCAGTGTCCTCCTCGTCGCTCTCCCCATCGCTAATCTTTGAGAACAGTGAATCTGGGCCGTGAAGGCGAATGCCAGCGTTGAGAGCGTCGTTTCGATTCACCAGCTCCAGCGGACGGTGCACCATATCGGGACACGCGTCTCGTTCCGGTATAGTTATAGTTCGCAGCTCGCCGAGCGTCTTGTTATCGAGATCACAGAGAAACCTGGCGAAGCCGGCCAAAGCGGTCGGGTACTCTGGTCCGCGCGTGATGCATTCCGGGCAGACTCGCTCGCACGAGAAGAGGTATATAAAGCTTCCAGGCCCGCCACACGCGGCACAGGATGTGCTGCTCAGGGCACCCCGGAGGTCTTCGCAAGTGATCCAGGAACCGGCTCCAAAGGAAACGACCGCTCTGAATACGCTTGGCGCCAGTTTATATATAGATGTATATTTCGAGATGCTCTCCACGACTATTTTGGCGTCTTGACTTGCTGCGCGGAAGTTTGTAAGAGTTGTGATATCCAAGCCTGACAGGATCATGTGAAGGATCTCGAGAGGGAAGATCTCAAGGACTCCTAGGCCTGATCCTGATTTGACACTGTTCGACGCGTGAATTTCGTCCGCTGCTGGGGGATCGGATCCCACAAGACGCGACAGGTTGTGGTCAGCCTGGCCATCTGCCGAGTTACTCAGGGGTTGTGCAACCGTTTCAACCCCAGCGGCCATCCTCTGGGCTATTTGAGAGGGATGTGTTTCAATTTGTATAAAAGCAATCTGGGAGAAAAGGTTCGGCAAGGGTATCTTTGCACCACACATTGGCCAAGTCGATAAGCCTGTCTGGGTCGCATCTCTTTTTTTTTAAACTGTCCAGAGACAAGACTTATATATAATCTTTGCTGACGTGATGGCTGACTGTACCTCCATTCACGTGTTTGAGGGAAGCGATCATGTCAGCTAGAGAACCGTCGTGAATGAAGTGCACCTTCATGACCTGGGAGTCACGGTTAGACAGTGGCTTTCTTCAGTATAGCCAACTGGTAGCCAGGGATGCGCGTGCTTGATCATCACTTGATGGTCTCTAGCCTTTCCATTAACCGGAGGTACGTCACTGGGTCCAAGCCAATCTACCACACCGACAAAGGACAGTTTGAAGCATAAGGCTAGCTAGAGTCGATAGCTTTTAATCTGGGGGGCTTCTGAAATGCTGGCAAGCCGCTGCTGAAAACATTGGGCTAAAGAATGTCCTAGGAGACAGGCCTTTTTTTTGGCAATAGCTGACAACGATCAGTTTGTCATTTTGACGGTAAACTGCATTCTGGCAAACAGCAGTGGATCCCGATGTTCTGCATATACACACCCCATTGTGTGTGTGTGTGTGTGTCACTTCCAAAGTCATTCTATCAATACATACAAAGAAAGGGGCGCTCAAATGGAGACTCAGGTAGAAATTGTCTCCGCAAAACAGGCAAATTCAGATTGCCTTGCTGTCTGTTTCAGGTGGGTCCCAATTATCATGACAAGCTTTAGCTTAGTTATGTCCTGGCGAACGGTGTTCAACTTGCATCCAGCAACCGATTGACTAAAAATGTTCTTGAGTGCAAAGCTTCGGGCGACATGATGGGGTAACTCTGTACATGCTTGAACTTCAGGTTTCCCGCGCACGCCCCTTGGTCCAACAATCGATGCTTCAACCTAGGTAGTCCTCCCTGCCTGCCTGCCATGGTCCGTTTCGGCCCGAAGACGGATCCAGAGCTTGCTCCTGTTCCCTTCTGTGTCAGATCAAGCACCTTTTTTTTTTTTCTCTTAAACCAAACAACCCACAAAAATGCGTTGGAAGGTTGAAATGCTTGGCATCTTCCCAATGCGGGCTTAGCTCAGCTGACTAATAAACTAACTCGCCGCCGGCTGTGGCGCAGTCACGTGCCAATGGCGGCTCTGGACGCCCCTTGCATGGCTGTGCTGTTCCGGCAGCGAGTTTGCGGCATCGCGTCCGTCGCCGAGCAAACCGGTCGATGCGCCGGCGAGAGCAGTTTAAGAGTACTCCGTAAGCTTCGTTGATTTGATGTAACATCCTGTAATTGGCTCTCCTCCGCCTTCAATCCGCCGTCCTCTCCGTTCGCCGCGGCGCTGAGGCTCCAAAAAAATGCCGTTCGGGCGGCAGAAACTCTGTGACCGCCTTCGGTTGGGCCAATCAGAGGCGAAAAAGTGCCGTCGAGAGGACAATGACGTCCACCAAACTAGACTTTTTGAGCACGACTCGATGAACACCTGGAGCGCTTCAATAACACGCATGAATGAGGTACACCAGCCCCCGGCCCAGTCAATCGCACGAGGAGATAAAGAAATGGCCGGACGAAGATGAACACGACATTTCTTCCCTGACAAGCCTTTTTCTCTTTTTTTTCCTTCCCCCCTCCCGTTTCGCTTCCTTTTCTTCCCTTCCCTTCCCTTCCCTTTTGCTTGCCAGCACACACGATCAAACCCCCCTGTCCCGAACCACCGAAGGTACTTAGCAAAAGCTGTCCTTCTTCAGATTTTCGCAGACTTTCGCTTTTACTCTGAAAGGCTTCTGGAATCCATTTCCGGTTCACGCTGCAGGAGTGTCGTCAACCCAATTTCTCCCTCGCGACAGCTGGTCTTTCGCCGCACTCTTTTCAGCCCTTCTTTTTTTTAAATAATTTATTAATCCCCCAAGGGTCCGCGAACGCCTCCGCCATGCCATCCACCGACTCGAAACCCATTAATTCCAACCCGGCCACCAAGCTGGACGAGATCTACCGTGTTAAAACCCTCTCCGATGCCTCCTCCGAGACAGCGGAACACCCCCTCTCCGACCTCACCTCCTCCACCGACCTCGCACTAGCCTACCTCTGCACCACCACCAAGCTCGAAGAATTGCACACATCCCTCCTCCACTCTCTCTCCGCCGCAGGCTGGACCGAACGCGTCCGCAGCCTCGCCTTCGAACTCCTACGCTCCGGCCGCTGCACAAGGTTTGACGAGCTCCTCGACAAGGTCGTGCACCTGGCCACTTCCCCCAAACCCACCACCGGGTACAGCCCATCTCCCTCCCCCGCCTCCCCGTCGTCCTCGTCCCCCACCACCTCCTCCTCCTCGTCCTCCTCCATCCTCGGCAAAAGAAAACGCGACAAGGGACCCAACGGGACCACCTCCGCCACCAACGGCATACCACCCCTCAAGAAGGAAAACACAAGCGACGCCGAGGGAAGCAAGGGGGAGGAAGACCACCCCGACGAGACGGAGGACTCGCACGAACAGACCGCCAACGGCACCACTACCACCGCTGAGACAGCAGATCCCAACGGAAAACACAAATCTCCCTCTGACGACGACGACCACGACGACGACAACAGCAACAGCAAAAACGCCTCCAAGGAAGAGAAGAAGAAGAAGGCAAAGAAGAAGAAGAAGAAGGAGAAGAAGAACGACGACGACGACGACGAAGAACTGTACCTTCTCGCCGAATTCGACGTCCGTATACCTTCGCATATCGTCGGAAGGGGTGTTAAATTTCTACACGAAGCTATCGACGAGATATTCACCAAGGCACCCAAAGGCCAGGACGAGGATGGCGGAGCTGAACCTGCCCCCCGCGCCGCCGCCGAGACACACCACGACGACGACGACGACGACGACGATGAAGAGATGGCTAATCCGAAAGTGAAAATCGCGAAGAAGCGCTAGCTACCATAACATCCATCTTCTTTACTGTTAGCTTTTTGTTTTTTGTTTTGCCTTGTTTTATTCCCTTCTCTATTTTTTTTTTTTTTTTTTTTTTTTTAACGCTTCGTTTTTAACTTGGGTTAACTTTACTGCGGCGGATTTGGCGTTGATATTTGGTTTACAGCAGGTTGGCCCTATTCGCCTTCCATGTACAGAACAACATAGATGTGGTCATGGTTTTTAAGTTTTCCTTTTCTTTTTTTTCCAACCTTCCCCCTGGCAATGACGGTTGGGGGAGCGTGTAGATTACGTGCATCGGGAGATCCTTTTTCTTTTTCTCCCTTTTTTCCAAGCGGCCATGGGAGCAATAAAGCATGCTTCTTCTTTTCCTCCAGAGCATTGAGCTTTAGCTATTATCTATCTGACTATTGAACTGCTTTTCCCGTCTTGCAAGGAGACACCTCATCATTCAAGTAAATCAAAGAGACAGTCAATCTAAAGTCTGGAAAAGTTGGAAAATAAAAAGTCGTGCGTACACAAAATTTAAAAGACATTTCGTCTCCTGCTCCGCCTAACATTGATGCCAATGATCCGTTGAAATCCTCATCGCCATAGTGAGATATGAAGACAAACCCAGAATGTAGCATGAAAAACCCCAATGGTATTACTTAATCGTAAAGACTATCATCGTTGCCAGCGTCACCGAATCCAGCCTGACCGGCTTCCTGTTCAGTTGGGAATCGGAAGAAATTGCTGCCGCTGGAGTTTTTCATGCTCTGTGCGAAAGCTTCGTATCGACGGATCTCCGTGTCGTTGACGGATCGGCGCGCCATCTGCATGGCCTCCTCGAAGTGGGCGCGAGTAAGTTCTGGAACTGGGTCATCCATATCCTCATCCATGACATCCTCACCCGCAGCCTCCCGCTCCTTGGTCCGCTCGATTTCCATGGAGATGGCCTGCTTAATGGCAAGTTTGGCAGCGCGTTGCGTAACGAAACCGAGATCAGCACCGGAGAATCCGTGGGTCTTGCTAGCAATGAACTCCAAGTCGACATCGGGAGCAACAGGTGTCTTTCGAAGCTGAGCTTTCAAGATGGAAACGCGCTCAGCCTCGTTAGGGAGGGGCACATAAACAAGAGTGTCCAAACGGCCAGGGCGGCACAGGGCAGCATCGAGCTGTTCAGGACGATTAGTGGCACCAATGACGAACACGTTCTTCTTGGAAGTCATCCCGTCCATTTCTATACAACATGTTAGCGAGAGCTCTATTCTGCAACACAAATAAGATCAAAAATTTTGCCTACCTGTCAGAAGCTGGTTGACAACACGGTCCGAAGCACCACCGGCATCACCGACAGATCCACCGCGAGACTTGGCAATGGAATCAAGTTCGTCCAAAAAGACGACACAGGGAGCAGCTGCACGCGCTTTGTCGAAGATATCGCGGATATTACTTTCGGATTCACCGAACCACATGCTCAGCAATTCGGGACCCTTGACAGAGATGAAATTTGCAGCGCATTCATTGGCAACGGCCTTGGCGAGGAGTGTTTTACCAGTACCTGGTGGGCCATAGAACAAGACACCCTTCGACGGTGAAAGACCAAACTTGAGGAACTTCTCGGGGTGGTCGACGGGGTACTGGACACTCTCGATGAGCTCTCTCTTGACAGTTTCCAGTCCACCGATATCTTCCCAGCGAACATTGGGAACTTCAACAACGGCAACTTCGCGGAGGGCAGAGGGATTAGAAACACCAAGGGCAAAACGGAAGTTCTCCATGGTCACACCCAATGAATCAAGGACTTCAGCATCGATGGTGTCTTCATCGAGATCAATGAGATCCATCTTCTCACGAATTTGCTGCATGGCAGCCTCCGAGCAGAGGGACGCAAGATCAGAGCCAACATAACCGTGGGTTTCTGCAGCAATGGATTCGAGATCGACGTCTTCAGCAAGCTTCATGTTCTTCGTGTGAATCTGAAGGATCTCTAGACGTCCAGTTGGGTCAGGGATACCAATGTCAACCTCACGATCGAAACGTCCAAAACGACGAAGAGCGGGATCAACGGAGTTGGGGCGGTTTGTGGCTGCCATGACAACGACATTGGAGCGAGCCTTCATGCCGTCCATCAAGGTAAGGAGCTGGGAAACGACGCGGCGTTCGACCTCACCGTTAGTCTTATCACGCTTGGGAGCAATCGAGTCAATTTCATCAATGAAGATAATTGCAGGTGAGTTCTTCTCGGCTTCCTCGAAGGCTTTGCGCAGATTTGATTCGGATTCACCGGCCATCTTTGACATAATCTCAGGACCGTTGATGAGGAAGAAGAAGGCACCAGTTTCGTTGGCGACGGCACGAGCCATCAAGGTCTTACCGGTACCAGGTGGCCCGAACATGAGAATGCCACGAGGAGGTTTGATACCAATAGACTTAAAGAGCTGTGGGTGTCGAAGGGGAAGTTCGACAAGTTCTCGGATCTGAGCCATCTGTTTTCGGCAGCCACCAATGTCATCGTAGCCAACATCATTGAGGTTTCCCTCCTCATCCTCACGCTGGATGGGTTCACCCTCGCAGTGGATCACGGTGTCTTGGGCTACGATGCCATATTCCGGGGGATCGACCTCCACGACCTTAAATTCGACTTGACGCATACCACCACGAACAGTGAACAGGTCGCCTTGTCGAACGGGTCTGTAGGCTTCGCGGAAATATGGTGCGAGGAAAACATCGAATAGAGACCCGGTCAAACCTTCGACGGTATCTGCGATTGGGAGAACGGCGATGCGCTTGGCCTATTCATGGAAGGTGTGTCAGCCATGCTGCCATTACATTGAAATGGGGCCATAATTCGGTAAAATTCCACTCACATATTTGATATCTGGGCAAGGATGGACGGTGATAACATCCCCATGCTTGACGCGAAGGTTGTGTCGAACGACGCGGTTGATACGCGCACTTCCATCATCAAGATCATCATCCGCAAGGACGATCAAAACGGTATCTCTGCGCATCTTTCCTTTCACGAGGACTGTATCGCCACGGAAGAGCTGGAGGGTCTCCATGGTGTTGTTGGAAAGCGCAATAACAGAGTTGTCATCGTTGACGGCGTCAGTGACACTATTTAGACAGTTAGCATCGGACTCTCCAGCCGATATGTGTCTGGACGAGGTAAGCCATCGAGAAAGCAAGAGGAAAAGCCTACATCAACGAGTTTGGCTTCTTCTTCTTTTTGAGGATGGCGGTGGCAGTATCAAGTTCCTAATATGATGTCAGAATCGCTCCACTCTCCATTTCGACTAACAGTGGACCGAAGAGCATTACATCTTTCTTTTCCGCACCTGAAGGATCACTGTAACCAAAAGTTAGCATAGGCAACTCAGGTAAGATTCGATTTTGTCTCAAGACAGCTCTCGACTCACTTCAGGTTGACCTTGTGCTTGTGGTGGGAGTGATCTGGTTCGGCAGACATCTTGAAGGAGGGATTTCAACTATGAAAGGTAAAAGGTAAAGGAAAGAAAATTAGGAAGAGAAGGCGTCCACAAGGCTACGAGACTGAGAGGAAGATGTGCAGGGAGGAATGTGGTCGCACTCTCTGCGGGTGTCGAGCTTATGATGCTGTACCCAGAGGCTTCTCGGGCGTGAAGCGAAAGGGCCTATGAAGGAGCAACTCTTTGGGGGGGAAGCAGCTATTAGATGGGAAACAAGAACAAATACAGAAGAGACAACGAGGTTAGAGACGAGCAAAGGGAGGGTTGGACGGGGGAGGATATGAAGCGGAGGGAAGTTGGAGGTTGCGAGGTCTAAGGTGGCAGTTTTGGCTGACGATGAGGTTCGCTGCAGACGGGCGAGGAAAGCTCCGGCGGCCACGCTAGCCCAGTCCGGCTAGAGGCTGTGCGCTGCTGACAAAATTCGACATCTGACTCAGCAAATCAGAGACTTCAGGCCAATCACGGGCGGCGTTGCTGCTTGGAAGCCTCTGGAAAGCCATGGACCAGCCCCAGCAAGCCGCCACGACAGCTTGGAAGCCTAACGCCGCGCGATCCATGTTCCCCAGGTCGCCTCCGGCGCCTGGCGATGAAGGAGTTCCACTGACAGTTCCCGACAGAGGAGCCTCCCTTTCTGCTTTTCGAGGTTTATCCCTTTCAGCTCATCATGCTATGAAAGCAATAACAAAGAAAACAATCATACAATTGCCAATCGGTAGTTGGATTTCTTCGAGGAAATGCAGTAGCTACAAGGGAAGTCTTGAGGGCAGCAACCTCATGAAAAATGAACCCTCCAGCTCGCCTTTCAATGCATTGAATAACGCAATCTGCAGGAGGGGCTGGAGCCAATCGGCATGGCATCGTGTGAAGATGAGTGCTGGTGTTGGAAGGCAACAGCAAGGCTGGATCAGATCACCAGGCTGCCACGATGTGTCCCGTCCCCAAATAAGGATGGCTCCCTGTCATCACTCCAGTCCGGCCAGTTCCTATGCCCTTTTCCAAAAGCGGGATGGCTTCTCCGTCTCGAAAATCCCTGGTGATGGTTCGATACTGTTCCCTCATTCAGAAACAAGGCTCCTCATGCTATTCTGATCAGCCAATGGCGCCATCTCGCCCTTGCTTTGACACTGTATTTGGCAGCGGGAGGCTATTTCTCACAGTTTGTGTCGTCGTTTGTTGTTCCCAGCGTTGGAATTGACCACAGCACCATGCTGGGCTGGGTGGGATGTTTGCCCATAATCAGTCCATCTCCAGGTCATTTTGTTGGCAGCACAAGCCAGATATATATAAATTAGCCTCCGAAATCTCCTATACCCTACTTCTTTCTGCATTCTTTTTTTACGCCTGCTACACCTGCCCCCACCCTCCAATTTCTACTTAAAAAAACAAGCTAATCGCGGGACGGAGCCACCCACCATTTTAGGCGTATACCACTGATACGCAGAGCAGCATAAATGGAGTGCAAGCATACATACCCACGAGATTATCAGCGGGCCTTGAACAACATGTTATCAGCGGAGAGACTCGATGAGCTGCTCAAAGGCCCCATGCCCATGTTCCTGTTCGGACAGCTCATGCTCCCGCAGGTCTTGCAATTTGTAACTGACGCTCCGCCCGGTTACGACGTCGCCGCCAATATGACCCAGGCGAGCTTACTCGGATACAAACTCTCGGTCTTCGAAGGAGCCAACTTCCCAGTAGTGCTGCCATCAGGGGAACTGGGTGACAGTGTTGACGGCCTTGTGATTTTCTCTTTGACCCCCGAACAGCGGAACTGGATATATCAATTCGAGGCAGAAAACTCTAAGCTGTTAACTCATGTTCAAGTTGAGATCTGCATGGACGATGGAAATTTGCGGAGTATCGATGCCGCCACGTTTGTCTGGAAGGGCCCGATGGCGGGCATAGTGGAAACGGGTTCCAAGTCGTGGAAAGTGGATGCTTTTATCGAGAGTGAATGGTATCAGAACATCGCACGAAAGTACGATTCCTCTTAAGGCCACCTTACACTCTTTATTCTGGGTTTTATTTTTGTACTAGGGCAAAAGGCTAGAACCAAGCTGGTCGGGCAAAGTTTGGGAGATTTCGGCGCCTTTACTATAGATTGCAGTTATCCGCTTGTGAGGAAAAGCCTGAGGAAAGAAGTGAGCGAGAGAGAGAGAACCCCCTTGGATCTGCGTCGTGCTGTACAATAGGAATTGGCCTCCACAGTCACAAACATGGACAAAAACCACCTATTCATCCTATGGCGAATGGAAAGAGAACAGGAGCTGTTCACGGACCTTCATCTCATCATTCTTTTGCTGAGCCCATTGCACGACTGCTCTTCGGGAAACTGTGTTTTTATAAAGACCATCCCTTCGTATTAAACAGCTTGTTTCATCTAGTTATTTATTTATCTATGATTAACAACAGGATATCTGATTTCAACTTTGATATTTCCCCCAGCGTAACCCATAATGCAAAATCCTAGCATCAAATCAACGCCTTGCTGCCTTTGCTGCGGCAACGCGCCCCTTTTCAAGCACTTTCACCTCTTGCCAATGTTTCCGAACCCATTCGAGGAGTTCAGCCTTTGAAAGGGGGTTGTCTCCCAGTTCATGTGAAATCTGCGATGCCCAACGCGGCTGGCGGTCTGGGTCCATCTCTGCCTCAGTGCGGAGAACTAGCCGCACCGGTTCATCGTTTGCACTTCGCCCATCGCCATCACCATTTGTAAATCGCACCCATCTCTTCAAGCCTCTAAGAACAATATTCACGTTTGTGGAGCACTCTTCTGCGATAACACACCCAACTTCACTCCAGAGTTCCTCTTCCTCTCTTTTATACCTCCATGCTGTAACCCTTTCTTTGTACTCTGCTTGCTTTCCGAACCGCAGTAGCGCTTGCTGGACAACATCCTCTCTCGAGGCTGGCTTCTTATCTTGCCACAATTCAGCATTTCGGGGGATCCATTCATCAACAAAGTTTCGATACATCGGCCTCTTTCTCTTTCTCTGCCGGTCATTCGACGTCTCCAAGCCAGACGAATGCGCATCACGATGAAAATATTTCGCGCTCGCGCACCAGCCGTAGAGCTCATCGAGAGTCTTGAAGCCGCGTTGATACCGCTCCACATCCAGCCCCACGAAGTCCAGCACATCCATCGGACTATGCGTGAGGTAGACCATGCTATACGCTCGATTGAACGGTTCGATCTCTGCAATGCGAACATGAAGCCCCTTATCCGTCGCCGTCAGGCCGAGCGGCCTCATAAACTTGCCCACGATCTTCCACATATCACCATACGAGTCAAGCAGGCACTCCCACTCCATAAATCCAGGACGGCACACATGCACATCGACCTGCGCATACGTGTCCTCCTCGCCGTCATCACCATCACCGTCAGAACATACGATAGGAACAGCAAAGCTTCGCGTCTCTCCATTCCTCACCGTGCGGACGGAGTTTAATCGCTTCCCAACTTCTTCCCATGTGAATCCCGGTCGAAGTCCTTGGACGAGAGTGTCCACGTCCCCATAGTCTAGTTTGCCCGGGGCTTCTGGCGGCGCGACCACGACCTCGAAGCTCTGCCGAAGCTTGTCGATGCAGAAATCCCTTGTGCGAATGTAGACAGCCTCGCTCATTCGAGGGGTCCGGAGGGCGGCCTGATCGCCCCTTGGCTCCGAGAACACCTTGCCCCCCATCTCTCCAGGTATTCGCTATCCAGAAAAAGGTCCCGGATTTCCCTTCCTTCTGAGAATAACTGTTAAAAAAAAAATCCTTCTGCAGAGAAGTGAATTTTATTGGAATCATTCAGGCTCCAGGCAGCCGTGAAAAACCATGTTTTGAGTCATGAACATTCTGATGCCCCATGTGACTGGCATTTTCGTTTGGAAATCGCCGTAGAGAACAACTTCATGAATGGAACAACTGGACAGCTTATTCCCAACGGACCTGTTTGCATCATTTGATATTATAGTGGTGTGGTGGTTATTCGAAAAGGGGTTAGGACCGCCAGAGGAAAAGAAAATGTTGAAATTCAATTCTATCTCCCTTTTTCTTTTGGAATTGACAAACTTTTTACAGTTATATTTTATTTTGCAGTATGCACACCAAAAAGAATTTCATCATACAAAACAAAAGCCGGGTATCCCAATACAAAACAAGGCCTATATAATGCTCCAGGAACGTGAATAGAGAGAAGACATTCGAAAATTGAGAAAACGGATGCAGCCGCACACCCTGCCTTGGACTCGATCGATAATCAGATCATAAATTAATACCACCTTTCCAATTCCCAGGCATCGGAATAAACCACATGTTCTATCCAAGGCAGAAAGCCCGGACGTGGCCTATCCGAACCCTACACGACCGTGTCACGGAATGACAGGGGCACGCTTTGTAGATACCGCAGGATTCTTCTCCCGGGAGAATATATCGGCCTGCCCGACTCCTATACGGGGAGCATACACCGGCGTGCTGTCTATTTCAACGATATGTGCCTGTTTGGGCGGAATGTAATGTGAATGTCGGAACGTATCTACAGGGCCCGGACTGACGGCATGGCACGAGGCCCGTGCCCGAAGATGCATGTCATCTGGGAACGCGAGACGCGGTACGATCGGGGCAGGTATCTGATCCGGTCTAGTGGTTTGGAAGCCAGGGGACGGCGGCGAATATATGCTGCCACGGTGTGAATCCGTCTCCGTAAGTGGATACGTTAAGCTCCGGGGTATGAAGCTCTGTCGCTGTGCATCTTCGTAGCGTTGTTTCAGTAAGTCGGCTTTGACAATTAATCGTTCGACGAGGACGGAATGAGCCTTTTTCAAGGTCCTTTTCACAAAGCTTGTCGTGAGGATGTTAGACCTCATATCGACGTCTTCTCGAAGGTACAGACCTTCGCGGGGGACGTCAAGGAGACCCAATTCGATTGGTTCCCGTGGTTCACCGGGCATGTTCCCTCCGACGCTCCATTTCTCCTTTATATCCAGCCCCGTAGGGGCGTAAACATGGGTCTGGAGGCCTCTGGGCAGGTCGTGGAAACATGCCTTATACGAAACGTTTCCAGAGAGAATTCCACCCGGTAGATAGTGTATTTTGTCCGTCAATTCGTACCACACACAGTGAAATTCGTCCGAAGGAGCGTTGCCAGGAGGTTTGCATCTTACGTGTTTGATGACGAGTGGATTCAGCTCTATCATCTCCGAGTGTTGGTGCAGAGCTTCGATGACGGTTTCACGAGTAATATAGGAAGGCAACGGGGTAATGGTTGTGAAGATGCTTCGTTTCATCATCTTGCCTGTGGTGAAATATCGATTTTCCTGGCGAAATCAAAAGGTTGACGCAGGCGAAGACAGCGCCAGACAGCCACTGCAGGCGCCCGCAAGCGGAAAAGTTCTTTAAGGCCGGTCCTGGGCTCTGAACGAAAAGAACTGGAAAACAGGAAGTCCGAAGGCAACTGGGTCGATGATAAATGATTCCTGCTCTGAGGATGTAGATTGGAAATTGTGTTTTTTTTCCCTCTTTTTTTTGAATTTTTTGTTTCCCCTTTTCTCCAAACGAGTGACTGGCTGTCAGAGGCAACAAACCCTAATGGAAGCTATTTCGATGAATTTCGATGTTCCGTCGGTGGGAAGATTTATATGAACCGGTACCAAGTAAACCATGCGATGGGCTGATAAGCGCTGTCCAATTGCTCATTGGCAAAGGGGCTGGGCTGAGAAACCCACGGTATCGGAGCATCGGAAGGTGTATTGTCGGGGGCGCTGTGAGACGGAACTCGCCCATTCGCCAGTTTGGCAAGGCCGGCTGGAAAGTATCCAACTTTTGACATGTAGGGATAATGTGGCTTGGATCGTCCGAAAGGCATTCCATCCAGGCCATCTGCGCCGTTACGCCCAATCAATGGAATCATGGTGACGTGGTATCCAGAAGCCCTGTACGCGAATAAGATTCTCAACTGAAACTCCGCGACAACCCCAGCAGCAGGTAGCAGAAGCTGTGGGATATGCTAGTGTCAAGTCCATTCATCATCATCAAATTTGAAGTTGGAAATGGCTTGTGTGTCGCCTCGCACATGCAGTTCTCTACACAATCTCCCATGTTTTCGGCTTACCTACGGAGTTCGTGAGTCCATGGTTGCGGGGAGGCGAGAGAGAGAGGAGTTGCATATTGTTTTGAAACAAAATATTTCACACTCCAGGTGCCGGGTAACAAGGTAATTAACATGCTTTCAAAGCACCCTGCTCATCATGGTCAGGATATGCTTCCACAGAGTTTGCACTGGAGTGCATAGTGTGGTCTGGCCAATATAACATTTCAAATCGCTACCCCGTACTCCACGGCTCCCAGGACTCGGTCGATGTACGGAGAACGTGGGGGGAAAAAAGGTACGGGACCTTGGTTTGATTCCCGCCCTTTTATTCTTTTGTGTCTGGCAACAGAGTCAAGGCAAGATGGCCGAGTGGTTAAGGCGCATGGTTCAGGCCAACCTGAAGCAAAAGTTTCCATGTCTCGAAAGGGGCGAGGGTTCGAATCCCTCTCTTGTCACTATCAAATTGTCTTTTTAGTTTTTTTATTTCTTTATTTGTTTATTCTTTTTTTTTTTTGGCCGCCAATAATGACTCCTCCAATTGACTCAAACCCGGAAACACAGCCATAAATATCGCAAACATGCACGCACACACAAATCTCATCAGACCTGTCTGCTATCAGGTTGCTGTTCCGCCTGCATTTCTCTCGCGGTTCAGCGGCGGGCTCAAAATGTGGCGTTGTATAACCCAAAACGGTTTAGTGTTGAGTGGCGCAATCCAGCTGAGTGGAAAGCTCTCAGTTAAGGCTTGGCGCAAGTGTGGCTTGAGGTTCCAGACGTTGGATTTCGTCGAAAAAGTGTCCAAAAAAACGCGCTCGCTCACTTGACCCAAAGCCTTGGTGGCAGCCAAGCGACGAGGCATTACTTTTAGGTTCATTTGAGGTTCTTATCGCACATGACGATGCTAATGACATATATAATGGCCAAAGTTTTAAGGAGAAAGTTAAGCCATGTCCCCGAGATCGGGGCTCTTGAGTCTGCTGCTCTATGGTCTTTGCTCTATAGTTTGAGGACGACTAGGAAGAAAAAAGGTTTCCCCCCCACATAAGAATGGGAAATACGCTCCTTGCTGGATTTTTGCGTCATGATAGCTTCCTACAACCCTCAACATTTATCCCATGAGTCTCCCAATATTGCTATAGCTGCTTGGGGTAGTCGTCAGATAATATGCTGCTTGTCACGTTTTGGGTGGTGCATGTCTTGCCGCAGCCATCAAAGCCGCTTCCCTGGGCAGGTCTCTTGTCGAACCAAGGGTGATGATCTACCCATATATCCGCAGTGTACGTACGACCTTGTATAGATAAAATCTTCGTAATACATAGCGCATGACCAATGCGAATGCCCAACGCCTCTCGCTGCCTTAACTCGGGGGCTCGCTCCGATGGCTAGTTCAGATCGCGCTTGCGGTTGCCTTCCATAAATCGCTCACTTTCCAAGCAGTAGCAATGAAACTCAGCAGTCCAACTATGTTACTCGGCACCCGGGCTCCATCCTCCAGGCTCCAGTGCACACAGAGCGGGAACCAGGCAAGGTTATTCACCAAGCTCTTCCGCCAAGCCCGCATCCGCAGAGCCTCAGCACGCTGATCTTCATCGCTAAGCCTATCATCCGACGATGACGCTTTCGCCAGTGCTAGTTCCTTCTGCCTCGCAGCTAGCGATCGTTCTCGCCACAGGCGCACAAATTCCAGAACGACATGGCCCAACCATGCTCGGGTAGACCAGATATACCATTTCCCAACGCCACCCAGACGCTGGAGGAGACGCTGCGAGACCACGCCCTTGGACGCAAGAAACGCAACGTTCTCCATGAATTGGTAGATGACGTTGACGACAACCTGGGCAAAAGCTACCGACCGCAGGACTGGATCAGCCGGCGGTGATTTCACAGTCGCCGAACCCCATTCCCAGAGCGGTATCAGGCCGAGCAAACGGAGAGCGGTCCGGGTCTCGGAGATCAGGGATGCCAGGGCAAGAAGAGGCCGCGTCTGCGATTTCGAATCATCTGCAGACGCGGAGAGCCCCAGACGGGTGCGAAGGCAAGAGAAGATGGCTCGTAGCGGCGGGGAAAGGAGCGCATGGTGCAGGATGTCGGCAGAGTAGCCAGCTATCGCCAGTGTGGCTTCTTCTCCGTACGACGTGGATATTAAGCTGGCGAGTTTTTTTTGTTTTGGTCAGAACGATAGGTTTTCTCGCGGCCCTTTGGGATTTGGCCAGGGAACAAACGGCGGACTTACTTGCTTAAGCGTAGGGCTGTGCTATCTGCCTTTGAGAGAGTGTCCTTCAAGGTGCTACACCCACAGGTCTTTTGGCCCTTGGGCTGCCATTGTGCTTTCTCTTCAGCCCTATTTGCTGCAGGGCTGGGTTCCGCTTGAACCGACGGCTCTAAGGGATCGGGGGTGGTGACGGTGTCCTCCATTGTCCATCTACCCAAACGGGCTCTTCGTGCCTTTTCACGAATGAGTGATTCTTTGAAAGAATGAAGTTGCTGCCATTCCCTTCAGCATCCAGCGCTGGCCCTACGGCGGACATTCGGATGCAAAACGTCTCATGTGAACCGAGGCTGTGCACACAAACTACGCGCTGTGAAATTACGTTTGGCGGTCGGAAAAACTCCCTTTCCGGGACAAGGTTGATGGACGCTTTTGGTTGTCAAAGGGAGAGAGGAAGAGAGGAGAGAGTACATCAGATGCCATCTGGCGGACGTTGGATGGAGATTGCTGATCGCGCTCTGAGAGCTGACTAGTTGGTAGTAGTTAAGCAATCCCATACATCAGCCCTTCCCTACAAATCATCCTATCTTCCGTCGACAAACCCTCGTCGTCTCATTCAAAGAACCCCCAAGACCAACGGTGATATCACGAGGTCATTGAATCCAGCCGGAACACTCCGTGGTCAGACTTAATATCAGACACAAACATCATGACCACAAGGAACTTTGCCCAAGCAGGAGATCACCAGCATCGTTAAACCGTACGTATACATACAACCATCTCAGGGCATTCGTCCTTCACACCGGCGCATTCAAAGATCGCGCACGGGGTAACAGCCAGCCAGCCAGCAGCAAACATGTTCAAATTAGAGACGATATCCATCTCCCAAGTTGTAAGAGCGACTGGGTATCTTGAAAGCAATGCAATCCCGCATACCCCGTAGAAAGGCGTTAATTTGCCAGGACTCTGTGGGTATCAGGTACACAAGTAGCATTCCATTCAAGCATTGGAAGCAGGAGACGGAGCAACTCGATTGACGGTTCGATTTGTGCCGAGTCAAGAGATCTGGTTGAACATTAATTCGGAGGCTGGGAACGGGACTTCGAGTCGGTTGTCATGGTAATACGCTTGCCGTAACATCGCCACCAAACGCCGTTCGTCTCAACCCGCAGCCATCACCACTTTTCGCTGTGTACGGAGACCTTTTCTCCTTTATTTTTTTTTTTTTTGTTTGGAACGACAACCGCACAGTAATCTGTTGAAAAACGGTTCCTGGCCAGGCGTGGATCTAGGTAAGTTGAAAAGCGTTGCCGCGATGCGCGAAACGCTGACGCTGACGTGCAGCCTGTCAAGCGGTAACTTATTCACCAAAAACCGCCGGAAACCATTTTTCCGAGCCCAGCTGTCGCTGCGCAGGTCGCGAAGAGCAGCAAAAGAAAACCAGCTACGGAGTACATAAAATCAAAACCACAGGCGCATCATTCCGCTTTGATTGGGCTTGTTTTCTCCGGTGGCTGCGAGACGCTCTCAATTGCACTCCATCGCACTCCCTTTGCCGACCCTGGCGTTCGGTAGCAGAAACCAACTTATCCCGGCGACCCCGGCTCTGCGTTCCCTCCCTCAGACGGTGGCTAAAACTCGATCCTGACCTCGGTCCAGCCCGCTTCAGCTCTTCCCCAATCATAAACAAACAAGGCGACCAGGCTAACTAAACGCGAACCCCTTCCCCACGCTGAGCGGCCTCGGAGAGCTGACCTCTCGACCTCCATCACAATACCCGTCGCAAACCCCATTTTCCCTTGTCTCTCTCTCCTCTGGTCCAGCATCATCATAATAATAATAATAATAATCCAATCCGTCGTACATCCTTCATACCGTGTCGAAGGCCACCGGCTCCAGCGCTCAAAATGTCGGTCAAATTCGAGAAGGAAACAGTCAAGACCGCGACCAAGGTCGGCGAGGAACTCGCTCACAAGGTCGGAGAAAAATTGACCGGAGGAAAGACGCAGAATGGATACCTGGCTGTATGTTCTTTTTTTTTTTTTCTTTTTGGCCCGTCGGGGAGATGTGCTGCGATCGTTGGTTTCTTGCTGCTGACAATTTAACCCCGTTTGCAATTGAACAGGCGTACCTTAAGCAGCTCCAATCGAACCCGCTCCGGACCAAAATGATCACCTCGGGGTCGCTCTTTGCCCTGCAGGAGATCCTTGCTTCGTGGATCGCGCACGATCGCAGCAAGCATGGCCATTACTTCAATTCCAGGATACCAAAGATGTCGATTTACGGCGCTTTCATCAGCGCTCCGCTTGGCCATTTCTTGATCGGTATCCTGCAGAGGGTCTTTGCCGGCCGCACCAGTCTCAAGGCCAAGATCCTACAGATTCTGGCTAGCAACCTCATTGTATGCCCATGGATCCCTCGTCCACGCTTCGCGCGATTGTCGAAGTTGCAATGTCCCTTTTCTTTTTTTTTTCTTTTTTGGCTAATGGAAATCGCTTTTTGTAGATCTCGCCCATCCAGAACGTCATCTATCTGGCCTCGATGGCTATCATCGCTGGCGCTCGCACCTTCCACCAGGTCCGGGCTACTGTGAAGTCTGGATTCTTCCGTGTGATGAAGGTCAGCTGGGTTGTTTCGCCACTGTCGCTGGCATTCGCCCAGAAGTTCCTCCCAGAGCAGACCTGGGTGCCGTTCTTCAACATTGTTGGCTTCATCATCGGCACCTACATCAATGCCCATACCAAGAAGAAGCGGCTCGAGGCATTGAGACGCAAGGTATGTCTCAGCTTTTCCCCCCCTCTCTTACTCTGCCTATAGCCACATATACTAAAATTCTCTCTTCCCTTTCCAGCAATACGGCTCTGGCAAGAGCTCCACCGGGCGCCCAGAAGACTACCCACCAAGACCGAATTACTAGATCGCCTTTTTCCTGCGTTACTTTTAATGATATCCGTCGCGTCATGGGTTCTCGAAGGATATTCTTTTGGAACTGGACATACCCCCGAACGTTGCATGTCGTCCCATAAATGCGCTCCTATGGTTATCATTATCCCCACGACGCCCTGGGAAAAGGCTCTCCAAGCTTACCTCTTTTACCCAGACTCCTTAATCTCCACCCCTCCCCGTCAAGATGATTCCTGCGTCACGTCTGTTATGCGAAGAAAGTTTTTACGATGTCATATAGTTTTTTTGTTCCCAAACCTCTTCCCACAATTTCCCTCGAAGCCCAAATCTTTGTTGCTATGACGGCTGCTGGTTGGGGGGGGATTGAGTCTTTTCTGCTATTTCACGTAATCTGGTTTATGTCCCATTTTCTACATCAAGTTACTCCCCCACCCTACCTCTATGTATGTCTATCTATAACTACTCCATGAATGGTCCAGGCTAGTTTTTCTGTTTCTTCCATCACGCTTTATTTCCAAAAGGAATCTTTTTTCTTGCTTTTGGGCCTCGTGCACCCGCCTATTTTCATACTTCTTGTGGGAACATTGAAGCGTTGCAACGTAGACAGCCCGGCAAACTAGGTGCCCACCACAGAAATAGAGCCAGGTGGCATTGAAAGGTGTGTTAGCTGGAAACTTTGAGGTCATCGTTAGATATTGTCTCGGGTTTTAGCATACTCTCGTATCAACACGATGCACTCAGCCAGTATCTTGAGGTAGTTGGGCACTCGGTAGAGACACCAAATCCTAGCCGGAATTAGATGAATTTGTCCATCACAAAGAATTAATAGCTAATCCGAGAGGCCCTGGTTCACCATGAAATAGCATCCCAAGGTGTGTTTGCAATTCAAAACTCCATTCACACATACACACTAATATACTAATCTGGGTATATATGGGTAGTAAACGCGAGTAAAACATTCGCAAGACAAAGGCGTAAGGTATGGGACATATGCTCGCGCTGAAAACTCAAAAACATAACGCGCTAAACCACGCTCTCCCGATATTCGTCAATGGATATCTATACCCAACACTCCGGGTATATATATATATATATATATATATGTCTTTCTTATACGCATGTTCTAGACATGTGTATGGAATCAATCATCACTCGTCACAATCATGATCTACCTCTCTCTCCTCCCCATGAAATACGTGATACATGTCGTCTAGAATCGCCGTTACCGTTACCGTTACCGTCCCCATTCCCGCTACTACTCCCATTGCCATTTCCATTTCCACTGCTAGAGCTCGAACTGGGTTGCGACGACGTTTGCTCCGCCGTAGGTGCACCACCGCTACTCGCACCCCGAGGAGGGTGCACCGCCATCGCGCCCGGCCTCGTCTTCGCCGGCCGTGTTCCGTCGGCAAATGATACCTTCCCTCTCACCGGGCGCGGCCGCCCGTCATCTTCGCTATCAGAGTGCCCGTCACCGCGGTGGCGACCACGCCCTTCAGCGTCCTCATCGTCACCGGTGTCAGGTAGCTGACCCAAGGCAGCAAGACGGCGCTGCCGTTCCACATGTGTTTCCCCGGTCTCCGGATCGATATCTTTGGCCCGTGACGTCGCGGATGCGGGTTGCGATGGTGGCAGGCCAGCTAGCTGTCTACGTTCTGCAGGTGGGATACGTCTTGTTCCATCGTCCTCGGAGTCGCGACGACGCCGGACGCTGCTGGTTGGTGATGGAGGGGGTGATTCCCGAGGTCCAAGGAGACGGCGACGGCGGGCTTCTGCGGCCGAAGTGTCGGGACCGGTATATTGAGCTAACGTGGCCGCGACGTCAGGAGCAGGCACCTCTTGTTCTCTTCCTATGCTCTCCTCTTGTCCAATTAACGGGGTATATTCGGCTGGTGTAGGGCAAGGAGGCGTTCCCTGACCTTCCACTTGACCACCCTGCGCCCGCCGCGTGGTCTCAGGTTGTTCGTCTCCGGTGTCAGGCTTCAATTGACCTGGAATGTCTTCATCGTAGATCTCTTTTCGCGTCTGAGGTTCAAGGCGTTGAATCTCTCTAATAAAATCCTCCTTGGTCATTCTACGACCTCCAAGACGATGGCCTCGCCCATCCTTTCCAGGCACAGTAAACCGGAGCCTCTCCTCGTCAGATGACGCTTCTTCCTCGTCTTTCGGTTTAGCTGCGCTTGCCATGCCGTCGCCACGCCCAATCCACGTACCCACTCGGGCCACGCTCCATTTCCGAGCCGCCGACGCTGCTTTGGTGGACGGTTCACCTTCTATGGTGGGCTTCTTGGTTGTCTTGTGACCAGGAATGGTATATTTCTTGATAACTTCACCGTCTTCGTCCTCGACTATGATTGTATTTGCGAACTGATAAGCGCGAGCAGACCGACGTTTGCGCTCCTTCTTTGTCTTCTTTTTCGAGGGCTCACCACCTGCCTCCGCATCTTTCTCCTTGCCATTGTTCCAGGGCAAATGGTTTCTAAACTGCTTGAGTGGACGAGCAAGATCCTTTCCAATAGCCTTCTTAATGGCTTCTCCTTCCGTTTGCTCATGGGGAAGCCCTTTCGCCTTAGCAAAAAATCCAGTGGGATCCTCACGGATACGCTTGTGCTGGGCCATAATCTCTTGCTCTCGTTGTTCAGGCGAAAGATGGCTAATATCTGTAGTTTCAAGAACATTTCCTTCTTCGTCTTCAATGATCATGTTGTCTCCTTCTTGGTAGACTTCTAACTCAGGCCGTCTAAACGGTTCTTCCTCACCCTCCGTCCCAGATTCGATCCTAGGTCTTCCCGCTTCTACAGCCCGGTCGATAGGCTGCTCTTCAAGATCTACAGTTTCGTCGGCCGTTACAGGCTCGGTTCTTCGTTGTGGCATGATAGCAGATTGACTGATTGGACCTCCCGCTCCTAGCTTCTTTCTTCTGGTAGGTTTTCGGCTGGAAGCACGACTACCCGGCTGACTGGGCTGCTCTCCTTCTCTCTGCCGTCGCAACAAGTTGCCAGGAATACCAATTGGACCCAAAGTCCCAGGCGGGAACTGAGGTAGCGCTTCGTTAGACGAATCGAGGGACTCCTTGCGCAAGGACAGAGAAGCTTTGGACTGGGATTGAATTCGAGGAAGTCGGTTCATCCAAGACGGCCCTTCGTCGTTGGCAGTTGTGTAAGACATGGTTATCGTCAACGTATTGATGCGCTTGCCGAGAGTAAACACAGCAACCGAGGATCCGTGGACGAGAATGGATGAGATAACCAGGAAGGTTGTTATAGGCCAAATAAGCTGGATAACCATGTAATTGGGGGAGCCTTTCCCCGGAAGCCCATCGAGCGGTTGAGTAGAATGTGTCTCCAGCTCTGCTCGAGCTAGGATACAAGCGAAAATCGCACCGACGCCAATTGGCCCAAAATGGCCGGCGAAGAGGGCCTCCCGCCAAGTTTTAACGTCCGGTATAACAGGTTTCAGGAGCAGCATAATGGGTATCCGACGAAAAAAGATCACAAAAATCGCAATAATGACCAATCTCCAAACTGGAAGACCAATCTCTGGTGCGTCGAACTCCTGCCAGGGGATGATTGCGCCAAAATAGACAAAATACGCCAAGTTTAGCAGCAGATCGATGACATTGGAGACATGGGACTCTTCTGTTTTCTCAGTGAACCAGCCATCGTTACTAAACCCTACTCCGGCTGAAAACCCCATCAGTAAATCGTCCATCCCCAGTAGACTACCGGTTCCAGCACAAAAGAGAGCTAACACGAAGTAGAAGACCAAGAAACTCTCTCGATCAATGATCCCCTTCCGCTCCGCAAACCTGATGGCATGACGGCCAGCATAACCAATCATAAATCCGAGAAAGCCACCTAGGATGCATTCATAAAGAAGTGTGATGCAAATCCAATGGAGCGCCACCTTGTTGGTGCTAGGTTGATAAGCTAGGATATAAAGCGAGAGATAAATAAAAGGGAAGGCCATGCCGTCGTTACATCCTGATTCAGCAGAGAGCAAGTCTCGAAGATGTTTCGGAACACGTTTTGCAAATTTGCCTTTACCAACGACCGACGAGGCCAGGACGGGATCAGTGGCCGTGACGCAGGCAGCACAGATCAAGCTCTCCAACCACGTCAACGGACGTACCATCCACCAGATGAAAAGACTGGTCGCCAACCAGCCCCATGTCATCACGGGTACCAGAAGCAGTGCTACCGATTTCCAGTGCCTCTCCATGTAAGATTTTGGCAGTTCGACGCCAACAGCAAAGCATTGCACCACAAGGACAATTCGCGAGCATTCCAGTGTAATCTTGTCAACGTTGCCCCACGATATGGGGTCGAATAGATTGGCGGCATGAGGGCCAAAAATCACACCGCACAGAGTGGCGACCGTTGCTTCACCGATATAGAGTTTCTCCTTCACAAAAAGCGAGCACAACATGAACAGGCTGGTGAAGCCACCCAATATCATATACGCGACATGGGGTTTGTCGATGTCAAGGTGGTCCCACGCCATTCTTGCAAAAATACCGCGCGGTTATTCCCCTTGTAACTGGGGTACAAGTTAAAGCTGTGCACGGACGGTGAGCGGTCGAGCGTTGTCGCTGATAGTTTCGCGATTAGGTCCCGTATCTTCAGTCAAAAAACAGAGCCACCACCACGGTACGGTGAGATGCTTCTCTATCGGTCAGTCCTTGAAAAGCAAACCTGATTCTCAGCATATCCTCAGCTTCTTAGGCGGAGCAACGAAATAGCCGACGTAGAATCCAGATTGGCCAAACTGAATCGCACAGGCCGCAGAGTCCGCACAATCTTCTTGAGAAGGGGGCGAATATTCGAGTCTAAAGTGGAACAAAACAACATATCAGTCTTCCCGCAATCAACCAGAAGCAAAAACCTTGGTCCCAACGGAGCGAATAGAGCAAAATCATACTTCTCAGCGGTGAGCTGTCAATACACGTCCCACCTCGTGTGCACACAAGGCACGCCGTAGACGAAGTGATCCGTAGGGAGTACACCAATGCTTAATGGAATTGTCTTCCAACTCCTCTTGCAGGAGTAGATGGAAAGAAATAGATTGTTTCTCGAACAGTGGATCTCAGGACCCAACAACAAATTGCAGCCAAGAAGTGATTGCGAGGCTTAACTGCACCAAGGTGCGTTGACCAAGAGCTCTGGCAAGTGAAGCATCCTGGTGAATGCGCCGCTGGTGGCAAAGGGACAAAACGACGGTTCTGTGGTGGCTGATTAATCACGATGTAGGCGTGCATAATATTGGCCAACATCCAATAGAAAGCTATGTACCGGTGCACTCATTAGTCATTAAGAAATTTTTTATGCACAATGTGTGCATGGTGGTCACATCTAACCCGGAAAGGTTAAAACGTCTGTGATGGGCACGCGCCAACGCTTGGCATATCCACTGGAACGCTTCTCATTGGCTGACCACCGCCCGCTGCAAGTCTCAAGCTTCAGCCCGGAACAGCAACTCTCGACCGCGAAGGAATATCAACGACCTCGCAGCATCGAGAGAAACGGCCATCCACAAAGGAGATGCGGAGAATGGAAAGGTAGACATTCATTTAGCGACGGGCAGTATCGATGGCCCAAGAAACTTTCATATATCTCTTTTGCATTACAACTTCCAAAGATGGCCGGAGTGATGGACGGATTTGCGCGGGAAATGGCCCCCGGACGCTTCAGTTCCACAGCGGCGAGTTCGCACACCGACTCTTTCCGAGTGCAATTCACGAGCTGAACTGCGATGGCAAAATACCCCGTCCCCCATAGTTAAAGTATCGTCTATGAGGAACATGACATCATCGCTGCTTGCTTGTTCACCAAGTATCTTCTAGGCCGGCGGGGACGGGACTCTCGAAGTCCATAAATGCCGTCTCATTATGGACACGATAATATATGCACCGGCAAAGCGATTTAAACGATGATAGCTAGTCCATTAAGCTCCCAGAGGTCTACAAGGGGAAAGATAGGCCCTGGAGGAAACCTCTCATTAATATCCATAGCATGAGACGATATAAATCCAAACATTCATGTGTACGGGGTACGGGGTACCCTATGCAGATTCGTTCAAAGCAAACGCCATCACAGGTCTCTCTCACGATAAACGACATTTAAGCAACTATCGCGTATCAACTCTCCAATAACATAGGATCAAAAGCAAGATTTCGAGAACGATAGAGGGTATGTTGATGGGAAGTATACAACATGGAAATATACAGGTGCAAGCAACAAAATAGACGAAAATAGGAACATTTAAGGCAAACCATCCCGGAGAAAAGACTTCATATCCGTAGTTGAAAAGTCGAGATAAATGGTACGTCTCTCGATATACCTACCTAATCACCTGTTGGCATAGCTTCGACCTCCTCGCACAAAGCCCGCCAATTGTCCGCCTGCAGCTCCGCATACTTCACTCGTTCCTGACTCCAGTCTTGATGTAGGCGACTGATGTGATATTGGCTTCTTTGGAAGATGTATAGCTCGTCACGAACGCACTCCTTGATAAGCACACCACGCGCGTGTTGCTGCACGATTGATTCCTTATCCTGTGCAAAGTTAACCATTAGACAGCACGGTCAAATGACAAAAATATGTCCAAGTCACGGACGGGAAGCTCGTAATACCTTGAAAATAGCATCCTCTAGCTTCTTAGCATCCTCAGCCCTCACCGTTCCCTCGGGCCTCGCTCGAAGTTCCTGCAGTTTCCTCTCATTATTTTCAATGCGTTTCTCTAGCTGAAGAATATTATCCTTCGCATATCGGTCCTTCCGATCAAACATATCTCGCATTGCAACAAGGCAATCCCGTTGCCGTTTGAAATCCTCTAAAACGCCTTCATCCCAAGCCCGGGCTTCATCCTCAAGTAAACCCTGACTAGTGATAAGATGTTTCGCTGTCGAATGAATTCCATCATTCAACAATGGAACTTCATTCCTATCAACAGCATACGTATCCGCGGTGCTATCTGTCAAAGCTTGCAAAGCGCGTGAAAACCGGAATTGCTCGGCAGCAAGGCCCTGATTACGCTTCGCGAGACGGTCGAGCAAATTACATAGGTTTATGTAGACCTCAGAGGACCTACGGACACCAGAACGAACGGTCTCGAATAAGTCGTTGAGAGTAGGCGGAAGCGAGTCCTCGAGGTCCGGCGGGAGAGGTTTGCCGGAGAATTCTTCTTGGACAGAAATAGTGGCTTGTTTTCGCCAAATGGACAGTTCCTGCTTAAAGCTGTTAAGCCCTTGTCTCGAGTCATGGAGGCAATTCTTTTTAGCACTTACGGTTGGTACGGTAAGAAACATTACCACTAGTTGTTCTTGATTTAAAACTGGGTGGCGAACTAATGCGTTGGTGAAGCGGACGAGGCCCCGTCGTCGCTTTTCCAGGAAAGCATTTGAATCCGCTGTCAGGTGAGTACCATTGACTTTACAAAGCGTGAGCATGATTTAGGCAAGCTCTTAGCAAGCTTTCGACGTACCTGCTATCCTCTTTGGTGGCAGCAAAGGAATCTGCCGAAACGGATATCTCTTCTGCAGACAATCCACCAACCATACGAAATCGCTATATCGTCGGATAACGGAACTCCCTCTTCGCGCAGATTTAACTTCGTAGTTTCGGTGCTGGAACATAAACATGCCTTCTTTTTCCGGGAGCATATGAATCGCTATCACCTCGTCAACTCCGTTATTGCTTATGGGACCTCCGCCTAGCGATCGAGGCATGCTATTATTCCGGTTGTGATTCCCCTGATCATCTCCTGACTGGCCAAAACCACCGGCAAACCCCGATTCCCCTTGGTTGCCAAAGCCGCCGCCGGAAGGGTTGCTGAATGACTCTCCTCCCCAGCCAGCCCCGGTGCCTCCAGAAGATGGGGCACCAGATTCCCTGGGTTGGTTGCTATCAGCAGTCGATCTTACTTGGCTGTTATATGCAGTGGCCAAGTTATTAGCTGTGCCATTGACACCGGGCCCCGTAGATGAAGCAAATCCATTAATATTCAGTCGATGCCGGTTTTCATATGAGTTCTGGCGAATACGGTGACTTCCCCACGGATCTAATTCAGGGTCTTCAAATGAGTCCTGGCGCATCTGGCGTGACGTATTCGATTGTGTCGGGATGGGTTGGTTATCAGTATGAGCGCCATTTGTATCATGCTGAGCTGTCAATTTCTCTATATAAGGAATGTTCGGTCGTGGAAGTCCTACAATGCAGCCCATCGTCAGTTTGGCCCGACTACAGTCGTATATAAGTATTAAATATTCACGAACAAGCAACAAACTTACTCTTCCGTCTTTCATCAACCGCATCGAGGGTAACATCCTCGCCTTCTTGCGCCAATCCCACCAATGCCAAAAAAACATTGAACTGGCTTCTCGAAAGGCTTCCTGTTGCAAGGTCTCCCCCACCAGCGACAATATTCATAACCTTAGACTGCGCGTCAGGGTCCAGGTGTGTGCTTGTAAGCATCTTCCTAGCCGTGGTTATACCAACGCCAGTATTCCCTCGATTATCACTCGACCCCAGAGCTACATCATACACATCAACATAGCTCTCTGGAACATCCGTCGCGGGGAGCAGCGATTTCAGGACTTCGTGTCTCGCGGCCTTCTTGGATGTAGGCATACCCCAGGGCGAAGAGTCGTCAGCATGAGAGTTGACGTTATCCGCAAAAAGCGCCGATGACTTGGCACCAAAGGAAGAGGGTTCGTTGTCAAATAACGGGGACTTCGATTTAAACGACGAGGGCTTTCCCGCCATAGGGGATTCGTCTGATGGGGTGCCGAAGAGGGATGACATGGAGGTGGGCTTGGGTGTAGGGGAAGTGGCAATGATCTGCCGAATGATACGTCCAGATAGTTGGGCGGCGGGTTGACCGGATATAAGATGGAAGAGAACACCCAGCACAGGAAGGGTAATGCTGCTGTTGCTCTTGAAATAGCTGCGTGGAAGAGCTTCCTCTGTATGGAGTATCTCTCCTCTCGGTGGCTGGTTGCTTGATGTCAGTGGAAACCAGTAGCCTGTGTGGAGATTCCCCAAGCTTGCCCCCCACCAAACATAGCCTGTTAACTAAGCACCAGCCTGGTCAACCGCGATAAACTGAGCTCCCCTGGTCCAAAACACGCTACATGATGTTGTATGACTTCTGTCAAAAATTTTTATCTCCATTAACTACCCTGCACATGCATTAATGTCCATGAATATCAGCCACGCTTGGAGTCGCTTCCCTCACACCCCTGCAGTTTGAAGCGTAAACTTGTCATTATTACTTAGTATGTACGGAGTAGCCTCATCTCCCGATATTCCCTCGCCTTACTTTCCATTCAAGCGATGAACCTGCCATCAATTCTCTGGATCCCAAACTTTGATCACCAGTTTTCCCTGCGCATGGCCTCCGGTGAGCTCCTTATATGCTAACATCATCTCTTCCATCTCCCACACCCCACCCAAGTAAGCCTTTACGGATCCATCCACAGCAACTTCACGGCATTTCTCAAGACCATCAGTATCCAAGAAAGCGGATATCTGCCTGTACACCCTGGGTACACCGCCAAGCAAGGCCGGCGGCCAAATTGTGTTCTTCGCCATTTTCCACAAGAAGCCAAGAATTGCCGAATATGTACAGCCAACTTTTGGCCCAACAGTTGCGTATACATGATTTTTACCACTCTTTAGATAACCCGGTGATGATTCCCATAGGTCCTGGCTTCCATATGCATCAAAAATAGCGTCAAATTTGTCCTCTGCTGTGCTTCCATACCAGGAGGTTAGGTACTCTGCTAGGCTCCGGTGTTCGCTGTTAGGAAAGGCCTTGTAGTCAATCACTTCGTCACATCCTAGCTGTTTTGCGAGTGTCTCTTTATGTAGCGAACAAATTCCCACGATATGGCCCTCTGGATCGCGATGCTTGAGTAATTGCGTTGCGAAATGTCCCACCCCTCCGCAAGGTGCATTGATAAGCACTCTAAATCTCGGAGGAAGTTTCGCAGCGTCAATCAGCGTGATCGCCGTGTAAAGTGAGGCACCCAGGGCAGACGCCGCCGCGTATGAGACATTATCCGGCTTCTGGGGAATAGACGAAGACTCAATGGCAATATATTCTGCCAAAGCTCCTTACCCGCTGCTCAAATGAACGGGAACTTGAAAGGAACCGAAAACGGGCGTGCCGGAGGGGAAACTCCGGGTGCTGCTGTCTGCTGCTGTCGGCACACCAGCGCCAGCCCCGACAACGACTCCGGAGAAGTCTGTCTCCGCGATGGCTGGAAAATGGCGGAACAACGAAGGGACGAGATGCATCAGGATGATAGTTCCCGGATGGAGCGCCACGTGAGACACGCGAACGAGGACTGAAGTTTCCGTCGGAAGCGACGGGACAAGTCCCTTATCGAACGACAAAACCTCAGGCGGCGAACCTGGTCGCCGATGAATCACGGTACGCATGGGCCATGGTGAGGGTGACGGGCTTTCTGTTGATGACATGGCTGTCAAGTTAGACGAAAAAAGATATTGCTGTAACGCAGCCCCGGGATAGCAACCACTGGATTTTTACTGAATTCCATGGTGGCATCGTTTCTCTCGTGATCAGTGGCCTTTTGTTTGATTGAAACTGTGCGCATTTATAGTTTCCAACATGTCATGATCCAAAATAAAAAGGTCCTTCTCTCCAGGAGTGCTGAGGGTTGTGCACTGGCAGAGGAATTTTGAGTTGAGATGAAGAAAAGGCTGATAGGCCATCAGGCCAGTCGCCTGGCCAGGTAAGCGAGATTCATGGTGCCATTCCCTTCGAGGACAGTCCAGATTTGTCCACTCTCATGGTGATGTTGCGAGCCCAAAATTAAGTCACAGACATGCCGCTCGTGTTGGGCATGCCAAGAACTTCTGGCCTCGGCTGCAATCGTTTGCGACGAGCTTATCTGGCGATACTATGGAAGCTTCAGCCGCAAAGTCACAATGGCCTGGAGCGAATACGACCTGAGATGTTGGCTTATATGTATTTATTGGTTAAGCCTATTTAGTTATGTGATGACAGGCCGAAGGGCTGGACCTGCAAATGAATTCGTCTGCCTGTAACTTTCCCTCACAGGCTGAAGCAATCCCATGAACGCCAGCTCTGACCTTTGGGCCTCACGAGGCAAAGATACCCACAGCTCGGCGGTTGAAAGAACATGATATCATTTCATCTCAACCGGCTTTAAGCCTGATCTTTATCGACAGAGCACAATGCTCTACACTTTTGATGTAATGTACGGAGAACGTGTTCCATACAATGACAAACCATGTTTGGGTAACCAGGTATTGTATGTACTGTACAATGCAGCGCGCCCTACTCCATAGTGCACAGCTCATATATTGCTCTTGTTTCAGCCCTTTTTCAATGGACAAATTGTGAAAATGGAAATTTGACAGCTATAACTCTACGTCGTAAGTTGGATGGTTCTACAAGAGGCCATCATCTGCTTCCTGTAAAAATTCTGGTCGCTCTTACTTTGCGAATGTTGTCCTTTGCCGCGCAAAGTGGCTTGCCGCCGCCGACATCACATTTCTTCTTTTGGAAATACATATATATGTTCATGATTTGCTGTGACGCCATCTCTGTAAGTGTCGCCAAAACCCCAAAGCAACATAAGAGAGTTGAATGAATTCATGTGGTCCCCTAATAGAGCCCTTCCGATCGTTTCCCATAGAGGCATGGAAGCAGTCAGGCAATGTTTCTCCTCAGGCGTGTCTCTCAAACCACGGAGCCGATCTTTTACCTCTTATCGCACCGTGAGAGCCGAGTCACTCGTGTCAGTACCCTATGAGAGACATCCATATGAAGTGGATCACATGATGCTCCCGTTTGTAACCAAAGCGCTTTAGCCACACCACTGCGAAAGCTGAACGGAGTACGGAGTAAGGAACACGGTGAACAAGCAACTAACTCACGACTTTGAGGTTCCAGCTTCGAATCAGAAGACTCTCCCGCCGCCGTTAAGCGCCAACCCCAGCTGAACATCCAACAAACGTAATCTGAGCAACACGAGCCTCACCACACATGCCCAAGCCGCAGTATTACTTACGCTGGACCTTCCTTGCCATTGCCTGAGCATCGCGGATGGGGCGGTAGTTAGAGCGGGAGATCTTGCCGAACAATAGCGCAAGAGTTGCCTGGGAACCAAGCATGTCACGAAGCTCAGTAAACGCTCCCGACATCAGATTTTGGCGTCAAGGGCCAGATTTCCCCAGATTTTCAACCCGTGGCTCTTTATTTGTCAACCCAAGCCACGGCTTCAAACTTTCGCGAAAAGGTTTCGCCAAGGACCTAGAGAATCAAATGGTGGGTTTGTTGACTCGGACCTTTGGCGCCAGAATTTCTCCGGAGGCGACGTTGTAACCATTTCGTCAGAGCTTGCAGAAGTTGCCCTCTTGGGGGCTGACGGCAAACCGGGGGGAGGCACGATGAGAGGGAATGGCATGTAGCGAAGCCCAAACCGGAATTTTCCGCTGGGACGGGCGGACCTGCAGGGCAGTCAGCTTGGAGGAAATTGTTCCTGTTTCATCTCGTTCTGGAAGATCCTGGCGTTGGGAGAGAACCGTGAAACCAAAGAAAAGCTGGGGAAAACCGGGGCTTGCGGGTGGATACCGCCCATTGTCCGCGTTTTTTGCTGGCGAGTCAGTCGTTGCGGTGGAGCCACGGAACATTACAGCATGGACAGACTCCGGGCGGAAATTACAAGCGCGGTACGTCGGTTCCGTATGTTCCGTATTGACGATACCGACAGCGCTGCAAGTCAGAAGAGCTGAGCACAGACCCTCCCAACGACAGGACACCCAGGCCTGCTTTCCGCTCTGCCCTTCGATCGACGGCTGGGACGTGTATTTTCCTCTCTCACGTGCCGTTGCACATATCGATGTCGCCAGCGCCGGTAGAGCGCCCGCAGACCTAGTCCAGCCCTTCAACGCAGTTTTGAATTCGGCTAGCTGTGCCTGACCCTGTAACGTTTACAGTTTTACCCCTTGAGTTACCAAGGAGCGTTAGGTCCGAACTCCGGGGTGGCTGATTAAGCTGGAGGTTCAAGGTCAACAGCTTCACGCCGCTCTGCCGAGAACCCTTTGCGCCCCGCGATTTGCGGCGGATTTTGGCCACTGCTTAGTCAAAGGTTACGTCATAAATCGGGGAAATGTCACTGGCCGGCCTGGCTGTGGCTGCGAAGTCCGCCATTGTTGTGGGACTCACCCTCCAATCAGGACCGAGGGTTGGTGGCGCCTGCTTCGATTCTATGCGCATCCAACCGCCACCATTGGCCTGGTCGGTCTGGCCGGTAGCTCAACGTTGAAATACCAGTACGGAGGACCATGCAGGCAATCGGATATTACCATCTCATCCGTACGCTGGTGCCTTTCGCGTGAAAGAGTCGACTCAACTGTGTGCACGCCGCAGCTCTGATCATTGGTTGAGATCAAATTACGTAGTATCTTTGTGGGACAACGAAGAGATAAGATAAAGATCTCCCAGCGGACTTTTGGTGCTGACGAAAGGGGTTGAAAACGGCGCTAAATGTTGGCGCTAAGAAGGTTGCAAGGTCTTGCGGAGGACATAAACTCTCGAGACAGTCTGAGATCGAGTCCCCAGATACTGCATGATTGACATGCCAGGACCGGTCAGAGATTTCAGAAAGAGGCGAGACGTACCTAATCGTAGGTGCCATTATAGCAACCCTCTCCAGCTCAGAATTCAATTCCTTCCTCCTCTCAAAACACACCCTTGCCTATCATCAACACAGAAGGGCGATGCAGGAGAGGTAGTAGCTAAAGCAGACCACGGTTGCCCAAGCTGATAACAATCTCATGCCCGGAAGGCTGGGTATTCAGGATAGTAGCAAGAGACATGGGGTTCCCAATAGAGTAACCAGGTGGCCGACGATGCTGCTACTCGGGATACAACCGAGGGCCATCGCTTCACATCTTCTATGACCATTGTTGACTCGAGACACATCAGAGAGGATGCTCACGTCTAAAATTCCAAAATTGGCCTTTCCTCCATATCCAGATTTTGTCGCACGACACCTTTTTACGATAGAAAAGTGTATATCGAGATCATGGAGCACGGAGCGTGTAGAAATAAACAACTGAGTGCGGCACAGGCTTGTAACTCTGAATATTACACTCATCGGCGAGTAAGTATTCATCCCGTGGAGGTAAACGAACCCACACGCCGCAAATTGCGGGCAAACAACGCCTTCCTTGCCGCGGTCATTCTATCGAGGTAATAGTTCCTATGACTATATCACCACGGGTACGGAGTGAACACTGATGTGGCTATTTTAGAAGCATTTCTGTATGTTCGTGGAGGAGGCCATATTGAAAGGGATATAGCACTTGTATGTAGATGCGTGTCCTCAGCCCGCATCTGTAAGGATGGGATAATAGGCTTGTGAATTAAGGTCTTAGCGGGTCGGCTGAGGTCATGCCATCAGTATAGAATTGGAAAAGCCCTTCGCACTCGGTGATTGATAAACTTTCCACAATTGTGCAAGCAAGCTCTAGATTTCGTGATCTTTAGCTTTGTCACATTATCCAGCCCCATCCAAATTTGGCCGAGTGGCGTATCTGGAATGATGGATATGCATCTTTGGCCAAAGCCATCCTCTATAGTTAGAATAGAGGAGTCTTCGGGTTGGTTAGAGGTGAGTTCCACTACAAGTGTTATTGCCTTTCACTCAGAATGACTAATTCTTGTACCAAACTTTGTGATTGTAGAATGAATCTCACTCAACGGTGACACTGTCCATCTGCTCGCTTAAACATGGATCTCTTATATATACTCCCACAGGAATGTTCTTACCAGAAAAATAAGCAAGTTGAAACCACAGTTTCCCAACTATTGTGTAACATTCATGCTCCTGGACATTGGCGGCGTAGAAGGGGAGCTCCAGCAACAAGCTCGCTTGCCATTAATGGAGAGGGGCAATTGACAGTAGGCTGGAAGGAAGTGCTTGAAATGAGTGTGAACAGATAGCTGGTAGACACCTCACTGTGGAACAAGTAATGTTATCATGGTATGTGGACCATTTTTGAATTGGCTATCCTGTCCCTCTCGTCTAGTTTATCACTGGTCCTCTCCTTGTTGAGTACTTTCTTGCAGGGATAAGAGTTATGCTAAACAATTTTTAATGTGTTTAAGCTTATTGCCTAGGGGTGCTTAACTGCAGCAAGGAGTGAGGCTACACAATACATAGAGCCATTCATGCATCCTTTGTCGCTTGCCCTCACTCTCCTGGTGCTTCTTGTGTACTCCGTAGAGCTAAACCGGGTTTCGAGTTCATGGAACATCTATAATAGTCTGGAACGTTCCAAAGAAAAAGAAAGAGAGAGAGAGGGAAGGGGAATAGTCCGGGAGAAGGAGGCTCCATGCCGTTCAGTACGGGAGGAATGCGATTTCGGCCCAGCTCCGCCGCGAGTTCATAGGTTCCGCAGTCCGAAGAATTTCTATAGCTGTGAGGTGGTGAAAACAGTGGCTGTGCTGGCGTTTGGGCTACCGACTCGAGCATGCAATGGAATGAATTTTCTTTGATATTGGGAGGCGGCACTGGGCGTCCCATCATGTTCCTTTGTCTCAAGAATCCTGAGCTTTACCGGCGTGAGATGCAGGATACAACGCTAGTGCTGGCATGGTTGCCAAGAAGAGTATGGGTATTCACGCCTTGCGTACGGAGTACAGTAAGTACTTGACTCCGGACACAGTTCTTCCCGCGCAATGTTGCACAGGACCATCGATGACTGTATTTATACCAAGACGACAGCTACCCACCCACTCCATACAAAAGCATCTCGTAAATGTGTGGGCGCCAGATTACGAGCTGGCATCAAAATAGGAAGTTGGAGCTTTGGAAGCAGGGGAATTGATGTCTGACGGGAATTCGCAAGGTCGCACCAGCGAAGAGACGAGCTGGGATTTGGGGTTGTGGAAACATCGTTTCGGCGTCTGGAGTTGTCATCCACAAGTCAAACCGTATTGCTGTGGAACCGACGGCGGAGCGTGGCTAGCGCGGTACCAGCTGTCCCGTACCGTAACCTAGCGTGGACAGCCCGTACCGTACGTATGTACACCCAACCCTTACATAAATAACAGGCCCACCGGTATGGAAGTAGTCAGCCACCAGCCGAGCGACTCCAGGAGTTATTCGTCAGAAACGAACCTGCTCAACCTTGCACCCAGAGGTTCAGACGTCCATCGCCCTTCGACTCTGGAGTATTCTCGCTCTGCTGAAACACCTTGTGAGTCAACTACCAAGCTACACTCACGGGCCATCGAAGCAATCCTCACGGTCGAGGTCGACAATTGCAGCTCAACCTCTTGTTCCTGAAGTCGTCCCGTTTACCGCCGAGCAGTGACTCTCCCCGTCGTTGATGAGGGTTCCAACCGAAGCGCTTCGACCCTGAGCGCCAGAGCGCGAGCATCCTGCATCCTGATTCACTGACTCTTCGCTGGCGCTTTACCTTATTGAACAGTCGTCCATTTCATCCATTAGAATCGTGGCGAACCACCCAGCATCCCATCCTCGCATCGTGCTGCTTGGGCACCTTGTTTCCCGAACACAGCGCCCTCTCCCTCGAAGTCGAATTTCGAATTGATTACTTCCCACTGTTTTCGCAATTCTAACCACCAGCTGACAGGGTTTATGCTTAAGCCTGGAAATTGATAGCTTATCCCTATTTCACCCTCGCACCCGGGTCTCTGGCATCGCGTTTCCCCCTCCATTCCCTGCCCGTACTAGTTCTTAGCTGAAACAGGTATGTGATTATTCTCAGAATTCCCGTCATCCACCTCATAGTCCTTCCCGCTTCCATCGACCCGTCTTCCTCGGCTGAGTTGATTGGCTCGTTCCTCTACTATTCAAGCAAAGACACCTGTGCCTCAGCCTTGCCATGTGCTAACCATCTGTCTTAGAAAAAGCGGATGTGGTAAAGCTGCCTGCCTTCCCCCATTTATATCTGATCCTGCGCAATCGGCCCAAGCTTTCTCCTTCACCCTAGATTCGGCCCATCGAGAGAGCCGTGCTGCCAACGCTAATTCGTTCCTGCTGGATTTTGAATATAAGATCGGCTTTCCGGATGCTCTTGAGTGAAGCATCCACCGGGTGTTAGAGATTCATATTTGTTGATTAGGATTAAGATGATGGCAGATCAGAATGTTGCCGGTAGTCAACAGAGTCAGGACCTCGTGACAATCAGCGAAGTTGTGAATACCGGTCATGGTAAGGCACACACAGCACTGCTTCTTTGCTATTTTCAAATGCCCTGCTTATCATCATTCTCTTTCGACAAACAGGCAGCAGCAATGCAACGGCAAGCAACAGGGGTCAGAAGGCTGATATACCACCGCCAAAGACCGAGAAGCCCCGGCCACATGTCTGTGTAATTTGTACTCGTTCTTTCGCACGTTTGGAACATCTCAAACGTCACGAGCGATCTCATACCAAGGAAAAACCATTTGAATGCCCGGATTGCACAAGATGCTTTGCGAGAAGAGATCTGTTGCTGAGGCACCAACAGAAGCTGCACATGACTACAACACCATCATCTCGTCCCCGTAACGTGCGAAGGGAAAGTACAAGTAGTTCCACTCGCGTTAGGAAGAATTCGATTGTGAATGGGGGCAATAACATGAGGCCAAGGGCCAACACCATCAGCCATGTTGACCGACCCAACGTGGGAATAATCAATAATCCCGACTCGTCGAAGACGCCGCAAGCTGGCCATGCGCATCACCCAAGTCTTAGCTCGGTGCCGAGTATGCCGGGGCTGGAGTACCGTGGGATGCCTTCTGATAACCGTCACGCCACGATAAATGGTCTTACCAAGCTTGATACGACTGCCATCCCCCCCAACATGTCCGACGGTCTTCGAACAGCTCCGGTTTTTGGTAGCTTTGGCTCAGATTTTGGTCTTGGTGACATGATGCTGGGCCAAGGAAGCACTATCAATCCCGCTCAACTGCATTTCTCGGGTTCTCCCAACGCCTTCCTGGACACTCCCACTTCCCCATTTACTCCCGCGTTCTCGAATATGCCGGCCGCCCGTAACATGTACGATGACGATATCAAGTATGACGGCTTCGACAACATCATGAGGCTTAGTACCAACGAGTCAGCCATTGACAACTCGTCTCCCTCGGCGATGAGTACGGGGAGCCCAAGTGGTATTAGCGAGGCTATCTTAGACACCTCCAATCACATCGTAACATCGTCCTCTGGCCCTTGGTCGAGCACATTGCTCTCTCAGAGCCAGCCTAGTCAGTTTGGCTTGGATTTTCCTCAGACCACGTTCCAGGATCTTTCCACGCACACTGGAACGGTATCTCCGAAGTCGCTCCTGACCCCAATTGCTGACCAGTCGTTTTCAACATCACCATCTCTTGGGACAATGGGAACTTCGGTCCTATCCGGCCTTCCCACTAACATGTTCCAAAATGCATCACCAAGTGCCACAGGATTTGAGGCGAACTTTTTGCAGACTGGGTTGCCGTCATATGCAAATACGATTACAGAATCGACTCGCCAGGCCCTTATGACAACTCTCCAGCGGCCTGCAACATTTACTCACCGTCGATACTCCCAACCAGCATCGTCTTCGACCTTTCCGGCCGGCAATTTACGGTCAGCGATGTTTGAGAACACTCCATCGGCTCTGCCAAGCACTAGTGACCTCCAGCGTTATATAGGCGCATATATTACCTATTTTCACCCTCATTGGCCGTTTCTCCATATTCCAACCCTTGATTTCAAGGCGCCGGAACATGCCAACAGATTTAAAGGGGCTAATGGGTATGGCAATGCGACGACATCGAATCCTTCGGGGGACAATGGCTGTTTGATACTCTCAATGGCCGCTATTGGTGCTTTGTATGAGTTCGACACCGCAACTTCGAAGGAGCTTTTCGAATCTGCGAAGAGGATGATCCAACTGTACCTTGAAGAAAGACGCAAGGCAGACTCGGGCGTTCTTAATCGCTCGAATTCTGGACGTGACAACTCAGTGCAGAATACTCCTTTATGGCTGGTTCAAGCAATGTTGCTTAATGTCATATACGGACATAACTGCGATGACAAAACGGCAGCTGACATTGCAAGCACCCACTGTGCGGCCTTAGTAAGCCTTGCGAGAGCGGCGGAACTCACCCAGCACCACCCCCCTGAGAGTCTTCCAGCAGATCAGTTTGGTTATGCTTCAACCTCAATTGACGCTCATCTGAACGGCAACTACATGGATTTTTGGGGCGTCCAGGCGCCGGAGGTCTCTCCAGAAAGGATCGAATGGTTGAAATGGAAGGTAGTAGAGGAGCGGAAACGGACTTTATATGCTATCTTTACTTTATCGAGTCTACTCGTGTCTGCATATAATCATGCTCCCGCTCTTACTAACTCTGAAATTCGTCTAACTTTGCCATGCGACGAAGAACTCTGGGCAGTGGATTCCCCTGAAGCCTGGGTGGCATTGGGTGGCCAAGCGCACGCGGAACAGAATGCAGTTAAATTTTCGGACGCCTTGAAGAATCTTCTGATAGCAGGACAACACAACCATTCTCCGCATAGCCAATTTGGATCTGGTATGCAAATGGACGGATTGCCTCCCACAGATCTTAAACCGAGCCCTTTTGGATGTTTGGTCCTGATCCTTGCTCTCCATAATTACATTTGGGAAACCCGTCAGCAGCACATGGGAAAGCAATGGACAAGTCAGGAAACTGAAGCCCTATATGTGCATATTGAGCCCGCTTTCCGTGCATGGCAGGCCGCCTGGGGTAGCAATCCGCATCGCAGTTTGGAACGACCAAATCCGTTTGGTGCGGGCCCCTTATCCGCGGATAGTATACCTCTTTTGGATCTTGCGTATGTTAGGCTTTATGTCAATCTGGGTCGATCCAGGGAAGCCTTTTGGCAGCGTGATTGGAATGCGATGGTTGACGAACTTTCCCGATCCGCCGAAGTTCCCCAACCTTCCAGCGGAAGCCCTGGCCCAGAATTCGCGCAAGATCTACTCGCCGAATTTAATACCCTAGATGTTGGAGTTTCCAATGATCCTAGCTTAGAGACACCGTTTCAAGGAACCTCTTGTCGTCGAACAAAATCATCAAAAAGCGAACGGCATCTGCGAAAGGCTGCGTTCTATGCAGTGGATTCCATCAACATGGCGGACAGATTTGGCAACACTTTTTTTGAATTTACGTCCAGGGAACTTCCACTTCAGAGTGCAATGTGCCTATTTGACTGCGCGCAGGTATTGGCTGAGTGGATCAGTACTGTCCAGGACCGGGTTGGGCCCTATCTGGGAATTCTTGGCCAAGTTCCCACCGATTTGAGCCAGGTTCCCGTACTCATGCTGCTGGAAGACGAAGATTTTAAACTGATTCAGAAGATCGAGGATTTTCTCCATAGCGTCGAAACGAAAATGAAAGACAGCGCACCGAGTCCATGTTCGAGCAGCGGCGAAGCGTGGGATTGCTTGCCTAGCTTGATGGAAGGTGGATATGCGACCAAGGTCTCATTATCAATAGCTTATTTGCTGGATCGTGCGGGAGTCTGGCCTGGTAAGCATTTCCACATTCTTTCTCCCGTCCTACCCTTTTTGTTTTGCTATCATAGCTAATCGTTGCTTATAGTGATCAAGTTAATGGCCAGGGCACTTGAAACTCAAGCACGTCGTATGAGAGACCGAGCCCAGAATTCCCTCTCTGGCTAAGCTAGTTGGCTCTACCCTTTCGCATGAGCCTTGCAGCCTTTTGTGAGCCCGCGGATGCTTGTGGACTTAGTGAAAATACCTTGTCATACACTTACTCCCAGTCATCGGGCTCTTCGATTTCGGTTGATTGACAACTTACCGTATCCAACCTTAATGCCCAGAAAGCTTTCCGATACGCCTTCCCACTTTCGATCTGGTTTCTTTCCAGCTAACGTTTCGTTCTACCACGATTTGGGGCCATATTTGACGGGCGTCTGGTGTCCAAGGCACATTTATGTTTGATTTGACTTCGCCATCTCGTGTGATCTTTTCTCCATCTGGGATTTCCACTGGTGTTTATACCTCTATGACCCACTGATCTATTGAAAACATTTCGTGTCTGATGAATCTAACGACCTGATCCTTTCCGTCATGGCAAAATAGGCCCTGTTTTAATAATCTTGTGCTCTGGTTTCCTGTTCGAAGTCACGTATCACTTTCATTTCATTTTACCTAATTCCCCCGCAAGCTTTCCTCGCACCATTTTAAATTTTTCTAGCCATTCTCGTCTTCGCTGATAAAGCTCTAGAATATACCCAAAATAGAGCCTGGCATCACGAAAGGTTGATCTGGTGCAAGACTCGAGGGTTCGTGACGAGGTCGATGCATGGACTACGGAAAATAAAAATTCGAAAGAGTTATGTGGATGTTGGAGAAGATGATGTTATTTCGCGATTTCCGTCAGGTACCCCTTTCTGCATGTCTATCTTCGCTTTCCCGCCCCTGCACCATCCTACGTTGTAATGCTGGCGGTTTTATGTTTTACTTTCTCTCTTTCTTTTCCCTTCCCATTTCACCTTCATTTATCCCCTTTTCTGCATATGCCCTGATCTTTTTTAATGTTTGTGTTCACTGCATTCTTTGAATTTCTGTGTTTCTTGTTTGGCCATTTGTTGAGAGTACGGCCTCTTTGTCTCTAGTGCTGTGACTTGGTATGGAAATGCCACATGACGGATGAAATGAAAACAGATTTGTGATTTGCAATTGGTAGAGATGTAATGATAATAGTAATGGTAACGGTATGGTGGTGGTAAACCATGATATCTTCAGCAGGAGAAAATCAAGGCCAATATTGCGCCAAAATACATCGCAAACGTGCAGGGGCAAAAAGGGTAAATTTTATCATCATTATTGCTCACTACTCCACGCCATAATCTAGAAGCATACTTTGTACACAGCCATACACCCAACTTTTGGCAGCACCTATTTGTTTATACAATAATCCGCTCAAAAGAATATTTCCCAACAGCTTTGCCCTTGAGGTAACTGAGATCACGCTGACTTCGCTTCTTCACTTCGCCTGTCGACTTGATCACCTTGGTCTTACTTGGCTCTTCAGCAGCCATGTCACTGGCAGTGGTCAACTTCAAGGAGAGAGGGAGAATCTTCGAGTCAGTGTTCAAGAGCCCGGACGAGTCCGCAACATCGTCATATACTAATATCTGGGCGCCATTGACGCGCTCCGTGCGTTTGACACGCCAGCCGACTTCTTCGGACGACGATACTTTGTCTTTCTTGTTACGTTGCTCTGCCTTGGGCTGAGTGATCTTCTTCGCCGTTTCGCAGCAACGGATAAATTCGCGTAGAATACCCTTTAGATACGTCGCTTCTTCGACACCAGCGAGGGCAGCGGATACTTCCGATTTCATATCCGCGATTAGGGACGCCTCGCTGCCTTCTCCTCCGGCAAAGCCAGCGGCTGATACCCACCCGCTTGGTCCTACGGCATCCATACAGGCATTTAAGAGCTCCACGATAGCGGAGAGAGGGAGACGAGGGATCTTGGAACTGGAGAATGCAGGCGGAGGGTCTTCTGTAAATCGGGATGTGTAGCCGCCGGCGGCCAGGGAATGGCGGAGGTGGTGAATTATGGAAAGGATGTCGGAATTGGAAAGGACAGATCTAATTGAATGTGTGACTTTGTCGAGTGGATGAGAATGGAGTTTTAAGAGCGTCAAGTTTAAGCCGGATACTGCGTCTGTTAAAACCGACTCGGATCCACGTGGCTGCTTGGGAGTTGCGGGCGTCACTTCTGCGGTCGCGTTCGCATATCGCTTCTGAGGGGACTCGGTAAGAGCCTTGGGAGGCTCTGCTGAGTTAGTGGAATGAGAGCGTGCAACCTCCAGGAGCAGCTTCAAAGAGTGACCAAGCTCCATCGTGTCTAAGTGAACCGGCCCACGTAGAACAAGGAGTAGCATTTTTATTGAACGGCCTGACTGCACAAGTGCCCGAACCAAAGAGCCATCTGGCATCGTGGGAAGAATTCGGTCAGGATTAGAGCCACGGAGAGCAACCTGAATATTTCCCAAACTCAAATGCCGTGAATTGACCAGCCATTGTAAAGTCTCGAAGGGTACGAAGCTGATGGCGAGTTTGGGTGTGTTTGACTCGCCCTCAGATCGCAGAGAGAAAATTTTAGAGAGCAAGAATGAGATCCTTTCCAAGTCAATGTATTCCTTCACATGAGGGAAACCTTTAGGCTTCTCATCAGCACCGGGGGTTAAAGAATTCCAGAACGTCGTTTTCATAATCTGGTCGAACTTTTCAGGATCCTTCGCTCTCACTGCAGAATCCAGCTCCGACATTATTTGAGCCCATTTATTGGCAACGGCTTTATCCGTGAGCCCAAGCGGCGTCATACACTGCAATGAATTGCCGTCCAACGCTGGTCGTTTTGTTTCTCTGTCAAGAACTGCTACCCCTTTTCCAATTGAGTCGATGAGTAAACCGGCCCTTTGCCTCTTCCGGGAGGACTCGCCCCAGTTCTGCATCGTCGTGAGATCAAAAGCGAGTAAGTTGCTCCCGTAGACTGCCACTGCCACGCTGGATTTCGAGAAATAGGTTATGAACTCGAGAGACGAAGGCGTATCCATTTGCTTGTTGGAGCTGACATGTGAAATTTCTGCTATGGGAAGATCCGCCTGCAACGATCGATATTTCGCGTCATATAAGGAAACTGTTGACTGGTTTGCGCCGATAACTAATCGCTGGGAGATTCGCATGACAGAAGAGAAGGTGGCGTTGTTAACGATCATATGAGAATCTACCTCCGGAGTATAATGCGATATATTGTAACTGATATAGCCTCGATCAAACGATAGCGAGAGCTCAGCTTGATTTAAGTTTAACACCCAATTAATATTGTCGGCATCTAGGGGCGCTTGTCCAGGTATGTCTGGTAATGTCATCTTCATTAGATGCTTCAGCTGTTGGCTCCCATTCGCGGCAAAGCCATTCGTCCAATCATGAGGGGATATTGAGAACAAATGTACTAATGCCTCACTTGGTAACAGAGTCTTCGCTTGACGAGGATGCGTGACCACCATCAAAATCGAGGAGATCTCGGATCCAATTCCACGTCCGTCACCCAGTATGGAGGCAATCAAATCCTGTCTTTTCCTAAAGAGGGCTTTTTGAGCCTCTTCGAAGCTCACAACAAAACATGTGCGCACTTCATATTCCCCGGAACTCTCGTACGCTGGGTGCAAGATGCTCCACCTTTGGGTTTTGAGATCAGACGATAGCTTCTGTACTCTGCCATTTTCGTGAACTGTAATCAGATCGAATGCTGCTTCTTGACCTTTCAGAGCCTGAGCTGTAGGCACCACAGTCGTGAAAACCACTGGGCTCTCACTGTCTTCCAAGGAAGAGACCAAGGTCGAAAAATTAGCTGAACCTCGTTCCGACGAGCTGAATTCTTCAACAAAGCATCTAATTTGCCTCTCTGGCTTATTCATGGAGCAATATGTGTATCTTTTCACCGTGGATGTCGCCGCTGATTTCTCTTTTACAGAGCAAGGTGCGCATGATATGGAGGATTGGGGCGGAATCGCATAGGACGATATCAGTTTCGGAAATTGAACCTGTGCCCAAAATGTTAGCCTAGAAATCCGGAGCGAGAGAAAGCGGGCATACATTGTATATATTCACACTCTCGCCATCAATAGCAGCAGCAATTTCATATCGCTTTCTTTTCTTACTTCCGGCGAGGCTGTACACCTCCGAAAACTGGCATTTGCCCGCGCCTCCGCTTAAGGGACGCGGCAATTGTGCTAATAGCGAGGGCGCCTGCAAAGCCATTGTCGCAGGCCTTGATTTCAGAGTTCCAGGCTGGCAAAACGGCCTCCACGACAGGCTGCTCGTTGACGGGCTGCGGATTTGAATTTCTCAGAAAAGAAAAAGTGACGGACCGGCGAAATGATTTGCCGACACAAGCCACGATCCATCTGCGCCACTAGCCACAACGCGCGGTGACGCGCTCAGAGCCACTTCAGTCTGGCTTCGACAACGCGATGTGGACTCTGTACAGGTCGCCGTGTTGATGCGGAGCGCAGGGATCCTCCGCCCGAATTGTCGCGAAAAAGTCTGGTCTACTTGTTGGTTCTCCTGTCTTTGCACGCCGAAGTGACTCGACCCGTCCGTCATCGTCAGTGTCATCATGATGTGGTAGTTAATGCCTGGACGGGTGATGGCAGTAGTTGTTCACAAGGCCATGGGGCAACATGAGCAAAGGACCCTACATCCTTTCTTTATGAAACGTGTGTGGATATTATCTTTTATTCTGTTTCCTTGTTCCGCTGACTCCATGGCATTAGATGGCAGTGAACCGATAGCAGAACTCCCCCAACTCGCAGATCCATTGCCGAAGCAACCAAGCAATAACCCTAGGAGCGAAAGAGCGAATATTGTATTAGATTCGACGAGCGAAGACTGCCCAAATCCCTTAGATGACGATGAAAATTTAAGTCGGAGGAAAAGGCGGAAAACGACGCCCCTCGATCATTCAGGGAATGCTGGACATGGCGCGGCACGTTCCCCTCCTGTCGAACCCGAAGTCACTTCCAACCTGCCGGATGTGCCAAATTCCTATTCATCCAATGGCACTGAAGAGAAGTCAACTACAGCACGGTATTCGTTTCGCAAGGGAACGGTCAATCCCGCCCCGGCCAAGTATGCATTTAAAGATCCCCATAAAGATAGCCTCTGTGAAACGCCTCGGAAGGAGAACGTGCTAAAACTCAATCCCAACGGGAAACTTTTGAATTCACCTATACAGCAAGCCAGCCCGGGGACTCGTGAGAATGGAAGGGAACTTAAAAAGCGAGGCCGTGGTCGCAAAAAGCCCAAGGAGGATGTTGCGCCACTTTCCAGAATAGCGATTATGAAGTATGGACCCGGGAGCCTCTCACGGCAGTTTATTGGGGGTGCGATACGTGACATTATGAGTGGTCATACGACCTACATCCTTTTCAAACAACGGACAGAAAATCCACAATCGCCTCCAGAACCGCCGAAACCTACCCACCCCTTCTTTTTGACCAGACAGGGACCTAAAAAGGTGGAAGATTCAAAACCGGCAGGCAAGGCTTCTGCCCACCAAGGAAAAGATGCGGTCCCGAATGAACAAAAACAACCAACACCAGAGCCTCGTCGCTCCTGGCCTACAGCCGCAAAGACACTGGAGAGAACATCGGCCTCAACCAAAGCTCTCAATCGCCGAAGAGTCAGCGACCCCATTGAGCCATTATGGCCTCCACTTGATATGGTTCGCATTGACGAAAATGCATCGGAGCAGGATCGTAAACAGAGCGAGCATAATATAGTTGACCAAAAGAAGGCTAAAGGTTCGATTGCTCATGTATCAGGTTCGGAAAATATTCTTGGAATCATTTCGCGCTCGTTACGAGGGGGCTGCTTTTATTTTAAGGAATTGTCCGTGAAGGAGTGTCTAAGGCAGCCCAAAAGGATTTTAGAAAAAGGGTGCATTTTAAGGGATGCTATGACTGAGAAGCTTGATCGAATTTCAAAGCGAACTATGAGGCAAGAAGAAATCGAACTTTCGGCCAATCCTTCAATACACAGCAGGTTGTCTCATCCCGCTGTCGCAAGTCTCCTATCTTCTATTCCTACTTCTAGGAGTTCTTTCGAGAAAGGACGCTGCGAAGAATTGCCCTGGACACAAAAGTACGCGCCAGATACAGCTTCAAAAGTCCTTCAAGTCGGCTCTGAGGCGCTATTGCTGCATCACTGGCTGCAGAGCCTTACAGTATCGGCCGTCAACACTGGTGCGGGCCAAAGCGATTCTAAAGCTTCAAAAACACCAAAGACAGAGGCTAATAAAAAGAAGAAACGAAAGAGGGCAGCTGGCTTAGATGACTTCATCGTTTCTAGTAGTGACGACGAGCCGGGTATTGAGGAGCTTACTGATGATGACGATGAACTAGCCGGAGCTGTCACAGTTTCTAAAAGAACCGTTGTTAGAGCAAGGGGAACGCCGTCAGCAAACGATACCGGAAATGAAAAACGCCCGCTTTCAAATATAGTTCTCCTTAGTGGGCCCCCTGGTTGTGGCAAAACGGCGGCAGTCTATGCAGTTGCTCGTGAGCTCGATTTTGAGGTGTTCGAGGTGAACGCTGGAACCCGCAGAAGTGCGAAGGATGTGGTCGAGCGAGTTGGAGACATGGCTCAGAATCATCTCGTACAAATTCTGAAGCAAATAGATAACAACATCCCCGCTAACTCTGTTCTGGAATCCAGTGTGAACCAGCGCGACGATAGGCAATCATCTATGGGGAGCTTTTTTAAACAGAAATCAACATCGAAGAACGCTACGCCAAACCAGAGCAAAAGCCCGTCCGTACGGAGCACTTGTGAAGCTCAAAAACCCAAGACAAAGCAACGACAATCTCTCATTCTTCTGGAAGAGGTGGATATTCTTTTCAATGAGGATAAGCAATTCTGGAATGGCGTCTTAGCCTTGATTGCGCAGTCCAAAAGACCCATCATCATGACATGCAATGACGAGAATATGCTTCCAATAGACAGCTTGTCGTTCCATGCGATTCTTCGCTTCCGCCCGCCTCCATCAGACTTGGTTACGGAGTATCTTTCCGCTTTATGTGCGAACGAATGCCACGTGCTAGATCCGAAAGCAATTCTGGACTTATATACTGTCCTTGGGAGGGACCTGCGTGCAACGATAATGCAATTGAACTATTGGTGTCAGATGGCCGTCGGTAGCCAAAAATCTGGGCTCGATTGGATAGCTGACCGCCCTCGGTTTAGCGTATTAGAGTCAGACCCTGGATTGCCGAGAATACTGAGCTCGGACACATATGTAAGGGGTATGGACTGGCTTTGTCGAGATACGGTTGTAGACAAAGGGGATCCAATTGAGAAGAGAACACAGCTCATAACGGAACTGCTCAGGCAATGGCATATATCAGCGGTGGATTGGTTAGAAATTAGGCCGATCATGAGAGCCTATAGCGGAAGCAATAATTTGGAATTATTGGAACAAGCAAGCTTTGTGTCCGACATGGAGAGTTCACTTGACCTTCTCTGTGAAAGAAGTCGAAGTGATTTTACCCAGGTAACTACCGAACCCCAGAGACCACTTCTAAATAAAACTGACCCTTGTAGGCTCCGTTGGATACGTCCCTTCCACCAACACCCGAGAAGCAACGCTTGGACTGTCTCGAAGGCCGTCAGTTCCTTCAAGCAGACTCCCCGCCAGATTATACTGAAATATCAAGTAAAATAAGCGCCACGCTTGGCGTGTTGCTTGAAAATTTGTTTCCTGGTTTGTCTCCCGCAGATTATGAACAAGATATAATGGAGCACATTCTGCAAAACGCTACGCCCCAGTCTTCGACCGTAATGAAGCCGTCTATGTTTGAAATGGCATTCGGCCCCATTCTTGATGTATCCGCTTACTCCACCCAAGCCTACCATAGGCCACTCTCCTTTGAGCATGGAATGCCAGTTATGGCGGAAGACGTTGCACCGTATATTCGATTTATCATTGCCTCAGAGCTACGCATCGAGCAGCAGCGGCTTCAGCTTACCGGTCTTCTTTCTCAACCAGGGAATGAGCCCAAACGTATGAGAACAACTCGGGCAAGCAGGGCAGCATTTGAAGGTGGAGACAAAGCAACAACTAGGAGGGAAAGATGGTTTCCCGGTAGAGTTGTTCCGGCACGAGTCATGGCCACAGGTGGCCTGGGCTGGGAAAATCTTCTCTTGCTATATCTGCGGCGTTTAAGCGAAGAAATGCCGGTAACCAGAACAGAAGAAGCACAGCATACTATCGGTGATTCAATTGTAAACGGTATATAGAGGCTCATATGGCATTGTCCAGTGGCGTCAGCAATGATTTTCAATGTTTGCACGGAGTATCCAGGATTGGATAATGAAGTTTTGATTATATGGCACGGTCACCTGGAGAGCCTATGTGCTAGCTACGAGATAATCTCTCCGAGTAGTAATCCAGCGTCACCCTTTAACGGTTCTTTTCGGTCGTAGCCCTCGAAGATCAATTTGATATAATTACATCGAAAACCAGCCTCCAACTCATGGCTTGATAAGTTTGGGTTTAGTTTTGCTCCCTCAGTTCCGGGCTGAAGCTTCAGCTGAAGCTTCCGCTGGTGGATCAGTAGGCGGATCTAATGGCGGTTGTTCCGGTGATTCTGGAGGTGGTTCCGGCTGCTTCCTTTGGCGCTGGTTTCGACATACCTTGCCGTTTGAAAGAACAAAAGCACATTCCTGAAAGAACCCTCTTTCGCGCCCTTCATCCCAGATTCCTTTACTGTTCTGCTTCCATTCTCTCATCCCTTTCCCTGTCGGCTTGGAACCATCCGGTGCCAATTTCCCGCCGGCCACCCACCATAGCAAGCCCGAAATAGCCTCGTCATCTTCAAATTTCTTCTTCCTTCTACATATACCAAGGCAGCCACCGCGGATATGAAGCTGGGCTGTATGGCTATGATTGGAAGAAGAGAGCACCTCCCGTGGTTCAGGGGAATCCTCACGATTTTGAGACTTCCGGGCTTTCCTTTTGTAGACTATCCGTGCTTTGATTGCCCTCGCTACACGGTGAACCTGCACCATCTTCATCCCTTTCACTGGCTTCAGTTCGATAGATACGTTGAGCGTTTGGCTTCCAAAAAGAATTTGGCCCCTGTCTGTTTTCGTCCAGGCGGAACGTCTCCTTGTATCGCTATTGAGGAATAAAAGCCCGCCGATCCTTTCGTTAGCCCCTGGCTGTTTATCCATAACTCGCATGGGCAATCTGAGATTGGGCTCAGCACCTTCATCTTCCGATTCGCATATTACAATATATAGGATCTCAAACGGCAATCTTCGTGCGTTAGCGTATCCTTCAGAGCCGCCTTGCTCAGAGACCGATGTAACGAAGTCTGGTGGGCCCCTTGCTCCTGTAAGAGATGAATCAACCCCGTAGTGTATACCTGTCTTGGGATCCCGCAGATTTGACTCCTGCTTGGCTAGTAGCGCTGAATATTTCTCGGAGGAATCCATTGTGTATGGGTGTAGAAAACCCTTCGTCTTTTGCCTGACAGCGTGGTTTTTGAGAAACCCGCTCGCCCGTTCAAAATTTACACCCTTAGCGAGCGAGTCACGAGGCAGGACCACCTGGAGGGTTGTTCGGGTTTAGGGGTGTCTAGATGATTCCCTGCACTAGCCGCAGCCGCTGATAAATATAGATATCTGAATTTGACTTTCATGGGAGAATGTAAGCCGTGTGTAGATATACTTGAAACCGAGTCTTGACAACAAGGTTACTTTTATAAGTACCTCAGTAGGGAGAATGGAACTCGGAAATGCTTAACGAGGACTGTGAAATGAATACCATACAGCCACAATGCTTGTATGAAACTGTGTTTGCGATGGGGCCGCCTTGGATATTGTAAGATATGTGCTAATTGTCTTTGTGTACTGAGTGATTCGTGAGCCGATATGTGCGGCAAGTGGCATTGAATAGAAGCAGGAGCATGAGAAATACAAGGCAGTGAAGTTAGCCAGGAGTATGGCTAATCTGTTGGTATAACATTTGTAATATTTACCGAAGCGTGAACTTGACGCTGTAAAGCCAGGAGTGGCCAAACAGGAGAAACATCAGTGATTTTATTGGAAATATAAAACCATTGTTTAGTAACTGCTCAACTTTTGGATATCAAACAGAAGGCTCCAACTTCTAGGTTTTAACGGTCACACTTTTTCCCAATTACACGCTAATCGTTTTGAAAACCCTAAAAAACCAGTTAGTATGATAAGATACTATAAACCCACAATTATACAAGGTAACAATATACGTACCCAAATCCATCACTGCCAGTAGCCATGAGAGTTCCTGGCATCTGTCCTTGCCAGTGCAACTCTTTCACCATTTCCATGTAATGAACAAACAACAGCTGTGGCGGTACATCGGCCAGACCGGCATCTCGTACTTCCTCATCATCTAACTCGACAGCAAGATCCCATAGAGTGAGAGTGTTATCTGCAGAAGCAACAGCAACAACACTGTCATCCGTAGGATGCCATTCTATACTAGTAATGGGCTCTTGGTGGAAATTGAAGCACGCAACAGATTGTGGTCGGAGCTGAGAAGGTTTATTGTTATCAGGCTTCCAATTTCGGAGATCCCAGACTGCCCATTGGCCGTCGTCGGCACCCGTTGCAAGAAGATGGAATGTTTGTTTCGACCAACTCATGACGTTGACGTCTGTGTTTGAAATCTTCACATCCACGGCAGCCTTACGAGATTTCGATCGAACATCCCAAACTTTGACACTGCCATCACTGCTGGCAGAAGCAAAAACATTCCTTTCATTCGGAGACCATTGAATTTCTTCAACAGAAGAAGTGTGGCCGGTGAAAGGTCGAGTGTCCGTGATCCATCCACCTCCTTCACTGCGAGTTGTTACGTATATTGCACCATCATTATCCCCTGTTAAAAGCTTTCCAAGTGGATAGAGGGGAGACCAGTCTAGGGCGTAGCCCTCTGATTTATGCATTCGCAGGGTAGATAAAGGTTTCGAAGCGGATGGAGGGATGACTAAACCAGGGTTGTCGAAACTAGCAAGGTATGGTGATACGTCATGGATAAGGATTTGGGAATTTTCGAGCATGGAGGCCGTTAGGGTCTGAGGCGCCTTCGTTGGATCGTTGGACGAATGCGGAGTCTGATGCGCGCGGATACGATTCGTCGTAGAGTTCAAAACTATCGATTTGGATTCGAGGATAGGCTCCGAAGGAGAGTCGTCATCCGAGTCCGATTCAGCGTCTGACTCCTCCCCTCGCTCCCTCTCCATTCTGCTAAGCCCACTCAGTTTTAACACCATAAGCTGGTTTTCCTTCGAACGCGGTCTGTCGGCCTGCGTTCCAGCAACTGCATATACGGTAGCGGGATAAGTCTTTCTGTTGTCACCTAGATTGTCCCGGACTATATCGAACGATAGACAGGGCCACGGCGTAGTCAAGGTATGGAGCATATCATATGTAGAAGGATCCGGCGATAACGTTTCCCCGGGTGCCAACTTTGTTCGACCGGGTATGAAGGTCTGTTTGTCCACGTCCATCGCATCTGATTGCCGTAAACATCAGCATTAAAAAAAAGTCATTCTCACTCGAAGAGTAGCGAACTGGAATGCGCACCGCAATGCCAGTTCCCGGGCAGCCCACGTACCCCTTTCTTCTTCTTCCCGTTCCGCGTCTGGACGACCGTCCACACCAGCTTCGAAGATCTCGTCTTCACTCTCGAATTCGTCCTCAAATTCGTCCTCAAACTCGCCCATCTCGTTTGGCGGGGCATCAGGCATCGGCCGCTCTCCCGCCTTGAGAGCGCCGGAAAGCGCATCTGTTTCTTCCACACCGCGTTTGGCCATCTTCACCTCCGCGAGACGTCTCCGGTGATAGGATGTTCAAAGGGCAACGACTGCTTGTCGATCAATCGACCGCAAGGCAAATAGTACTGGTCTGAAAATTTGTATAGGGCTGGCGATTCGATTTTTTGGCTGCGGGATCGGCCAGGCCGCGCTAGTCCGCTTTGGGTTTACTGGCGTCAGAGCGTCATTCCACCTCCTTGTCGGCTGCCGCTTGTTTACATTCCCTGATCTTGCAGTGTGTTGTGGGTTGACGTCTTTGCTTTGTCTTTCTTTTAGCACTTAATTCCCTCTGACTGTTGTCCTTTTTCTGTCTTTCATTTTAATTCGCTTCAGCTAACCGCACTTGGGCTCCAGTTGGCACTTAAACCACTCCAGACTCCGAGGTCTTCGGCCGGGTACAGACGACGAGCGACCTTGATCGGATTGCCCATGCAGATTGATGCCGAACGAGTAGCTGGAGCGCATCCCTTGATTTTGATTATATCTACATCCATGAAGATTCTCAAACCCAATCGCCTCTGAGCTTCGAGGTTTAGTTTCAACCGGTCGTGGCCATTGAATACGTCGTCTTGTTCGCGGTTTCCTGCCCGATTCACTCCCAATTTTTCGCGCTGAACTAAAGCATCTCGTCAACGTTCGAACTACAGAGATGGAGACAACCACAGTGGATCCAGACAGGCTATCGGTGCAGGAGGATACAGTCCAAACCGTGCAGCCAGCTGTCGATACCCTGGAGACCACCGAGCCTAACGTCCAACCAGAACATGACATGCCATCAAATACGGAGGAAGCGCCAGCCAATTCCCCTCAACCTTACAGCAACGGGTATAGCAACGGGCCGTCCACCCACCACCCCTCTGTTGAGTACGCTCAATCTGCGCCTGCACTGTCGTCACACGAAGGCGATTTTCCGTCAAGGTTCAGCTCACCTACAATGGCGTACCAGCAACTTCAGCAAGTACCGCAATCAAGCTCTCGCCCGGGCTCGGGTTTGTCGAGTGGTGGAGATAGATATGGATACTCGCAGTCGCATTCTGAACAGACCTCCAGACCGCAGTCGGGCCCTCCCAGCAAAAACAGTGTAGTAATCAAAGTGGGCATGGTTGGGGATGCGCAAATCGGCAAAACCAGTCTCATGGTGAAATACGTTGAAGGAAGCTGGGACGAAGACTATATCCAGACGCTAGGTAAGCATGCGCGCGTGACTGACGAGCCTTCTCGGAGCGTTAGTTGACATAGGGTCATGTAGGGGTAAACTTCATGGAGAAGACGATCTCGATTCGAAACACGGAGATTACATTTTCGATTTGGGACCTTGGTGGGCAACGAGAATTTGTCAACATGCTTCCCTTGGTCTGCAACGATGCGGTCGCTATTTTGTTCATGTTCGACCTCACTCGGAAGAGCACATTGAATTCTATCAAAGAATGGTACCGCCAGGGTCGTGGATTCAACAAAACTGCAATTCCACTGCTCGTCGGTACTAAATATGACCATTTCGTCAACTTCCCTCGCGAAGACCAAGAAGAGATTTCAATTCAGGTCAGTTTCCAAGGTCATCTTCGTACCATGTGGGTTTATGCTGACTTAGGTAGGCCAAGCGCTTCGCCAAGGCAATGAGGGCGAGCTTGATTTTTAGCAGCACAAGTCATAGCATAAATGTGCAAAAAGTATGTGTTCCTTCTTTTGATGTTGGTGGCCCATTTCTGTTACGCGCAACTAACCACCGCCACTTCGATATAGATTTTCAAGATCGTACTCAGCAAAGCCTTCGACCTGAAGTGCACGATCCCCGAGATCGAGAACATTGGCGAGCCGCTTTTGCTTTATCAAAATGTCTAATGAGATTGCAAAACCATGTTTACCTGGAGACGGAGTGACTGAGAATTCTTACGATGATGCCATACTTCGACGAGTGATGGTCTTATATTACGATATTAATCTTATGTTTTTTGGGTTGAAGGCGGCCCATCAACTCGGTGGCGCCTTCAAACAGCCGCCAACTGCAGGTTGGATCCCCTTTTTTGATCGACACTAATTCTTCAGAACCACGGGATGCCTTGCACATCCATTTATTACCAATCCTCGCACCGGGTTGTCACTTTCCTTGCCTGCTTCTCATCTCTCGTTGTCCCCCACAGCATTACATCCTTAACCAAGGGCACTTTCCTTTCCAAATTGTGTTTTTAGTAAAATCAGACAGCGGCAGTGCATTCTAGGCACTTTCCTATGTTTATTCTGACCTGTACAGCAAGTAATACAACACGAAATGGAATAGCTTTCTCTCACTTAAGAGTAGCATAACTACATGGCGACTATTTGACTCGCATCTCTTCAAATCACTGGCTAAACGCATTTTAACTACTCATTCCCATCCGGCGGCTTTGGCTCAATCCATATGCCACTCTTTGGACTCCAGACCTCCGCTCTTGATCTCGCTTGAAGCCTGCAGTTTTAAAGCGTTTTTGCAGTAAGACCTGGGGAATGGCGTCCCACCGTCACAGTCAATGTTTTGAGGGCATCATCAACTTCTCCATTCATGAGCCCTTAGCTGAGGATCAGGGCTCTCATTCTCAGCGTAGATTTTACAATAATGTTAATAGCAACAGCACCAAGGATGGATTTACCCGTCCCTTTACTTGTCCGCTCTACCTGTGGGTTTTCGCGGTCCGGCTTATCAAAGGCCGGATTAGTACCTTTCAAACGTGTCTTCTTCAAGCCTGTGGAGCTCAGCTTTGCCGATGGATATATCAATTCTGATGATGAACTGTGTCAGGCTTTGATTGCAATTGCAGCCTTCCTACCAGATCTATCCCTTATCCACCGCCCTGCTACTCTCATCTGCTAATTCTTCCATAGCCAAAGTTACTGGCAGAAACATTCTGCAGCCCTCACCTGTGCACTTTTCAGTGGTTCGAAGAGCACAGTGAGAGGAACATGGATTTACTGAGGCACCAGATCAAATATCATTTCTTTGTTGTTATTGCTTTGGCCGCAACCGCCATTGTTATGTGATTTCACACAACTTTGAGTCACAACAGACATAGTATGTATGAAGCAACATGGCCATAACGCGCATGATGACGACAGACACCTCTTCTGGGGCCAGCCAACCTTTCATTTTTTATTTTTTTATTTTTTTTTATTTTTTTATTTTTTTTTTTGGGCAGCCTTCAAGGACTGCGAGGCTCTGCGAGTGGGAGCCCGAGAGCACTCGATGATAAAACAGACGTCCCGCCATTTTTAGCGGTATGGTTTGGGTTGGTAACGGTTAGCTCGGTAGGGGTTGCTTGGGGCTTAGAGGTGAATCTTCAAGGATGCATATCGAAAATTGCGTGTTTCTAGTGTAGCTTGAGCCTACATATTTCCCAGAAAATAAGGGCGTGGGGCGGCAGTGCATGCGTGTGTATGTCAATCGCACGGCGATGTTTAGGCGTGGCATGGCGGGACTTTCTGCTTTGGAGCCCGTGGTAGGTGGGGTCCGTGGCTTGGCGAACCTCAATAGCCAAGCATAGCCCGTATCGGGTTAACTTCCGCCCCCTTGGACCTTGTAGATTTGCGGCTGAGTGATTTTTTGCAGGCACTGAGTCAGCATATTCGGAGCTCTGATTGGCTTCAAGGGTACCTTAAGCACCCTGTAGCCAATAAAAAGAGTTTAAGCCCAAACCCCACTACTAGCTTTCATGCAAATAATGGATGGTTATGAAAGTTGGGATGGAAGTGAGGAGGATGCTGCGTCAATATAGCCTGGGATGGTCGTGCCCTTGACACAGCTGGGTTGTCTGGCAAGGATAGGAGTTCGAAAGGCCTCCAGTCGTTCAGCGCATTTCAAATGTTGGGAACGCTACCAGCCTCGGTGGGTTTGGTCGTATCTAAAGAAACTTCTGCGAGGACAAAGTTAACTCATGTACGGAGTACTCCATAGGAGCTTCGAGCGGGCTATGGGATGTAGATCCATTGGAACAACCCTACCAGGAGAGGAGCCATACAAACATAAAGGGCTGAAAGGAGCCTGCGGCTCAAGCTTGACGGGGCGAGGAGAGCTACCTATACATATACAGGAGCCGGCCATCATCTTCCTCTCGATGATTTTAAATCTGTAGCGGCGGCACAGCGAGACACTGACGTGTGACGCTTAACCCAAATAGGCTCCCTGCCCGAGACCTGGAAGCCCATCGAGACGGCCAGGAGAGTCTCTGGAGTACCTTCATCGTCCATAGCTACATCTCGTGAACCCACTTCGATTCGCTCGTTTCCACCTTCGAACTGGCCATTCGTTTTGTACCATGATTCGCGGGCGCGATGTCTTGCCTCCTCCAACCATAGCGAGGACTGGGCAGCAGAAGCCCGCTCTACCCCAGAGACCAAAACCACCCGCTCCACCGACCCCGTCGTCCGCCCCTCCTCCTCCTCTGCCAAGCAGGAAGATTGCACACCACTCCAACGCGCCTCCCACTCTGCCACCCAGAAAATCCTCCGATTTGCGCAAATCAGGCGATTCATGCTTCTCGACATCCTCTGTTTCGACGAGCCGCACCGCAACTAGCCGTTCTAGGGGCTCCTCGCCCAAAAATGTCCTTCGCGCACCAGCATGGGGAGAGGCTACGCTGCCTCCATTACCTCCGAAGAAGGCCAATGGGAACAGGGTAGCAGGGGATAGGGAACCTGGAGGCCAGCATCCGGACACCGTGATCGCATCCAACGGGAAGCACCTCTCCCCTAATGCTTCCTGTCGGGGACGGGTGACTCTACTGGCTCAATTACATGAAACGAAAACCGGCAAGAGTCAAGTGGGAGTCCATAATGTTAAAGCTCCCCCTTCTTATGAATACAATAGAGGAGACTTCTCAAAGGATGTTCCTATATCAGCCCCCAAGCTTCCATCACGTCCGAAGCCTTCCATTCCCACCACGGAAACCCCAATATCCGTGGCCAAGAATCAGATATTGCATGACCCTCCGAGTGTTCCTCAGAGGAAAATACCACCACCCCCACCGCCGCCTGCGACACTCAAGAAGATCAAGGAATCATCACTCGCTACATTAAGCAAATCCAACGGCGTGCCTCCCCCTATTCCCCAGACCTCACGGAGGTTGGAGAGCAATCAATCTCCTGCTCCGACTCCACCTCCGGTTCCGATTTCTTCTCGCCCTGATCTATCTAAACTGCAGGCAACAAAACCACGAATTGCACCAGCTGCTCCCCCTCCCCCTACAAATACCCTTCAGTGTCTGAAATGCCGTGACTTTTCTGGGCCTGATACGCATGCGACACGTTTTCCGCGGCAGTCACTCCCAACACAAGATCTTTCCTGGCTGGCTGTGCAACTCACCAGTCCGTTCCCTTCTGCCACGGACAAAGCTCGAGTTATCTTCACATGGCTCCACCATAATATCGAATACGATGTGGTCTCCTTCTTCAACCACTCCGTGAAGCCATCAACTCCCGAGCAGACCCTACAGACCGGACTGGCCGTGTGTGAAGGTTACGCCGGACTCTTTGAAAGACTGGCAACCCACGCAGGTCTAGAGGCCCGCACGATCAGCGGACATGGAAAAGGTTATGGGTTTGAAAAGCTTGCTCCGGGATCGCCTCTGCCACCATTTACGGCCGGTCATGCTTGGAACGTGGTGCGGATCGATGACGGCAAGTGGAAACTCATCGACTGCTGCTGGGGTGCCGGGTGCGTGGACGGTCATAACCGGCCATACATCAAACGCTTTGCTCCAGAGTGCTTCACCATGTCGAACGATGACTTTGGCCTGCGCCATTATCCAAGCGATAAGACCCAGTTCTACCGCGACGACGGCAGACCTAGCATCTCATGGGAAGAGTACATTCTCACCAACGGCCCAAAGGGGGTGGATGAATCGGTCACGGTGTTTACAAATGTAGCTGCCGACCATGGTATTGGCGACATGACCTTCCAACCCCTTTCGAAATTCATCTCCATACGCACACCCGGACCCATGCATTTCGAGTTCGCGCTCATCTGCGAACACTGGACTCTCACAAAGCACAGCCACAAGAGTGCGCCGTACGTGTTCATGATCGGGATCCATGGCATTGACGGCCGAAAGGACGATTTCGTACCCTTTGAATACATTCGCGGCTCAGGCCCAGGCGGTGGAGGAGACCGCTGGTCCCTAGATATCCCCGATCCAACGACTCTAGGCGCCCCGGGACAAACGCTGACACTATTCGCTCTGACCAGCTATGGTGATAACCAAGATGGCCGAGGTTTAACGGTGCGGGAGTTTCTTGAAATGAGAGGCAGAAAGGCTATGGGTTGGTCGGGAGTTGCCCAGTGGCAGCTCGTGGCATGAGTGATTGAGGATTGCTTTCATCGCATCCTTGCCACCCCATGCTACCACACGCGCCCCAGGCTCCCTTTTTTCTTTTTTCCCCCTCCGCTAGCATTTGCTACGTTGGGTGGGCTTCCTTTGGGTTAAAAATATGTACACGCAGTGAATTTCCTTTGGAATTTATCGCCTTCTGTTCTTTTTCATCCCTTAATAACCTCCTTCTCATCACTTTGATTGCCTCTTTTTTATCCTTTTTTTTCCTCCCCTGTTTGATGAGCAATTTTTTTTTATTATTTGTAAAGGAGATCCATCCGACGGAGGGAGCCCTTATGCCACCACCTCCCCTTAATTCCTTCATCTTTTAACTGCATCACAGGAACCCCTGGGACGCCAATAATGTGTTATAATGACCTGGAGTATGAAGCACAAAGAAGTGATGTAAATCAAGGCCATAAAAATATGATAAGATGTATAAATTTTCTTATATCCTCCTAGTTTATAATCTAAAGCGGGAAGTTTGCGAATCATCCAGAGATTTGGTAGGAGGAATTCAAGAGAAATCATCGTGTCCCATCTGGCACCAACCAAGTGCGTTTAAGGTCGTAGGTCAGTAACAGTCCAAATGTTGTCAATTCCAGTAACTGGACAGGAGCATGGAAGGATAATTCTTCATGCCATAAACTTCCCTCCACGCAAGTACACATGCATGAGCGCACTGCACATCGGCTCAGCGGGGAGCGATCCGGTTGTGGAAATCTAGCAAATTCCGAAATCCTTCAAATATACAAATTTCTCGTCGAAGTTTCCATATCACAAATCACAACTTTTCCTTGCAATAACACCCAAGCCTGAGGTTCACATGTCAAAGTCACTGAAGTCCTTATGCATTATTGACTGGTGCAATCCGAAATCTCGTCGATTTTCAATGGATCAAAAAAAAAGTAAAATACAAATAAGCTGCTCTTTAGCGCTGTAACGCTAGGTTCACTGTTGCAGGCGGCGAAAAGACCCAAGCGCGAGTCCAGCTGTGTAGGAAAAAAGCTTCCTCCCCGCTCCACACTCTTGGCTCCGAAGCTTGGGGGGTGGGTTGCATGTGGGCTAACTTGATTCGATGTTCATAAACTATCAGCGCCACTTCTATAAGGCCAGACATTTGTCAGTTTCTGCGATGATCAGCATTCGATGCATAAACACGGAGGAGTTCTTGGGTACATAATTCTTGCGTTTTCAAAGCGGTGGAGATGTGGGGGCGAGCTAGTGACCTTTACTCGAGTCCCCGGAATGGCAGGCAAAATCTCTCTCGAAAAGATGAGAAAATGCAAAATTGCGATACTGCAGGCTACAGTGGCAGCTTCTACTTGAGCGGATTCACGAGGTCAGTGTGTTCGACGGAGGTAATGCTTCTTATGTGCAACGTTGGAAAGTGAGATACATGTGGAGAGTATCTACCTGATTTACTGTACAACAAGGACATGAAATCCGCTGTGTGGGAAGGGGTTTCGCTTGGGTGTTCGAGAAGAAACCGAACCCGCGTGTGAGGCGACACGCTAGAAGCGGTCACGGTATGGGGTATAGGGTGGGCCAACTCAACACCCACCTGGAAGAGATACAAGGTGATGGATTCTCATCTGACCCCATCTTCTGCCTGCAACATCGATGTAAACGTGGCCTGCCAGAGTAGTGTCGGTGGCTCTGATCAGCGTCTAGTACGGTAACAACACCTTTTTCACAACCCACGCGAGGGCCTGCGTTGGATGTGAATATCGCTATCCTATTTATACCGGCAAATGGAAAGTCGATGCGGGGTTTGCCGTCTCGGGAGGCGAAAGAAGACAATGGTGAGCCTACCGCATCCACGTTGACCGGATATTTGATGACAGGGACCATGCGCGCATATGCCCATATACATCCATCCATCCATCCATCCGTGGAGGTTGCGGGAATGAGGGCTGCCAATAATTCTCGATAGTTGGAAATGTGTGCACTGTCCATTACGGCGGGAAGGATTGACATATCCGCTATTCCAGCAAGTTGGTGTCGGGCTGAGATCTGCCGCACTGGGTGTTCTGATGCTCGCGAGGCTTGTGACACATCGTGGGAATATCCTTTGCGGCCTTGCTCCCAAAGTGAGTTGCGTGGCCCGTACACACATGGGTTTGTCTGGGATCTTAAATGGCACGCGTGTTCGGATAGCCAACGTTCAAAGGTGCAAATGCATCCATGTGAATAGTGCAGACTCGTTGAATGATTAGTGGGCTATTTTCACTCCGAGAAAGAGGAGTATGTCTTGGGTGTATGGGGATTTCGAGCTGGCTTCGGCATCTCCGCGTGGGCTGTCTGACAAGGTGCTTAACTCAAAGTAGGACTTAGTATCCAAAACATGTAAGGTAGTTCACCACTAAGCGAGCCACACCACTAAACGAGCCAAATCTTCCACCACCAAAATTCCTCCAACGTTCAACATTCAATATGCGACAACATGGTCAACAACGCCTCAATTAGGCTTGCAATTGAAGATCTTGAATCACAAGAGACCCCAAATTACGCTGCAACCGCGAGAAAGTACTCAGTTAACCGAGAGACCCTGCGCCGATGGCATAAAGGCTTGCAACTTGCTCAGGATGAAGCAGCCTCCCGATATAAGAAAAAGCTCTCTGATATACAGGAGGCAGAGCTCCTGAATTATATAAACAAGCTCTCTAGCCGCGGCCTTGCCATTACACCTCAGATCCTACGAAATATCGTACAAGAGATGACAGGAGAGGATGTTGGGATCAACTGGGTTAATTGATTTCGCGAGCGGCATAATGACAAGATCAAATGCATTTATCTCAAAGCAATTGATCAAAATAGGCAGGTAGCAGATAACTATCAGTGCTTTAAGCACTTCTATATGCTTGTAATTTGATGATTTATTTGATTACTTGTGATTGCAGTTGTTGATGCTGGCTAACTATTTGACTACTACTTATGGAGTAGTTGGAGCAGAAAATTGATCAATATAATCTTGAGCCCTCAAACATCTACAACTTTGATGAAAAAGGATTCCTCCTAGGCTCCTGCCATGCCTTAAAGTGATTAGTCTCTATTAAAGCCCTATGAGCTGGAAAGAATGCTGCCACCCAGGATAGTAGTTGGGAATTCCTCTCATTGCTCTGCTCAGTCTCTGCTGAAGGAATTGCACTATCTCCAGCTCTTATTTACCAGGGCAAATCACAAGATCTCCAGGATACATGGCTAGATGATTATGATGGAAGTGAATGGGCCTACTTTGCAGCTTCAACAAATGGTTGGAGCAATAATGAATATGGACTGGAGTGATTGAAATGGGTTTTCAATTGGCATACTAAGAAACAAGCTGGTCAAGAAAGACATCTGCTTCTACTAGATGGCCATTCCTCCCATATAAATATGAAATTTATTGAATATGCTGACTGTGAAAAGATCCTCCTTATGATCCTCCCGCCGCATTCAACCCACTGTTTGCAACCTCTTGATGTTGGAATCTTTGGGCTGCTGGGCAAGGCATATTCCAATGAGCTGGAAGCACTACTATGTCAAGAAATGGGCTATATTTGAATGACAAAAAGGGATTTCTGGAGACTATTCAATGTGGCTTGGAAGAAGGCTTTGACAGTTGAAAATATACTTGCTGGCTTTGCAAAGACTGGGATTAATCCTCTGGATCCTCAATGTTAACTACACCAATTTGAAACTGCTCAAGCCTCTACACTGCCAGTTAAACCTCCTATTCCTAGCAATATGCACCAGCTCCGACAAGAGATCAAGGGTATACATCTCTGGCACAGCCTAAATTTGCAGAGCATTGGATGGGTTATCCAAGCCAGTGAGCAGTTTGCTCTTTGTAATGAACTGCTGGAACATGAGAATCAGTGGCTAAGATCAACTCTAGTGATGGAGAAGCAACACCACAAGTGAGGCAAGCCCCTAGGCCTACTCAATAGGGATAATCCTAGTCAAGCACAGTTCTGGTCTCCAACAAAAGTTCTTAAGGCACACAAGCGCCTGGATGAAATAGAGGCTGAAAAAGCTGATAAAATTGCTCAAACACAAGAGACAAAACTTCAATGGGAGCTTCAAAAAGAGCAGGCTGCTAGGGATGTTGAAAAAAGATGAATTAAATGGGAGGATGCCTGTAAAAAGGCCCGGGAGCAACAAGAGACCAAAAAAATTGAACATGCTAGACAAAGAGAGGCATAATGTGTTGCTTGTGAGAAGAAGAAGGCTTTACAACTAGCAGAGAAGGAAAAATGGGCAGTTGAATGTGCTAATAAATGCCAGCAGTCAGGGCTTCAAGTGCTGGCTTCAAAGCACTGTTGGAAGGACTCCCCTACTAAAGAGCCTCATCACGGAGAGCCTATACAACCTTCCAAAAGGGGAAGTAAGAGCTCTACAAGCATCCCTAGCAAGGCATTAGGCTCCCTAGCCGAGAAATCTACTGTTGACATTCCTTTGAATTCTTTCCTATCTACCCCCCAAATCTCTCGCTCTGGCCGTAATATTAGGCCGTCCACCTGTTTATTTTCCTAACTATACTAATTTCTATGCTTTAAAGAATACATTTATTTAATATTTAATAGCTATTTAATAATAAAGATCTGGTTGTTGAGATATTTAATAAATTCGTTGCGTGGAGCATTTGGCGAAATTTGGCTCGTTTAGTGGTGTGGCTCGTTTAGTGGTGAACTACCTTACTCCGTAACTACCCAGCGTTATTCTCTCGCTCGGGAGCCTGTGTAACCTTTCCAGAAGAACCGTGGTCGCTTGCTCCAAACCACGGGAACAACAAAGGGTCATGACTGATCTATTGGTAGGCAGCAGAGCGGGTTAAGACCGTTAGCCATCATTCTAGAAGAACTCCTCGTCGAATATCGGTCCGCATCCACTGGAGTATTCCCGTCACAAGGTACAGTAGATGAAGGTATCTGGTACGCTGGTGGAACAGCCCGAACGTGGATCTCTTGGCGTGGTTAGAGTGCAAAAAATTGTCCGGCGGCGCTAACTGACTGACTAAGACCAGAGACGGCAAGGTGGGTGATCGGCTGTCCGTCGCTCCCATCAACGTCGACTTCACGCATGGATGTCGTACTTTGCACGATGGACGGGCCATCGTACCGCCACCCGGCCATGTCACAGGCAGGTACTCCGTAGAAGGGATAGCCCTTCGACTCGGCCCCAACAAACGAGAAGCTCTACTGCCATGTATGATGTCTTCCCAGCAGAACTGGTGGGCTTTGCTTGAAAGTTACCACCAGGCTGGCCTTGGGAGCCGTGTGGGCTTCCATGGATACGCCAAACTTACCGTGGAACACTAATAACTAAATTCGCCAGACTAACTGGTGCAAACCGCCCTGTGCAGCCCATGCAAATCAAGGGGCAGCGAGCTCTCGATGAGTGATGGCGCTTTCCTCTGCGCTGCTCTCCGCCTGAGTTTGCTTCGTAACCTTGGTTTGCCCCGGCCGTTCAATGACATTGACGCCTCTTCCAATCCATCTGCCTGCAGACTGTCCCTTGGGCCGCGAGAAGAAGTGCCCTGATACCCTGGCAAACCTTCTTCGTTCCACCAACCAGCCTATAGACTTCTCTCCCGCCAGCTAGTCATGCCACCATCCCTCGCTTTGCCCTACCTACCAACCCACTGATACAACGTATTTAGGTGAGCCCATTGCGGGGTGGCCACCCTGCCAATCGTATGGCAAAAGAATAATAAACGGCGGAAAGTGATCGTCATAGATCCCCACAGCTTTACCGTTGCAAGCCTTAGGTATATATCTGGGAGCTTGCTTCTCAGGTTCTAATCTTGAGCTTGGCTTTTTCTTCCTCTTTTTTTTTTTCCTCTTTTTTTTCTTTGCTCACAGACCATCTACTACTCTTGCTGACAATACTCCGCTTCCTACTGCTCCCTCTTAGCCTGAATAGGAGGTGACCATCTCCGTACAGCAAAACCTCTTGAGCGTTATCGTATAGCGCACCGGATGGTCTGATTGATAAAATGCTCACGGGAAATATCTACTTCATCGCCGCCGTCGCGGTCATCGGCGGCGGCCTCTTCGGTTTCGATATCTCGTCAATGTCCGCTATTCTTGGAACGGAACAGTACCGTTGCTACTTTGACCAGTACCCGAAAGAGCCTGGGAGAGACTGCGGTGGCCCGAAACCTGATGTGCAAGGAGGTATCACTGCCTCCATGGCCGGTGGATCGTGGTTGGGTGCTCTCGTCTCTGGTTTCCTCTCTGACTGGATGGGCCGTAAGAGAGCTATCATGGCTGGTGCTGTCATCTGGTAGGGCGCATCACATCCTTTCGCGGGTGGACTCGTTTACTAACGGTGCCGTATAATAGGGTCGTTGGCTCCATTATCGTCTGTGCGTCCCAGAATATTGCAATGTTGATTGTCGGCCGTATCATCAACGGTTTCAGTGTTGGTATTTGCTCGGCGCAAGTTCCCGTCTATATCTCTGAGCTCGCGCCGCCATCCAAGCGTGGCCGCCTTGTCGGCTGCCAGCAATGGGCTATTACGTGGGGTATCATGATTATGTTCTAGTAAGTTTTTAAACTGGGTTTTCCAGCTTCGCCGTGAAATTTACTGACAGTATTTCAGTATTTCATATGGCTGCAGCTTCGTTAAGGGAACAGCTGCTTTCCGTATCCCATGGGGGTTGCAGGCCATCCCTGCCGTGCTGCTCTTCCTTGGTATGCTTTTCTTGCCGGAGTCGCCCCGTTGGCTCGCCCGTAAAGACAGATGGGATGAATGTCGTGCCGTCCTCGCTCAGGTGCACGGCAAAGGCGATGCAAACTCTCCATTTGTCGAGCGCGAATTTCAGGAAATCCGAGACATGTGTGAATTTGAGAAACGAAATGCCGATGTTACGTACTGGGAACTCTTGAAACCAAACATGATTAACCGCACTCATGTCGGCGTCTTCACTCAAATCTGGAGTCAGTTGACCGGAATGAACGTTATGATGTACTACATTACGTGAGTCGGATATACCCTGGAGTATGTGGAAGGAATGCTAACGAGAGCTCTTTAGGTACGTATTTGCTATGGCGGGACTTACTGGTAACACCTTGCTGCTCTCCAGCAGCATTCAGTACGTCATCAACGTCGGCATGACTGTTCCCGCGCTTCTCTGGGTTGACCGTTGGGGTCGTCGCCCGACACTGCTTGTTGGCGCTTTCCTCATGATGACCTGGCTCTTTGTCAATGCCGCCGTTCTCGCCACCCGTGGTTCTCCAGCTCCTCCTGGCGGTCTTGGCGGAGTTGAAGCTCAATCGTGGCAGATCTATGGACCTCCCAGCAAAGTCATCATCGCCTGCTCCTATCTCTTCGTCGCCTCGTTCGCGCCCACCTGGGGACCCGTTTCATGGATCTATCCACCAGAGCTCTTCCCCCTCCGTGTCCGTGGTAAGGCCGTTGCTCTCTGCACTTCCGCCAACTGGGCCTTCAACTTTGCTCTCGGCTACTTCGTTCCCCCGTCCTTCGTCAACATCCAATGGCGCACCTATGTGCTCTTTGGCGTCTTCTGCGCGACCATGTTCATCCATGTCTTTTTCATGTTCCCTGAAACGGCAGGCAAGACACTAGAAGAGGTTGAGAATATTTTCACCAAGGGAGATGTGCCCTATGTCGGGACTCCGGCTTGGAGAACTAGGGTCGATTACCGCAAGGCTGCCCACTTGGAGCAGACCGGTGTTAGGGACGAAGAGGACAAGCAGGCTGCTGAGCATATTTCTACTACGCGGAAGGGTGATTGATCGATATCCGATTTTGAAGTATTTTTTTTTCCTTTTCTTTTTGCTTTTCTCCCCTCTCCCTCTCTTTCTCTCTCGCTCTCTATATATATATGTGGAGCGGGTAATTAAGATGCGGTAGTCTGGTAATGTATCACCACTACAAAAATCCGGCTTGGTGGGACCCGGGAGTTTGCTATACTTCTCTTCTCTTTTCTTTTTTCTTACTTTTAGTTGAGAATGGCATTAGCCAAGGACATTGTATTTCAGGCTGAGAATTCTGCTTCTAACGGTTCTTTGAGCAATGGAGTAACTGAGGTTTTGCTTTTTTGTGTCATGGTTCTTTTCAATGTGTAACTGTATTCAGATTCTCTGGCTTGTTTGTCTTTTATTTGCTTCCTTGTGTTAAGTGAACACAGAGTTATCCACAGTATTAAGTTAGTTTCAAGTGTGCTCCACTGACAGGTGGCTGATAAGTTTGCTATAACAACACAAGTAGTCCAAGCTCTGAGCTGTTGTTGCGGGTGATCCGCACAGAAACGGTTGAGGCAACTCTGGGGAAATCTTGGCTGGCTTGGCAGGAACCCGCCCTGACACTGTGATACAGAACCCAGGTCTGCCTGGTCATAGGTTCACAGCATCAGGTGCAAAGCTGGATCAACCCATGCTCATTCCCTAGGGCCTCCTCCATGACCCAGTGCGCCTTGCTGAGAGACCTGTGCCGGGAAAAGACAAGGCCAATACCCGTGTTATATTGAACCACCACCACCACCACCACCACCACCACACCACTACCGCATCACCTGGCCCATCAAACCAGGCTGCATCCCACCACTGTGATACTTTCTTGTTTTTCTGTCCAGGTGATGGAGAGCGTGCAGGGGAGGGGATAAACCACCATCTACATCCATACCATAGTTTATTTGAACTGGATCAGACCCTCCCCTTTCTTTGAAACCTGCTTTTCAACCCGCGGGCCAAACCACGTCCAGATAGCAGTTGCTCTGTACCTTGGATGATCATGGATTCATCTCCCACTACCTCATGGGGATGGAAGTACTTGATTGCTTGTCTTTTGCTGATATTCTCCTGGGCTCAACTCGCCGGGATGTTCTCCCGCATCAATTTACGTGACTGGGGTGGCCATGTCTGTGAGACACGGCTTGATGAGCATGAGCAATCAATGATTCCTGAATATGATGACCAGAAACCAAGTACGTTGTGCTAGATTTTTTTCTGCTGCTGCTGCTGCTGCTGCTGAATCTATCTATTTACCTTTATCTTTTTCTTTTATTCTTGCTGTTCTTTACCACATGGGTCAGGTTGAAGTTGAGCTCTATTCGCTCGACACCAAAAGGAACTCCCTTGGGCTGACTTCGCTCCAGTCACACCAACTGCGGGACTGCTGCCACTCAAATTCGAACCTCTCCCACTCGGCTCAATTAAACCGCGAGGCTGGCTCCTCGAACAGGTAACTTCCATGGCTAGCGGTCTCGCCGGCCACGAATTTGATTTCTACCAAGTTGTCCGCTACAGTCCCTGGCTCGGCGGCGAGCGAGAATACAGCGATCTCAACGAGGCGTTGCCTTACTGGTTTAACGGTGCCGTGCCGCTGGCATACCAAACGGACGATGAGGTCCTGTTGGATAAGCTCAAGCGCATTGCGGGGTTCATACTTGATCGCCAGCAGCAGGACGGGTGGCTGGGTCCCGAGAAGGATATGAGAGTGCGTAATTTTTGGGCGCGGACGCCGTTACTCATGGGATTGGCGCAGATGGCGGAGGCGGAGGCGGGGACGGAGATCGCGGAGCGCATCATCGTTGCGATGCATCGGTTTCTGGGAGTGATGCACGCGATGCTTTCTGATAATTTACAGGGGTTGGTGGCGCACCCGGGTGATCAGTTTAATGAGCAGTGGGGCCGGTCTCGCGCGGCGGATATGATTATGGTGCTGCAGTGGATCTATGAGAGGGACCCTCGAGGTAACGAAGGCCTACTATTCGAATGCATGGAGTTCTTCAGACAGGGCGGGCACGATTGGTCCTGGTGGTACACGGAAGACGTATATCCCAAGGTAGACCTGGATACGCTTCCGGTTAACTTTACAGCCAAGTTTTATCACTTTGAGCACGGCGTGAACGTCGGCCAGGGGCTCAAATCTAGTGCTGTCATTCGAAGATTTACCCATGATGATAGTCTACTCGATGCCACACGCAGAGGCGTTGACTGGACATTTTTATACCATGGAACCCCATCTGGAGGCGTCATTGCGGACGAGCGGTTGTCAGGTCTAAGTCCAGCCCGCGGGGTTGAGCTTTGCTCCATCGTCGAGACGATGTACTCCCTCAGCTATCTATACCAGGCGACGGCGGAAGGTGACTATGCTGATCGGTGTGAACTGGCCGCGTTCAACGCCCTTCCCGTGATGGTCACCACAGATTGGTGGGCACATCAGTACATCGCCCAGACCAACCAGCCGATATCCCATATCGTTCGGGACCCCCCGTGGCATAATGTCGGAGGCAACGCCCAGACATTTGGCCTGGAACCGAACTACCCTTGTTGTACGGTCAACCACCCGCAGGGATATCCGAAGTTCATATCCAACATGTTTGTCCGGCTGGACCAGGAAGGGATTGCCCATGCATTACTGGGACCTGGCTCCGTCGAAGCGACCACCAAGTCTGGCGCCAAGGTCAAGATAACGTGTGATACTTCGTATCCGTTTGGGAATGCCTTCTGGTACCTCATCGAAAGCGACAAAGACTTCAATTTCTATGTCCGCGTGCCGAAGTGGGCAAACAAGGCTAAGTCATGGACGTCCGTAGATGGCAGCATGCCGACCCCATTATTACCCGATCCCGACAATAGCATGCAAGAGATAACCATGTTTGCCGGCAGACATATCTTGAGGTATTCATTGGACACAGACATTCGGGTTGTGCCCCGTGCCAACAGCACCGTTTCCATCTACCATGGCTCGCTCCTCTACGCGGTTCCTCTTGATCCCAAAGTGACCTACAAGCCATCGAACTATCCGAAAGCTCCCTCGCCTGCACGAGAGTACACAATGACCCCGAGCAAGAAATGGGGATTGGCAATCGATCCGACAACGCTGCGCTTTGGGGCCATGTCCAACCCCACGGATCCGCTGCCCGAACCAGTATGGGACGAACACAAGGCGGTCACGAGCATAACAGCCACCGTGTGTGAGATCAAATGGGAGTTGACAGAGAGTCATGGCCACGCGCCAAACCCTCCTTCAGCGTCTGAGAGACAGTGCATTGGTAAGCCGTTTGAGGTGAAGCTGGTGCCCTACGGAGCGGCGAAGCTGCACATGGCGGAACTGCCGATCATGCAGACCGGTTGGAAGAAGTGAGAAGTTTGGTTTGTCTCGTTTGGCATGGGGAGCTGCAGCAGTGCATCCCTCTGCAGAAGCATGTGTATTGCGGGTGTCGCCGTACCAGACAGCAATAGCATATACATAGGTACTCCATATAGTAGCTTTTTCAATTATCTTCCTATGTACTCCGTAGTCGCAAAAATGATGATGACGATGATGATTTTCACGTGCTCGGCTAGCCCGGTTAGCGCGGATCTTGGCGGCCCACTCCTCTCGGCCAATGGGAATCTCCAGGAAAAGACTAACGCCGGGTTCCGGGAAACGCCAAACAAAACAAACACCCCCTGACCGGCTGAAGCTGAAGGGGAAAAAAAAAAAAAAATATATAAAATAAAATAAAATTAAAAAAAAAAATTAAGATTCCCGGTAACCCGGCGAAGCTCTGCCTTTTTCCGCCAAACCCTCGAAAACGCCGGCGCTACATGCATCTGGCTCTTGTTGCGGGAAGATTCTGTGGTGGAGGGCACAAGAAGCGGACGCTGATTAGTTTCTTCTCTGAGGCTGCCGTTTCCTCGATTCACGAGGGGACGCTTGGGAAGGCAGAGCCAAGCATTGGCCCGTAATTTTCACGGGGAAAAAGCATCGGAGACCTCCTTTCTCTCCAGTTCTCCTGCAAAATACTCCACTCCATTTTCTCTCTCTCTCTTATTTTTTATTTTTTTTTTTTTTTCCCCTCCCTTCTCCGCTTCCCATGCGTTGGACCTATAACGAATAGCTGACTGCAAAACGGGAAGCAACATAAAAGAGCGAAATTCACCACTTTCCTTACCCTTCCGCCATGGCTCTCGCCGCTTCGGATCCCCCTGGGTTGTACAAGGTGAGGGCAGACTACTCCGCACCATGTTTCCGACAGCGCTCGACCTTCGGTATAGGGCTCCTAACCTAGATCACTAGGGTCGACCTCCGCGATCATTTTCTGAAACAAATGTCGCTCCCCACTCGAAGCGGCGTCGTGCGCGCTCGGTGTTTCGCTGCTGGGGGAACTTCTGCCTCAAGCACACATGGGTCATACCTCTCGTCCTGTTAACAGTTATCCTCTCCGCCTACGCTGTGAATCCAAATGATTCCAATCCCATACACCAGCTCATCTTCCTCTCCTATCCACTTCCTCCTGAAACACCCGATGGACCGGTGATGTATGGGAAGGGCCCTGCCGACATGGCCTTTGTGGTGTTTTACACAATCGTGCTCTCCTTCACACGTGAATTTTTGATGCAGAGGATGATCAAACCGCTGGCGCGTCGCTGTGGAATAAAGGGGAAGGCGAAAACCTCCCGTTTCATGGAACAGTTCTACACCGCTGTTTACTTTGCCATCTTCGGGCCCTACGGTCTATATGTCATGAGTCGCACGAAGATATGGTACTTCAATACGACGGCGATGTTCGAAGGCTTCCCCCACAAGACGCACACTGCCGATTTCAAGGCGTATTACTTGCTTGAGGCAAGCTACTGGGCCCAGCAGGCCATCGTTTTGGTCTTGCAGCTGGAGAAACCTAGGAAGGATTTCAAAGAGCTTGTGGGACATCACATCGTCACACTGGCGTTGATTGCGCTCAGCTATCGTTTCCATTTCACTTATATCGGCCTGGCTGTCTATATTACACATGATGTGTCGGACTTCTTCCTTGCGGTAAGTCTTAACTGTTGCATGAAAGTGCATCATCTAGTCTTTGCTTGAATTTTTTTTTTTTTTTTTTTTTTTTTTTTTTTTTTTTTGGCTTTTTAGTTCTTTTATTAAGAAGCTGACTTTGATTTAAATCTAATAGACTTCCAAAACACTAAATTATTTGGATTCTGCAATCATGGGCCCTTACTTTGCGATGTTTATTGCCATCTGGATTTACATGAGACATTACCTGAATCTCCGCATTATCTGGGCTGTCTTAACGGAATTTCGAACTGTCGGGCCCTTCGAGCTCAATTGGGAAACACAGCAATACAAATGCTGGATCAGTCAGTATATTACATTTGCACTTTTGAGCGCGCTGCAGGCCATAAACTTGTTCTGGCTCTTCCTTATCCTTCGAATCGCAAAGCGATATCTTCTCAACAACATCAAACAGGATGAACGGAGCGATAATGAAGAGGAAGAGGAGGAAGTCGAAGATACACCTCACAACGACAAAACTAATAATGGTTCAACAACCGTCCCGACGATATTACTTAACGGAAACAGCCCGACATCAGTTAGGAGAAGAAATGCTGATAAGGAGAATGAAGTTTCTAACGGTGTTACCAATGGCCGTGCGACTGGCTCTACGGCACATTCACATGCTGAATCCTCGACACCCACCATGAATGGCAAGAAGCAAAAATGATTTTTGAGATGAAACCTAATGACCACTGTCTAGAGCCTATCGGGCGGAGTTTGCATACATATCAACGTTAAGAAGCTCTTTTGGATTGATTACTTGGGACCATAATGGGAATACCATCACACAGGTTCTGATGGTTCTTATTCCACCTGGTCCATCAAGTTCATCTGCGGCCCCCATGCTTTCATGTCTGCATGCTGTTGGGTCAAGCCAAGGCGTTTTGGTTAGAATGGGCTTATTTTTGCATATTTCTTCCCCAATCTCTGCGCAGCTCCTCTGCCCATGATTCAGCTGCACTGGACTATTTTCTTGCTTGATATTGGTCCTGGTCATGCACAAAATACATACTGGAACTTCGTTCCTTATCTCTGTGTCTTGTTTTCTGCCTAGGCATTTGGATACTTATTTTTAATACTTTGGGTGTTAAAACACCCCCTTTTATTTTCCTTTTTTTTTTCCTTTTTTTTTTTTTTTTTTTTGTGTACTCCATACAGAAGAACATACCATTGCTGCTGCATTCAACCTGTCACCTTGTTCTTCTCTATTTGCCGATGTGATCTGATCTGTTTTCCCAGAAATGATGTTCGCACGGAGAAGTGGGCTTGGGGACTCCTATCTTTGATTCTCCTGATAACACTTTTTTCGCATTATGCCTTTTATAATAATTTTCCTTTTCTTCTCCTTCTTTTTCCTAAGAGGATTTTTGCCTGTAGACAAGGGCTGTTTTTGCTTGTACAGTACATACATGTCACCATAATGCATACTAGGATGAGAAGTGGAAGCACTGGGCCTGATGGACCAGAGAGCTTCTTGCTGGAAATAACTCCTGAAATACAGGGTACACCCCGGGAATTGAAACTAATCCAAAAAAAAAAAAGCCACAAGCTGAATTGTTTTCGTTTTCCCTATGAATTACACGATTATCTGTACAGTACATGCTCATCTTCTATCATACCATGCCCTTTTTATTTGATACAGACACCTCCTTTTTGACTATTCTCATTTTTCCTCTACAAGTGAGAAAAGGAGAGCCAAAACAATGGTGTTAGGGCCACACTATTTCCCACGCCGTTCACCTGATAGGGTCCTCCGGGGGAATGGGTCAACACGGATAGAAATGAGGGCTCCCAAGTCTTTCGGCCTTGGTTTTTGCAAAACGACTTTCGTGGGATCGTCCTACGCTTTACTCTGATTTGGATTCGGTCTTGGCGGGCTCGCTGTCGCTTGGGGAAGCTTCCTCGGCACCGGCGGCCTTCTCCTCAGGCTTATCAGAGGTAGACTCCTCGGGCTGTGGGGGGGGGGAAATGTTAGATGGGATGAGGGGAATTTTGGGAAGGATGAACCCGGGGGGGACTGTAAAAAGGAGAATTTTCCCCAGCTTATATACTCACCTCCTCAGCTGCAGGAGCAGCAGCAGCAGCAGCATCGGCCTCCTTCTCTTCGGCAATCGGAGCTGGGGCGGCGGTCTCCTGCTCTTGTGCTGGCTCGGTGGCTTCAGCTTTTTCCTCAGCCTTCACGGGCTCGGGCTCGGGCTCGGGTTCGGCTGGTGCGGCGGGGGCAGTATGGGATTCGGCGTGGGCCTCTCCCGATGCGTGTTCGGAGTGGCCGTGGCCGTGGGACTCGCCGGAGGGACCGGACTGCCAAAGGTAATACGCACATGGGGCGGTTACGGCAACGGAACCGATGAGCCTGTATGCGTATCATTCAATTTGAGAATTAGCATGCTCTTCTAGATCAATTGCTGCCAAAGTCCCGGAAAATCGCCCGATTGGCGGGCGGACGTTCTTCGGTTGGGGATGAGTGCGAATTGGCAATTATTGAATGAATTGAATTCCTTCTTTTTTTTTTTTTTTTTTCCCAATTTTGGAGGGACGGCATAATTTACCATGGAATGTCACTGCCAGGCTGGTGCGCTTCCGCGCCCTCGGTAGCATATCCTCGTCGGCTGGTCTGCTGCCAAACCCGGGAGGATCTCGCGGCGCGGGCGGTTACTCTTCTCGACTGTGCGGAGAATAGTGTGCGGAAGGAGGCAGCTGCGGAGCGTGGGAGGACCATTGTGTTTATATTTTGGGAGCAAGGAGAGCGAGAAGGGGGTTCGGACAGCAAATAGACCGCAATTGACTGGAATTGAGGACAGTGATGTTCGGGTGCGGGAGGTTGGAAATGGCGAGATGTCAGTTTGTTTTCGCCCTAGTCAGCGGCTTTGCGGCGTCTTACGTAAGAACAGCTCTTGGGGTATGCTATCACGTGACTACATCGTTGAGCGCTGTTCCCGGGATGACATCGACGGGGGGCGGCGGTTAGAGAGGAGCGGACGGTGATCATTCTGCGAGGACTTGGGAATGCAGATGGGAAGAGTCGTGCAGCTCAGAATATCTTGTGGTAAGGTCCTGTGTTGCAGCGCTGAGTGGAGTTGGCCAGCTGCCCAATCTGAAGCAGTGCTGTGTAGACTGACTTGGAGAAAAAGGCACGATGTCATAAGTAACTGGTTGTTAGGCATCCCACCTTTGTTTACTTAGCTCACAGCAGGCAAACAACGTCTCACTTTTTTGTCTTCTCCGATCCTTTTGATCCTAACACCCTAAAGAGGGAGAGATCCATGAATGCCCTCTGTCACTAGAGCGACAGTCTCTGTGCCACTCACAGATTTCCTACGTGCTTGATTACCCCTCATTCACCATTCTATTCCTCTTCACCGTTGTTCCAACATGGAAAGGAAAGCGGTGGCACACAACCTGAGCTTACTGCTCCAGAAGTTCACAGATCCAGATCCAGACCTTCGATACATGTCCTTGAACGACCTTCATGGAATCCTCGAGAACCAAAATTCATCTTTCCTTCCTCAAGACCCGCGCCTGCTTGGCAGAATCGCGGAGGGGCTTCTCAAAGCACTGGAAGACCAGCACGGGGAGGTGCAGAACCAAGCCCTGAAATGGTGGGTAACCTTACCGAACATAACGGTCACAGGATTTCGCTGTGAGTTCTAACTCTTACTCTGTTCTCCTAGCTTCTCTCCCCTCGCTCGTCGCGTTTCGGATCAAGTCCTTAGTTACCTGCTGCAGCATCTGTGCCGTTTGACGGAGTCGGTATCAATTGATACGTCGGTTCCAAACACAGCTCTCAGAAGCATCTTAACTGCCCTACCTCGTCCAACAGTCGGCGCGGCGGTCTCTTCTGAGGTTCAAATATGCTACGCTGTGATATCCACAATCCTCATTCCCCGTTTGGTGGGTTCCAAAGGTGTGGAGTCCATGATAGTAAATCGCACCGGAAAAGGCTATAACAGCGATGCGATCGACGTTCTGGTCGAGATGGTGAATTCATATGGCCCATTGCTGGCGGAATCGCAGTTGGGAGAGCTGCAAGAGACCGTGCTTCGAATAATAGAAGACGAAAGCGCGGGAACAGTGGCCACAAAGAGAGCGTTCTCTGCGATTTCAGTTCTCGCCGGTTACTTTTCTGATGATCAGCTCAGCCATCTCGTTTCCATGCTCATTGAAGGCTTTCGCGCTCCCCATGGTACGATCAACAGCCGGCGCCATCTCATTGCGACCGTTGCTACGCTCGGAAGGTCAACTCCTTCCAGGTTTGGTCCATATTTGAAAACGCTGGCCCCGTTTGTGCTCTCGGCCGTCAGTGAGCAAGAACTTGACGAGATGGAAGAGGACCAGTCGGATTCCGGGGAGCACGATCCCAAGGAGGACGAGCTACGTGAGACAGCATTGGTAGCGCTTGACACACTGGTTACTTTTTGCACCCATCACATGCAGCCTTATCTGCTGGATTCGATCGCCGCTGCCCTGAGATATCTCAAATATGACCCCAACGTCGCAGAGTTTGAGGACGAGGAAATGGGTGGAACTCAGGATGAAGGGAGTGATGATGGCGCTACCGAAGAGCCGGACGAAGACAATGATGCCTACGAGGATTTCGAAGAAGAAGAGGGCTACAGCGATATTGACGATTTGAGTTGGAAAGTTCGACGTTGTTCCGCCAAATTGCTGTTTAGTGTCATTTCAACCCAGGGTCGAAGTGCAACACGACCGATAGACGACGACACCGTATATCAGCAAATAGCGCCGGCCCTTCTTGCAAGATTTAACAAGGAAAGAGAAGAAAGTGTCAAATTAGAAGTGGTTTCGACTTTGACTGGTCTCATTAAGAAAGCTAGCGAAATATCTGCGAGCATGGGCGCTGCTCCCATGACATCCGAGTCCCACGCTCGCAATTCCCGCAAAAGGAGGCGGCAGGATAGCGATGCGAGTATATTAGACTATGAACCTGAGACTCATGTTTCCTCGGCTATGGATAGGCCTCCGATTGCTCCTTCGACTCCGCAAACGGGACCTATCGGTGAAGTTGTGAAGTTAACGCCAGGGATTGTTCAGGGCCTGGTGAAATTATGGAGGCGGGCGTCCATACCGTTGAAACAAGCTGCTATCAACTTACTAAAGTCCTTAGCTCTCGTACGTTATGGCGGCCTTGCTGATTTCCTTCAGCGGATAGAGGATCCCATCGCCGATGCATTGAAAAGCTCAGCTTTCACTGGAGGTGTTTCCGTGTCTGCCGGCACAACATCTGTCACTGCCGGGAATCTGCAAATCGATACTCTTAGTCTGATTGCGGCGATTGCAGAAACACATATGTCTAATGCCTTACCGCCTTTCTTGATTGCGTTGGTACCAGGTGTCATGGCGGCCGTCAATGAAAGAAACTACAAGGTTGCAGGCGAAGCTCTCGGTACCATCGAAGAGATTGTTAAAGCCATGACACCTCCCCGCGTCTCACCGGATAATCAAGATCTTGGCTTGCAGCTAGAGAAACTGTATGATGTGGCTACTGAGAAGATAACAGATAATAGTGTTGATCTGGAGGTTCGCCAGCGTGCAATTCACGTTCTTGGTGTCCTCCTCGCACGAACCTCTGGTTCACAAGGAGCCAAGTTCATTTCGCCTGCGCAGAGAGCGAGGGGCCTCTCGATCCTCTCTGATCGCTTGAGAAATGAGACAACAAGAGTTGCAGCTGCTCGTGCTATCAATGATGTTGCTATGCTTGCATCCTGTGATGTGGATCTTAGTCCAGGATGGTTGGCTGAAGTAGCATCAGAACTTGCCACGCAATTGCGGAAAGCTGACCGTGCCCTAAGAGATGCTTCCATTGGAGCTCTTAAAAGTCTGACTATAAACCCGCATTGCCGCCAACATTATAATCCAAAAACAGTTAAGGATCTCGCGAGCAGTTTCCTCCCGCTGCTCACAGCTAGTGATCTTCACCTCCTTACTCCCGCCCTGGTCATACTATCGAAGATCATTCCTGGCCATGCCGACCAACTGGTGGATGAAAATATGATCAAAGCCCTTTGTTCCGTTATTCAGGGATCCCCGACTGGAGTGGCATTGAAAGTATACCTGCACCTTGTCCGGATCATCGGAGAGCAAGGTGCCGGGGCTACATTCATGAAAGCCTTATTACAAAATGTTGGTGTCAACGGGGACCCTTCCATTGTGGGAAGAGCAATTGGAAGCCTGGTTGTGTACGGAGGATCGCAGATAGGCGTTAGGGCGCAGGATTTCCTAAAGGAACTTCAGACACAGGAAGATGTCCAAAGAAAATGTCTCGCTCTTGCGGTCTTAGGAGAGATTGGCCTTCTCTTAGGATTGCACTCGTCCCTGACACCCGATCTATTTATCTCTAACTTTCAGTCCAAATCGGATAAGGTCCGATTTTCTGCAGCCGTCGCGCTTGGTAGCGTGGGTGCAAGTAATATCGAAACATTTTTGCCAGTCATTCTCGCAGAACTGGAAGAGAAGAATTCGTCGAAATATCTATTACTGCATTCATTGAGGGAAATACTGCAGCACCCTGAGAGCGTTCGTGCAGATGTCTCGCCATTTGCCACAAGACTCTGGGAAATTTTGCTTGCCGCCTCCGATGACGAAGATAACCGTGTCGTGGGCGCAGAATGCCTCGGGCGGCTTGCTCTGATTGATCCCACGCGTTATATACCCCTTCTCCAGGTAAGCGACCTGTCTGCCGTTAAAAATAATACTAGAGTGAGCTAACATTTGCTTTAGGAATATCTCACTCATGAAAATGCTGCCACAAGAGGCACGGTAATATCAGCATTCCGCTACACGCTTGCTGACTCTACCAGCGCCTACAATGATGTTCTACGACCTCTCATCATCCCGATTCTGGTCAGGATGCTCAATGACACCGATCTGGGCAATCATCGACTTGCATTGACCACCGTCAATTCGGCTATCCATAATAAACCCGACATCATTATCCCCCATCTCAGCCAGTTACTTCCAGCAGTGATGGTTGACACGCACCTTAAACCTGAATTGGTACGGGAAGTTCAGATGGGCCCATTTAAACACAAGGTAGACGATGGATTGGAACTCCGAAAGGTATTTGTGACCTTTGCTACGCTGGTGAATATTCAATTCTTGCTAACTGACAAAAATTTCACAGAGCGCCTACGAAACGCTTTATACTTGTGTGGAAATGGCATTTTCCATCCTCAACATTGCCGAGATATACGATCGTATCTTGACCGGAATCCGGGACGAACAGGATATCCGCACCCTTTGCAATCTGATGATATCAAAGTTGATCGTCCTCGCTCCTAAGGAGACCGAAGGTCGTCTTAATTCGCTATGCGATCCGTTCCAAGTAATCTTGTCCACCAAACTCAAGGAGTCAGCTGTGAAGCAGGAATTAGAAAAGGCCCAGGAAGCCTCGTTGGGTGTGTTACGGATTACGCGTGAGCTTCAGAAAGCATTTCCTGGGGCGGAGACGTCAAGCGAACATCATGCGTGGAAGCAATATCTGGAATGGGCCAATAAGGAGTGTCCTCAGCTACTGAGACTACTTGTTAATAGCTCCTAGATATACATGTCTTGGGTATTCGGGATATATCGGGGAAAAGGATATTTCCTAAAATCAAAATGGTTGGCAGTTCTGTTGAATACAAATGAGCTATGAACCTATTCCTTCTATCTCCTATGTTGGGCCTTTAAATAGTGATGTTAGGTTCTATTGGAAGGCCATGGGTTTGAGCGTTGGGGTTTCCTTATGATGGAGGTAGATCGGCAGACGCAAAGCTCTTTGCCGGACTACTGCAAAAGGTGCCGGACGAGTCTTTGTGCTACGGCCCATGGCCCCATCCTGCTATACCCCCCGCACGATGTAAATATTGATCGATTGACTAACTTGGCTGCCATGGCTATAACCACTGCCATTTCTCTCGAACGTCTTTCTTCCACCTCTCTGAAATCAAAGACTCCCGCCGCCCATGTCAGGCATCCTAGCATTATCTTCCTAAGATTCATGTGCTGCATTACAATCACCAGCTCCCACGGTGCTTCGAATTTTCCTTCTAACCATCAAAATAGAAACTCTCCTTTAGCTGTATCTAGAGTGCCTCCAGAGTCCGGGAGGCTGTGTAGGACGGGAAAGCGTGTAGCTGCAAGGCCAGAGGAACCTTTTACCTTTCGCCCGCAAGACGAAGAGAGCCCTCGCCTGCAGCTCTTGCTAGGCCTTGACACTTACCCCGAAGATATCTCCTCGCCACTTCAACTTTTGCAGCTGCTGCGGCAGTTCAGGCTGCAGTTAGCCGCCGAGCTGCCCATGCAGGCTCAGTCACACTAGCACCCTTGCATTTTGTGGAATGACATTCCGGTACGTGACATACAATTGCACATGCTTCGCGGGATCGATTTGAGACAAGAAGGTTGTCGAAATATCCTTGAGTGATAGTTGGTCGCTTAGTTCTTCTTGTGAATCTAAAGCGTAGTTATTTGGACCACGCTCTTAAAAACCTGCTGTTGAAGTTGAAGTGAAAGTGAGGAGCTAGTTAAATACACTGAGCTAACTGATGGCCGGTGCACTACTGGCTGGCTATGTATTCGACCTTTTGCTCTTGGAAGCACTGCCCTGCTTGTGACACCTGCGGAAAATCACACCAGCCCGAGTCATGCTGATGATTCCACGAAACGGTAAGAAAGAGGCGGAACATGCAGGTTAACAAGTCCCGAGCCGCGACTAAGTTGCCGGGATGGCTATTGAACCAGCGCGATGGACCAGTGGTTTGAGGATCGTGAGTGTGCACAATGTGATTGTGGACAACTCATTTTCTGGTCGTTTCACAGACCTGGTGGTCAGACTTCCTTTGGGTTGCATGGCCGCCGAGATCGTCCTGCCCAACCACGGGCTCGAGCGTCGAGACGTCACCCTGATCGTCTCCACCGGCTCTCTCTCGATCGATTCCGTCGAGATCTTTCTGCCCAAAGAAAAAGAATCTGGGCACGAAGTTTTAGGGCGAGATTTACCAACTCTTTGACACTCTTGTGTGCTTCTATCATCCCTTCCACCATACGGAGCATTCCAGGCAGGGATGACGCCGGCTCTGCTGTTATTTTTAGGCGAATCTCCTGCGTAGGGTTGGTTTCAAGCCCCGAAGACCAGGGAGAAATGGGTGCATAGCCTTCCTTGGGTCAGCGCCAATTGGAAGAAACCCTTGCTGCATGGCGATGCAGGCTTTCTATTCGTCGCATCCAAGTGGAGCAGTCGCATAAAAACGATCTGCCTGGGGGGTGATACGAAGTAGACGCGGTAAGTATTATTGCGATTTGCTTTGAATTGGCTGACGGTTGTCCCTTTCTTCGATTCTTTTTTTACTTCTCGGGAGAGAGAACTATTCATTGACTTCCAACTCAATAGCGACAAGAAGGGAAAATTCAAAGCTGACTTATTGCAGAGAGCTTGACATTTTAGCTCACGATAGAAAGCGAAGAGAAACCGGGCCAGCTGCCTATATGGTGTTCGCACTCGCAGCTTTTCGACAATGTCGAATTTACACCTTCAACCGGTGAACGAGCGACAAGGGCGACGTTATTCCTATCTTAACACCCCAGCAGAGTACCAAGTGCCGACCTTCCCGCCTCGCAACCCAGACAAACCGGACAATGCCGTTGGCCCTCCGATCCAAAGCGACAGGGTATCGTCGCCAGGGCCTCAGAACCCCTATGCCTTCTCATATACGGTGACCGGCGCGAATAGTCCACCGCCGCAAACGACGGCTCATACGGTCCCGTACATCCAACCTCAAATGAATCCCACTCCACCTCCTTTATCAGAACATCCTGCGCGATTTGCTCCTTACGCAGATTCTCCCACGTCCCCTACACGGCAAACGCAGCAACCACAGCAACCGCAACAGCTTCAATACCACAGCCCTTCACCTGCGTCTCCCGGCCCCATTCCGCCCAAGCAAATGCTTCAGCCGGATATGCAACAACAACGACCCCCGCAGAAGGAGTACAGTGTTGCTCCAGATAGCAATCCACTAGCTCCACCGGATCCAGGGCTTACACCTAAGCCCAGCTCGATATCAGCCGCTGGATCACAGCTGGGGACAAGGACCACAGCACGCGATTTGAATCATGCCCCAGGTCAAGTCCTACATCCGAGACAGGAGGTCAGAGGGGGAACATGGAGCTATGCTTTATGTGACTGCAGAGACATAGGAGTCTGCTGCACGGGTCTGTTTTGCCCATGCATTCTATATGGCAGGACACAGTATCGATTGTCGAGGAAATCCGACCAGAAGGATCCCACGAATTTATTGGGTTACGAGACTTGCAATGCTCAGTGTACTGCCATGGGATTGCTCTGTGGATGTCAATGTACGTTATGGGGATGCTCGCTTTCATATTTCCATAAGAGATGCATCAAGCCCCTTGCTGACCTCTCTTCCGAGCACTGTAGGGCTTTTAGCAACCATTCAACATATCCGTGTTCGACGAGCATATGGTATCTCCAGCGATATAGCAACAGACTGCGTGAGAGCATCCTGCTGTACATGCTGCACACTTATCCAAGACGAGCGAGAAATCAAATATCGGGAAGAGGCCGCACGGCTTACTGGCGGTGTGCCTGGGAGCACGGTTCCCGCCTATACGACCCCCGGTCAAATGATATTCAGTCCTCCGCCCCGATGAAACAAACCTTCCGGTGAGGTTAACCATAGTGAACATCTTCCGTGTTTTGGTGATCGTCACACAAGCATACGAACGCTCTCACTTAATAGATACTTATGATTCGAATGATATACCCCGGTCGAAACGGCGCTTGAATGTACTATACGCATGATTGTTGTAGCGATTTGTTTCCGTGGTTCTCTCTTTCCTTTTTTTTTTTTTTTTTTTTTTTTTTTTGGGGGGGGGGTTTTGTCTTCGGTCCGTTTTCGTGTTACGAGTCCCCCGAACAAATGAGACCACAGGTCCGGATGAAAGTGGCTGGAAGGGAGCAGTTCAAAGTGATTCGATTCGAATTCGATTTGAACTGTTTATCTGCGGAGGACCTCGCCTGGTGGGGTCGGAAGAACACGTTGAAGCGGCTCGAGAGGCACTCCGTGAATGGTGCCTAGACTTTCTCGTGCTACAGCTTGCAAAAATGTTCTTCAAGTTGTTCCTCAGCCACCCCGCCGGGTAACAGGTATTTGAGTTTCGGCCAGCCCACAATCCTGACATCGTATGGAGTCTCTGTTCTTGTTTTACGCATTTCCTTGGATTCTCGAGCATTCCTGAGTGCCATTTTTTTATTCGCTCCCTTTTTCGCTTGTTATTTTCTTCACTGGACTATAACTGGATTCCTTGGATGTGGAGAGAGCGAGTTCAGGCTAGTATTACACCATCGAGTTAGGGCTAGGTATGAAGACCATAATTCAAGCAGATTCAACCTGATGCCCGTTCCCACAACTCGTACTCTCGTTCTCACGTACGGAGTACATCGCGCCCGGAAATACGTCAAAAATCGGCGGGAAGCAATGCCAAGACCGACCCGCAGCCTTCGGTCTTGGCATCTTGGCATTAAAAGCTTATTCCAAGCCTAATCCACTAATGACTAAGCAATCACACACAGATAAGTCACGTGATCAACCTTGCCGAACTTGGCTTTTTCTTGGCGGAAAGAAAGGCCCAATTATGTAAGAGGCTGCGCTGGCCAATGGGGATCGCCCGCTGTCTCTGCTGGTCGTGCCCGCCTCGTCGAAAGGGTTTGTGCTCGTCTCGCCCTGCGCCGGCAGAGAGTCAGCGTGCGACATGCGAGTTCTCTCCGTCCTCGCGCCGAGAAAGCAGCACTGCAAGCGTTCCCTGATGACCTGATCCATTTACGTGAGGAAGACTTCTTATCCTCGGAAGTACGGGTTAGGTTTGCTGCTTGCTGCGGCCGTGACGAACTAACTTCTGCAGAGAGTACAGGCCTCCCGACGTTGCGTCTCGGTTGTATAGTTCTTCGTTTTGCTGTGCCACGGACGCACGGCCGAACGCTCGTCTGACGCTCTTTGCCTTCTGGTTCGGACTCTACGCTCTTCGTCTACGGTATATCGCGCTGCCTGTCGCTTGCGCGCGCGCATTGCCTCTCCGGCTCGATCGTTTGCGGGACACACATGTTGCGGTGAAGTGAAAGTCGGAACTCCTGGGACTGGCACACTCAGAGAAGGCTTTTCGTGACATAGCCGTCGTTCGTGTTCGCCTTCTTTGCAAAAAGGGGGGCAAAAAAAAGAAAAAGGGAAAAAAGGCAAAAAAAAAAAAAAAAGAGAGAGAGAGAGAGGAAAGATTCACTTGTGGGTCTGATGATTGATTGATCAATTTTATGGGGCTTCTCCCCGCTTTGAGAGATCTGATCTGCTCGGCCATTTGTCGCGCGTGTACCGCTTGTCTATCGCGTTCTCGTCCCTCTGAGCTGAATGGCATCCAGGCCGCATACCCTGGGTTTCTCCGATTACTCGACGTCATGGATATGCCGTCCAGGGTATTTGATTTCCACAGACACATGAATAGGACGAAAGGGTGCTCCCCCGTCGCTTTGGGCAAAGGAGGTATGCGTCAATACTACTTTTCCTTAGCGCAGATAGATATACGCCGTCTCCTGGTGGTTATCCCTGCCTTTCCATTCTACTGAACATGCTAACTGTTGCCCTCATTTGGCTTTTCTTTTTTTCGCTGCAGGCACCATCATCTTAAATGCCACATATGCCCTGACGTTGACTCAAAATGCCATCTTCGAACCCGCGTGCACAGGCCATGAACATCCCAAACCGCTTGATCCCTCGACGATACTTAATTCTCATGAACCGTTTTATGCCTCTACCTTCCCCCAGATGTACGCTGTTGCAGCGGCGACGGTCATCAGCTACCTCTTACTTATTATGCTGTTTATAACGCCTCGAACATTCTTTATAGGGGGTCGTGGTGGTGCTTTTCTCAGTCGCCATGGCATGATCAGCGGCTCTTATGGCAGCTCCTCTGTCATCGGGGTTGGTGGACGCCCATGGTTGCAAAAAGTTGCTGCCTTGACGGTTGTCATTTCACTCAGCATCGCAACTGCAGATTCGTTCGCTGTGGCCAAGGAACAGTACGAACTAGGCTATATGGATTCAATGGCGTTGACAAACGAAGTTGTGAATGGTGTGGAAATTCGTGTTATCCGCGTCATTTCGAGCACTTTTCTCTGGCTGGCCCAGGTCCAGACGTTGATCCGACTGTTCCCGCGACATAAGGAGAAAGTCATAATCAAGTGGGTTGGTTTCGCGATGATTGTGCTTGATACGATTTTTAGCATCCTCAACAATACTGTCGGCCAATCGACGGGCGTGACCGTTCGACCAAGGCATATCGTCGATGCCATACCTGCTTTGAATTATCTCTTTGAATTATCGCTTAGTTTGCTCTATGCCGCTTGGGTCATCTTTTATTCGATTTCTAAACACCGATTCGCCTTCTTTCACGTCAATATGCGCAATATTTGTTTGGTGGCGTTATTGTCTTTAGTCGCAGTGTTGATACCCGTTGTCTTTTTTATTTTGGACGTCTCGAAACCGAATGTTGCTGGTTGGGGTGAATATATTAGGTGGGTTGGAGCCGCAGCGGCCAGTGTGGTAGTATGGGAGTGGGTGGAACGGATTGAAGCCCTGGAGAGAGAAGAGAGAAAGGACGGGATTTTGGGGAGAGAGATATTCGATGGGGATGAAATGCTCGAGGTTACCCCCTCTGAAGAAGTTGATACATCGCAAGATGCCTCTGACGGGAACAGTGATGGGAAAGGAGGTGGCGGCGGTCGTTGGGCTAGCATAATCGGTAGACCTTTGAGGAATCGGGCTAGATTCCGGACTGGACCTCGGCGAAAAGGTCGCCAGCACAGAGCAAGACCGCAGCACGCTGCAGATTCATCTCAGGACGATCATCCAACTGCCCCTCCTCAAGCAGCAACAACCCTGAGTCGTGCAGACACGGCTAGTACTGTTTACCGTGTACGACATCATTCAGTCGGGAGTCTATCGCCGTCGACATCTGATGTGGCACCGAATGGGGACGCCGAGAAAGGATTTGAACCGCCTCAGACCAGGGAGACGGATCATAGAAGTACCTATTCTGTCCCGGTCCCTGCCCCTCATCTGAGACAAGGAATCAGCTGGCTTCATATGCTCAACCCTTTTGGGCGTCGTCGAGGCTCTCCTCCACAAGAAGTTGCGAGTGCTCAAGCGGAAGAAGGCAATATGCGCCATCCTACACTGCCCGAGCACAGCGACAAAACACAGGCTCATTCCACCCTAAAAACACATCTTAGCACGTTTCGATCCTTTTTACACCACGATCGGGAAAGCGAAAATAGCGAACCTCAGCGAAGAGAGTCAGTTTTACCCATCACGGTCATTCCAGCCCGATCGCGACGGGAGTGTGCCGTTCCTCATAGCACAACGCACCACTCAGGAGCACAAGAATCAAGGAACAATGACCACGATCGTGGAAACTCCGATACACCCCTCCCCGTAGTTGTGATACCGGCGAGGCCGAGAGTAGCCAAAGCGTGGGATTCGTCTGCATTTGAAGAGTATGTTCGAAGTCGACCGAGTACTCGCTCTCCTGGACAAGATTATTCTCAAAATGACCAGAGATCAATACACCCGACCCCCTTACCATCTCAGACAGAGCATAATCAAGAAAGTACCGGGAGTGGACGTGATCTCGCCGTGCCAGAATTCGAGTCCGCCTTGAGTGAAGAGGAAGAAATTGTTGAAAATACCTCAGGGGCACAGAGGTCCCGCTCCTCATCGGACAGGACGCTCATTAATTCCGTACCACCGTCGTCGGGCCTCGACAATGGGCGGGGACAATCCCCAGCGGCGCAGCAAAGTCCTCCCGTTCATCCTTCGCGTTTCTGGGATGATTCTGGCGGAACCAATGGCGTGACCTGAGCTCGACTCCTGACTAGGTTTGTCTTTTTCTTTTTTCCCCTCGTATGGAAATTCTATAGTTAGCGAGGCGTTTAGGTGGATGCAGAAATATGTGCCTGGATTTTCAACAGACTTTCCGTCTTGAAATTACTCCCGCAGAGGTAGTTATGCAGTGAAATAACAGCTGGTGAAATAAGGATCATGAATAAAAAATTTTCTATATATTCTAGACATCTCTACAGAGTGCAGAGTAGGCCAATATTGTGACTTCTGCTGACCCATTGTTGCATGTCGTACGGTGGGAGCTTATTCATGCAGCCCCGAGCTTGGACGACTTCGTGATACAGGATCCACTAAATATCACATCAACACCGTTCGCGCAACTTTTCTCCTCCTCTATCGCCCCCCCCCCTAGTCGTGCAAAACCAGGAAAGCACATAGCTAGATGTTTCGTAGCCGTGCCCTTGAAATTATCCATGGCAAATGGCTACCGTCAATGCAAACATGTTCAACGCGGGTGTCCGTGCTGACACTCCTCCGCAGCCGCGGTCCTTGATGGCCCTCCCGCTCAACCTTGTAGCTTTGATTCTGTCATATGTGAGCCGAGAACTCATATACCCCATTGGAGTTCCGCCCCTTCAAAATTCCTACTGGCAGCATTGCTAACGCGCTTGTTATCTGAGTTTCTATAGCTTGATGATGTTGGCGACCTTTCTCGGCTGTGTCGGACGTGTCGCGTCTTGAATTATATGACCCTGCCGCAACTGTATAAAAACATCACTTTGACCTCGTACGATAAGATTCGCTATCGCGATGATCTGCCAGAGGGATGTGGCAGCGCCAGCCCTTTTTCGATGGGGCTGAATGCGATTGTCACGAGGAATGTCGCGTCGCTGGTTCGCTCTCTGACAATGCGGGGAGAGTGGAGGGAGGATGGACTGGATGAGCACGCGAGAGTGGGGAGAGTCACCGATTCCTCGATGATGCTGAATATCGCGGTTCGAGCGGCGATAGATAAGATGACTGGATTGGAAAAGTTCAGGTATGGGGGGATGTTGGATTCTTTCGTTGTTCCTTTACTTGCTCTTCGGGCGCGATCGTTTGAAAATCCCTTTTTCTTCTTCTTCTTCTTTTTCGGTTGCTGACCCTTGGTTCATTTCTAGTTGGGAACTCAATACGAAAATGCTGGAGACGGCATATATTGGCCTTTCACAATTACCTAGACTGACCTCTTTAACTGTTCGATTCCCATCGAGTCGCCATCCTCGTCCCACTACCGTTATCCCTGGCATGCCTCAGCTTCGTTCGCTCAAAATCACTGACATAGATCCTCTCTGCTATCCGGACGACATATCGACGTTGTTGTTACACAGCAGGAAGCTGCGAGAGCTCAAAATGCATTGGTCACCACGAATGAGAGAGGCTCAAGAGCCTAGTGTGACCCTGCACGACTACTTTCGCAAATGCATCGCGGCGAAGTCGCCTCTGCGTCTTAGGAAAATAGCGCTCCAGAATTTCTACGCATTGCATACCGATGACTTTGAGACCGCCTTAGATCCCGATATGCTTGAAGACGTCACCACGTTGAATAGCCCCGGTGTGTATGATCCGTCTCTGGCCGGAATGACATTCGTGGAGAGTAGTTGGCCCCCGCCGAAGTGCCCTGGCATTAGGAGTCTGCGCCATGATCGCATAGAAAGAAAAGGTTGTGAGTTCCTGGCTAGTCTGGAGAATTTGGAGAGATTATATTTCGTGACACCGATTCTGGACGCCTCCGATTCCGTTAATAGCCCGCGACCTGCCGGCTCAGCGCAATCCTCGGCTTCTATGAGTCCCCCTTCGACCATAGATCCCAACTCCGCTACTGCAAACGGTATCTCCTCGGTATCCCAGGCAGCGCCACTGCCCGTTCAACCAACCAATCTCGCAGCCAGCATTTCTCTTCGTGATGCATATATCCACACTATCGCTACTGTGAACGGGCCGAGGCTACGTCATCTCCTGCTTTCTTCACGATGGTCTCTCCCCGGCCCTCTAATCGCTCGCTTGGTTCGCTCTTGTCCCAATTTAGAGCAGCTCGCGCTAGCTACTGATATATCTAGCTTTGAAACTCTGGGTCTGCTAATACCATTCTTGCGGAAGCTGCTTGCTATCCGCTTGCTCATCCCAACTGGCCCTGCATACTCAACACCCAGCCCTATAAGGCCGCAAGGAAAGGATACTGGTATCAACGGCCCGTTTCCGACTGCCAATGGATCGAGTGCGGATTCTTTAAATGCAAGATCACTGTCAGAGATTGTAGATCTAGATGACCGGATTTTCAATGAGGCAATGGGAGCTCGACTAGCCGATAAGGAAATCTTTAGCACGCTAAAAATTATTGGATTAGGGTGGAAAGCCTGGGAACTGGGCGAATTCTATTCAATCCCGGTGACAGAGGGAGTAAGTCCGTATGAATGGACTTCTCTGTCAAGTACAACGGATGCGGGTAATGGCGCCGTATCTAGCCTCGCGGCGAATGCAGAGCCTCCGCATACCAGGCCCAATAATCCTCTCCCGCCAACTATAGAACCATGCGGGCCAAATGCACAGTTAGGACGCCATTGGAATTCCAAGCAAACGCAAGCGACACCGGCACCTGCCACGAATACCGTCCTAGGAAAACGCAAGCAACGTCCATGTTCCCAACCCGCGCTACCAGTCATCCCGCCGGACGCAGCGTCCTATCCCACTCTAAACAATAGCCAGAGGGGTTCCACATCTTCTCACGCCATAGTTCCTCAGGATACAGCGAGCCTGCTGGAAGACCTCGGAGCCCAACTCTCCGAGGATACGAGGTCGAGGCTCATGCAGTGCGTTCAAGAGCCAACTACGTCTTCATCCGGAGGCGAGAGTGTCCTATGGAGACGGAAAGTGCGGCGAGTAGGATGGGAAGTCCTGAAACACTGGGAAATATGGGGTTTGGATTCGCAAGAGATATGAAGGTGTATATTGCTCGATTTTTATACGTACGTTTGTCTATTTTATTTCTTGTTTCTTTTCCG